>NC_037352.1:4375000-5000000 GCF_002263795.3 Bos taurus | reverse complement strand
TCCACCTGTCTATGCAGGAGAATGCAGCAGACGTGGGTTCAATTGCTGGGTCAGGAAGATCCCCAGAGTAGGAAATGGCAACCCACTCCAGTATTCTTGCCAGGGAAATCCCAGGGACAGAGGTGCCCGGCGGGCTACAGTCCATGGGGTCACAAAGAGTCAGACACAACAGAGTGACTGAGAAGATACTCATAGTTCACAAATAATTTCAAAGAACCTTGAACTTCAGCAAAATGAGTCCAGCATTTAAATGTGAGTGAAAGTGAAAGTGAAGTCGCTCAGTCATGTCCGACTCTTTGCGACCCCATGGACTGTAGCCTACCAGGCTCCTCCATCCATGGGATTCTCCAGGCAATAGTACTGGAATGGGCTGCCATTTCTTTCTCCAGGGGATCTTCCTGACCCAGGGATCGAACCCGGGTCTCCTGCATTGCAGACAGACACTTTACCCTCTGAGCCATCAGGGAAGTCCAAAAATGTGAGTGCTGTAAGCAAAACAATTCACCTTAGTTCACGTTTTTGTCCCAGTATGTAACTCACAGCCCAGCACAGAGTTGGTACTCAATCAACACTGGGTGGATAGATATTTGGATAGATAGATGTATGGATGGTTGGATGGTGGCTAGGAATGTGGATGACTAATCTGTATGTTTATAAATCATTGGAAAGACTCATCCAGAGACATTTTCCTAATAACAGACAAATGAAGATTACAAAACCACATCAGAGTACAAGATGAATCACACTTCTTGGGCTAATCCCATTTGTGTGACAAAAAGGCATCTGTGAAAAATACCCTTATTGACCACATGTTCCATATTGCTTGGTAGCTTCAGAAATGTTCCTAAGAAAAACAGACATGCCCCGTCTGATGCAACCAGGATGAAAATGGAAAAACAGAAACAAAAAAGCATTAACTAGGAGACACATTTTCTGAGAGAATTAAAGGATTAGGTTTCACAACCCTCGTTACAGATGAAAAAGTGAAAGTGTTAGTCACTCAGTCCTGTCCAGCTCTTTGTGACCCCATGGATGGTAGCCCGTCAGGTGCCTCTGTCCATGGAATTCTCCAGGCAAGAATTCTGGAGTGGGTAGCCATTCTGTTTTCCAGGGGATCTTCCCAAACTAGGGATTGAACTCTGGTCTTCTGTACTGCAGGCAGATTCTCTACCATCTGAGCCACCAAGGAAGCCCTTGCTTCCTTGAATTAAGGAAGAATGTGAAGTTGAATTAAGAAGAATGTGAACCCGTTTTCTCTGAAATTCACCTGGAAAAAGGTTAGTTGTGGTTGGTCCAGGAATTGTGAAGCCAGGCTTGGGGTGGAACAAGAGTTAAAGACTCAGGCACACGCTTTCATACGGGAAGCAAATTAAATATCCAATAAAGGGATTTAACTGATTACTCTCCAATCATACAGTGGAACACTACGTAGCTCATTAAAATGTTACATCTTGGGACTTCCCTGGCATCCAGTGGCTAAGACTCTGTGCTCCCAGTGCAGGAGGCACAGGTTTGACCTCTGGCCGGGGAACTAAGATCCTGCATGCAACAATGCACAGCCTAAAAGAGTAGAAAATAAGACATAATTCATAATATAAAAAGGTATATCTTGGACATTTAAGAGCATGAAGAAATGCTTGTAGTATCCTAAGTAAAGACAAAGCAACTTACAGTGATCTCACATTAGCAAATATGTATGGGCGTGTACTGATGCTTCTGAATTGTGGTGCCGGAGAAGACGGTTAAGAGTCCCCTAGACAGCAAGCAGATCAAACCAGTCAATCCTAAAGGAAATCAACCCTGAATATTCATTGGAAGGACCGATGCTGAAGCTGAAGCTCCAATACTTTGGCATGAGAACCGACTCACTGGAAAAACCCTGATGCTAGGAAAGACTGAGGGCAGGAAAAGGAGGTGACAGAGGATGAGATGTTTGGATGGCATCGCTGACGCAATGGACATGAGTCTGAGCGAACTCCAGGAGATAATGAAGGACAGAGGAGCCTGGCATGCTGCAGTCCATGGGGTCACAAAGAGTTAGACACGACTGAGCCACTGGACAACAACAATGGACATGTTAGGAGCTTCCCCAGTGGCTCAGTGGTAAAGAATCCTCCTGCAATGCAGGAGACATGGAGGCACGGGTTCGATCCATGGGATAGGAAGATCCTTTGGAGGAGGAAATGGCAACCCACTCTAGTATTCTTGCCTGGAGAATCCCATGAAAAGAGGACCTCGTGGGCTAGAGTCCATGGGGTCACGAAGAGTCAGACATGCCTGAGTGACTCAACAACAATGGACTTGTAAAGAAAAGGGGCCAGAAAACATTAGCAATGAATATCTGTGGATGCAGGAATCACAGCTCATTTTGGAACTTCTTTCATCATATCTATATCTCCCTATGGCATCACCAACTCAATGGACATGAGTTTGAGCAAGCTCTGGGAGGTGGTGATGGACAGGGAAGCCTGGCGTGCTACCGTCCATGGGGTCGCAAGGAATCAGACAAGACCGAACGACTGAACTGAACTGATATCTATCTATACAAATACGGCTCTTAATTCAGAACATTTTAGTTAATTAACAGCTTGCCTGTGTGCATGTATTCTTATGTAGAACAATATGGATTGGTGGATGTTTTAATTCCTACCTAAGGAAAAGCCTTTCTGTGGAACTAAATTCCTCTAAAAAATGTGCCACTTTTCACCTGGCAGCAGTTCCAAAGTCATAATGCCTAGGGAGAGTCAATCCATCCTCATAAATCTAGCCTTTCATCTCGTAATCTAAATTTGGTGACAGAAATTGGATTTCTGTCAAATTTGCCTCCTTGCTCTTGGGGCACTTTGCACGTCTGTACTTCTCTCTCCACATCACCACTCAGTGTGGACCTGCCTGGCGCCAGGAGGGCTCCTCCTGCAGGTTTCTCTACCGCAGCTTTGTGACTCAGTTCCCAGATTCATGTGCTCCTGGTCTTTCCATGAATGTCACAAAGACTTTAACACGGAAAGTCGCTAAGCCAGAATGAATGATGACCCATCTCTTCTGTGTGATACTCAGCAGAACAGTGCTTTGGGGAAGGCCTGAACTGAGCATTATTCAATTTAGTTTATTAAATACCTGCAGAACATCTCTTTTGTGCTAAGTGATGGAGTGGATTTAGACACATATTCAGGTCCGATGCAAAAAAGATGCTGCTCTTCAAAATGCCATCTTTCGCTGGGAACTCATAGGTGGTCTCCCTGATGTGTGTACAGGTTTCATGAAGAGTACAACTTACACTCAGCCAAGTGAGGAGCACTCTATCCCACGTCTATGAAAGATTCTACACTCATTCTTGGTTTACATTTAAGCAGAAATCCAAAGAACATTCAGGGCTCAGTGACTCTTTCTGCAAGCGGTATCAGGTGGGACAGGAAAAGGGAAATTCACCTCTGATTCCTTGAGTTGATTTAACACTCAATACAGTTCATGGCAAATAGATGGGGAAACAGTGGAAACAGTGACAGACTTTATTTCGGGGGGCTCCAAAATCACTATAGATGGTGACTGCAGCCATAAAATTAAAAGACACTTACTCCTTGAAAGAAAAGTTATGACCAACCCAGACAGCATATTAAAAAGCAGAGACATTCCTATGCCAACGAAGGTCCGTCTAGTCAAGGTTATGGTTTTTCCAGTAGTCATGTATAGATGTGAGAATTGGACTATTAAGAAAGTTGAGCACTGAAGAATTGATGCTTTTGCACTGTGGTGTTGGAGAAGACTCTTGAGAGTCCCTTGGACTGCAAGGAGATCCAACCAGTCCATCCTAAAGGAAATCATTCCTGAATATTCATTAGAAGGACTGATGCTGAAACTCCAATACTTTGGCCACCTGATGTGAAGAACTGACTCATTTGAAAAGACCCTGATGCTGGGGGAAGACTGAAGGCGGGAGGAGAAGGGGATGACAGAGGATGAGATGGTTGGATGGCATCACCGACTCAATGGACATGAATTTTAGTAAACTCCAGTAGTTGGTGATGGACAAGGAAGCCTGGTGTGCTGCAGTCCATGGGGTCGCACAGAGTTAGACATGACTGAGCGGCTGAACTGACCTGAGAGTGAGTCTAGGCAGCAGAGACCCTGCAGGAAGAGTCTGAAGTGCAGACTGAATGTGGCCAAAGACACTCAGCACAGCAAACGGCATACCAAGGCTCACTTCCAACCTTTCGATCTCAAATATCAAATCCTGTAACTGTGTGTGTTGGTATTAGGTTAAGAATCAGCATCTTCTACAAAGATGAGATGGAAGTTCAGGGAGAATGAATGCTGTGGGCAAGACATCACCCTTTGGGGAAGGTGGTATTTGAGATCTGCTGTATCCACATCCCCCCTCACTGCTGGGATACACACACACACTCACTCACTTTACTGCTCAGGCTGCCCATCTTCAGGTTGCCAGAGGGAATGAACCAAGCACGTCCTAAAACCCAGTGAGAGCCACTTGGGATCTTCCTACCTTGAACAAGATAATAAATCCCTTGGCCTCCGTTTTTCTCTCTGTCAGTTCAGTTCAGTCGCTTGGTCATGTCTGACTCTTTGCGACCCCATGAATCACAGCACGCCAGGCCTCCCTGTCCATCACCAACTCCCAGAGTTCACTCAGACTCATGTCCATCGAGTCGGCCATCCAGCCATCTCATCCTCTGTAGTCCCCTTCTCCTCCTGCCCCCAATCCCTCCCAGCATCAGAGTCTTTTCCAATGAGTCAACTCTTCGCATGCGGTGGCCAAAGTATTGGAGTTTCAGCTTTAGCATCAGTCCTTCCAGTGAACACCCAGGACTGATGTCCTTTAGAATGGACTGGTTGGATCTCCTTGCAGTCCAAGGGACTCTAAATGGCACTAAATAACACCCTGCCCCCCGCCACTGCCATCTCTTGAAAGTGTTCTGACAAATGACAGAAATAATATCTAAGTACTTTTGCACGGTGCCCAGAAATTTGTGCTAAGACGCTTCAGCCGTGTACGACTTTCTGCAGCCCTATGGAGTGTAGCCCTCCAGGCTCCTCTGTCCATGGGGATTCTCCAGACAAGAACACTGGAACAGGTTGCCATGCCCATCTCAGAAATTTACCATGATCGATAACCCTCCCTATTGTCATCATTTCTGAGTCTCTTTGCCTTCAAAGAGTATTTTCAACAAGCATCTTTGTAGAAAATGCCGATTCTTACCTAATAATAACAGACACTTTTATAGGATTTGAATTTTGACAGATTTCTTACCAAGAGACTCATATGAACTAAACAGGCAGGTCTCCCAGTAAGAAGGGCTCTGGGTAAGAAGATGAAAGTGGAAGAATATGAATGGCAGGTGACAGCAAGCTCCACAATGAAGCATTTGCCATTTTCACTGAGCCCCTAGCCCTGTGCCTGCAATATAGCTGAATAGGTGAATGAATGAAACAGGCCAGCCGAGGAGAGACGTGAGCTCTGACAAGTTGATCGGGAAAAGGAAACCACGTCTACAAGTGAATTCTGATCACTATCAACTTTTTATTTTTTTGGACTCATAAGAAACAGAAGAAACTGAGATAACCATCTCAGAGTCCTTATCTGGCCATGAGCCACTTCAAGCCAGATAAACAGTTCAAGGTCAGAGTGAATTGGTCGCTCAGCATCTCAGACTCCCCATCTGTGGAATCCCCAGGTGTCCATCTGACAAAACACATGCAGAAGACACTTGATGCTTCCCTGTGTAGGGCCCCCTGCAACAGCCTGCAGTGTCTGACCTTAGCTCCCAACTAAGTAACCCAGATGAATAATCAAAAAAAAAAAAACAAAGCAGTGAAAACAGGCTCCCTTTGTCGCTGGGTCGCCAGTTTAATTCTAGAAAGGGCCTTTGCCCTTTGAAGGCGAAGAGACTCAGAAATTAGAACAGTGGGGGGCGGGTTATTGAACATGCTACTCCTCTGGTCACTGTTCAAATGTACTTAAATATATATCTTAGTCACTCCTCAGAACATCCTCAGGAGGTGAGGGTAGGGAGGCTGTTATTATTAGCCCATTTACAGATGAAAAAATTGAGACCTAGGGGATTAATTAACTTGTCCAAGATAAGAAGGTATCAGAGCTAGGACATCTTAACCAATATAGTCTAGTGAACTTTCTACTCATTTTCTAACATGAGACATCATTTTTTAAATTTTCTTTACTTATTTTAATTTGGCTGCACTGAGTCTTAGTTGCGGCATGCAGGATCTAGCTCCATGACCAGGGATCGAATCCAAGTGCCCTGCATTGAGAGCACAGAGTCTTAGCCACTGGATCACCAGGGAAGTTCCACGACATCATTTTTGAAGAGTGAAGTCAAAAGGAAAATGCCCCAAGCTCCTCTGGGGGACTTCCTCTTGACTCAGCCTCCAAATGAAGTCATGGGTTTCCAATGAGTCAATTTTTCTGCTTACACTGGGGTTACAGAGGAAAGGAAGTGGATGGGAAAGGATTCTTTGGAATTTCGGGATCCAGATCAAAGAGGGCGCCAGAAAGTAGGGGAAAAAACACGTGGCTTGAGAGAAAAATCGAATCTAAACAGCCCCACTATGGGTCAGTGTTTTAAACCTGATCAAACCTCTGAATGTATACATGTCTGTGCCTATAGATGGTACAGCACATTCTGTAGATCATAGATTACTTTCTGATGTGTCTGCCTCTCCATCCTGAGAAGAGCAACTGGGTGAACAGAATGCCAGAAACACTAGGGAACCTTCAGAGAGGAACTGCTAAGTGCCAGGCTCTGAGCTCAACACTTTGTACATCATCCGTGGGTTGTGGGCTCTTGGGCCAAAGTACCTGATCTCGAATAAGCCTTGGTGAATCCAGATGAGTGGGGTAGGCCCTGCTGGTTGCCAGTAAAGCAGCCGTGCCCCCAGAGTGTTCCTTCTCCCAGCACTATCTGAGTGATCACCCTCTGTGTGCTCCAAGAAGATGCCTGCAGCTGTGGCAGCCGTCTTGCACTATGAGGATGGGATCCTGAGAGCTTATAAGCTGAGGAAGGGAAGATGAAAAGATGTGAAGCACCCAGGATGCTTGGTGAAATAACTGCACTGTTCATGTAAGCAACTGTGAAGCTGTTTACCTTCAGGAATCATGAAGTGCAATAACAACTCCTGTATAAGACAAGCCTCTTTTAGTGGGTTTTCTGTTGTTGACAGCCCAAAGAAAAACAACAACAAATCTATTGGCAGATGCTATGCTTGCTTGCTTACCCTTGTACATATTCCTTCATCTTTTGAAATTACTACTTTCTCATTTGTAAAATGGGGATGATCATCTGACACAGTTCATAGGAATTTTCTAAGGATTCAAAAGATAAGGGAAGGACAGTGCTTAAAAATGCCCTGACATGAGATTGGGATTCACATATACATGCTACTACATATTAATATATGCAATAGATAACTAATAAGGACCTACTGTATAGCACAGGAGACTCTACTCAATACTCTGTGATGACCTATATGTAAAAAGAAACTAAAAAAAAAAATATATATGTATACATATAACTCAATCATTTTGCTGTACCGCAGAAACTAACATAACATTATAAATCAACTATTTGTGCCTGCCTACAAGCTCAGTCATGTCTGACTCTTTGGGACCCTGTGGACTGTAGCCCGCCAGGCTCCTCTGTCCATTGAATTTTCCAGGCAAGAATACTAGAGTGGACAGCCATTCCCTTCTCCAGGGGATCTTCCCAATCCAGGGACAGAATTCGGGTCTCCTGCATTGTAGGTAGATTCTTTACCATCTGAGCTGCCAAGGAAACCCCAAATCAACTACACTCCAATAAAAAAAAAATTTTAATTCCTTGACATTAGTACATGAACAACAAATGATAAATACCATTGTAACGCTCTCACTGTTTCTCACAATCACCCACGCATCACCTACTCTAAAATCCATTTCACAGATACAGAGACGAATGTTTAAGTAACTTATCAAAGCCACAACTGGCAAGAGATAAAGCTCATATTCCAAGGCATGTTCTGACTCCAGAGCTCAAAATGTTAATGTGGCTGTACTTGCCTTCCTGGACTGTTCCCCAGCAGCCAGGGCAGGACCTGGCATACAGTGGGGCCCTGAAGGTATTTGTTTAGCTGAACCTAATTCTGGGGCCCAACTCTAAGGCGCCAAGGATTGGGACCCTAAAAACAGCAAAGATCCTAAAAGCAAGCAGCTAGATGGTGCCAGCTGGAGCCGGGCTCTAACAGTTGCCCACTTCCTTCTTGTCCTTGAACTCAGGAACCCCTGCCGTTTCTAGGTGCCTTCTTCCTCATGTAGCTCAGCTTTCACTTAGAAGTCAGTTTCACAGATCAGTCGCCCTCACCTGAAACCAGAAACCCAACAGTTCAACCTCACACAAAGCTCTCTGCAAGGGTTATTTTAAGAACCACGCTGAGTGGAAAACCAACTGTTCTCCTTCACAATCAACAGGGGGCAGCAGAGAGCAGCAAACCGCTGGGTTCCTAAAACATTCAAAGGGGAAGCAAAAAAAAAAAAAAAAAACAATAACAAAACACACACACACACACACAAAAACCTTCAATTTCAGCCCAGAGGCATCTTAGTGTAAAAATAGTTTAAGTCATAATGGGTAGGCAAATTCGCATTCCTGGTCTTTTGCCAGGAAAAAAAGTAACAGAGCATTCCTGAACTCCGGAATTATTTACTGACCGGATTTAGCTTCCGGGGAAACAGCCCAGCCTGTCTTGGGAAACTGTCCAACTAGGAATCATCTTGGATGAGCTGAAAGGGGTAGACGCTTTTAACCCGAACAAACTCACCTTGTTAAATTTTCATTTCGTTTCAGATTTAAATCCGTCCTGGGAACAGCCGTCATCGGTCTGCTAAAGTGTATCTGAAAGATGCCCTAGGATTCTTGGTCTATTTTTAAATACCCAGGGCAAAGGAACACTATGTTCTACATTCATTTAAAATCCAGCTTCTTAGACCAGGATGCTGGGAAAGTAAATTAAATCCCCCTCTCAGTGGCTTTAAACTGTGACAAGCATGCTTCTAACAGGCATGATCAGTATTTAGATTTGTATTTCTTGGTTTCTCCAAATGGAGAAAATATCTTTGGCTAGCTCCTCCTATTGAAAAAGTGAAAGTGTGAGTCGCTCTGTCCTGTCCGACTCTTTGCGACCCCAGGGACTGTAGCCTGCCAAGGCTCCTCTGTCCATGGGATTCTCCAGGCAAGAATACTGGCGTGGGTAGTGATTCCCTTCTTCAGAAGATCTTCCCAACCCAGGGATGGAATCTAGGTCTCCTGCAATTACAGGCAAATTCTTTACTGCTGAGCCACCAGGGAAGCCCGTTAAGACCCTTACACATTAGACCACCCACACGAGGTCACAAGCACCTAGTCTGTGAGAGATGGAGCAGAGCCAAGAAAAGCTTGGGATGGAAACCCTGCAGCTCCTGTCTCTTCCCTGTATCTCTCCTTCTATCTCTTCATATACCAAGGTGCAAACTATACCATCTCATCCGCTTTGACATGTCACCTGGTGGATGAGAATACATATGCCTCTTGCTTTCCTTAACAGCATGAGCAGACTTGCATTCACTCCTAGAATCTGGGAGGATTGTTACATAGCGTTAAGTCTCAATTAGGGGCTTCACTAGTGACTGAGTGATAAAGAATCCATCTGCCAATGCAGGAGACTCAGATTTGATCCTCAGGCCAGGAGGATCCTCCAGAGAAGGCAATGGCAACCCAGTCCAGTATTCTCACCTGGGAAATCCCACGGGTGGCAGGGAGCCTGGCAGGCTACAGCCCATGGGGTCGCAAAACAGTTGGACACAACTTAGCGACCAACAGCAACAAAAAGCCTCAATCACACATGGTTTTTAAAGCCAATCCAAGTCATATAAGCATTTTAAGTTAATTCTCAGTGGGCTAGATACTCGGTATTTTGTATTCAAAGGAAGTTACGATGGAGGGTTATGATAATACATTTTTTAAAGGACTTTTACAACAGTTCACTAAATGTATAAGAAAAGTTTATATAATAAGTGCTATCTGTGGAATGATAAATTAATCAATATCTGAGATGACAGGAAAGAAAACACCCTCACCACCATAACTGCCATGCAGCTTTTAGAAAGGTCCTCAGAGCCACAGAAATACAGGACTTCTAAGAGGGCAGCAGACCTGAAGACCTGGAAATCCCAGAAGGATAAAAGAGGAGGAAAAGAATGACAAAGCAGTGCACACCCTGCATAACAAAGAAATCAACAACATCAATAGCTGCTATTCACAGCACATTTACGATGGGCCGGGCACTGTTACAAGCACTCTGCCCATGTTATCTCAGTATCTTCACAGCAGTTCACTGAGACGGATGCCAATACAGCCCCATCTCAAGGAGAAACCACCGATGATCAGAGAAGGGAAGAAACTTGCCCAAGGTCACACAGCTAGAGAGGCAGCAGTACAGTTCGGACTCAAGCCCAGACAGTCTGGCTCTATAGCCAGTATCTTCCATCACCTGCTCAGTCATGCAGTCGCTCAGTCGTGCCTGATTCTTTGTGACCCTATAGACTGTAGCTTGCCTGGCTCCTCTGTCCATGGGACTTTTCAGGTAAGAATACTGGAGTGGATTGCCATTTCCTCCTCCAGGGGACCTTCCCAACCCAGGGATTAAACTCACTTATTCTGCATTGGCGGGCAGATTCTTCACCACTGAGCCACACTCAACTAATTCAAATTTCTCAGAGAAGCTGGGTTTCATAACAGGAATGGCAACCAAAGCAATAACCCTACACTTTCACATGATCTGTCATGTGCAGAGTAATCTTCTCACCTATTACACCACATGTTCAGAGGAGGAGGCTTGAGAAGGAACACAGCAGCTCTTATTCTCACCTAGAAGATGAGGACTATGATGATGGAAGGAAGGCAAGTGCAGCCAAGATGCCTGGATGGCTGTGGTGCCCTTGAAAGTCCAATCTCAGATTCAGATTAGCCGTGGGTCAAAGTTCTTTTCACGTTTGCTAACAAGTCACTCATTCTCCTGTGATAACCACCCACTGAAATCATGAGAGCTGCCTCTCCAGCGTCCACTTCTTTTTTTATTTTATTTTATTTTTAAATTTTACAATATTGTATTAGTTTTGCCCAACATCGAAATTGTTGTTGCCAACATTAGTCACATCCACGTCACAGGCATCTGCAATCTTAAAAGCATCACTGGGTGTAGGAACGTAGGAGCATGCTTAGTAAGCACCCAAAGTCGTGTGGTTAAAAGGTATACATGACTTAAAGACCTGTTCCAGAGCAATTTTCCGTAAGAAATAATCATCTCAAAGGAAGCAGTTTGAGGGTTTCCCAGCACCACCTTAGCCCATACTTACTAATATGTTAATAGTATAAATGTATAAATATGGTGTGTAAGTGGTTGGAGGGACACAGTAGGGGATGAGCAGGGTACTGGCTGAGTAGTGATGTGAAAGAGCCGTGTTAGTAGGCTAAGGAATTCTCACACATCCTGCCAAAACAGGAATGTAACTTTCATAAAGGCAGAAATGAGGCCTCTGTGCACAAAACCTTCAAACGTGTTTGGCACATAGTAAGTGTGAGTAGTTCAGTTGTGTCCAACTCTTTGTGACCCCATAGACTACAGTCCACCAGGCTACTCCACACATGGAATTATCCAGGCAAGAATACTGGAATGGGTTGCCATTCCCTTCTCCAGGGGATCTTCCCAACCCAGGAATTGAACCCAGGTCTCTGCACTGCAGGCAGATTCTTTGTCATCTGAGCCACCAGGATCTCAATAAATAAAGTTGGAGTGATGAATGTGAACGGTGGCCCCCTGGGATGGTACAATGGTATGACCTGGATCAAAGGGTATAAGGTTATCTCCTGGTTTGAGACCATGGTTTTCCAAAAGGATAATGCCTTGACTATTTTAAATTTCAATGTAAAGTACCATGAATGCCAAGGATTTCCTAAACATTGGGTTAGCTTTCCATTTTAAAGCATATTATGGATTTGCTTTCTCAACTTGGTAAAGGGTCATAGGAGGTTCACATGTGTGCTCACATGAACTCACAAACACGTGGCTGGGCTCACATGGGATTCTTCTGCCAATCCATCTTAGTGGTCTTTGCTCATACTACATTTAAGGGAAAGCCCATCCATTTGCCATTGGCAAATGGATTTCCAGTGAACTGGATTTGGTAAACCCATCATTTCATGATGTGATTTTCCTTTTTCATTTTTTTTTTAAATTAACCCAAATCACCTTCCCAAACACTGTAGAATGTTTGTGACTACAGAGAACATCTCTCAGAAATTATGTCTCATTCAAGAGGTTGCCAACTGATACAAAAGGCTGAAATCACCCTGTGTATTTGGTTTGAAAAGTACAGAAAGACTGAGTCAATGTTTAAGTATCTGGAGGTTTCCCCAGTTAAAAATCTAGTTCTCGGGCTTTTCTTCGTAATAAAGTGGCAGTGGAAGGTGTTCCTTTTAGATGGGGTATCCAATTTTCAGTTCAGCACTGACCTCAGCATTCCAGATCATCTCCCCGATCTAGTCACCAAGTGCCTACTGTGATTTACCATAACATTTGCCCTGTGGTGCTTCTGATTAGCAGACAGCTATTTCTCTGAATTCATGTCTCTATCAAAGCGGGAAATAACATGCAGACCAAGAGAGTTGCACATATTTTAAAGGGTATAACACTTTGAGAAAAGAATACCCCTGTGTATTTAAATATGCCACCCTGACTTATTTCTGCTACTTACATGCCTCATAGAGGCATCTGTTTGTGACCCTATATACTCTTGAGTTGGAAAAGAAGAAGCAAAAGTCTCAGATGACATGATGCTACATGTAGAAAAATCCAAAAAATGCTACTGGAAAACTACTAGTTCTCATCAATGAATTCAGTAAAGTTGCATGATAAAAAATGAATATATAAAAATCTGTCACACTTCCATACACTAACAACAGAATATCAGAAAGAGAAATTAAGGAAACAATCCCATTTACCATCACATCAGAAAGAACAAAATACATTGGAATAAACATACCTAAGGGTGCAAAAGACCTGTACTCTGAAAACTATAAGATGCTGCTGAAAGAAACTGGAGATGACACAAACAGATGGAAAAATGTACCATGTTCTTTGACTAAAAGAGTCGATATTGTCAAATTATCAGACTACCCAAGGGAATATACAGATTCAATGCAATCCCTATCATAGTACCAATGGCATTTTTCATAGAACTAGAACAAAAAATATATATTACATTTTCATGAAAACACAAAAGACTCCAAGTAGCCAAAACAATCTTAAGAAAGAACAGAGCTGAAAGAATTGCATGCTTGGACTTCAGACTATACTACAAAGCTATAGTCATCAAAATAGTGTGGCAGTGGCACAGAAACAGACAAAGAGATCAATGAAACAGGATAGAAAGCCTAGAAGCACTTATGGTCAATTAATCTAGGAGAAAGCAGCCAAGAATATACAGTGGAGAAAAGACAGTCTCTTCTATAAGGAGTGCTGGACAGCTACATGTAGAAGAATGAAATTAGAACATTCTCTAACATCATATACAAAAAGAAGCTCAAAATGGAACAAAGACTTAAATGTATGACTAGATACTATAAAACTCCTAGATGAACATCAGTAAAGCATTTTTTTTTAAATCATGCCCATTTTTACAAATCATATCCATGACATAGCATTGAAATCTGCTGAGAGCATCAGTCCCTGATGTGGGAAGATCTCACATGCCACGGGACAACTACTGAGCCTGTGCTCTGGAGCCCAGGAGCCACAACAACTGAGCCCATGTGCCCTAGAGCCTTTGCCCCACAACAACAGAAGCCACTGCAGTGAGACACTCATGTATCACAAGTAGAGAGCAGCCCCTGCTCACTGCAGACAGAGAAAAGCCTGCTCAGAAACAAAGACCCAGAACAGCCAAACAAACACAGAAAAAGTAAGGACACATAAAAAGAAATCTGCTGAGCGCAAAAGGGAGCATGTCAATGGTAGTGAACACAGATGTGATGTGCAACACAAAATGTTTTTGATGGTCATTCACGGGGCACCAGTTACCTCTCTCCTACCCATGCTGTGAGGATGACCTGTGGTCAACAGGATCTCAAGGTCTCTATGTCAGGCTAATTCCAGTGAACTATAAGCCCCAAAAGGTCAGAAGCCACATCCATCTCACTGGCCTTCACAGAGGCAGCACCAAGCACAGTGGCTGATACATACTGCTCCTTAAGAAGCATCTGCTGAGTGAATGGACGTTTGAGTTGTAGACAACAGTGATTAAACAGAGAAAGATGAGGATTCCCCGACAGCTCATTTGGTAAAGAATCCGCCTACAATGCAGGAGACCCCAGTTCGATTCCTGAGTCGGGAAGGTCTGCTGGAAAAGGGATAGACTATGCACTCCAGTGTTCTTGGCCTTCCCTTGTGGCTCAGCTGGTAAAGAATCTGCCTGCAATGCAAGAGACCTGGGTTTGATCCCTGGGCTGGGAAGATCCCCTGGAGAAGGGAAAGGCTACCCATTCCAGTATTCTGGCCTGGAGAATTCCATGGACTATATAGTCCATGGGGTCGCAAAGAGTCGGACACAACTGAGCAACTTTCACACGGGAGTAACATGTTATATCTATTTTCAGTTGCAAATCAGCTCTCTGTCTTGCAATGTTTCACTTCAATGTGTGAGGCATCTCAGGATGCCTTCTTGTCTCTACGAACCTGATTCTGGTACATTCAGACCCCTTGGATTTTCCAACTCCAGGAAAGATTTTCTGCTGGACAATCCAATGCAACTCAACAAGGACAATTCAGTGCACTTGAGGAGAAAAAGTAACATGAGCACCATTCTTGAGTTCCACTACAGGATGAACTGGGCCACACACACAGGCTATAATCATGCTCCAGCAAGGAGGCAACTCCAGCTTCATATTAGCAATTTTCAAAATGCTACAAGTACATGCCATTTTCAAAAATGCTACAAGAATGATGTACAATGATTATACTACAAGTACAATTTTCAATATGCTCCAAGAATTTGTGACTTGCCTCTTCTAACAAATGCATTTCTTCTTCTAGATTTACTGCAAACACAGTCCTAAACAGCCTTCCTCATAAACACTGTGCTTTGAAGAACAAAGAGAAAACAAACAGCAAAACAACACACAAAAAGAAACAGCATCAACCTCCTGAAGAAAAAGCACAACACGATCTTAAAAGGGATTACGGTGGTGAGGTTATAAGCCATTTTCTTTAGCATTCTCATTTCCCAGCTCTTTGCCATGAGGCAATACTACTTTTCTCATTTGAAGAACAATAAATAAGCTTGCCCCAGACTGTTATTTTCATTGCTCACACAGTTAGTATAAACCACACTGACCTTTTAAAGAGGTGATTTATTTTTTAACACCTAAAGCAATAAATGTTAGATATGAAAACTAGTATCTCACCAAGGTGCTAGGGCAGCTGCGACCCTGGGCTGTCCACCCATCTCTGAAATGCCAGTAGAGAGGGCCTGACATGTGCTGTGTTATAAGACATGGAGCTCCAGGGTCTAAAAGCCATCGACCCTGAAAGATACTTAAGGCAGTCATCCCTGATTTGCTTCTTCCACTAAAAGACACCACAGAGAGTTACCAATCCTGGCTTACAAGGCTGTAAGTAAAATGAAATTGGCTGAGTGCTTCGTCTGCACTCCTAGGCAGGCTCGATATCGGCTGTCAGTCTCTGAGGACAGCACGACTTCAGATTCCTGCATCCGTATGAATCTTACTCAGTTTCTTGAGTAAGAGACTTGACCCCACCAGCTCATACCTTCCCAGCTCAGGCTAGAGCCACACAGGATCTCCCTGCTGGTTAGTTATTTCCTTTTCTCTAGTTTGGCCTGATGGTTTTTCTTTCCATACCTTCCCCAAGAACTCTTTCGATTAATACATCTGTCCCTTTTCATCAATGTAAGGAGTTTGAAAATGAGGTTGACCTCATTTCTACACTGCCTTTCTACGCTGGACTCTAGGCCTTTGAATCAGTAAGGCAGGGAAGAAAAGGGACAAGCTTAAGAGACAATGGGAGAAACGTAAAGATTTCCCAGTTTGAGTCTTGACACACAGAGCATAAGCCTCACTTTCTTCGTCTGTGAAATGGGTTAACAGTGGTACGTAGCTTGTCCGGCTGTTGTGAGGAGTAAATGAGATAGTATGTACATGACAACCCATCTGCAGGGTGCCTGGGAACCGCATATTCAGAATAAACAGTGCTCAGTATAGTGGGTCCTTTGAGACACTTACAGTTAATTCTTGTTCAAGAGACAAGGAGGTAGAAGAGACGTCCCCTAAATTCCTTCGGGCATGATTTAATCATTTAAGGAGAGTGGAGAAGAATCACTTCAACGTAAGACCAATGTACTCATCTCCTCATGGAAAGGGCCAGATTTGAAGAAGCCACAACCACACAGACTTATGTCCTGAATTAATGTGTGTCTGTGTAACAAGAATCACCTCTGTTCTATGGTATAGATATTAGTAGGTACTTTTCACCCCTCAGGAATAGTGAAGTATCTAACACTGGGCAGTACACATTATATTTTCGAAAGCAGTGTACCCTTCTCCAGATGACACCAGTGGTTTAAAAAAAAAAAACAAAACACCTCTCAATGCAGGAGCCACAGGTTCGATGTGGCTGTGCAGGAGATGCAGGTTCCATCCCTGGATCAGGAAGGTCCCCTGGAGGAGGAAATGGCAATGCACTCCAGTATTCTGGCTGGGGTAATCCCATGAACGTGGGGTCGTAAAGTCAGACAGGACTGAAGCAGCTGAGCACACCAAGTATGTAGCACTTGCAAAGACATGGGTTTCTGTTCATTTTGTCCTGTGCTATATCTCCAAGTGTCCAGGACAGCACCTAGCCCAGGGAGAACACCCAATAAAAACGTGCTAAACAGATGAATATTTCCCTATTTACTATTCAGTTCAGTCGTTCAGTCATGTCCAACTCTTTGCGACCCAATGGACTGTAGCATGCCAGGCCTCCCTGTCCATCACCAACTCCCTGAGTTTACCCAAACTCATGTCCATCGAGTCAGTGAAAACATCCAACCATCTCATCCTCTGTCGTCCCCTTCTCCTCCCACCTTCAATCTTTCCCAGCAACAGGGTCTTTTCCAAAGAGTTGGTTCTTTGGAAACCACTCCAGGTGGCCAAAGTATTGGAGTTTCAGCTTCAGCATCAATCCCTCCAGTGAATATTCAGCACTGATTTCCTTTAGGATGGACTGGTTGGATCTCCTTGCAGTCCAAGGGACTCTCAAGAGTCCTTTCCAACACCACAGTTCAAAAGCATCAATTCTTTGGCACTCAACTTTCTTTATGGTTCAACACTCATATCCATACATGACTGGAAAAACCATAGCTTTGACTAGACAGACCTTTGTTGGTAAATAAAGTAACGTCTCTGCTTTTTAATATGCTGTGTAGATTGATCAGAGCTTTTCTTCCAAGGATCTAGCATGCATCTGTCATGGCTGCAGTCACCATCTGCAGTGATTTTGGAGCCCAAAATCAATAAAAATAAAAACATAAAAATAAAGCCTCTCACTGTTTCCATTGTTTTCCCATCTATTTGCCATGAAGTGATGGGACTGGATGCCATGATCTTAGTTTTCTGAATGTTGAATTTTAAGTCAACTTTTACACTCTCCTCTTTCACTTTCATCAAAAGACTCTTTAGTTCTTCGCTTTCTGCCATAAGGATGGTGTCATCTGCGTATCTGAGGTTATTGATATTTCTCCTGGCAATCTTGATTCTAGCTTGTGCTTCATCCAGCCCAGAATTTCACATCATGTACTCCATATATAAATTAAATAAGCAGAGTGACAATATACAGCCTTGATATACTCCTTTCCTGATTTGGAACCAGTTTGTTGTTCCATGTCCAGTTCTAACTGTTGCTTCTTGACCTGCATACATATTTCGCAGGAGGCAGGTCAGGTGGTCTGGTATTCCCATCTCTTTAAGAATTTTCCACAGTTTGTTGTGATCCACACAGTCAGTAAAGCAAAAGTAGATGTTTTTCTGGAACTCTCTTGCTTTTTCGATGATCCAACGGATATTGGCAATTTCATCTCTGGTTCCTCTGCCTTTTCTAAATCCAGCTTGAACATCTGGAAGTTCTCGGTTCACGTACTGGATTTATTGTTCACCTCCTCAGAAAACTGGGTGGAAAAATCGGTTACCTTTGCTTTCAAGGCCAATCGAAGTATATACATCTGGACTGACACTGAAAAGTATTCATTTAAGTTTGATGTTTTAAATAATTTTGCTTCAGTGGTTTTTGTACTTTACATTTATTCATCTTTTTGGCATGCCACACAGGGGATCTTAGTGCCCTGAGCGAGGACTGAACTCGTGTCCCGTGCAGTGGGATTTTACGCACTGGACCACCAAGGAAGTCCCTGCCTCAGTGCTTATCACCTGAGTGACTTTGTTCAAGGGCAGCAGATGCTGGGCATCAGGTAAACAGGAATACTGGACACACGGGCATCCACTGTTATTATCTACCCAGGCTCTCTTTTACCTTCTCTGCTCTGGGGGTACATGCTAGGTGTGGTTAGGGTAGGGACCAGCATGCTCTACCAGGAAGGATGCCTCAACCAAACCAATGGTACTGTGACTGGTTCAGGAAAGTACCATGACAACACGAGGCTGTTTTGATCCTTCTAGGATGTATCTGCAGAGCTATTTATGGGAGAGAGAGAGAGAAGGACAGGGAAGCCTGGCATGCTACAGTCCGTGGGGCCACAAAGAGTCAGACCCGACTTAGCAACTGAACAGCAAACGTTTACAGGTAGGGTTGCTAAACATCATGGGTAAAGATACTTCCTACACACAGAAAATCTGTGCAACTGTGCAGGAAACAAAGAGAGTGAGAAAAAGAGAGAGCGAGCCAGGCTTGACAACATTGGTCAGGTTCCTGGGTTCAGCTGTGACTGCAGCCAGCCTCCTACCTGCATTTCTATTGTGTGGAACCCAGAACTTCTATCGCTGGAGGGTTATTGAAAGAACCTAACAATATACAAACTACTATATATAAAACTGGTAACTAATAAGGACCTAATGTATAGTACAGGGAACTCAATACTCCGTAATGCTCTGTATCAGAAAAGGACCTAAAAAGAGGGGATGTATGTATACGTATGAATGGTTCACTTTTCTGTACAACTGAAACTCACACAACATTGTAAACAAACTATATTCCAATAAAAATTGAAAAAATGTGTTAAGGTTAACAAACATAACAACTATGAAAATAATATATCTCTTAAAGTTATACTTCAAATCATTCCAGTTTTAAGACTTTGTTTAAGTTTTTATTTTGACTGAAACATGTACAAGTTGAAAATCAAAGAGGAATCTAGAACGCTTAAGTGTTCTGAACACTTTTCTCAGCTATAACAATTTTACTATATTCGTGGACTTTATATATTTTTAATCCTTCTTAGTTCCAAAACAGAAATGTTTGAGATCCTCAAGCAAATATGTAAGAACTGCTTCAGCTAACTGAACATGATAAACACATTTGGGGTTGAACAGCTGAAATCAGTATTTATTTTTCCTTTTCCTGAGAGCATACATTATCAAAAAACCTATAATAACAGTGGTTACCAATTTCCTGGGTTTTTCAGTTCCACAATCATCCATTAAATTAGAGTGAACTAATTCAAAGGCAAAAGGAGGTAGTTCCTATAATGTCCAGATACTCGGGTGAAATACACCACTTGTGAGCATCTGTCTTCCCAAGAAACACATGTTTTGAGCAGCTCATCTTAGCCCTGGAATCCAGGGATGGCGCAGAGGGATGAGGGCTCGGTGGCCCCTCAGCACTCCTTTTGATGATAAGAGTCTGATGCTAATTCTGAAAACTGAGCACACAGTAATAGACACAGTCCAGGCAGAGCCACTGGCTCAGTGTGACCAGTCACACCGTGTCGCCCAGAAGCATCACGACGCATGAGGTTTTCACAGGAGAATAGCACAGGTTTCTGAGTACATCCATTTTTCACTCCAAACTAAAGTGCAGCTGTTTGGCTGATTTATCCAAAGAAGCACTGATTTCTTCTTATTCAAATAAAAAGCATTTCATAAAAATTCTTCCTGCCTCTTACATGGCAAGGTTACATTTTTCTTCAGCACAAACGAAAAATTGATATCTTTTATTTAATGACTAAGATACAGAGAATACTAGGCAATCAAAATCAGGGGAGTAACATGAAAACTTGACAGATAATTTAATTGGATGCCATGCTTTATTCCAAGAATTAAAGAAAAAAATATTAACTTCTATGCCCACTGTCAAGCTAACATCTGTTAAGAAATAGATACACCTATGTATACACAAAATGCATATTATATATAATTATATGTAACTTGCTTCTATAGTAAAATGTTGTATATAACATATTTATAAGTTATATAGACTTATATTTAAATATATTTGTACTTATATATTTATATATTTTATATTACATATAAGCATAGTTAATGTAAAATATAACTTATAAAGAAATAATTATATATTTCTAATTTATGAGTATATTAATTACAAATCTATATAACTATATTTCATATGATTAACTATAATTACCTATACATACATTTTGTTACCTAGAAGCAAACTTCTTAGGAGAACTAGGTTGCAAAACCAAACTGTTACAATGCCAACAAAAGGTCCAAATTGTGTTGTACAATTTCTGTCCGTAAATTTTCATGAATTTCCTTCTCAAAAGCCAGATGCTGCTTTGCATTGGTTTTTATTGTTCTGTGTTGATTTATCTGAACAGAGTTCATCTCATACTGAAGGTGACTTCAAATCAGATTTTACTATAACGTGGTGTTTGAGTATGTCCTAGAATCCATGAAATTCTGGACTGTATTTATCCTTATACATGCCCAAGTTTGATAAAAATGTACTGAGCTGTGTTTGTAAACAGGAGGTACTCTGAAGCATACAAATAATACATGGATTTAATGGGATTTTTGAAAAGTCCTCAATGCCAAGAGCTAATGACAGCTGTAACTTTTGACTCTTCACACCATGTCTTCTGTGAAACTGTTCTCCAGATGGCTCTGAAGGCTAAGTCATGAATGCTGTCATTTGAGTCTTACCTGACTCTTTGTGACCCCATGGACTATAGCCCTCCAGGCTTCCTCTGTTCATGGGATTCTCCAGACATGAATACTGGAGTGGGCTACCATGCCCTCCTCCAAGGGATCTTCCCAATCCAGGGATCAAACCCGCATCTCTTACATTGGCGAGCAGTTCTGAATACTTGGAAGGAACCAGAAGTAGAATATTTACTCAAAATCCCTCAGTAATGACATGGCACCTCTTTCTACAACAGGTCTGCTTCTTAAAAGTTCAGTCATGCCAAGTTCTTACTGCTCAAATCACAGTTTTTAACAAAAAGGGAGGTTACAATCTGGTGAGATCTTTAAAAAAATCCTTTCCACTGAATTTTTACTATGAAGTAGATTTTCTTATACTTATTTGCTTACCAGATTATAATCACAATCTCATCACACTAAAATTTTTTCCAAACTTCTAAAATAACCAAGCTTCAGGGAGATGTATGAGGCCTTGAAATTCACCAGAGAGAGGATTTTGGAGGTCCTTATGCACGAAGAATTGTGCCAAAAAGATCTTGCTTCTTTCTTTGAAGAGATGGAATCTGCTGGCCAGTCATGACCGGCAGGCCTCCAGTTTCTTCCAGGTTGGTGGAAGCTTTCTTCCAGGTTCTTCCTGATCTCTTTCCTTCCTTCTTCCTTTATAAGCTTGTTTCTGGAGTGCCTGCTTTGTGCCAGGCAGGCAGGGCTCTAGGAGACAAGGGAATAAGTTGAGATATCCACTGCCCCCACCCTTCTGGAGACACAGGAAGGAAGGCTGCAGACTTCTGGAACCATCCTTTTTTTTTTTTTTTTTTTGAATCTTTTATTTTGTATTGGAGTACAGCCAACTTAATGATGTTGTGGTAGTTTCAGGTGAACAGTGAAGAATTGATGCTTTTGAACTGTGGTGGGGAGAAGACTCTTGAGAGTCCCTTGGAATGCAAGGAGATCCAACCAGTCCATCCTAAAGGAGATCAGTTCTGGGTGTTCACTGGAAGGACTGATGCTGAAGCTGAAACTCCAATACTTTGGCCACCTGATACGAAGAACTGAGTCAATGGAAAAGACCCTGATGCTGGGAAAGATTGAAGGCAGGAGGAGAAGGGGATGACAGAGGATGAGATGGTTGGATGGCATCACCAACTCTAAGGACATGGGTTTGAGTAAGTTCCGGGAGTTGGTGATGGACAGGGAAGCCTGGTGTGCTGCAGTCCATGGGGTCACAAAGAGTCAGACACAACTGAGCGACTGAACTGAACTGAACAGTGAAGGGATTCAGCCAGACATATATGTGTATCCATTCTCCCCCAAACTCACCTCCCATCCAGGCTGCCACACAACATTGAGCAGAGTTCCCTGTGCTATACAGTAGGATCATGTTGGTTATCTATTTTAAATATAGCAATGTATACATGTCCATCTCAAACTCCCTAACCACCCTTTTCTCCCATCCCTCCCCCCTCCCAGCAACCATAAATTCATTCTATAAGTCCTTGAACCTCTATTTTGTAAGTTCATTTGTATCATTTTAGATCCGTATATAAGGATCTCATACAATAGTTCTCCTTCTCTGACTTACTTCGCTCAGTATGACAATCTCTAGATCCAGCAGTGTTACAGCAAATGGCATTATTTCATTCTTTTTAATGGCTGAGTAATATTCCATTGTATGTATAACCACATTTTCCTTACCTATTCCTCTGGTCAATGG
This sequence comes from Bos taurus, assembly GCF_002263795.3. Lineage (NCBI taxonomy): Eukaryota > Metazoa > Chordata > Mammalia > Artiodactyla > Bovidae > Bos > Bos taurus. The sequence continues at coordinate 4,977,077 of NC_037352.1, read as the reverse complement.
ACATTTAGGTTGCTTCCAAGTCTTAAATATGGGGGTGCACGTATCCTTTTGGATCATGGTTTCCTCCGGATATATACCCAGGAGCAGAACTGCAGGGTCATATGGTAGTTTTATTTTTTGTTTGTTTGTTGAGGAACCTCCATACTGTTCTCCATAGTGGCTGCACCAATTTATATCCCCACCAACAGTGTCGGGAAGAGGAACCGTGCATCCTCAAGTTGCTGCCAGGCTATACTGGACCCTGAGAGATGCATATGAGAGCTCAGACCGAGAGGGAAAGCCAGCCTGTGAGAACAACAACCTCAGTCCACAGGGAACATTTTTCCTTAATGAAACTATGAATGGATGAAAAAAGTCACGAATTGCCTAAAATCAGAGAGATTGCAAGTCATGCGAGCAAACTCTGGGAATACACAAAAACTGGAGAAATCTTGGCACGGTGGCTAGAAAGACCATGTTTTCCCTATAAGGCGAGTGCAGGAGACCTACTCACGCAAAGGTTAGGTGGAGACCGTCCACGTTATCAGCATTTACAATCACAAATTCTCCCCAACTGCTGAACCAATAACTGCACCTACGCTTGTGCCAAGTGCCTTGAGAGAACTGTATGAAACATTTTCAGCCAGTTGGTATAATTAAACATGAACCTTCGATTTCTTAATCCTGAAGAAGTCATTTTTGCTCCAGGTAATGAGCTTTTTATTTATTTTTTTTTTCCTTCCTAAGCAAATACCAGCTCTTCCTTCCCTTGGTTTTCATGGATTTAGCCCTGAGCAGTCTACCCTTTGTAGACAATCTCTTCCAGAGAGGAAGATTTCTCTAGGGAGGCTCGGGCTGTAGCTTCAGGGAAAAGCAAGACTTCTCTCTGATGAAACAGAAAATATGTATCTCCTAACGCATTTCCACAAACTAGCTCAGACAGCATACTTAACATCAAGCTGTGTCTACTCCCACAGTACAGGTAATACCAGCACAATTAGTGATCTATTTCTGCTTTGTTTTCAAGGAAATTTCCCATTCCTTTCCAGGCATTCATGGGTCCTTTCAAGTCTCTTCACCTCTTTCCACTCTTGCTGTTAACAAAACGAAGCTCTATCACATAGATACAGGGTGTCTTTGAAGAAATGTTTGGCTTTAAAGAGCAGAGACCCCAAAATGAGAAAGTGAGATTAAAAAGGCAGTGTAATGTCTGCGTGTACACTTTTGGCCCAGATGCTCGCTAGGCAAGAATCAAAGATGTAAGGAGTTCTATTTTTAACGTCTTCTTACAGAAGCACCGTGAACTTCACCATGCATGGGATTTACGACATACTCAGTTTTATAACATTGGCGGGTGGGAGAGTAAAGAAGGACTTTTCTGTCGCATTTCCCATGAATCTCAGATCACTTGTAAATTGCAGTGCCTGACATTTAAACGGTGCCATGTTGATAGCTTGGGCTCCCCCCTCCCACTCCACTGGGAACACCACTGCTGATGCTTCATTTCATAATGCGGTGTGATGGTGAGTCAAGGGTCAACCTCCGCCAGTTAAGTCTAAAGCAATTACATTCTCACACAGATAAAGAAATGCCCGTGCCTCCAACTCTGCATGGAGAGTGGAATGAGCAGAGAGACTCCGAGAACCATATGGCCAGCTTCAGCTTGTATCCTTGACATCACGGCAGGCACCTGGCAAAGACCAGGGCTTGGCACAGGGCACCCACAGCCATCTCTGGCCAAACACGCCTCTATATCTGGAAAGTTACCTGCCCTTTCCGTTGGTTATCCTGAAAATTTAAATTCGAACATTATGAGCTATGGCTGTCAGAAATCACATGTTCTATTTACATTTTTAGAATAACACATTGAAATGGCATCTTATCCTCACCTGAGCATGGACCACATTAACAGATCCTGACTAACCATCATGTGAGAAGCCCCGTTTCTCAGGAGCGTCTGCTTTGTCAGCACTGTATTTGAATACACGCTCTGGCCCTCCTGAGGTCTACATTACCAGTACTAGCTGAGGTTTTGCAATCTTAGAAATTGGAATGCTTTTTTAATTGGTGCTTTTCATTTACCATCTCAACGACCAGGTCTAGATTACACTGTGCTGGGCTGTGCTGAGTCGCTCAGTGGTGTCCAACTCTAGGCTTCTCTGTCCAGAGGATTCTCCAGGCAAGAATACTGGAGTGGGTTTTCATGCCCTCCTCTAGAGGATCTTCCCGACCCAGGGATCGAACCTAGGTCTCCCACATTGCAGGTGGATTCCTTACCATCTGAGCCACTAGAGAAGCTCCTAGATTATATTACTTAATATTAAAGTGAAGAGACAGGAAATAGGTCTTATCCTAACACACTTTCCAACTTCTCAGGAATAGGAATCCTCCTGCTGACACTGAGAGGCAGCCCCTTACACTGCAGAAACTCTATACTCGGGAACCAGCAGAGCTAAAAACCAACACACTCACATCCCCCACAGCCTGAGTATTAGTAACTGAAGTGATTAAGCAAATCACTTCAACTAACTCAGGTTTCTCATCTGTAGAACAGGATATCCAGCTCACAAGACTGTGATAAGCATTACAGGAGATGACACAGCCTGGAACATAGCCGGTTACCTGGAGCTTCACGGGTCTATGGAGGAGGAGCCAGAATTCAAAGCCGAGGTCTTATGATCGTATTACATCATCTCCCAAAGACGAACAGAAATGAAGGTCTGGAGGTCCCTGAGAGCCCATTTAAAGCATGAGAATTTGCACCTCTGGCTATGGACAAATCTCTGAAGATGTTTCAGCAGGTTAAGGACATGCTGATGTGACGAACGAAGGATGGAGACAAGGAGAGGTTTAAAGCATTATGAGCATATCAGGGGCTGTGACACCACCTGTGGCCAAAGCGGAAGACAGAATGGGGAAAGGACAGCCCAAGAAGCACACGCAACGCACCGAGGGCTTCCCGGGTGCCGCCAGTGGCAGAGAACTTGCCTGACAAAGCAGGGGGGGTAAGAGATGCAGACTGGACCCCTGGGTCAGGAAGATCCCCTGGAGGCGGGCATGGCAACCCACTCCACTACTGTTGACCAGAGAATCCCATGGACAGAGGAGCCTGGCGGGCCACAGTCCATAGGGTCACAAAGCGTCATTCACGATTGAAGCAACTTAGCAACCACATACAGAACAGCACGGAAAGCGAGTGCCCCGGAATTAGGAGAACAAATCTTGGGGGATGGTTCCCAAAATTGTGTGAGTGGTTGTAAGAATCCCAGGAGCAGGTTTTTAATTATTATTCTTAATTAGAGATATTGGGCTTTAAAACCGTATGTATTCTACCTGAGTAGGAAATAGAGGAATGGCTTTTCTTATTTAGATTTTCCAGTTGGAGTACCACTTCGTCAAGTACACAACCAAAAGTACATTTAATAAAGTTATTGACAGATTCTGAGTAAATCTGTGGAGGCAGGAGAAGGATGTGGAAAACTCCGTGTAGACATTTTGGACCCACGCCTGCATTTGGAATGCCCCAGATACCATCGTTTAGAGAGAAGCCACACTATCTAAATTTATACGCATGGGGGAAAGTTATAGATACGGAATAAACCTAGAGCTTAAGATTTTAAAAGAATGTACAGATCATCTATTCCAACCTCCTCCATAATGCAAGAATAGCCTTTATAACATCCTGGGCAGAGAGATGGTCATGTAGCTAGATAGCTTCAGTGACGATGAGCTCAGTATTAATGGGCTGTATTGATCGGAAGGGAAATGGATTATACTGGAGGAGGGAAATGCATTAGGATTTGTAATAAACAAAATGTGAAAGGTTCAAGTGTCTGTAAAGGTATAACCATGTGGTTAAACATGTTTGGAAATATTGGTGGTGGTGGTTTAGTCACTAAGTCGTGTCTGACTCTTTTCGACCCCCTGGACTGTAGTCAACCAGGCTCCTCTGTTCACAGGATTTCCCAGGCAAGAATACTGGACTGGGTTGCCATTTCCTTCTCCATTGGAAATACTACAGATGATGTTTGAAGAAATGAAAGTTAAGCATCAGTGGACTCTGAAGAGCAGGTTTTAGCAAGTAGGCTATAGAAAGACAGACACGCTAAAGATGAGAAGGCTGTCAACTGTCTGCATGCTCACAGACATGGAATGAATGAAAGACACAGCTGCAAATCACCCAAGAGGAAAGAAAACATCCAGTGAGGATGGGATGGACATGCAGTGCTTTGGTTGCCCTGGCGACGGGACCCCTCTCCTCATTTTGATGGCACTGTGGTGAATGCGACCTGTGAAAATAAAATGAAGGATGATATCAATAGTGGAGTAAGCTGGTGGAAAGCCCCGATGTGGGGAGGAATCAGGAGGAGCCCAATGATGGTTGTTGGAAGACATGTGATCCGGGAGGAAGAGGACAAGGACCTAGGATGTCAGAGAAAGAGAGGGTGGTTGCCTCTGCTCCAACTGCTTCCTTCTCAAGATGCTGTAGGGCAGTGTGATGGTGAATTCTGTGTGTCAACTGGGCTAGGCTATGCTGTGTCCAGTCTAGACAGGTTGTTGAGAAGGGGTCCTGCACCTGTGATTCACATCTATAATTACCCGATTGTAAGGAAAGGAGATTGTCTTGCCTAATGTGGTGGGCCTCGTTCAATCAGTTGAAGGATTTAAGAGCAAAGACAGGTCTCATGGAGAAGAAACTCTAACTCAATTCTAGAACCCTGAAATCCTGCCTGAGTTGCCCCCCAGCCAGCCCACAGATTTCAGCCTGAGACTAAACATCAACTCCTGTCTGAGTTTCCAGACTGACAGCCTGCCCTATAAATGTCAAACCTGCTTGCCCATCACAAATCGATCTCTATATCTATCATCTACTTATCTATCTACTGAAAGAGATTACAGCAAGTCTCTTTCAATAGATAAATAGATGATAGCTGTACAGACACATTTTCTTAGATACAGATATCTAGATTACACACAGATATAGATATTTAGTATCTACATATAGAGAGGGGGAGATTCATCTATAATTCATGCATACTTTTAGAAATTCCTTCCCTAGGACTTGAAACTTGAGTCCATGTCACTGACACCAATCGACTCTAGTTCTGTGCTCTGACCTTATGAAGAACAAATTCAATATAGTCTAATTATCTGATCAAACAATGTAGGACGATATCAACAGTGGAGTAAAAGACAGTCTTGAGAGCCCCAGTGTGAGGAGAAAATAAAGTTTGGTAACTGGACAACAGAGGATGAGGTGGTTGGATGGCTTCATTGACTCAATGGACATGAGTTTGAGCAAGCTCTGTAAGACACTGAAGGAAAAGGAAGCCTGGCATGCTGCAGTCCACGGGGTTGCAAAGAGTCGAACATGACTTGGCAACTGAACAACAACAGTCAATCTGGGCATATCGGTTTCTTATCTCATCAATTACTTTGTAACAGTGGGTCCCTGCCCTTCTAAAAGCCCTTCTCCTGGAACCCACCCTTACATCTCCCTCCAAGTGGATGAGGTGCCATGACCATGCTCCTCCAGGTCAGTAGGTTAGACAAGGGGTGACTCCTGAAAAGAGTCAGGCCAATCAGGAATCTGAAATGAATAGATATATTGACTGTCACCAGTCTTGTGGGCAGGGTGGGATAAGATTCAGCATGACCGTGCTTGTCCGAGTGCCATAACACAAGGGAAAAAAATCTGCAGAGCAAAGATGAAAGCAGAGATCCAAGGTAGGCCTCAAAAGACTGTGTGACCGACCTTCTACAGTCTTTTTCTGTTTTCAGTTCTTCATGAGTAACTGATTGAACTGTCTCCCTTTGGGTTCTGTGACTGACCTCTGTGTCCTTTGGTTGTGGAAAAGAGCTCTGAATCTTTCCAAGATACGTTCTTGTCTTAAGGTAATAAGAAGGGGTTTTAAAAAAAAAAAAGAAGGGGTTTAAGTTACTTGCAGCCGAAAGATGGGTGATATGGATGCTGATTCTGTATTGCCTAGCAACAAAACCGTGTGGAGGGTGTCTGTGTACAACACCAGAGCAAAGCATGAGAGGAGCACCAAAATATATCAAACTGCTAACTTACAGGTTGCGTTGGAAGAGATGCTTTGCAAAAGGTCAACTTAAAGCGTTAGAAGGAAAAGAGGTCTTAGGAGGTTCTTGCAGTGAGCTTCATTCAGTGGTATAATAATAGCCCAAAGTAACAGCTAGCACTTAAAACATTCCGTGTGTGCTTGGCATTGTTCGAAGTGTTTTACATCTACCAGTTCATTGAATTCTCACTTCAATACTACCAGGTATCCGATGTTATTATCGCTGTTTTACAGATGAAGAAGCGGGCCATGTCCTTAGCGGAACTGAAATTGAGAAGAATTTGAGAGCCCAAATTCAGTACAGAGTAGCAACAAGCTTCTTCCTCCCAATTAGTAAGCAAATTGCTTTTCCATTCTTGTTATATGTAAAAACCCTAATCCTAATTTTAGGTCCAACCAGTGCCAATGGCTTATTTTTTTTTAACACTGTGTCCTATATTTGTTTCCAAGACAACAAATAGAAAATACAGCATCCAATCATTTATGTCAGAAATCTGGAAAATCCTCCCCCCCATATCAGAGCCAAAATGTCCTTCATCTGTAAACAGAGGGGGAAGTTGTTATAATTTTATACTTGCTGCATAACAAAACGACCCTTTATTCTCCCATCAAGCCATTACGGGTCTCAAGATACACTTTCTATTCCTGGAATCATGGCTAAATGCTCTTTAAGTGGTGAAAAGTGATCTCTAAGTGGGCTTAAGTTGGGAAACCTACATTATCTGAATGGTGAATTTGGCTGAAACAGAGAAACAGATGGTGGAGGCCCTGCTTCAGCTTCTAAACGTGAAACAAAGTAGGGAGAAGAAAGAAGAACCATAACACAGAAAACCTGGAGATGCACAGTTTGACACAGGGATTTTTGAATCCCACGTCAAAAATATATCTATTTACCCAGAGAACCAATTTAAACACAAACGCTCCTCCCCACAAGCAAAAATGACTGGGATATTTCTCTTTTAAGGAACTCATTTTTCTCTTAAAACATTTTTTTAAAAATTGTTTTAAAGTGCTCAGTAAATAGAACATTAAAAAGAATCAAATAATATCAGAGATTTTAGCCAGGCCTTCTCTATAGAAATAATCCTATCCCAGTCCCCTGGATAAGAGACACTCACTGTTCTGGCCACGTATCCCTTTACAACAAACACTCCAAGGTCTGATTCATTTTTATAACTGCCACTGTTGAATAAGGATGTTTATTAGCATCCTCTATTTATTCTTCTCCTTTTGGGCTGTCTCTTCCTTCAGAGCCACCTTGATTTGCAGTTGGCAGCTTGAGTCCAGGAGAAAATTAAAACTTTCACTCCGTGTCCCCTGATGACTTATTCACCTCCTCCACCCCTGTTTCTGAAAAATCCTGACCCCATATATGCAAATGATGACTTTTATAGGAAGAGGATTAAAAGTGGAAGCAGCATAATAATTAACAGTCCACAAGATGTTTGCTTTTGCAAAGACGTGACATTCATTTAGGGCCATCATTTTTCTTTATTCCCCAGCTCTAAGGTCTGAAAGAGGTGCACCGGTTTCACTGATAGGCAGGCTGAGGTGAAGTGATTAAGCCCCACTGTGCAGTTGCCCTTAATATAAAAATTAAGGACGGATGAATGGATGTGTTAGGGGACACACTGACTGAAACTGCCCGCCCTGGCCAGGCACCAGGCACCGTTTGCATGAGTTATTTTAAGACGGGAGGTCCTGGTTAGGAACACAGAACTAACAAGCCACCACCAACAGGAAGAATTCAGGAAAGGTCAAAAGGAGACGTCACGCGTCCTGCCACCTTCCAGAATCTGCCTCGCTAGCCTCCGTCTTGGCTGAGCAATGAGTGCAGCCCCAGGAAGGACCCCGAGTCAGGATGATCAGACAGAGAGAGCCTAGAAACTAACCCTATCTCTATAAAACCCAAGACAGCTCGCCACACGGCACAGCAGTCCTTCTGGTTTCCCTTCCCCTGCTGCCCTCTGCCCAGGCGCCCCTTCCCATAAAGTCTCTTGCTTTATCAGCCCATGATTCTCTTTGGACAACTCGCTTCTGGATGTTAGACAAGAGCCCACTCTTGGGCACTGGGAGGGGTTCCCTCTTCCCGCAACAGATGGATGGACAGGTAGACATATAAGACTGATCGCAGTATTTTCTGGACAATGCAGCTTGGTGTCATTAAGAACATCACAAATTCATAGAGATGGATTTAGAGATCTAATTAACACAAACAATAGCATAGTCGAAGGGCATGAGAAGTTGGCAAAGTCTGGATCTTCAGCACATCCAGATCTAGAAGGTGGGAGGGTAGGAGAGGCAAAGGAAGGAAACAGCGAAAACCAGCAAACACTCACAGTGCTGATAGGAAATCATTTTCATGAGAATGTCTGTGATTAAAACACAAGTACTTGCATTTTTCCGTTCCACCCCCCAAGCCCCCATCAAGTCCTCAAAAACCTGACTTCAGACACAGCGCTCTTTTCAGGAGCCTTCCCCTAAGTCTGCCTTTCACACCACCCCTTTGAAATCCCGCATCCTTTCAACTGTGGAAACCCAGGGCAGGGCTTCATCTGAAGAGAAGGCTTCAGGCTTTCATTCTCTCTGAAGATTTCCCCTCATCTTTGACTTCATCATCAGCAAGACATCTTGTCCCGCATCTGGAATTCAACTGAGCCGTTGCCTACTTCTGGTAACCTGAATAAAGCCAGGTCTGCCTCAAAGGAACACAGCAAACCCTCGTAAAATTCGACAAAGCCAAGGGGGCTTGGCAAATGAGAAAACTGCAAGACATTCGCCCTCCACAGTCCCAGGAGAAAATCCTTCCGGTCTAAATATGCCTCCCTTTTCTTCACCCCCCAAATAGTCTAAGCTCTGATCTCTCCCTAAATCTCAAAGTTGTTAAATCAGAGAAACGAGATCCATCCTTAAATACCCGGTCCCATCCTTGTCTGGGCACCTCTATTCTGTTTCTCCCGTTAGGTCTGCCCTCGTGTGCACAAGACCGAGCCTGTCTTTTTCAACATTCTATTCCCCAAGCCCAGTCCAGTGCCTGTCACCATCGGAGACCCTCAAATAAATATTAGTTGAATAAATGAATGGATGAGGCATATGCAGTAGGGAGAAGAATGAATCTTATTAAATTTAGTCTGATATTAGAATAGGATTAGGAGAATCCTTTAGGGGTTGGAGCTTATTAATAAACAGTTGCATGATATTAAACTATGAAGACAGGAGGAAAAAAAAAAACAGCTCATTATTCTGATATTTCCTTCATAACATAAAGCCAATGAATAAGCTGCGTTTAGGGGAGGCAGGCAATATATTTAAGCCCTGTAAAGACCAACATTAGTACACAGCCTCCATGCAATCTCATTTGTTCTCTAACACAATCCATCATAACTGAAGTATGTTTTTGCTTATAGGGATCATAAAAACTCACTTGATTTATTGTTTTCTTTTCCTCCCTTCTGTGTTCTCTGGGAAAACTCAGTTATACATAGATCTCTTTCTTCAGGGAGAAAAAAAAAAGAGAGAGAGAGATTCTTGTCACCAGGGCTTTTACAAACACCAACTTACTCTTTCCTCTAGAGAAAGGAGATCCTACAACAGGGGTTTAATCAATTGCCACACAGGTACTTTGGTGACAAACCTGTACTCCGCCCCTGTTTCATCTCTGTATGCAGCTCACTTTCAGGGTCTAAAACAAGTCTTAACTCTTTATGAGATGTTCAGCCAGCCACTGACTCACACATGCATTGCTGGTGATCTGTGTTAACAGTCAATAGGATAACTGGAGATGTGATTATATAATGTACCTTTCATGGACAATTTTATTTAGGTATCCCAAATGCATATCAGCCTGCTAATGTAGGAGACAACTCAAGAGATGCAGGTTCAATCCCTGGGTTGGGAAGCTAAGATCCCACATGCCTCATGGCCCCCAAACCAAAACAAACAACAAAAAAATAATACTGCAAAAAAATTAAAGACTTTAAAAACGGTCCAAATTAAAAAAAAAAAAATCTTAAAATGGGGTGAGGGGAGGAAAAGTAAAAAGATCTGCAGGCTAAGTTCTGTGTCCTGAAAAGATTCCATAGAAAACGCCAACCTCACACAGAGCCCCTGCCAAAGGACCACCTCCTCTAACACATGATTCTGCAGGCTATACAGGCAAATAATTAAGGAAAAATAAAAAATCTGAAATAGTCAACAGTAGCCACTGACTAAATGTAAAACAGCAGCCTGCGGGCAACTACTACTCATTGGAAAAGACCCTGATGCTGGGAAAGAATGAAGGCAAAAGAAGAAGGGGGCAGCAGAGCATTAGATGGTTAGAGAGCAACACCAACTCACTGGACTTGAATCAGCAAACTCTGGGAGACAGTGAAGGACAGGGAAGCCTGGCGGGCTGCAGTCCATGAGGTTGCAGAGTCGGAAACGATTTAGCAACTGAACAATCAACGGCCACTGACTAAGTGTAAAATAGTAGCCAGTGGACAACCATAGCATAATGTCCACTGATGACTGTCATGCAGAGATGCGTGCAAATCTGTGACGTTCATGCTCAGAAACAGAATAAACTTCAAGGGCCTGGGGGAGTGCAAGATTTGAGCAAGAATTCTCACTATACTGCCCAGTTCTAAGCAAGCAACGAAAAATCAGGATTCCCTTCTCCAGTCTGCACATGCACAGATCTGATATGCAGGATGGCCGAGATGTCAGCTTTACCACTGTGGGGACAGACGTCACTGGAGCCCTCATTTGACCTGGAATGCGTCACATTAACTCTCAAAGTGGCCAGAGTCTGTCTGTCAAGTGGGAAGAGCAGGGGACCTGACGGGAGGGGTCTCATGGAATTCAAAGCAATACATTTATACCAAAGCTCGCGCATGACAAGAGCTCCAAACACGGCCATCACTGTTGCTGCTACCGTCACTAAGTCGTATCTGACTCTTTGTGACCCCACGGACTGCAGCACACCGGGTTCCTTCTGTCCGTGGGATTTCCCAGGCAAGAATACTGGAGTGAGTTACCATTTCTTCCTCCAGGGGTTCTTCCCAACTCAGGGATCGAACCCGTATCCCTTGCATTGGCAGGTGGATTCCTTACCACTGTGCCACCATGGAAGCCCCAGCCAAGATCAGAGCATTATAATATTATTCATGCATTACTTATATAAATCCACACATTTAAATATAAATGATATATAAAGTATACATAACATGTAAAACATATATGTATATTATATATATTTACATATGATTATAATTCTCTGTCCCCTCCCAGAATTTTATACTGCTTCCTAATAAGCAGATCAATACAAACCAAAATATGAAATAAAACTTAGAGAAGCTGAGGAGGAGTCTGAAATTTCAGCATGTTTCCTGAGTTATGACCTTGACCACAGAGTGTCATCTTGAATGTCCAAACCAGGTACAGACAAAAACACAGGAAAATACTAGCTAAGAAAGACCTAAAGACCCCGTGTCTGTGGATGGGCAGATCACAGGGAGAATAATGTTGCACTGATTTAACTTTATCTGGGGTATAGTCATGAGTATTTAATATATGATTTTCCCCAAAAGATAAGACTGTAGGGGTGGCCCAGTGGCTTAGGTTTGGAGCTCCCTATTCAGGGGGCCCAGGGTTCCATTCCTGGCCGAACTCAACCAAGAGTTCAAATGCTGCAACTACAAAAAAATTGTAAAAATAAACAGGAATGTTGGAGTCAGACCGATTAAAAGATCCTTGAAGCAGATTAAAAGAGCCTTTTGAAGACCTATCAGCCCATCACTATGTGTGGGACCTATTTAGATCCTGTTTCAAATGAACAGACTATGGTAAAAAATGACCCTTCTGAGAAAGGTGGGTACTTAAACAATGGTTTCATAATTGATGATATTCAGGAATCACTGCTAAATTTTTTGCAGGTATTGGGGTCACATTAGAAAAAGACTTCTATGGTTATATTACGCAAAAGATGGCCATTATCCAAAATACACATACAAAAGATAACAACTGTTGGCAGGAATGTAGAGAAACTGGAAGTCTTGTCCACTGTTGGGGAGAATATAAAGTGGGGCAGCCACTATAAAATGCTATGGAGGTTCCTCAGAAAATTAAAAGTGGAATTATGATATGATCCAGAAATATCTTCTTTCCCTGGTAGCTCAGCTGGTAAAGAATCCACCTGCAATGCAGGAGACCCCAGTTCAATTCCTGGGTCGGGAAGATCCCCTGGAGAATGGAACGGCTACCCACTCCACTATTCTGACCTGGAGGACTCCCTGGACAGAGGAACCTGGCAGGCTATAGTCCATGGGGTCGCAAAGAGTCGGACACAACTGAGCAACTTTCAGTTTCACTTTCCAGCAATACCGACTTCTGGGTATTTATCTAAGAGCTGGACAAGGATCTCTTATGTACTCTCATGTTCACTGCAGCTTTATTCATGACAGCCAAGATATGGACACAAACTTGATATCCATCCAGGGATAAATGGATAAAGACAATGTGGTGTACACATACAACAGAATATTAGTCAGCATTAAAAAGAAGGAAATCCCACCACATGTGATAACATGGGTGAACCTGAAGGATATTATGAAAAGTGAAATAAGCCAAAGACAGACAAATACTGCGTGATTCCACTGACATGAAGTATCTACAATAGAGAGACTCATATGAAATCAACCCTAAATATTCATTGGAAGGACTGATGCTGAAGCTGAAGCTCCAATATGGCCACCTGGTGCAAAGAGCCGACTCATCGGAAAAGACCCTGATGCTGGGAAAGAGTGAGGGCAGGAGGAGAAGGGGGTGACAGAGGGTGAGATGGTTGGATAGCATCACCGACTCAATGGGCATGAGTTTGCGCAAACTCCAGGACGTGGTGAAGGACAGGGAGGCCTAGTGTGCTGCTTCCAGGGAAGCAGGGAAGTCCATGGAGTCGCAAAGAGTTGAACATGACTTAGCAACTCAACAACAACATACAAACAGAAGAGAATGGTTGCCAGGGGCTGTGAGGAGGAGCCATGGGGCTTTAACAGAAAGCTATAGTTAAGCTGGACAAATCCTAGACAACTCTGAACCACATTGTGTCTGTAGTTAAATACACCAAATTGTGCACTTAAAACTTTGTTAAGCTGCTGCTGTGCTTAGTCGCTCGGCTGTGTCTGACTCTTTTCCGACCCCAAGGACTGCAGCCTGCCAAGCTCCTCTAACCATGGGGATTCTCCCACCAAGGATACTGGAGTGGTTTGCTATGCCCTCCTCCAGGGTAAGAGGGTGGACTTCATGCTAAATAAAATAAAAATTTTAATTTTAAGAGGAAAAACTATCTCTTATCCTTCAGAAATGCAAACTGAAATACTTAGGGGAACAATGACAGGATACTTGGCATATGCTTTCAAGTAACAGGGCTTCCCTGGTGGCTCAGATGGTACAGAATCTGCCTGCAGTGCAGGAGACCCAGGTTCAATCCCTGGGTGGGGAAGATCCCGTGGAAAAGGGCATGGCAAACCATTCCAATATTCTTGCCTGCAGAATCCCATGGACAGAGGAGCCTGGTGGGCTACAGTCCATGGGGTCACAAAGAGTCAGATACAACTGACCAATTAACAGTTCAAGTAACAGGAGACTGGAGAGGAAGAGTGATCCAGAGTGTAGAAAAACAAGATTAGCCATACCGTGATAATGACTGAATCTGAGAGATGAAGGTTCCTTATGCTATTCTTTCAACTAAATTTTGGCACAATGCAAAATTTCTTTTAAAAAAGAAATCCATAGAAGATGATGCAAGGTGATGATTAAAATGTTGATTAGGGTTCTAGCAGCCTGGCACTGTTCATCCCAGGTCTAGCCTCCGTGTGAATGAAGCTGTAGAAACTCAAGTGTCTAAAAATGATGGAAACCCACTTAAGCCAAGATAACCCACTTACAGTCTGTGCCCTTAAGAAACCACCACAGACTGTGTCATAAGGGAAATAATGTTCAGATACATGAATTAATTATCAGTAGGAGAGAATGAAAAGCGTATCTACCTCTTATAGGTATTAATACCCAAAAGCTGTTGCAACCACCCTTCTCAACTTTGGAAAGGTCACTGGGATGTAATGAACGATAGGGTCATGGAGGTCACAGTTATATTAAAAGTGAGCTGAATTTTAAGATTTTACTGCAAATAAAATTTTCTGCAGGGAATTTATTAAGCCCGAGCAAGGTTACAGAGTTATTTGTGGTGTTTTAAAGCTACTTTTATTAATAATAACCTTGCCAGGGTGCATCATTTGAGAAGGTGCCCACATTAATCCAAAAATGTGTGTCTCCATTATTACCAGGAACAGGAAATAATGAAATTTCTATGGCAGAACAGAAGAAATCACAACTTGGTAGGTTATCGGTATCTGGCAGAGAGGAGCCATCCTTCTAGGTAAATAGGCATCAGAGGCCATAGATAATTCGGAGGCACTGATCATGTGAAAGAAATCCGATTTATCTAGAAAATTTTACTCTAAGTTACACTTTATACCTGTGTTTCTATTTCTAAGATATCAGTGAACTTTAAACGGTACAAGAGAATTCAAGCTATATATTTCACTAGGTCTGGAAGAGGAAAATAGGAACCTTTGCACTTTTGTGTGTGTGGTGTGTGTGTACATGAGCTTGGTCCTGATTGACTCTGGAACCCCACAGACTGCAGCCACCAGCTTCCTCTGTTCATGGGTTTTCCCAGGCAACAATACTGGAGTGGGTTGCCATTTCCTCCTGCAAGGGATCAACCCCACGTCTCTTATGTCTCCTGCACTGGTAGGTGGATTCTTTACCACTGCGCCACATGGGAAGCCCTCCACTTCCCATGTAATATTTAAAGGCAAGGATAACAAGAGTCAGAGATCAAAATTCAAATCCCAGCTCAGTCCAGTTTAGCGGCCTAAATCTAGACTGACCTCAGCTTCCCTGAGCCAACTCCCTCAGATATAAAATGAAAAGAGTCATATGTCTCCCCCAAAGCCATTGTAAAGATTCAACCAGAGTCTATATGGCAATTGTACAGTCAAATTCCCAGTACATATTAACCATAATATAAGTGGCTGTGTTTATTTTAAAACTATTTTGAAACCCTACAAAGATTGTGGCCTTTGTTTCTATGGGCCATTTTCTTCTCTCTCTTGATTAAATGAGCAATTCCTCTGTCATAGCATATGAGGCTCTGAAGTGTCACCATCTGAGTTCCAATCACAGACTGTGAAACCCTTAGGAAAACTGCTTTGACTCTAAGACATTTATTAACATTCACTGATGTATTTTAAAAGGGACAGAAATAGCGAGCCCCTTTGTGTGGTTGTTGTGGAGTTAGGTGAGATACTGGATGCAAAGGTCTTAAAGTCTGAACTTGGCAAAGGGTCAACACATAAAGATTCAGTTAGGAGATTACAGATAAGCATTGGTTCAAAGTGGCAGAGTAGAAGGACATCCGCTCATCTCCCTCTGCGAGGCCACCAAAGTCGCAACTAGCTGTTGAACCACCATTGACAGGAAGATGCTGGAAGCCATCAAAAAAAGATAATCCATGTCCAAAGACAAAGAAGAAGCCACAAAGATGGTAGGAGGGGCGCAATCATGATAAAATCAAATTCCATACACACTGGGTGGGTGACCCACAAACTGGATATGAAGGTTCTGAGCCCCAGGTCAGATTCCCCGCTGGATTCCCAGCCAGGGGATCCAGCAAAGGGACAAGGCATCCCCAGGGAATCTGACCTTGAAGGCCAGTGGGATTTCATTACAAGATTTCCACAGGAATGGGGGAAACAGAGACTCCACTCTTAGAGGTCACAAACAAAATCTGGCATGCACCAAGACCCAGGGGAAAGGAACAGGAATCTCACAGGAGACTGAACCAGACCTTGTTGGTTGAATAAATGTATAATTTGTAAGACTGAGTAAGTAGTCACTATTCCCACTGGCTCAGATGGTAAAGACTCTGCCTGCAATGCAGGCGACCCAGGTTCAATCTCTGGATCAGGAAAAACCTCTGGAGAAGGGCATGGCAATCCACTGCAGTACTCTTGCCTGGAGAATTCCATAGACAGAGGAGACTGGTGGGCTCCAGGACATAGGGTCTCTAAGCATAGGAAACGACTGGGTGACTCATAGACACACACACACAGCCCCTATTCTTACAACCTTCCGTATAAGGTGATTTCATTCACCCTAACCCATTCCATTTGACGATTCAATAATCCCATCTGTGAGGAAGTCATCCCTCACTCCTGACTTCCTTTCCTTTTTCTGCATTTCTGTCTGTTCCCTGCTGCTTCTGCCCTTGCTGCTGGTGGAAGACAGCCAGGGTTTGCATGCCCATCACCAAAAATCCTGGAGTTTTCTAAAGCTCCGGACATGCATCTGGCCTCGTTCCTCGGGAACACAATCGAAAGGAATGAGCTCTTCAGAGAAATCTCATCTTTTGTCGTCTGCCAAGAGCAGCCACCGAGAAAGGATACATGGAAAAGCCAAACGACATCCTCAGGCATGGTACCATGCCCATGAATCACCAGGGAGGGGGCATCGGTCCATCTAATTCTGAATATTTGTGTGGGGTTGGTTAAAAGAAGTGGGCTGGTACAAGGAAACACACACACACACACACACTCTCTGACATTATCACTTGTTTATAAAGAACATTAGAATGTCAGGTGCTGGTTTAATTTGTTTTGTAGTCAATTTTCCTGCCCCTCAAGGCTCATTAGCCAAGTAATCATTCCACATGATAACGTGTCCTCTGTGCTTCCTCCTTGGGTCCAAGAATACATCTTCAGCACCATTCCCAGCAGCGGACGTCCTTCATCAGCAACCTTGCCTGGCTTTGCTGAAAGGGCGCCAACACTGCACACGTGTTTCTCTCTTCCCCGGCATCCATTAACTCCGTTTACCATATACTTAGACATCTGGCCAAGGAACCAACAAGCGTGTTTCCCCCATCCTCCACAATAATTCAACATAATGTCTAATTCCTCACAATGTGTCCCTCTGAGAGAGACATCAAGATCAAGCCAACGTCATTTCAAATTATATTGGCTTTGACCAGATGTTCCACGTCTGGGAAATTATGTTTATTGAACATTTACATACTAGTTATTATCAAAATCTGGTTTTTCCAGTAGTCATGTACGGCTGTGAGAGTTGGACCATAAAGAAGGCTGAGTGCCAAAGAATTGATGATTCTTTCCAATTGTGCTGCTGGAGAAGACTCTTGAGAGTCCCTTGGACAGGAAGGAGGTCAAACCAGTCAATTCTAAAGGGAATCAACCCTGAATCTTCACTGGAAGGACTGAAGCTAAAGCTGAAGTTCCAGTACTTTGGCCACCTGATGCAAAGAGCTGACTTGGAAAAGACCCTGAAAGACTGAGGGCAGAAGGAAAAGGGGGCAACAGAGGATGAGATGGTTCAATGATATCATCGACATAGTGGACATCAGTTTGAGCAAACTCCAGGAGATAGTGAATGACAGGGAAGCCTGGCATGCTTCAGTCCATGGGGTCGCAAAGAGTCAGACACAACTTGGCAATTGAATGACGACAAATTGTTGAAATCACAGTATAGGCTACTCTGAGGCTAAAGTTCGGGAATCTGGGTTTCAAGAAGGATCCAGTGCTGTTCTCCCTAACCTGGGGCCAGCCTCCCTTCAGATTCATGAGGCTTCCTCAGCATCAACTCTTCTCCAGCTACATTCTCTCTCCTTGAAAATTCATCCAATAAGGAGACTTTTAATGTGATGATGTATGGATGGCCCCAAAATCCTATCTTTAGACCTCACTCACTCCCTGATCTCTAGACTTGGGTATAAACTCTGTTTGTGAAACTACACTTGAAAGTTTCACAGGTATCATTAAACATGTCCAAAATGGAGCTCTCAAGACTTGACGTGTCCTACAAATTGGTCCTTCCGTTAATCTTCAACCTTCAAGTCACTGCCACTTACCTAGTGGCTAAGAGTCACTCTCCTTTCCTCCTTTCCCTTCATCGCTCCATCTGTGACTGCTATCAAACAATCACATCCATCCCTATCACCATTTCTCTAGGACTGGCCACCATCATTGCTTATTTGGGTTCCTCTGAGTCTACTAACTGATTTTCCCTTTTGATACCATCTCTTCAAATATATCTGTCATGTAGCGATCAAAGTGATCATTTTAACACATAAATCAGAATATATTTCTTCTTTACTTAGAATCATCAAATGGTTTCCCTTGGTACTTAGGGAAGAACTCAAAGACTTTACCCTGGTGTGCAATCTTGTCCCTCCCTCTTCATGTAATAATGCACTCCCTCACTCACTATACCAAAGATACATGGACCCTTTTCTGCTCCCCAATAAATCCATCTCATTTCCACCTGAGCATCTTTGCCCTTGCTCTTCCCTTTTTCTGTAACGGTCTTCCCCTTAGTCTTTGCATGCCTTAACCTCATTCTTTATGTCTTAGCCAAAATGCCATACCAGCAGAGACGCTTCCTACCTAATGGCAGCAGATCAAATGCCATACACACCCTCTACAAAAGGTGACTCCCTATCATGCTTTGTTAACTTCCTAGCACATCTCACCAACCAGTCCATCCTACAGGAAATCAGTCCTGAATATTCATTGGAAGGACTGATGCTGAAGCTGAAACTCCAATACTTTGGCCACCTGATGTGAAAAACCGACTCATCTGAAAAGACCCTGATGCTGGGAAAGATTGAAGGTGGGAGGAGAAGGGGACGACAGAGGATGAGATGGCTGGATGGCATCACTGACTCGATGGACATGAGTTTGAGCAAGCTCTGGGAGTTGGTGATGGACAGGGAAGCCTGGCGTGCTGCAGTCCGTGGGGGTCTCAGAGTCAGACACGACTGAGTGACTGAATGGGACTGAGCACATCTCACCACCTTTACTTCTCTTGTTGACTTATATTTACTCTCCAAGTATCTTGTGCCACTGTCTTCACTGGAATATACTAGAGCAAGAGGCCAGTTATCTTTCTCATTGATCAATCTTTAGTACCTAAAAGATAATGTAGTGTATGATGTCTAATACATATTTACTGAATGAACAAAAAAATGGATGGATGGGTAGATGGATGGATGGGGTGGATGGACAGATGTCAAGAGTGTTGGCTGTGGTTTTCTACCAAAGGCTCCATTGAGTCTATAACCCTGAACGCCAAATTCAACTAGAATTTCCTGCCTTTAGAGGACTCTCAGAGCCTTGTTTCAAGCCACTGAAGACCCAAACATTCACACTCAGCCATCCTAAGAAGTGACCCGTCACCACCCAGATGACCTATCCCCTTTTCAAAGGATGTTCTGTGGACCAGCAACATCAGCATTACTCAGGAGTTATTATAATTTCAGAACCTCAGATTTCACCCCAGATTTACTGAATCAGCATCTGCATTTTAACAAGATTCTCTGGTGATTTGCATGCCCATCAAAATTTGAGAAGCCTCATTTTGTGAATCCCTGGGACTGCAGGGAGATCAAATCAGTCAATCCTAAAGGATATCAACCCTGAATATTCACTGGAAAGACTGATGCTGAAGCTGAAGCTCCAATACTTGGGCCACCTGATGCAAAGAACCAACTCATTGGAAAAGACCCAGATGCTGGGAAAGACTGAGGGCAGGAGGAGAAGGGGACACCAAAGGATGAGATGGTTGGATAGCATCACTGACTTAATGGACATGAATTTGAGCAATCTCCAGGAGACAGTGGAGGACAGAGGAGCCTGGTGTGCTGTAGTCCATTGGGTTGGAAAGAGTCGGGCACAACTTAGCAACTGACCAACAAGCACAACAATATTTTCGTTACACTGCTATGACCCCTGATGCTTATTAGAAGCCTCATTTTAAGACAAAGGGCTTCCCTGATAGATCACTTGGTAAAGAGTCTGCCTGCAATGCAGGAGATCCTGGTTCGATTCCTGGGTCAGGAAGATCCACTGGAGAAGGGATAGGCTACCCACTCCAGTCTTCTTGGGCTTCCCTTTGGCTCAACTGGTAAAGAATCTGCCTGCAATGCAGGAGACCTGGGTTCGATCCCTAGGTTGGTAAGATCCCCTGGAGAAGGGAAAGGCTACCTACTCCACTATTCTGGCCTGGAGAATTCCATGGACTGTGTAGTCCATGAGGTCACAAAGAGTCAGACACCACTGAGTAACTTTCACTTTCACTTAAAACAAATAAACCTGAGGCTCTGGGGCCACTGCCTCTGCCTGAGTCTCTGGGCAGCACTGGCACTTTTAAAACTCTCCCAAGTGTTCTAATGTGCAATCAATAGTTAGAATCAATGATAGTACATATAAGACAAGCATCTCAAAATTTTACAAATTCTGCATCTGTTATTATAAAAATAAAACAATGTGTGATGCACACACAGGAGGAATGATGACAAAGCCCCAGCTCCATGGACCATGGAACGGGCTCAGGCTATGCCTCCCAAAAAAGAGGGGCAACTCAGGGCTTGTGATTTACACCAAGGCAGGGTCTTGGGATGTGTTCGTCAGTTTTCATGATTCTCAGAGGAAAACATCCAAAGATATCTCATAATATTTCTCCATAATAATAAAAGGAAAGCACCTGAAGTATATGAACAGCTTCAGATATTACCCGTGACTTCACACCTTTTTGAAATTTCACACCTTAATCAAAGGCAGATGCTGTTTACTTGTGGAATGCCAATGTTTTGAAACTGCTATCTGTAATTAGCTCATTAGCTCACCTGTGGAATTGTTTGGCTATAAAAAAAAAAAAAAAGAATTTTTTGTTTGAATCAGGTCTTTTTTGTCCTGGTTGTTCAGTCAGTAAGCCATGTCTGACGCTTTGTGACCCCATGGACTGCAGCACGCCAGGCTTCCCTATCCTTCACTATCTCCCAGAGTTTGCTGAAACTCATGTCCATTGAGTCGGTGATCAGGGATAATAACCCACCACAACTCGGGGAGATTCTTGGGCTCTTCACCTTTCCTAACATACATGCCAGGAAAGACTCAGGGCAAGGACGTTCAGCCTTTAAAGGAGGTTCTTGGTTAAGCAGTCAAAAAGCAGTGTCTTGACGTGGAAACTTAATTTGGTTTCTGAAAGCAACCTGCCACCCCAGGGTTCTGGCTCCATGTCAGCATCTCTGTCAAGGGGTTAAACATCATGCTTTGAAAGATTCAGCTTGCCCTAATTTAAGACACACAATCTTTTTCTTTTTACTTTAAATATGAATATCCTTAGCCACTGTATCAGTCAAGTCCCCCATAGGAAACAGATGGCATACTCAAATTCAGATTATTTAAGGAGATTTTTACTTACCGAGGTACTATTTCCAAAGGCGTGGGCAGAGGGGAGGGAAACCAAGCAGGCTGTGCAGCAACCCCAAACCAGGAGCAGCATGGCTGTCACCCTGCCCAGGCCAGAGCGGGTAGGGGGTGCGAAGAAGGAGCAGCTATGGGTCCCCAGAAGGAAAGGGGGCCACACGGCAGGGGAGCAGTGTGACCTCCAGCCCTCATAAGCGTGCTAAGACAAAAAAATGCGTTGGCTGCACTCAACTCCCCACCTCCAACCTCCCGCCCAAACTCTCCATCAGCAAAATTCAAACGAAGATCCAAGGGTGAAGGAGCCATGAGCATCATCAGTATTTATCAGCTTCCTGGGAAAAGAGCATAGGGACACGGCGGACAGAAGAACGGCCCCTCCAAAGAGGCCCACCTCCTAACCCCTGGAAACCGTGAAAACCTGCAAATTCAGTTTGTGCATTAAGTGACAGTGACTGCAGCCATGAAATGAAAAGATGTTTGCCTCCTGGAAGAAAAGCTATGACAAACCGAGACAGCATATTAAAAAGCAGAGGCATCATTTTGCCAACAAAGGTCCATATAGTCAAAGCTATGGTTTTTCCAGTAGTCATGTACGGCTGTGAGAGCTGGACCATAAAGAAGGCTGAGTGCCAAAGAAATAATGCTTTCAAGTTGTGGTGTTGGAGAAGACGACTCTTGAGAGTCCCCTGGACAGCAAGGAGGTCAAAACAGTCCATCCTAAAGGAACTCAACCCTGAATATTCATTGGAAGGACTGATGCTGAAGCTGAAGCTCCAATACTTTGGCCACTGACTCATTGAGAAAGACTCTGATGCTGGGAAAGACTGAGGACAGGAGGAGAAGAGGGTAGCAGAGTATGAGATGGTTGGATGGCATCACTGACTCAGTGGACATGAGTTTGAACAAACTCCAGGAGATAGTGGAGGGCAGAGAAGCCTGGTGTGCTGTAGTCCGTGGGGTCATAAAGAGTCAGATATGACTTAGCAACTGAGCACAAAGCCACACTAGGATGTAGATAAAGCAAGGGAAGGGCCTACCCTTACAGCCTCCAAAAAGCAACAGAGTCTTTTGGGAAGACGGTATCAACCCCCCGCCCCAGCATCTTGTGACTTTCTTTGGCAAGGCTTTGTCCCCTAAATCTAAGCCCTGGCTCTAGGCTTCTCCCTAGTCTAAGGTGAAGCAGCGTGACACAATTTCAAAACATAGTCTTTGGTTTCAGGCAGACCTGAGTGCAAGTTCCAGATTTGTGACTTAAACGATGTACACCCCGGGGACCTTCCTGGCAGTCCAGTGGCTAGGACTTCAAGCTTTCACTGCATGGAGCCAGGGGTTCAACCCCTGGTCAAGGAACTAAGAGCACGCCTGCTGCACAGCACAGCCAAAAAGAAAAAAAAAAAAAAAAATTTAAATGATGTGCAACCTGGAAGAGTCACAGTCTTATCATCTGAAAGACTGAGATGAGAAACAGACTTCCCAGCATTCACAGAAGAGTTAGGTGGATTGTGCATACAAAACATGAAGACAGTGCCCAGTACACCGCAGGTCCTCAATAAATACCAGTACTTCCAATCTCATTTTCTAAATTGTGGTGGTGTGAAACTGTCTACAAATTTTGTGATATTGCCCACTTTAAATGGTGGAGCTTAATTAAGCCTCCCCTTGAATGTGGGCTGGACTGGCTTCCAACAGACTGAATAAGGCAGAAATAATGCTGTGTGATATTGAGAAAAGGTCAGAAAAACTACAGGGGGGCATATTATACACTTCCAGCTATAGAATATTCTGGAAAAGGCAAAACAGTAAAAAGAGAGTGGTGTCCAGGGGTTTGTGGTAGGGGAGAGGCGGGATGAAATTTTCAGGGCAGTGAATGTAATCTCTATGGTATCTGAACCACTACATTACACGTTTATCAATTCAATAGAACTGTCATATAGCTAAAATGTACTTGAGTAGCAACTCAAATGTCTATCAATGAATGAATGGATAAGCAAAGTGTGGTATATACATACAGTGGAATATTATTCAGCCTTAAAAATAATGGAGCACACTACTACACATGGATGAGCCTTGAGAAGACTGTGCTAAGTGAAATAAGCCAGTCACAGAAAGTCAAACACTATGTAATGCCGCTTATATGAGGGGTTCAGAGTAATCAAGTCACAGAGACAGAAAGTCCAAGGGCGCTTGCTCGGGATAGGGGAGGAGGGACCAGACGTTACTGTGTAATAGGTACAGAGTTTGAGTTTTCCTAGACAAAAAGAAGTATGCATACAGATGGGGGTGGTGGCTTTCCAGAAGTATGAACAGACTTAGCATCACTGAACTGCGTACCCCAAAATGGCTAAGAAAGGAAATTTTATGTTACATGTACCCTACCGTAACCAAAAAAAAAAAAAAGGGAAAAACTACAGAACCGTGCAACGCAGAGAGTGAACTCTAATGCAAACCATGGACTTTAGTTAATAAAAATGTATCAATATTGGTTTACCAACTGTGACAAATGCACTGGACAAATGCTGGATGTTAATAATAGGGGAAATAATAATAATACCCCCCCCAA
This sequence comes from Bos taurus, assembly GCF_002263795.3. Lineage (NCBI taxonomy): Eukaryota > Metazoa > Chordata > Mammalia > Artiodactyla > Bovidae > Bos > Bos taurus. The sequence continues at coordinate 4,953,129 of NC_037352.1, read as the reverse complement.
AAAAAGTCACTGGGACTTTATCTCTCTCTCTCTACCCACTTCCATCTCTCTCTCCCTCCCTCCCTCCCTCTCACAGACAACCCTGTCTTGTTCTAGGGGAAGAAAATCACCGTGTTGTAAGCAACTTTACAAAGATGCCCACGTGACAAGGCAATGAAGCCTCTCTTCATCAGGTCCTCAGGAGCTCAGATCTGCCAGCAAACATGAGAGGATGTGAAAACGTCTCCTTTAGCCCCAGCGTGCCTTCCCATACTGACGGACTCTGCCAACATCTTGACCAAAGTCTCCTAAGAAGCCCTGAATCAGAATCAGCCCACCAAGCTACTCCCAGAATCTGACCTGCAGAAACTGTATGCAGTACTGCATGCTTACTGTTTCAAACTGCCATGTTTGAGGTTAGTTTGCTCTGCAGCAATAGATAACTGAGCTGCCCTGGTGGCTCTGACGGTAAAGAATTTGCCTGCAATGCAGGAGACCCGGCTTCAGTCCCTGGGTCAGAAAGATCCTCTGGAGAAGGGCATGGCAACCCACTCCAGTATTTTTACCTGGAGAATCCCGTGAACAGAGGAGCCTGGCAGTCTGCAGTCTATGGGGTCACAAAGAGTCAGAACCTGAGTGACTAAGACACAATAAACTAATATATCCAGCAAAAAAGGAAGAGCTTTAGAAACACTCTTAAATAATTAATGAGAGATGAGAGAATTTGAAAACTGTCTAGCTTTTCTCAAAACAACTGAGTATGGCTGGTGTCAAGCCGGGGGTTAGGGATCACTGTGGTCACAGTCAGCAGTCTAAGGAATGCTTAATTACGGTTAAGAAAGATTTCATTTACATGGGAAAAAAAATTCCTTCCTTTGGAATCTAAAACCACTCAAATCGGGTGCCCTCATCACAGAACTTCAATCTCCAAGCTGCTGCTAACACAGGGAAATATGGTTATTTCCTGTTCATCAGCATTTTACCCTTAAATCTTATGTCATGCTGGCATTTTCCCCCCCAAACAAGCAGGAAACTAAGAGCTGTCCTCAGCTCCTTTGCCAGCTTCCAGTCCAATTCCTATTTGTCCAAGGGTCCTTTGAGCCAGAGGTCTTGACATTGAGGCTTCTTGTCCTGCTCGGAGCTCCAAGACCTGCCCTGACGGGGCTCCCAGGGATGTGGGGGAGGAGACACAGCCCAGCTGGTCCTCCGCTGATCTCAACCCACTGGCCATCTGGTCTCTTCTCCCTGCTATGCACACAGCTTGGTCTGGGAAGTGGAAACTTTCTTTGGGATTCAGCATTTTTTTTTTTAACTTATTTTGCAAACCAGGATGCATCAAGACAGTAGGGAACATTGGCTGGTATGTGATATTATATTGCTTGTTCACATATAGAAATAGATGTACAGAAACCCAAAGATATCGCTTGGCAGGGGCCCAATGAATCTGTACATGTTGAAAATCACAGCCATTCAAATCTATGGGGATGATTGGGTGTGACATTGTGATTCTCATCATAAGAATCTTATCATGTGATTCTCGCTTGTTTTGGTTAACACCTCAGCATTAACTGTATGTTTGGCTGATAATTTGAGAACCTGATTTTAATAATAATAATTTTTAAAAGCTATGGACTTTCCACTCAAGTAAAGAAAAATTGTTCTTACAATCTTGAATATAATTACAGTGAGCCCCTGAAGTCCACTGGTGACTCCCAAGTGGGAATTCCTTTCTCAGAAGAGGAAACATGAGACAATAATGACTTTTTGTCCCTATCTGACAGAGTATAAGCTGCCTAAAAGTGGAGGAGGAAGAACACTATCATCCATCCCAAAGAAAGAGACAGATGCCTTCTGACCAATGTGGTCTTCCAGGACTATTTTTATCTGTTTTCCTAGTTTGTGAAACAGGAAACTAGTTAAAAACTATTTCAGTGGTGGGTATTTACATGCAGGTTAGTCAACTCACTAGATTTATGTAAACAATCCTGTGGGAATCCCAATCAATTCCTCAAAAAAGAAAAAAAAACTCTGGAAGGGATGGTCATAAGACGCCACCTAAAAACACTTCCCAGTTTTAGACATACAGGGACCTCCCTGGCAATGGTTAAGACTCGGTGCTTGCAAACCCTAATGTCCATCAACAGATGAATGGATAAAGAAGATGTGGTATGTATATATAATGGAATATTACTCAGCCATGAAAAAGAATGAAATGATGCCATTTGCAGCAACATGGACGGACCTAGAGAGTGTCATACTGAGTGAAGTAAGTCAGACAGAGAACAGAAATACTGTTTGACGTCCCTTATATACGGACTCTAAGAAGAAATGATACAAATGAACTCACAGAACAGAAACAGACTCACTGACTTGGAGAACAAGGTTACAGTTGCTGCAGGGAAGGATGGGAGAAGAGACAGGGTGGGATGGACATGTACACAGTACCGTATTTAAAATGGATAACCAACAAGGACCTTCTGTATTGCACATGGAACTCTGTTCAATGTTATGTGGCAGCCTAGATGGGAAGGGAGTTTGGAGGAGAATGGGTACATACTATCACAACATTGTTTGTTAATCAGCTATACCCCAATGCAAAATAAAAAGTTAAAAAAAAAAAACACTCTGGGCTTCCAACGCCAGGGTCGCGGGTTCAATTCCTGGTTGGGGAACAAAGATCCTGCATGCTATGCAGACAAAATAAATTTAAAAAAAAAATTTTTTTTTAAATGTTAGATACTATATTGGTGTTTTTCTTTCTGGCTTAAAATGGAGTGATTAGCCTCCAGTTAGAATAAATGAATTTATATTTAAAAAAAAAAAAAATGTTAGATACACACTCTCACCCCAGAGCATCCTGGACTCAGGGTCTTTAGAAATCAGACTCAACTTCTGGAAGTCTTGGATGGTCAAGTGCCTTTTCTCTCTGAAGTTTCCTCACATACGTCATGCTGAGAAGTGACACAGTTCCAATAATATCCCACAGCTCCTGAATGTCCTTTGCTAAGGGAATTGTCTCGGTTCCATTGTATACAAAGCATTTTGTTTCACCCTTGACCGGCTGCCTCATGGAGCTTTCAAGGAAGGGGATTATTTTTGGCGGGGGTGGAGGGGAGAGGGAGCAGGTGGGGGGGTGCAGGGGGGAGGCGGGGACGGAGGGACGTTACAATACAAACCACAGTCTGAAAGAGGGAAACATATGTAAAATGCCTGGGACATTGACGCGTTCCCAAGGGCACAATTATTGTTATGAAATAGGATATTCATTCCGAATGCCTTAAGAATAGACATTTCTTCCTCTCCATCAAGCACTTTTCTCAGAGTAACTGAAAAATAAGCTAATACCTCATGATAAGCCTGACTCTTTGGAAGGCATAATCCTTCTTCCCAGCCAAAAAGGCACCGTGTAATAGGGATGGCAAATAAATTTCATTTCACAGGGGAATTCCAATTGGCTGAGGGTAGATGCCTAAAGTGATGTATTGAGGATTCCAAAGAAGTGTCTCCGATGGGGGGCGGGGGGCGGGGATTGATTATCAATGTCTGCCACGACTGCAGAAAGGGAGGTGGTGTCACGCAGGCCTCACGCTTGCCATTCTGATGTGGAGCATTACTGAGCGTGGGATGAAAATGCATGAAGAGAAAGACTGCATAATACATAAGCTGGGCTGTACTTGAGAACATGATTTTTTATAAGTCTATTTTACCAGGCAGTTTTTCACGGACGTTGCTCAACGATGTTTTAAGAGACAAAGTTGTGTTGGGGCACGTTCCTGGGATGGGAATGCAGCGTGACAGTGGCTGGAGCTCACCCTCCATTTTCTTCCTGGACTGGTGTTCGTGGGAGGGGAGTCCAGGTGCCTCACCCTCGGCAGGACCAAATGGGGGTCCCCAGGTGGGGAGAAGTGAAAGGAAGATTCCTGGGCATCAGCCATCAGTCTCCCCAAATCCAGGTCTCTGGGGTGATGACCTGTGTCTTCCTGGCACGTTTGCCCTGTTCCTGAGTCACTGGTTTTCAACTGGGGGCAACCCCCCCACCCCCCTGCAGAGACATCAGCAACCTCCAGAGACATCTCTGGTCGCTAGCCCAAGGACGGTGCTACTACCATCTACTAGGCAGACACCAGTTTTAGTCGCTCAGTTGTGCCCGACTCTTGGCCACCCCATGCACTATATCCTGCCAGGCTCCTCAGTCCATGAGATTCTCCAGGCAAGAATACTACAGTGAGTTGCCACGCCCTTCCCCAGGGAATCTTCCTGATCCAGGGATCGAACCTGGGTCTTTCGCATTGCAGGCAGTGCTGTTACCATCTGAGCCACCAGGGAAGTCACAGACAGACACCAGAGATGCTGCTAAACATCCAACACCCCACAGGACAGCCTCCCACAGCACCCCAGAACACTACCCCATCCAAATGCCAACAGGGCCGGAGTGTCCAGGTTTAACCCTGGTACAACTCAAAAGCCCAGATCTCTGCTGCTTAAAAGTCACTGCAGGGGCACCACACGACGGCTAAGCTCAGGGCTCTGAGTGTGAGTCCCTGCTCCTCCATAGCCAGTCCTGTGACTGTATCCAAAGCACTTGGCCGCTCTCTTGGCCCCCACGGCCCCATCTCTGAAACAAGGGCGATGGCAGTGTCTGCTGAACAGGACAAGATGTGAACAAGGAACGAAAGCTATTTATTGGCAGCGTACCTGGGAGATGGAAAGTGTTTGCAGAGAATGGGAACCAAAAGAAATGCAAGACACACCAACCGGTAAACACTGCCCAACGCCTGCACTGTGGCCACCAAACCAGAACTAGAACCACGACACAGCTTCATCAAAACCCTGTCACCCGCCTGCTACCAAGGCCAAGCTCGCTCTGCTCACCGCACAAGAGGCCAATGAATCCGAGAGATGAGGCGTTGAGGCAAGGAACATGACTTTACTCAGAAAGCTGGCTGACCAAGAAGACGGCAAACTAACGTCTCAAAGTAACCCTCATACCGGAGTCTGGATGCCTGATTATCTTATGGATCAGAGATGGGGTTGGGGGGCAGGCGGGGAGGAAATGAAACAAAGTAAAAAGGCCATTAATCTTGCAAGCATCTCCTAGAATGGCAAGCCTCAGGCAGGGGGATGTGTTTGTTCCTTCCTGCCACCTACAGGTGGCCAGGGTTCTGAATAAAGGCACTTCAGTTTGAGAGTCAGGCAGAGAGGCGGGGATTCTCTGAGGCAGGCCCTTCTGTGTGATTACAGTAACAAAAGCAATGGAAAGCAAGTTGAAGAAACAGTTCCAACAAGGAGTCAGAATTGACTTCTCGCTGAAAAACACCAAGATGCCCCAGGGCACTGGCCAGTCAAAGCCTTAGGTTGCTGCTGCTGCTGCTGCTGCTAAGTCGCTTCAGTTGTGTCCAACTCTGTGCGACCCCATAGACGGCAGCCCACCAGGCTCCCCTGTCCCTGGGATTGCACATGTCTAAAAATGAAGGGCCCAACTCCTCTGGCCCAGCAATTTCATCTCTAGGCATTTATCCTACAGACAAGTACACCAACACGTGAGGACATGGCAATGGTCAAAGATATTCCAGGCCACACTCTCGTGGCAAAATAGAAATAACATAAATATCCACCCGAAGGAGACGAATTAAACAAGGCAGGGTAAATATGTGCAAAGGAAGACCATCCATTAACAAGATGGAGAGATTCTACATAGATAGGGAATAACCCTAAAATATATCCTTAAACTAAAAAAAAAAAAAAAGAAAAGAAAGAAACAAGGAGTGAAACGATGCATATTCTATGCTCTCAAATCAGTGTGAATATCTGCGCACATAAGCAGATCGATGAAAGGATCTGTGAGAATCCATGACAGGCGTTGTCTCTGGTGAGCTAGGAGGCAAATGTTTTTTAGTATTTAGTGGAAGAGAAAACAAATTTTTCTTCCACTTGCCTTTTTTTTTAGTACTGTGCCATTTTTTTTTTGTATTGTGCCATTTTAATCTAAAACTATTAAACAATTAAAGGGAGCATCAACTATGCCTTGTTAAATACAAAATTCTCCACCGTACTTGCCTTTTGTAAATGCTCGCAGATCATCCCTCGCTTAAAATGATTAATTTTAAATACTTGGTCGAATCTTTCTCTGAATGTGCTGTGCTTAGTCACTCAGTCATGTCGGGGCTCTTTGCGACCCCCATGGACTGTAGCCCACCAGGCTCCTCTGTCCATGGGATCCTCCAGGCAAGAATACTGGAGAGGGTAGCCATATCCTCCTCCAGGGGAATCTTCACAACCCAGGGATTGAACCCAGGTCTCCTGCATTGCAAGCTGATTCTTTACCATCTGAGACACCAGGGAAGCCCCTTTTTCTGTATATATGTTCCCAATCTTTAAACCAAATGGAAGAACTATTAATACACACTTCGTTGTGCTCACAACAACAAAATCTGCCAGAGGTTATCATTACAACTCCGACGACAGATCATAAGACTTAGATACCACCCCCGTCTCCCTGCCAAACCTCCTTTGCAAACCCCAGCTTTCAGATGAAGAGCTGTATCAATTAGCAGAGACACTTGGTTCTCAGAAGCTGAGCTGGATCCAGGGCTATTATTAGCTTCCGAACAATGGCTTAGAGGGAAGGAGAAAAAAAATAAATAAAACTTACACTAGTCTTTGAATTCTGAAAATTCAAAGACTATTGAATTTTTACCGCTATTCTGGGAAAAAATAATTATATCATACAGTTATATATATATAAATCACAGCTGACTCACTGGAAAAGACCCTGGTGCTGGGAAAGATGGAGGGCAGGAGGAGAAGGGGGCGACAGAGGATGAGACGGTTGGATGGGCATCATCAATTCAATGGACATGAACCTGGGCAAACTCCAGGAGATGGTGAAAGACAGGGAAGCCTGGCGTGCTGCAGTCCATGGGGTCTCAAAGAGTTGGACACAATTTGCCGACTGAACAACAACAAATCACAGTTAGGTGAGTTAGAGGGTTCACCTTATGAAATGAGCTCTGTTGGTCTCTCCCCAGACCTTAAAAAAAAAAAAATGTTGCTTCATGGTCTCTTAATAGATGACTATAGAAGGATATACTTGTTTTTAGTGTATGAATGTGTGTGTGTTTATGTGTGTGTGCATGTGTGTGTGTGTGTGTGTGTGTGTGTGTGTGTTGGGCTATTGGCTTCTTTTTGTTTTATTACTGCAAATAATTAATGTTGCTTTTAAAAAGTTACAAGGGAGATAAACTAAAATGGCAGGGGCACAGTGACATCTGCTGGCATTTCATAAACTTCTTTAACACGGGCATCTGTTCCAGACACTGCTCTCCCTTCATTCTCATGAACGGAGAGACATTCATGCCTACCTCAATTAATATTCCCCAATACGCTCCCTAAAATTATGTAAAGAGAAGATCATCAAGGAATGAAAGCCCAAGAGCCTCTTTCCCCTGGAGTAGATTCCCTCCTCTCTTTCAGCAAAGTAATCTGGAGCTCCAGGGAATGAATAATTTCATTTTATTTTAATAAGTAGAAGAGTTAGGATGGAGACAAATTAAACTCGGCGAGCTGTTTCCCTTGATTTTGTTTCTATAAATGGGAATCTCACCAATCCTTGTCTGGAAATGGTGAAGCCAGGAGGGACACGGGGTAAGCACCCTCTAGCTACATCGGAAGAACAAGGAACAGGAAAAGGATGCCTCCAAGACTCACAAGGAGGGATTTCGGGCCTGGGAGGCAGCAAAAGCAAAACCTCGCGTGATAAGGAGAGGGGATTCAAGGCAAGAGGCAAAGGAGCCGCTGTGAGAATAAAAGGCTCTGGGAAAAAAAGGATTCCAAAATGCTGAAGTCTCAAAAGCGGCTCCCAGTTATTTTTAAATCTCTGACGGCGGCCTGGAGCCAATGAAGCGGCAGCTAAGGGTGCTCTAGGGGAAGGAGGGGATTGTGTTCACTCTTTACGGACGTTGTGAAGGTGTGTCCACAGAGGGGTCTGGCTCCACCTCCTAAGACATGGTCACTCACCGACTGTACCCACAAAACGAACGGAGGACTGGAGGAGGAGGACGTGGGGTAAACAGTGATACCCTGGACACGAAATCAGAGAAGGCCCAGCCACCCCACCCCTCATCCTCGCAGGTTCTAGAGTCAGAGCCCACCACAGGACCATCCAGTCGCCCTCCATGCCCTCTCTTCCTCCTGGATCACACATGTATTGCCACGCAGCCGGGCACATTCACACGCACCAATGCACAATTACAGGTAGACAACACGTGCACCCACATACACCCGTGCACACTCACCCCCAGACACATGCACGGTCACCAGGCACACAGGGGCACACACACAGCACTTCCCCTCGCAGGGGCTCCCAGCAGCTACTGTCTCACCCTGAGAGCTGTGCCCTCACCAGTCGCACATCCATGGCTAGCGGTTCCAGTGAAAACCTAGGGGTCCCCAGAACAGGCAGCAGGCCTGCTGTGGCCCCTGCAGCTCCTCAACACATCAGCTCACTTGCTTGCGTTGTGCCAGGCTCCGGGTCCAGCACCCAGTGTTCAGGGCAGACAGAGAGTGCTCCCCCATCCCCTCGGGGGGCTCCCACACACACTGTGCCTACAGGCACCATGGTCCTCCTCTCCTGGCAGAACTTGGTCCATGCCATCCTCCAGGTCTCAGCTTAAATGTCACCCAAAAGCCTCCCCTTTGGACAGAACTTCCCACACCCTCTGACCTATATGACGTGTCACCTTTTTGGTGCATCCGTGCCCTGCTTTGTCTCCATCTTCATGCTTATTAGAATAGATAGTTACACGGTCCTTTCACTTGTCTTCAGGGCTGGCGTTGATCTCTCCCCCTAGAGAATAAGCTTCAGGAGGCAGAGATCCTGTTGGATTTGCTCACTGGTCAACATATCATCTGAATACAACAGAGCCTGACACAGCACTTGACATGGGGTCTGAAATGTTTACCGACCACACGAGGAAGGCAATGAGTGACCCCAGAAAAGCGACTCTGCGTGTCATAAACAACGCTCCAGGGGAAAAACTGTTTCAGAAAAAAAAGAGAGAAAAGAAGAGTGTCCATTTGCAGTGCTTGGATTCAGAATGACTCTCCTTTACCCTGTGTCTAGCTCAGGAGACCTGGCGCTGCTCTATACAGTCCTGTTTTCCAGGAATTCCTGGTGCTTTAAAGGATGCAGCTTATTCACTTGCACCTCCCAGCTGCCACCTACCTTATGTATTTTTATCTTAGGTATCCTGCAAAGATAATTCTTTCTAAAAGAGAAACGAAACAAGCAACATAAATTACAATAAAAGGTGAAAATTGAAGGCAGAGAAGTAAAACGGAGTCCACGGTGAGGTTAATGTGTAAAAACTATGCCAGCAAATCCTAGACACTGTTAAGACCAGCCTGTAAAATCTGCTCTGAGCCTCCTGGCAGGCTTTGTGAAAAGGGAATACGATCATTTGTTCCACTTAGAATGTCTGGTACATAAATTACCAAACAGTATCTCCAGAAAAAAACTAACTTTCTTCTGATCCTGAAACCAGAGATAACACAGTGATAGCATAGCCAATGACAGCAGGAAGTATGAATTTTTTTATGGCCTATTATCTTTCTTGGTTCCCTTCATTTGTTTTCAATACTGTTTCGTTCTTTGCCTTTGAGTGTTAGACTCAGCTGTATCCACTCTTAAACTTCAGTCTAAATGATCTATCTATTCTTCCTCTACGTGTATGAAGTGTTAGTCATTCAGTAATGTCGTGTCCTACTCTCTGCAACCCCATGGACTGTAGCCCACCAGGCTTCTCTGTCTGTGTAATTCCCCAGGCTGGAGTGGGTTGCCATTCCCTTCTCCAGAGGATCTTCCCACCACAGGGATCAAACACAGGTCTCCTGCACTGCAGCAAATTCTTTTATCGTCTGACCCACCAGGCTATTTTTTTTTTTCAAAATATGATATCAAGTGGCTTTCTTATAATATCTCTCAAGATAAGCACCAAAGCACCATTCAGGGAAACTGAATTTGTGGAGTGGTCGGCAACAATTCCTCGTCCTCATGATGCACCTTCCCAGGTTACTGAAAGTTCACACAGACTAAACCTATGCAAGTTTCATTTGTAAAACAAAAATTCACCAGAAAACAGGATCTTTCCAAGAACCACAGGCACATTACCTACAGAAATGCTTGTATCAAAGAACCTTGGAGTGAAAAGTTCTTGTCTGTATATTGCAAGGTAAATAAATGAGTGAGGAGGGAATATTCTCAGAAATCTGTGTTAGCTCTCAGCTTACCTGACTCAGGAGCATCAGTCCTCAGTGAGAGAGGCAGAATCATGTGTCCTTTGATTGACAGGGAAAGAGAGACTCAGAGAGGTTCAATAACTTGCCCAAGGTCACACTGCTAGAAGGCGCAGAGTCTGGACTCAGAAGTTAGGTATGCCTGAATCCAAAACCTGTGTCCTGTCATATCTTGGTTCTCAGAGAGTTTGGTCTTCTCCAAGCTTTTCTGACTCCAAAGTACCTCCGTTAGCTTAGGTCAGTGCACCATCATTTTGAAAGGCAAGGTTTTTTCTCGTTATCTAGCCAGCATCTTACCTGCAACAATTTAGACTAACCAAACGTCCCAAATTAGAAGCAAGAAACTCCCTCACAATCAAGAGCCTCGTGTTCTAAAGAGAGGTATCAATTCTCCTCTATATTCTCCCCCAGGTAATTCCAGAAATTTCCCAGTATGTGCAAATGAGAATATCTTCCTCCCGGGAATTTCTGTGTGTGCAACCTCCCTTCTCTTTATCAGCCTTTGCAATCAGCAGCAACCTAGCCTGGACCCAGCTTTCTAAGGCTGCCCCAGGAAAAGATGTGGTTTTCACAATGGGTGCCCTGACAGTGCCTTACGCCACAGGCCAGCCTTCCCTTCAGAAAGACCCAAGAAGGAGCATCAGACCCAGGGCATCTTTAAGAGACTCACTTTATGTTTTAAAACGTTTTATTTTGTATTGGGGCATAGCAGATTAGGGCTTCCCTGGTGGCTCAGATGGTAAAGAATCTGCCTGAAATGTGGGAGACCCAGGTTCAATCTCTGGGTCAGGAAGATACCCTGGGGAAGGGAATGGCACCCCACTCCAGTATTCTTGTCTGGAGAATTCCATGGATAGAGGAGCCTGGTGGGCTACAGTCCATGGGGTCCCTGAGTAGGACACAGCTGAGCAACTAACACTTTCACTTACTTTTTTCTTAGCAAATTAACAATGTTCTGATAGTTTCAGGTGAGGGAAAGGGACTCAGCCATACATATACATGTATCCATTGTCCCCAAACTCCCTTCCCATCCAGGCTGCCACACAGCATTGAGCAGAGTTCCGTGAGCTATACAGAAGGCCCTTGTTGGTTATCCGTCTTAAACACGGCAGTGTGTACACGTCCACCCCAAACTCCCTGACTATTCCTTGTCCCCCACTACCCCCTCAGGAACCATAAGTTCACTCTCTAGTGTTGGTTGCTCAGTCGTGTCCAAGTCTTTTCGACCCCACAGACTACAACCCACAAGGCTCTTCTGTCCATGGAATTCTTCAGGCAAGAATACTGGAGCAGGCTACCATTCCCTCCTCCAAGTCTGTGAGTAACAGACTCCCTCCAGAACATCAGCAATGACCCCAGGGGTGGGGTAGAGGGCCTGTCCCACGGGAAACAGACACCCAGAGGTGCCACCGGGCCCTGGCCAGGGCTGTTCATGCTGAATCAGCCTCTTGATCCCATGCCCTGTCACTTTTCATCACGAGTCTAATATATTAGTGCTTCTCTCTGCCAATCAATCAGAGCCCGTGCATATGGCCGCTGTCAGCAGTCCTCCGCAAGCGGAACTCCATACAGACACCCAGGTCTGTCAGCTCCCTCGGCAATCCTTGCAGCCATGCTGGGTCCTGCCGGCTTCCCTCTCAATGTATCATCTTGGTTACAGCCAAGAGGAGAATACAAGAATCACAATCTGGGGCCATTTCGCTGCCTTGAGGGACTGCGAAATTCTAGCAGCCACACCAACAATCATGACATAATTATTATTAAATGGTAATAGTAGCCGTCACTATTATCAGAGCCAGCACCACTGGTGAACACAACCTGTGTGTGCCAGGCGCTTGACTAAAATAATTTGCGGGGCTGATGAATCATCAAACTGACCCTGCAACGTAGGAATCGTTATTTCCAAATGGGGAGAATGAGGCTTAGAGAGTTAGTTAAGTAAGGCATGGAGCCAGACTGTGACAGATCTGAGATTTGAAGCTGGACAGTCTGATTCTGAAATCCTAAACCATCGCTCTGTGTTACCTCCTTCCTGCCAAGTGTCTCGTCAAGGTCCCTCTGCTAGGCCCGTGGACACCCAGCGTGACTCTCAGTGCTGAGCAGAAGAGATGAGCCCAGGACTCTGCAAGAAACTGCTTGAGTCTGCAACTTACTCTTTGGGCCTCAGTATTCCTACCTGTAAAATAGGGATAATAACGTTTGTGGCAAAGAGTTAACGCAACAATGTCTGCAAAAGCAATCCTCCCCATGCCCAGGGGAACAGAAAGAGCTTCCTACAAACGACAGCTCTTAGGGAACTGGGGATGATAAAAAAAAAAAAGTTTTGAAAATTTACATCCATATTCCCATTTCTGAATTTTCAAAGACTGACAGGAAAGGAACATCTTAAAGAAAGACAGACCCAGTGAAGAGCAAGGTGATGGCAAAAGTTGATCTATTATGCAGCCAAAGGTCTAATTTTGCTCTCAGGAAAAATGAAAGAGGAACTGATTCAGCTAGCGACGCTTCAGTAGAGTGAGCCATGCACTGCACTCGGAGTGTTATCAGAGCAGCGTGAGCGTGAGGGGGCAACGCCCCAAAATTGCCTGCAGCCAGACCGGTGTACTCTCTGTACTCTCTCCAAAACCAGCTCAGAGCATGAGCCCCAAGATAGGGGCCCGAGGGCTCCGAGGAGAGAGAGGACAAACAAGAGCCAGGCGACACCAGTGTGGACCCCAGTGCAGGCCACTCGTACACACGGAGAACAAACTGTGGTGATGGAAACGGGTGTCCTGCCTTCTTTCCGGGCCCCTGACAGACTTGGCATCACCGAGCTAAGCAGCAAGGTGCCCCCCTCCGCCGTGTTGAGGCCTGCCCCTAGGCCACAGGTGGGAGTGGTACCAAGACCACAGAAGCGGAGCTGAGAACCAAGGTCACCTCCGAAACTGACTGAGCCCCCTTGTTAACTGTGGCCAAAAGGCCCCCGATCACCACTAACAGGCTTGCTGACTCCAAATCAGGCAAAGATTGCCCACTCCAGTAAACAACCTATAGCACCCCCAACCAATCAGCTGATACCAACCTTCTAGCAGGAATGCTGCCTCGGGGCTACAAAAAGTGGCTACTAACCCACGAGAACTGTCGACTCTCCCTGGCCCACTGTGCTCGCACTGCCCACATGTCTCTGCCCTTTGTTCTTAATAAACTCCCTCCCTTCTTAAATGTTCTGTGTCTGGAAATTCTTTTCCAACTCAGGCTTGGACTGCCTGAACACACCACACGCACACGAGGCAGCAGCAGAGGCAGCGTGCGCACAGGGACGGATGGACCCACAGGCTATGGATTGAGACCATTCGCTGAGAAATCCTGCGTGGGCCCCTTACCCGCTGCGGGGCCCTGAGGCACAACCTCTAAACCCGCATACACCTCACTCTGTCTGCAAAGTGGGGGCATGAAACAGTCCAACAGGACCACCCGTCATCCCAACTGGAGAAGGAAACGGCAACCCACTCCAGCACTCTCGCCTGGAGAATCCCCGTGGACCGAGGAGCCTGGCCGGCTACAGTCCATGGGGTTGCAAAGGTTCGGGCACAACTGCGCGCACGCACACATCATCCCCATATCCAGCATCTGCTTTGTGCTGAGCACCCCACTAGATGCCAGGGACACCAGGATGTCTGAGCCACCGGACTTCACCTTCCAGTCAAGTAAGAGAAAGACAGTAAACAGAGCCACTGCAGGACATCCAAAGCCGCCCCCTGGGAAGATGGCAAGGAAGGGAATCCACACGGGGAAAGACATGGTCTCCCTAAGCAAGAAGACTCTTGACTTGACTGGGGAGTGAACAAGGTGAGCCGTGGGACCGAGCACAGGAGGAAGGTGATCACAAGCCAGGAAAACACGGCTCAACATATGGCCACGCAGGCAGAGTGCTCAGCAGAGCTCCTATTGTCCAGGAGGTGTTTGAACTACATAAACTTTATTATCATCACAGCTGCTCTAACAGGCACTGACAGAGTCCCAAGCTTGCAGATAAAGAGAGACAGGTTTGAGGGGTCAAATGTGAGAGGAAAGTTGAACTGTCTAGACATCCAAATGCTCCAGCCAAACCTTATTACCATCTTCCAAGGCTAGCAGAGCTTCCCAGGTGGTGCGGTTGCTAAAGAACCTGCCTGCCAATGCAGGAGACGCAAGAGATGCAGGTTCAATCCCTGGGTCAGGAAGATTCCCTGGAGGAGGAAATGGCAACCCACTCCAATATTCTTGCCTGGAGAATCCCATGGACAGAGGAGCCTGGTGGGCTACAGTCCACGAGGTTGCAAAGAGTACACACGCAGTAACACGAAGGCTAGCAGAGCCTCCAAAGATGGGCAATCAGAGGGGGACTCAGAGCTTTCCAGAAGCTATTCTCGTCTTCCTGTCAAAATCCATGATCACCCTCACTCATGGGAGAAAAATATCGCCATACTGTGAAAAGGAACCTTCCGGAATTCATGATCAAAAAACAGGGATCTGTGTGCAGGAGAGATGCTAGCCAAACCACTGGGAAGAGTGAGTGTGGGTGCTGGGGTGGGAGACGGGATGCTGCTTCTTTGAAGGGCCACCTAGGGAGAGAACTAGGAAGATAATGCACAGAGATACCCGCCAGTGGACCAGCCACACACAATGGATATCACTGAGAAACCTGAGATCTTTTTTCCCTATACATGAATCCCCCGTCCTGAATGAAAGACTTTGTTCTAAGCCCCTAAAGGAGGAAAGGGGGCAGCGGGGAGTTAATTTCTCAGATGCTGTAGGGCTTACCCATCAGTGCTGGGAAGTCCACAGACTGAATTCAGTTAAGGAGGTGAATCGGAACTTTGAGAACAAAAGCTGGCTGGCCAAGAAGGCACACTTCTGTATTTACTGTCCTGAAAAATATCTGACAGTGTTTCCCACAACATTTAAGCCAAAAATGTATCGTGGTATGTTGCTGCATTAAACCTTCTAATGGGGGACTTCCCTGGTGGTCCAGTGGCTAAGACTCCGTGTTCCCAATGCAAGGGGCTCAGGTTCAAGCCCTGGTCAGGGAGCTGGATCCCACATGTTGCAACTAAGACCCAGCACAGCCAAATAAATAACAAACAAACAAACAAAAAAAACTCTTCCACTGGCTTAAATGGAATAAAAGCTAAAGTCCTTATCAGGTCTCAGGAGCCTCTATGACCCAACTTCACCAATACAGTTGTGTCTGTTTCAGCCTCAGGGCCTTTGCACTTGCCATTCCCTCTTTCTTAATTGCTCTTCACTCTAGAAGGAATGCTCCTTCTGATCACTGTGTATTTCAAATGCTTTGAATAGTGCTTGGCGTGTATTAGGTTCTCAATAAATATTTGATCCATATCAACGGTTTTTTCCAGTAGTCATGTATGGATGTAATAGTTGGACCATAAAGAAGGCTGAGCACCCCAAAGAATTGATGCTTTCGAATTGTGGTGCTAGAGAATACTCTTGAGAGTCCCTTGGACAGCAAGGAGGTCAAACCAGTCCATCCTAAAGGAAATCAATCCTGAATATTCATTGGAAGGACTGATGCTGAAGCTGAAGCTCCAATACTCTGGCCACCTCATGCAAAGAGCAGACTCACTGGAAAAGACCCTGATGCTGGGAAAGATGGAAGGCAGGAGGAGAAGGGGGCCACAGAGGATGAGATGGTTGGATGGCATCACCGACTCAATGGACATGAGTTTGAGCAAACTCTGGGAGATGATTAAGGACAGGGAAGCCTGGCACGCTGCATTCCATGGGGTCACAAAGGGTCATATATGACTTACTGACTGAGCAACCACGACATATCAACTGCTGCTTTTCACCTAGATCTCAGCTCAAATCTCTCCTCCCTGGAAAGCCCTTCCAAGTCACTCTTTATCATACTGTCACATCATAATTTTTTTAACCCTCGTCCTTATTCTCATAAAAATGTATTTCCATCCCTTGCTTATTGTCTGGCTCTCCCCAAAACCAGAGAAGCTCCACAAAAGCAAGGTTTTCGTTGGCCCTGTTTCCTGAGCAGAACATCTAACATGTGGTATGTTCTGGATACATATTGATTATGTAAGGTACTCCTTCCCCCAATACAGATACACTTATCCACAGTAGCAAGCACGCGTCACCCACGTCTGTTGTGTCTTGTGACGATGACAGACCAACAATAATGATGGTGTTCAGAGCAACTCCAGATATAACACATGAGTATGGTTGTCTCTCCTTATAAATCCATGGGTCACTGGGAAGGATTGAGGGAGGGAGAAGAAGGAGACGACAGAGTATGAGATGGGTGGGTGGCATCACCAACTCAACGGACATGAGTTTGAGTGAACTCTGGAAGACAGTGAAGGACACTATCCTTCACCGAAGTGCTGCACTCCATGGGGTCACGAGTCGGACGTGACTCAGCAACTGAACAACATTTTCATGAAGAACCTCCAGCCCCAGCAACCTAGTCTGACCACATTCTCTGCTGAAGTCGTCTGAAGGTGCTGGGTACCCCCTCCTGTTGAAGCTCCCTCACTGTTTATTCTTTAATTAAAGTTTTAATATTTACACTGGTGCCTCGAGGCAGTATTTTAAATAACGGGAGGAAGGCAACAGAGAGAGCATCAGACCTTCTTTCAGAACATCATCTCCAAGTCTAAGGTCTTCGGCACAACCAAGATTCATCTCGGGCAACATGGGGGAAGGAAATGTGACAAGTGACCACCTTTTGGGAAGTCATCTGGTATTCATCTGTGGAGTGTGCTTACTGCGTGGCTCCCATGCTGGGTGGGAAAAGCGAGATGAGCTGCCCTGTGTCCTTCAGAGCAAATGTACTCGGACTTCAACAGTCTTCACACACGCCACTGGAAATCCACTGCCTCCCCAAAGTATTTTCTATGTCAGGTCCGATTTCCCTCTTGGAATGTGTTCATTACTCCACACCACAGCTTAAAGGATGCAAACAAAATGGTCTAATTTTGGGAAAGGTGAAATGTCAGACATATGTATACAGGGCAGAACCAATTTTCTAAATGCAAAAAGAAAAAAAAAAACTCATCTGAAAGGAATTTTATAAAATAAAATGATTTGGTACGGCTTGTTCTGAAAAGGCTAAATTTGCTTTAAAAAAAAAAAAAAGTCATCAGAGACATAAGGATGTCGAAGAGGCCTATCCTCAGCCATTAGAGAAGTAGGTAAAAAAATAGCATCAATTATCATGAAGAGAAAAATAGGGCAGAGTGGGTGAATTCCAGGAGGAGAAATCTGCTCAGACCCACGTTTTGGCTCGTTTCTGAGTGGAAAACTCTGGGACCGTGGGGTGACGTTAAAGACAGCGCGTGCTTAGGAAAGGAATTTTCACAGGATGGCACTTTCATCCCAGGAGGCCGAGGAGAAGCGGGCTTTTCTGCTGATTGAAGAAGAAAAACTTAATTTCAGGGTTTAGGTGCCTGTTGAGATGTTGTCAGATGCTCCCAACCCACCTCTTAGCCAGTGGGCGGCATGTCGCTGATTCCTCCTTAGAACATGAGGAGAGGTCAGGCTTGGAGAGAATGAGGTTCTGTCGAGAAATCTCCCTTTATGATTAACCTCCTTTTCTGCTTCCATTGGAGCTGTTGTTTAAGAGGAAGTACATGTATGTAAGGGAGGCTGCCAGCCTTCTATATCCCACCAGGTGTCATAAGACTCACAACAGAGAGCCATCTATTTGATAAAAATAAGGAAGATTGACGTTGTCTAGGCACCTGCCCGTGTGCCAGACCCTGCTCCGTGCTTATCGCTTTCTTTAATTCTCCCCTAGACCCTCGGAGGCCACCACCACCACTGAGACTTTCATCTGGCAGGTGAATAAACTAAAACACAGAGAGGTGAAGCCATTTGCCCAAGGTCACACAGCAAGCAGGTGTCAGAACCAGGGCCTGGCACTCCTCTCAAGCCTTATCTCTGGATGCTAATGGTGCCCTCGAAAATTGTGAAGGATGAGGCCAGCCTCTTCCTAATCCAACTCAGTCATGAGTTAACATAAGGGAAATCCAGTGGATTCCTTTAGATCCTAGCGCTTTCCAGATGAGCTCAGAGAGCAAGGCCTGGAGTCAGTCCCAAAGTTTGCCTTGAAGTCCCCGTCAGAGCCACCTTTACCCTTCGTGGGCCTAGGTCCTTGCCTGTGACAAAAAAAGACCTAGCCAAAAATAAAACTGCCCATGGCTCCAGCCAGGCCCTCTGTGGTCACTTAAAAATTGAAAGGATCCAGGCCCTCACATCTCTTTTATTTTTCCCTTTGTAACAAAGATAAATGTGAAACGGAGGGTGGATGAACTAGGACAGGGGCAGGGAGCCATCACCGGCTGGGGCGTGTCTTAAGCTTGACTGAGAAGGCCAGGCTTTTTGTGGGTTTGTTGTTTTTCTTTTTAATAATAAACGTATGTACAATCAGTATTATTATAAGAGAACACTCCACTCACGTGCATCACATTTCGGCTCAAACAAAGCGATTCCAGGACACCTCCACTACTTCTTTTCCAAGTTCAACTAAGACCCTGGGTAGGGTACCAGTTCAGTTCTCTGGACTGCCAGGCTCGGATTTACAAGCACTTGAGCAACCCTGCCCCACAAGCCCCGAGTCCCGCAGAAGCACCTTCTTGGCCCTTGCCCGGGCAGAAGCAGAAAGCAGAAGCCCCCTGTTTCCTAGAGGCAGTGAATGGAGTTGGCGGCTCGCTCCGCAGCCAGGGCTCCGCGGCCAGGGCGGGTCGGGTCTTCCCCGCCCTTTCCGCGTGGGCAACTTCCGGGCTGGCCTGGCCTCTGGGAGCTAAGACCTTGAAGGCTCCCGGACCATCTCGACCACCTGGCTCCCCGCGAAGCAGCGAGATGGGAGCAGAGACTCGTCAGCCCTCCCCTGACCTCTGACCCTGGAGAGTTGGGAAACTGGGGCTGACAATGGGCGACCCTGGCCTTCACGAACTGCTCCTGGGTTTCCTCCCCAGAGTGAAGGTGCCCTATGCCACCAAAGGAACCAAGGGGCTCAGCCAGAGTTTCCAAGTCCTGAATTCCCAGGCTGGCGCCCCCTTCCCCTCCCCATCACCCAGGGTCGAAGGCAGAGACATTTTGGGGCGTCCCTCCCGGTGCCCATGAACACACACTCTCACTCCAGCGCAGCGACCCTCTACTTCCCCACCTCCCAGAACGGATTCGGCGCTTCCAAACGCCCTCCCAGGCCACCAAGTGCCTCCTCCCCCAGACCTCGCGAAGGGCGGTGAAGAGACAGCGCCCGGGGCGCACCAAGTGCCCGCTTGCCGCCGGCCAGAAAACCTATGCAAAGTGCGCAGGCAGATTCCCGCTGCTCGCTGCACCTGCACTCGCTCCCAGGAGGACGGCCGGGGCCGCCGGGGCGCTCCGGAGAGGAGCTTCGAGGCGAGCAAGGGCGTCCGTCTGGAAGGACGCGGGGGCCGGAGGGGTCCAGATCTCAGACCCCCGGGAAGACGTGCCGGGAAATCTCTCCAACGCACTGAGAAAGTTCCCAGTCTAGCGCGCCCAGCCTGGCCCAGGGAGGAAGCCCGTGCTCGCAGAGCCAGCTCTCCCCTCTGTGGGACCCTCTGGTCAGCTTGGGGGGGCGGGGGACACGGAGGCGGTGGCTCCGCCCGGACTTACCTAGAACTCCTGCCGCGCCCGGCTCCGGTCGCCTTCCACTCGGCCCCAGACCCTCCGATGTCCCCGCGCTCTCGGCCCCCTCAGCCACACTCACCATGAGCTGGAGGTGGCGAAAGGGGGTGCGGGCTTCTTCCACGCCGGCCGCAACTTTGCTTGCAGGTCAGCCCCGCCCTGGCGCCCCTGCCTGGGCGGCAGGCTGGGCGCAGCTGCGCGCGGCGCGGGTCACGACCGCTGGGCCGAAGCGGCCACTGCCAGGCGTGCGGAGCGCCAGGTCCCCCAGTCCCGGGGCGCGCAGTCCGCTCCTCCGCGCTCCGCCCGGGAGGAAGCTCGGAGTTCTCGCGCTCCGGACGCAGGGGCGGGGCGCGCGGCAGTCCCCCTTGAGATGCGGGGTGCCCCGCTGGCTCCTTTCTCCTCCCCTGCCCCGGAGTCGTGCGCGTGGGTCTGGCCGCGGCCGCCGCCTCCGCCGACCGCGGGCTGGCAGAGCGCCCCCGCCCCGGCGCGGGGGCCGCCGGGGGCCGGGGTGAAGCGAGAGGGATTCCCCTCGGCGAGTTCGGGCTTCCCCACCCGGCGCGGACCCCGTTCTCCGTCCGCCGCGGCTGCCGCCGAGGCTGGAGCACCACTTCTGGGCAGCGTAGCCTGTGCCACCCGCTCCGGCTAGAGGAGGCGGTGGCGGCGCGGCTCGCACAGGGACTGGAAAGGAGGTGACCTTCAAACCCCGCGCTCGGGGAGACCGCGAGGAGGGCTGGGGTGACGGGGGGGAGCGGTGTGCACCGGGCTGGCCCGCGAGAGCGCCGGCAGGCGGGCGGCGGAGAGTCAAGAGGAGAGCTTCAAATAAAAATATGGATTAGGAAATAAACAAAGGAGGGCGAGAGAGCGAGCGAGAAAAATGTGTGCATGTGTGTGTGCGTGCGTGTCTGTGTGCGTGTGTGTGTGTGTGTGAGCGCGCGACAGGCGCCGAGCGGCTGCGGAGCCAAAAATAAGCCAGAGCGCAAGGGAGCGCCCCCTCCCCCGTCCCCTCGCCGGCACCGCCGCGGCGGTCAAGCTTGCAGCCCCGGATTCCAGCGGCCGGTGGAGACGCGTGCTACCCAGGGCCTCAGCCTCCTGGAGTGAAGGGGTGAGAATTGGAAGTGGGGTCGTGAGCCCGGGTCTTTGGCATCCCCGAGTCCTGGTCCCAAAGTGGACTTACAGCACCAGCGCCCCTCTCCACCCCTGCCTATCAGGGAGAGTGGAAGAATCCCCTAGAGAAATGCTAAGTGGAGGAGGTGTCTTGCCCCAATCGCTTCTGGTCTAGGAAATTTTGAGGCCAGGGAGAGACGGAGCCATATCCGAGATGCATAAATTTATCCAGGCCCCACCGACACCAGGCAAGGAGCGGGTGT
Organism: Bos taurus; assembly: GCF_002263795.3. NCBI lineage: Eukaryota > Metazoa > Chordata > Mammalia > Artiodactyla > Bovidae > Bos > Bos taurus. The sequence continues at coordinate 4,931,842 of NC_037352.1, read as the reverse complement.
GCGCTGGCCTGAGCCACCCCTCCCTGACCTCTTAACTGGCCCCTAGTCCTGCTCTAGAGGGGTCGTCCAGAGATTACTCTCTCAGCAGTTGCCTGTCCCAAGCCCTGGGACACCTCCGTAAATCCCACCACTCAGTGAGCACTCACTATCACCTCATCCTATCTGAAGTATTGACACCGAACTTTCTCAACAACTAAATGAAGTAGATGCTATAGCTTTGTCCATTTCACAGACCAGAAAACAGGCTTAGAGAGGTTAAGGCAGCAGCCATATTTGAGTCATATTCTTTCCTGAGCCCGACCCTGGACTCACAGAGCCAGAAATTCAGATTTTTGTTTTTTGATAAACACCTAAAATGGTGATCAAATTGTACAGGAAAGTTAGAAGTCCACAAAGTTATAGTTCGCCCAAGGTCACAGAACTGGCAAGAACCCCAGCATTTAGGCAAGACCTACTTTCACGAGATGGGATTGGGTTAATCCAGGTTCCAGCCTTGAACACCCACTTTGAGGCTCACCGTTCATCTTCCTGCTCTATCCTTTGATTATTTTTGCACTTGAACCATGGCTCCTCTTCCAAGTAGAACTAACTGTAAGATTTCCAAAAGCAAGGACCATGTTACATGCATTGCTTTGTATCATGTATATTTCCTAAGTGCCTACCACATAGTAGACTTGTCAGAGTTACCCTGCAATCCTGTCTGGCTAGGATTTCTTCCCACATTAGAATAAAATAAAGAAAGGGAGCTTCTACCTACAACTGAATTAAAAAAAAAAAGCAACAAAAATAACTTTGCAAAATCCAGAAAGACATCATCCTCACTGCCCCAGTAGGTGATTTTGTGATTCTGGTTGGCTTTACTATATTCGTCCTGAGGACTCTCTTTGATGAGAATGTATCTGTATGTAAACAACTTTTTTTTTTTCTTTATACTATACTAGTCTCTTATCCGTCAGCGATAGCACAATGAAGCCATAAATCTGGCTTAGTAACATCATAATCATTTCCCCCAGAAACTGTTTACAATGGAAAAACCACCGAATTTCAATGTAATTGGCTAGCCGTGCAGGGAGATGAGATGGGTTGTAAAAGAGGTATTCTCAATTTAAAAGCAAATTATCAATAATGAGAGAAGAAATAAATGGCAGTTAATGGGAAGTTCTGTTGAAATATAATGTTTTGTGCAAGTGCACCAACAGGAATTGTTTCTCCATTGCTCCTTCATTTTTATTCCAGAAGGCAGAAACACTGGCTTTTGTTTCATTAGAATGGGTGATCTCTGGATGCTTTATTATCTTTTAATATATATTTTTCCATTGGAAATGAAATAAAACATTTGCAACTATCTCCAAATCAAGGTCAGTCTGAGTCGACTCCAACTTATTTATTGTGGAGTAGAAATAAGCTTAGGTGTATTAGCAATGAGTGTCAGGAATGACTCACTGGTGCTGTGTTGCTACATGGCTTACGGAAGCTTAATATGAGTGGGCAGACATTCATTACAATTTAAAACAAAATTTGAGTAAAGATCAATATAGCATGCTATTATGCTATTCATCCGAAAAGTATTAAGTTTCTTTTTCACCATGACCTTTCCATTCCAGGAAAAACTGGAAAAATTCTTGAGTTTTTCTGTCTTTCTTCCACGTTGAGCCACTTCTAAGTAACGAGAGGTGCTGAAGTAAACAGCTCCTAACGCATCTGAGGGTGGAGGAATGCCCAGCTCTGGGGAAGAACTTGGAGCCTTTGGCTCCTCCTACTGGACGTGAAAGATACTTTGCAATTTGTGTTGCAAGCAGATGTCAAAAAGGTGTCATCCACAAACTGGTAGACAAGAATGACCTGTGTCCTCATGCCTGGCTGAGAGTATATTGTGCTGTGCTGTGTAAGTCCCTCCAGTCGTGTCCAACTCTTTGTGACCCCATGGGCCGCAGCCCACCAGTCTCCTCTGTCCACGGGATTCTCCCGGCAAGAATACTGGAGTGGGTTGCCATGCCCTCCTCCAGGTGATCTTCCTGACCCAGGGATCAAACCTGCATCTCTTATATCTCTTGCATTGGCAGACAGGTTCTTTACCACTAGCACCACCTGGGAAGCCCTGAGGATATATTGAGCTTACTCAAAAAGCTCAAGATATACTCAGAATGTAAGTGTCATCATTTCCCTTTCAAACTTAAGATCTTCTTCTGGTTCCTCACTGCCCCCCAAGATAAAGTCTAAAATGTTCTACATGAGTTACAATCTCCTCAATTTTCTGGCTCTTGTCTAGATGGACCCTATAGCCCAGAGGTGAACTTCCCTCGCTTGTCCCCAGTCCTTTGCATATACTGTTCCTCCAACATGGACTACTCCCACAGACTCTCTTTTCCTGGATAATTTCTGTTTATCTTTTAGATCTCTACTTGGACATCACTTCTCACTGCCAACCCTCATCCCACATACAAGATACGGCAGCGTCTCTCTTCGGAACTCCTTGACCACCTCTCCATAAGTTTATCTTATCATCTGCCTCTGCTTATTGTCAATTTTCACTTCCATTCGACAGAAGGGTCCTTGATGTCAAGGACTCTTTCTCAGTGCATGGGGCCAAACACATAACAAGCTCCACAAATGTTGGTGAACCTTCCTTCTCCATTCCAGTCACCACTCTGGGCATTTCTGTCAACCTGCTCATCCATTCTCTTAATCCTCCTTTCTGCCACTAAACCTGTATTTTACTAGAGGCTAGTTTCTCGTGTCTCATTTAGCCTATAAATTAGACACAGTCTCTGCACTCAAGAAGCTTATAATCTACTCAGCCATAAAAAAAAAAAGAATGAAATGATGCCATTTGCAGCAACATGGATAAACCTAGCAATTATCATACTAAGTGAAGTAAGTCATAAAGAAAAAGACAAATACTATATGATATCACTTATATGTAGAATCCAAAATACAAGACAAATGAACTTACCTATGAAACGGGCTCACAGGCATAGAGACAGACTTCTGGTTACCAAGGGGGAGGAGGATAGGGGAAGCATGGATTGGGAGTTTGGGATTAGCAGATGCAAACTATTGTACATAGGACAGATAAACAACAAGTTCCTATTGTGTAACACAGGGAACTATACTCAGTGCTCTGAATAAATCATAATGGAAAAGAATATATATGTGTGTGTGTGTACATATATAACTGAATCACTTTGCTACACAGCTAAGTGATTCAACATTGTGAGTCAACTATACTTCCATAAAATACATTTTTCTAGAAAGAAGCTTATAGTCTAACATGATTAATAGGCAGCACATATAAATGATCTCCAGCGTTTGGAAAGATTTGGGCCAGAACTGAATGGGAGGATACAACTAGACATGAGTGAAAAGGTGAAGGCCAGCCAAAGCTTTCTAGAAGACATCGCCTCTAAACAAAGACAGACAGTAGGAATTACCTGAAGAGTTGGATGAAGGGCATTCCTGGAGAAGAACACAGCTTATGAGACTGCCTGAAGCCAAACAGAGCAGAGCTCCTTCAAGGAGCAGCAAATCAGTTCAATATTAATAGAATCATGCCAAGTTCAAAGGTCTGCAGGGTGGTGGGGAAGCGAGACAGGGAACAATGAAGCTGAAGCACAGAGCAGGGAAAGCCCATAAAGACCCCTGAACTGAAAAAAGAGCTGTGCTGGCTTTACCCCCAAGGCAGCTTTTGACAAGATGACTCCAAGGCTGGTCAAGACCCACCATCGTATGGTGGCACGTCCTGAACTGCATCTGCCCTCTCTTCTATGACCATTGTCTCCTTATATTTATTTAAGAACTGTTCCAAATGGTCAGTGTGAACAGCCAGCAAATTCTGGGAACTGCTAGGTCACTCCAAAGTGGTCTAGGGCTTCCCGGGAGCTCAGTGGCCAAGAACCTGCCTGCCAATGCAGGAGATATGGGTTCAATCCCTGGGTTGGGAAGAAGCCCTAGAGAAGGAAATGGCAACCCACTCCAGTAGTCTTGCCTGGAGAATTCCACAGACAGAGGAGCCTGGCATGCTACAGTCCATGGCGTCACAAGAGAGTCAGATATGATTTACTGACTAAACAACAAAAACACCACCAGAGCAGTCTAGGACTTCTAGGAATGATCGGTGGTATACTAGACAGGATAGGAAAAGGATGAAAAGAGCAAGCTAAAACAAAGTGATGCAGCCAAGCACCCTTCTGGGTCTCTTCTTCCCAAAGGACACCTTTCCATCGCAGTCACTGAAGGGAGGACATATAGGTCAAATTTATTTGTGAACGACTCTGACTCAATATAGTGCTTCACACAGTCCTAATATTATGTCAGACCTCAAGTTCTGAATCTTCAGGCTTACCTGAAGGCTTCATCACAGTCCAGGTCAACTAATGAACTAATTAAAACAGTCTGAGGACCACAGGGGAATGGATTGCACCTTATATTCTCTACTCCTTCCTTAGTCATCTGGCACATGGCAGATACTCAATATACCCTCATTGATTGGTTGAACTCACTCACCATCTATCATGTAGTTCCGGGGCTTGATATTAACCAAGGCATCAGATACTGAGAATGAGCTATCCAGTGACCAGGATTGAACTCTCTTCTTCTTACAAACTTTCACACTCCGTTTAAATATGTCTTGGAAATAGTAAACGTGATGATTTCTCCAGTTCTCCTTGGGTACATTCCTTTTCCTCCCTTGCCTACATCCCCCAAATAAAAATGAAGACAGTCATAAAGGTAAAAAAAAAAAAAACATACTAAACAACTGTGATGGTAAGAATAGCAACAAAAAAAAATAAGCATGTAGCATTCACTGCATAAGCTCTTTAGTTGTATTATCTCATTTAACGCTCGCACTATAACTCTGCTGCAGCTGCTGCTAAGTCACTTCAGTTGTGTCCGACTCTGTGTGACTCCATAGACAGCAGCCCACCAGGCTCCCCTGTCCCTGGGATTCTCCAGGCAAGAATACTGGAGTGGGTTGCCATTTCCTTTTCCAATGCAGGAAAGTGAAAAGTGAAAGTGAAGTCACTCAGTTGTGTCTGACTCTTAGCAACCCCGTGGACTGCAGCCCACCAGGCTCCTCGGTCCATGGGATTTTCCAGGCAAGAGTACTGGAGTGGGGTGCCATTGCCTTCTCCACACTGTAACTCTAGGTGTAAGTATTATTAGGCTTTCCTTTATACAGATAAGAAAGTGAAAGTATTAGTCACTCAGTTGTATCTGACTCTTTGTGACCCATTGACTGTAGCCCTCAAGGCTCCTCTGTCCATGGAATTCTCCAGGCAAGAATACTGGAATTTCCTTCTCCAAGGGGTCTTCCTGATACAGGGATCAAACCCACATCTCGTCTCTCACATTGCAGGCTTATTCTTTACTGTCTGAGCCACCAGGGAAGCCCATAGATAAGAAAATCAAAGCTTAAAAGGAAGAGGTTCAGTCACTTGGCCAAGTCCACAGAGATGGTGAATGGTGGGGCCAGGACTCAAAACTAAGTCTGCTTTGTGGCAGAACTGAGTTCATGAAGCATAAATCATGATGCATCTTGTCTTTCTGTATTCAAGGGCTCATCTTCCATGTAGGCAGGCTTACAATCACATCAGTGACTTATGTTCATGAACATAGAAATGCCTAGTTCATTTGTCTTGGAATAACAAAAATAAAAATGGAGGTCTGATGATCTGTAGCACCAAAGGGAGCCTGCTTATATAAAAAGCATTTTGGAAACAAATATTTGGAGTGTGATCAGAATAAGGTGAACCAAGAATCCCAAACACTTGGCCAGTAATGAGTAGACACTAAGCTCTGTCTTTGGTTTAGTGCAAGCTAGTTTATATGCCATTTAGTATATATTTAAGAAATACACGTTCAGGGACTTCCCTGGTGATCCAGTGGTTAAGAATCAGCCTTGCAATGCAGGGGAGGCGGGTCCAGTTTCTGGGAAGGGAACTAAGATCCCACGTGCTGCAGAGCAGCTAAGCCTGAGCACCACAAGGAGGGAGTGGACAGCCACAGTGAAAGATCCCTCATGACGCAATGCAGATCCGTGAGCTGCACCAAAGACCCGACACAGCCAGAGAAAGAAATTTTTGAAGAAAAGATACATACTTTCACACATCTTTAAGACACAAGTGGATAAAGCTCTGGAGTAAGTCTATTTTCATAGTCTGAACCGACCACTTAACAGCAATGCGAGCCAAGCAACGTGTTTTTAAACATTACAAATCTCCCACTTCCTGTTTGTAAAACAGGGGTGAGGATGGTAATGATGAAGACGATAATGGGCAACATAACTAATGTGCTAACAGTTACTGTTCATACAGAGGACACTGCAGTTGACTCCCATCCTCAAGCATGCTAATTCTGACCTCCTCACACGTGACTAGTTTAGGACTTATCCTAAGGTCCATGTTAATCTGATCTAAGAAAAGGTGATCAACATGCTAATGGAAAACATTTTGACCCACCTGAAAGCCACTGGAAAAGATGCTTTTTTTCTTTTTCTTCTCCCTCCAAGTGTTTCCTTGTGTATCTATCACCTCTGGGTCTGCCACAGATGATCTTATGATCACCCAGAGCATGACAGGGCAGAGAGAAATAAAGAACTAGTGACTCCTTTGAGGTTACAGAGCTGCTAAATCAATCAAAACTACCCCACCACTGCATTCCCCGCTCCCTGTGAGATATACCCTTTATTGAAAAGCCTATTTATGTTGGCATGTGGCTTAAAAGTAGGGTTTCTCAAACTTTGACACTTTGGACCACATAGCCCTTTGAGGGGAAGGGGCTACCATGCCCTGAAGGCTGTTTTCACAGCATCTTTGGCCTCCACTCATTCAATGCTGCCATCTATGGGGTCTCAGAGTCGGACACAACTGAAGCGACTTAGCAGCAGCAGCAGTACTCAATGTTAGTAGCACCCGACTGCTCCCCAAAACTGTGAAAACCAAAAACGTCTCCAAACATTTCCAGGTGATCTCTGCAGGGCCAAACTGCTTCACGTGAGAACCAGTGGTCAAAAGGATTAGCCAAAAGGATAACTTATTATCCTCAACAATAAGTTAATCGTATGATACTAGTGGGCTTCCCTGAGGGCTCAGATGGTAAAGAATCCACCCACCAATGCAAGAGACACAAGTTTGATCTTTGGGTCAGGAAGATCCCCTGGAGGGGGAAATGGCAACCCACTCCAGTATTCTTGCCTGGAAGAGTCCATGGACAGAGAGGCCTGGCGGGCTACAGTCCACGGGGTTGCAAGAGTTGGATACAGCTGATACCAGTAGAAGCAGAACTGCTGCTAGTAATCTAGTAACAACAATTGGCATCTATCCAGGTTTACCGTGTATTTACTATAGCTTCACTTGTATTCTCATTGAGTTCTCAAAACAAGTCCATGAACCAGGTTTGATTATTATCCTTATTTTACAGATGCGGAGCCTGGGGTCCAGAGAAAGGAAGTCATTAGTTTACAGTCACCAAGCTAGTGAGTAGCTGGTTTAGGATTCAAAGGCTGCTCAGCAGTGGCTCCTCTGACTCAAGGTTGTCATGAGAACTGAAAGGTAAGATGCATGAGGAATCCCTCAGCATCCCTGTGCGGCGCCCAGCACAGCAAGCACTCACAGTGCACTGTGACCTCCATCTGATGCCCCATTGCAGGAGCGCCTGCACGAAATGCAATGTGATCTTGGCGTTTCCGCAGTTCCAAGAATCTTAGCTCCATTCCTCTAGCTGCTCCATGGTGGCGGAGTGTTCCAGCCAACCCACAGACTGCCCCGAAGTAATAAAGAAGAAAAAAGCCCCGCAATCCCTGATAACCCAACAAGACAACCTGTGCAGAACTGACCACAATCTCCTTTTTGTTCCAGTTTTAAATATAAGTTCTGCATTTTAGTGGCAGTTAGCAAAAACTGCTTGCCAATTGCACTCAGTCACAATCAAAAGTTGAATTGGGAGTTAGATGCCAGTTTTATTCTCCTGCTAGATAAGGTAATAAGAAGTAATTATATACCTGCTTAGGACATGAGGGGGAAAAGAGGGGGCAATTAAAAACAGTTCTGAGAACTTTATGCTAGGCCTCAGATATCACACCTAACCTCAGAGAAGGCCTATAAGGCTTGTAGTATTATTACATCTAACAGATAAAAATGCTGAGGTGCAGAGAGAAAAAAGCAAATTTTCAAAGCTTATAAACCTAACAATTTTTAAATTTCACTTTAAATTCTTAAAAGTCCAAGTTCAGGGCTATGCCATCCTTTGCCACACCTCAAAACCTCTCTTAAGGTATAGAAAGTTCAAAGGCCAGTAAGACAGTGGTTTAGTCACTAAATGGTATATGACTCTTTGTGAGCCTATGGACTGTAGCCCGCCAGGTTCCTCTGTCCATGGGATTTCCCAGGCAAGAATACTGGAGTGGGTTGCCATTTCCTTCTCCAGGAGATCTTAATGAGATGATAAAATCATATACACATTTTAAAATCCTACTAAAAATACCGTAAAAAATCAAAATCTGTGCTTTGAGGAGTTCCACTAGAGTCAACCACGAAGGTTGAAAGTGAGTCTTCTAAAGAAAAAAATAAGTTGTAAGTCAATGAGGTGTAAATAGTTAATGAATTTATAATCAGAACATAAATAGTTTTGCTTTAATGTACTAACACCTCAGGGGGAAAAAATGTTCCACATATTAGCAGCCAGAGTATTGACAATCGATTTCTTTCAAATGCATTAACTTTATTTTAAGTCCTCGTCATTTTATTACAAATGGATAAGTAAAGATAGTTAAGCCATTTACAATGAAATATGCAACCTTACAGGGGAGAATATGCATTTGCAGTGGTCACCAGTGGTTTATAAATGCTCTGAGCAGTAAAATATCTGTAAATCATGGTCAAAGTATGCACCGCTATGCTCTCCATTTGTACATTTGTTATTTCTATTTATTCCATATGCTTAAGAGGCACAAACCTCTAAACTGAAAAAAAAAAAAAAAAAGAAATCATCGGGAATCTCTTTCAAGAATACACACTGGTTAGTATGAGGAAATATGGATTAGTTGTTGTTTAGTCCCTAAGTCGTGCCCAACCCTTTTGTGACCTTATTACAGCCTGCCAGGCTCCTCTGTTCATGAGATTTCCCAGGCAAGAATACAGGAGTTGGTTGCCATTTCCTTCTCCAGGGAATCTTCCTGACCCAGAGATAAAACCTGCATCTCCTGCATTGCAGGCGGACTCTTTACCACTGAGCCACCATGGGTCAATGGCTAAAATATGGGATTCTGGAAGTGAGTACAAGCATCTAAAGGCCACGCTTTGCGTATCTGGTCAAAAGTGAACTCTCTTCCATAAGGCATACTTCCATACCTCCTCTGATTTTCCCCTACACTGTTACTTTAGGCTTGGTTCAAACAGTCCTGCTGTATTAATCTATAGACACTTTGTTGGGTTCCCCCAGAAGCAGACCCTGAGAGCAATATCTGTGTGTAAGTGTTATCTGGGAGGTGAACCTTAGAAACAGTGGCAAGCCAGTAGGGAAGGAAGCTCAGGAGGGACAGGAGCTAACAGGAAGTGTGTTGTCAGCCAAGTTGATAAGCCAGAGATTCATTCTACTAAAGCTTCTGGAAGCCAGAGCACAACATGCCCCATAAAGTTAAGCCACCCAGGAAGTGAGGAAGCTTGAGTATTCATACACTGATCCCCAACAGTCAGTGGTTAAGGGTTAGCTGTGCATGGGTAGAGGAGGGGAGCAAGAGTGGTAATCCAATGTCACTTCCAGCCTTTCCTGGGCATGGGCAGAGTGGAGTCTATTCGTCAGTGAGAGTCCTTAGGCCATGCTGCTGGTGTTCAGACGTCTGGAATCCATGTGTGAAATAGTAATCACCTAGGGATTGATCAAGAGGTGTGGGGCAATGGTAGCATCTTCTATGTGGCCAGTGTCCTCATGAAGAAAGAAGGGGAAATGTTGGCTTCCCAGAAGCAGTCAGCAATGCATCCTGGAGAAATGAAAAACCTCTGCATCTCTCAACATCTATGACTCTTTACTGACCAAGAGTCCAAATATCCTGTGAGCATCAAACTGTGGTGTAGACAAGAGTTGTCTGTAATACATATTCATATCCTGGGCACCATCCTGAGATCCTGGTTCAGGAAGTCTTGGATGAGACCAGAGAATCTCAGTTTTATATCCTCTATACACACACACACACACACACACACACACACACACACACATCATACATTCCTATCATAAGTGTTCCAAGAACCTGATGTAAACATCGTATGCTTAATCCAATAGCAGAATGACTTGTGAATGGGCTTGGAGGTGATGGGGGTGGTGAGGGGGAGGGAGAGGAGGTGGCAGTTCAACATTTTTTAAAAGATCTGAGGGCTTTGTGCATAGATATTTTCCTTCTCTTTGAAAACACGATTGCTTGCTGTGCTCTCAAACTCGCAGAAGGGAGGTAATTGTTAGGATTCTGAAGCTCTGATTATGCACCATGAATATATTAAAACCTACAGGTATTTTGCAGGGGACGCATGAGACCACTCAGGAAGTGCCATTCTGGAGTCTCTGAGGCCAGAAGTAGGGCAAAGAAAGAGTGATGTCACCTACTAGGGAGAATAAACAGATTAGGCTTCAGGAGGCTCCAGTTCTTGCTCCAGGCAGGCATCCTGAAGGCATCAAACCTTTGCTGAACCAGTTTCTTTACATCAAAGTCCTGCTTGATTCACAGGTATGAGGATAAAGCACAACCAGGTGAAAATGCATTGGCAGTTTGGAGTGGTGGACAAAGTGAGTGAGGTTCCATTATTCCTTTTTGGCAGGTCTCTTTTAGAGAGTATGGAGTGGCAGTAATCCCCAAATCTGTCAAGGAATGTTCTAGAGCTGGTATTTCTAAGAGACATTCTTTTATTAGTGGACAGAATGTTGGGGGGAGTAAAGCACAAACCACATGTACCTTTTATGAGAGCAGGTAGGGTTTTCTCACATCCCTCTCTATTTCAAGTTTAAAAAGTATTTCTCAGATGTCAGTAACTGTTAGTAGACAGACGAATGAAGGGGTAAGCAACTTGAGAGGCTGTCCACAAATAGGCCATCAGTCTATTTGATTTCTCCATCTCTTTTTGCTTTGACTCGTCTCCGTGTTCAAAATTTCCAAGACTAAGCTTGCTTGCCATTATTCCGTAAGGCAATTAAGCAACTTGGCAATAAAAGCAACCACATTTCTCTAGAGTAGTTCACAGAGAATACAGAACAGAACAGCACAGGACAGATGTTGAAGCAAAATGTAAGTACTTATGTGAACACACGTTTCCGTGCCAAGGCTAAATGCCCTGCCTTGCTTCCATCTTTCTCCATCAGTTAATCCCCACACCCATCCCACTCTGTCATCAAACATTCAAGGCTGTAAACACGCTGAAACTCTCTCATGTTAACCCTCCTCTCTCAACTCCTCCTCACCTAATGCACTGCAAGTTTGGGGCTACCTTTCTCTATTGCCAAGCTTTCTGAAAGCAGTCCTTCAATCCCTTCCTTCTCCTACATCACTTCCTTTCTCCACCATCCAATGACTTCCTGTAATCTGCTATTTATGTTTCCATCATTCCACTGAAGCTATTGTCTTAGCACCTTCTTAACTGATGACCCTCCATGCCCACCACCAGGGTCATGTTCAGTCCATGGTCCTGGCTGCTGTCTCTTCATCATCTGATGTGTTGACAACCTCCTGGCAACTTTCTTTGGCTTCAGAAACACAACACTTCTGGCCATCTTCCCGCCTCTGCCTCACTGTCTGTTTTTCTGTCCACTCTGCCTAGACACCACCCTCCTTAAGCAATGATGTGTTGGCAGTCTCTCCGGCAGGCTCTTCAATCACTGGGTCAAGATGCTCTCCAACAAGTACAGACTTGAATGTAATATTCTACTGAGCTAGTAACCCCAGCAGAAAGAAAGTAGCCTTTTTCCCCCCTCGGTTGTTCTCTGATGCTGGGAAAGACTGAAGGCAAAAGGAGAAGAGGGTGGTAGAAGATGAGACAGTTGGATGGCATCACCAACATAACAGACATGAGTTTGAGCAAACCCCGGGAGAGAGTGGAGGACAGGGAGGCCTGGCTGGCTACAGTCCATGGGGTCGCAGAGTCGGACATGACTGAGTGACTGAACAACAGTTCTATAAAAACTCCTGGAGTGGACCCCCAGTGCTCTGGATGGGATCAGATGTCCGTCAATGAACTGATCACAAGAGCAGTTGGATACAGCACTCTGGCTAGCCACATCTGTGGAGTCAGAGTATGGGATCAATTCTACCTGAGCTCCTCAGTCTCAGAGTGGTGGACAGGTATTTCCCAGCAAAGCAAACTGGGGGGAGCTATCAACAGGGGCTGAACCATTAAATAACTGGATTGACTGTTGTTGTTGTGTTGTGTAGTCAGTAAGTTGTGCCCCACTCTTTGCAACCCCATGAACAGCAGCCCGCCAGGCTCCTCTGTTCCTGGGGTTTCTCAGGCAAGAATGCTGGAGTGGGTTGCCCTTTCCTTCTCCAGGGGATCTTCCCGACCCAAGGATCAAACTCGCATCTCCTGTGTCTCCTGCATTGGCAGGCAGCTTCTTTATCGCTGAGCCACCAGGGAAGCCCAATTGAATCGGTAATGCAATGCAAATATTAACACATCACTTAATTAGTCAATGATCACATTGTCTCCCCATTACCAATAGGATAAAATTTAAATACCTTTGCTTGACTTGTTAAGACTTGCCGGGAACTGGCTCATGCCTGCCCTTCTAACCTTATCTGCCATGGAGTCTAATTTTACCCACAAAGACCTATACATTGTTCTTGAAATAGTCCGTTTTCTGTCACACCACTGCGTCTCCTTTTCTGGAGTGCAGAACTTCTACTTCACCACCCATTGAGCTGTATTTCTGTTTCAAGACCCAGCTCAAATGCCGTCATCCCTTGGAAAAGCCTACCCCACTTCTCCTGCCTGAATCAGTCACTCCTTTCCCAAGAAGTTGTGTAAATATCTCTATTTAATAGTGGTTCTCAACAGGGCCAGTGTTGTTCCCCCAGGGTATGTTTGGCAACGTCTAGTGATATTTTTGGTTGCTATCTCTGGATGGGGGGATTCTTCTGTCATCCAGTGGGTGGAGGCTTTGGTGAGCAGGTGCAAACACAAAGAACCATCCAGCCCAAAATGCCGACAGCTGAAAACGCCTGCTTTATTGTAACACTTAATGTCCTGTGTTCCAATGATCGATTATATCTTTCCAAGTAGATCCTGAGCTTCTCGGGGGACAGGGACAGACATGATCTGATCTGTCAACACGCTCCCAGCACTGGCAGGTGCCTGGCCCCTAGCAGATGCTCACTAAACATTGGCAGGAAGACTGAGGAAGGGAATGAGTGTCCAGATGGGCTTAGGAAACAGGATCCAAGAAACTGAATTCCTGGAAGGCATGATGGTTCCTTAAATGGCGATTGTATTAGAAATTTTCAGTTGCAGGGCATGCTTCCTCCTCGCCTTGCAAAACAAATTTAATCCCAAAGTTCCTGAACTCAAAGTCACAGGAGTCTCCCTGCTAAACGAGCGCATCTATTCCTATCTGTGCCTCTCACATTAATTATTAAGAAAGGGTCTCCTGGCTTTGTGTAATTTCCAAAGACAGAAGAAATCACTTTTTGTTGTTGTTCAGTTGCTAAGTCATCTCCGACTCATTGTGAACCCATGGACTGCTGCACACCAGGCTCCCCTGTCCTTCACCATCTCCTGGAATTTGCTGATTCCTGTCCATTGAGTTGGTGATGCCATCCAACCATCTCATCCTCTGCCGCCTATACTCCCACAAAAAGGTACACCCTTCTCACAGTACCGAAGAATATTTTTCAATGAAACGAAACTTCATGGCCCTTCACCCCACACCCAACCCTAGTTTAAAACAAGGCTACACATGTGATGTCTTCATCTCTGCCCCTGCACGCTTGACTGAGGAACACACACATCAGGAGCTGGGTCCCCATGTAAGGGCTAACACGCTTCTCGGAAAGGACATTCAAATGTCAGATGGGATGATTTACACTGCATGTCAATAAAAAGAACTCTGAGGTTCAGCAAGTCAATAAAGCTTATTAGAACAATCTTAAGGCTGAGTATCAGTGTAGCCTGATGAAGACCTCTGAAGTCAGACACTATCTCAAGGCAAGTGGCATTAAATAGACCATTCTGGAGGGAGAAATAAAATTAAAAGCTTCCATTATTTTGAGAGTTCATGTTAACTTAATAACACACAAGAAGCTTGAGGAATGTGTGTTTATATTCTCATAGTTAAAAACCTTCTGGACATTCATTTGTTTAAGCTCCCATAGATTGAAAGGCTCCGATATGCCAGGCACTAGATCAGGCAGATCACACATTAATTTTTATTTACCAACACCTCTGTACTACTTTCTGTGTACTAGTAGAGAGAGAGCGTGCATGCTCAGTTGTGTTTGACTCTTTGTGACCCCATGGACTATAGCCCACCAGGCTCTTCTGTCTATGGGATTTCCCAGGCAAGAATACTGAAGTGGGTTGCATTCCCTTCTCCAGGTGATTTTCACAACCCCCCATGGACTGAACTGCATTGGTAGGCAGATTCTTTATCACCTGTGCCACCTGGGAATCCCCAGACAGTCTCCTAAATCTTTCCCAATATTAATTCTTTTAGTCCTCATTATAGCCCTATGAAATAGGTATAACATTATTATTCCCATTTTGCAGATAAGGAAACTGAGGCTGAGAGAAGCTAAGTGAGATGCCCAAGGTGACCCAGCTGGTCAGCAACAGAAGGAGCCTTCATGCAAAGCCAGGCAGTCAGGCTCCAGAGTCAATGTTCCCAACCACTGTGCAGGTAGGCCTTGTAAGTGTCACCTCAAATCTTCTCAATCAACTCTTGACCCACATTTTGTTCTGCCTGATATTCCAAAATTAACATTTTACTTAGCTGCGAGTGTTTCAAAATCAAGAGACTTCACACAAAAGCTGGATTTCTGGATTCTCTTGACAAATCAAAATGCCTATTTTCTGGCACAGCCTCACTGTGAATGAAAGAGGGGTCTCAGGTGGGGCACTGACACACCACACTCATTGGAGACCCTTGCCCGGCCCCCTGAGGTCTGACTTGGAGACCCTGGCCTACCTGTCTCACAGATGAAGATGCGGAGCCCGAGAGAGGGTGAGGAACTTGGCCAAGGCCCAGATCTAGTGAATAGCAGAGGCTAGATTTGAACTTGGCAGGGTCCCAACGGAAAAGACATTGTACTCTGGAACCAAGGCAATTCAGAGGGACATCCTTTTATTAAAAAAAAAAAAAAAGGACTGGTAAAAAAGGCGTGACAGGTGTAGAACGATAACCCTAGGCTTAAAGTATCACCGAAGCCGTCCTTATCCTTAGGAACTAGGAGCGAGGGGAGGGAGGTGAGGGCAGAACTGGGCAGGTGCTGTGAGAGAAGGGATGGCCACCTGCAGGGGAGGAGCACAGGGTACCTCAAGGGAAGGGAGTCAGCGGAACCAATGCCTTGACCTTCTTCCTGTCCTTCCCTTCTAGTCAGGACGCCCCCAAATGTTATCATTCAGTCACTAAGTCGTGTCTGACTCTGAGACCCCATGGACTGCAGAAGGCCACTATCTCCTGGAGCTTGCTCAAACTCATGTCCATTGAGTCAGTGATGCCATCCAACCATCTCATCCTCTGCCATCCCCTTCTCCTCCTGCCCTCAATGGTTCCCAGCATCAGGGTCTTTTCCAGTGAGCTGGCTCTTCTCATCAGGTGGCCAAAGTATTGCAGCTTCAGCACCAGTCTTTCCAATGAATATTCAGGGTTGTTTTTCCTTTAGGATGGACTGGTTTGATCTCCTTGCTGTCCAAGGGGCTCTCAAGAGTCTTCTCCATGGCTTGGCCCCTAATGGCCAAATCCAAAAGTCTAGCTAAAGGCCCGGATCTTGTAGGGCAGAGCAGGACAGGGAGGATGCAGAGAGCATACAAGAGGAAGGCAGGCACCCAGCACACTTCTGCTGGCTCCCGAGCCCCAAGCTTTCCCACTTCACCGCACTGTGCTGACCCACTCAGCCCGTGTGCTACGCTAACAATACTAAGAGCCTGTTGTTGCTCAGTTGCCAAATCATGTCCAGCTCTTCATGACCCCATGGATTAAAATCACAGCAAACGCAAATCTGGTGTTCAAGACACCCCGACCACTCTTCCAGGAACTTTACACAGACTGAATCACTTTGTTAAGTGCCTGTTATGCCCAAGGCGTGGAACCCTTTCTGAACAGGGAAGAAGGGAGAAGCAGAGTGACAGTGATCTCAGAGATGCTTTTTTTTTTTTTTTCTGATGAGGTCAGTTTATGCTATCACAGCACATCCTGCTTCAGCCTTGCATTCAAACCCATGGGTAAAGAAGACTTCCTGTTCTAAAAACAAAGAAGCCAAAATACAATGAAAATGCAAAGGTGCAGTCCATGCTGAATATGAGTCCTGTTAACTAATGAAACTATAGTGATGTCTTCCTCTGTTTCCTGTATCAAAACTCATTTCTCCCATGTACCACTCCCTGAGCTCCTAATGCTAACCTAGGATGAAAAAGAAATACATAAAGGACTCAGCATTTGACAGTGGCTTAAGAGCTATAGAACCTTCGTCCTTAAAGGGAAATTTTCTAATCTTACAGTAAATATGGGGGCAAAGAACTGGGAGGTTGGGGAAGGACAGGGATTCTGGATCCCTTTGGATATCTTATTTAGTATAGGGCAATATTGCCCGGGTGGCTCAGACAGGAAAGAATCTGCCTGCAAAGTGTGAGACCCGGGTTCAATCCCTGGGTCAGGAAGATCCCCTGGAGAAGGGAATGGCTAATATTCTTGCCTGGAGAATCCAATAGACAGAGGACCCTGGTCAGCTACAGTCCATGGGTTGCAAAGAGTCGGACACAACTGAGTGACTTAACACACTAAGACTTAATATCTCCCAAACCTCAGTCATCCGTGTGCCAGCCTCAGGGTTTTTGCCATATTTTTATCAGCTTCCCTATGACATATTTTTTCTTAAAGTCTGCAATTTTTAAATTTAAATTAGTGTGTTTTTAATTATCCTAAATTAAATGCTAGTGTGTTGCACTATCAGTTCAGTTCAGTTCAGTCGCTCAGTCGTGTCTGACTCTTTGCGACCCCATGAATCACAGCATGCCAGACCTCCCTGTCCATCACCAACTCCCGGAGTTCACTCAGACTCATGTCCATTGAGCCAGTGATGCCATCCAGCCATCTCATCCTCTGTCATCCCCTTGTCCTCCTGCCCCCAACCCCTCCCAGCATCAGAGTCTTTTCCAATGAGTCAACCCTTCGCAGGAGGTGGCCAAAGTACTGGAGTTTCAGCTTTAGCATCATTCCTTCCAAAGAAATCCCAGGGCTGATCTCCTTCAGAATGGACTGGTTGGATCTCCTTGCACTATAGATCTAAGCAAATACATAACCACTAAAATGATAACCACTAATAATAATCTCACCTGTGTAATATTTAACCCCCCAACTCCTGGTGTATTTTCAATAACACAAACATGCCTACCTCGGGAAATGTCAGTGAAGGTGTTAAGAGTGTGTACTCCAGAATCAGATAAAACTGGGTTCAAGTCCCAGTTAAATCACTCATGAGGGTTTTCCTTATAGTTTGCCAAGAATTAAATAATGTGTAGGGTACTTAATACCATGCCTGGCCCATGGAAGGTACTCAGAGTTCCACATGCCACACCTAACCAGTTTCTAGCTCACCTAGACCCTGGTGGGTATATACCACTAACACTTAGCTAAAACTTCCTCATGAGAGAAAGGTGACAATCCAGAAACAATACCTTGTTAAGGAGTCTCAGAATCCCAGGTCCACCCAGAAGCTGGAGAGCTCCAGACTTCCACGTGGCCCAGGATAGGGTTTTCATAATGTGCAAAGATGTTCTCCAGTTAATTGCTACCATTGGCCAGGAAGAACCTACCTATAATTTCTGTGAAGAGGAACAGAGACTAGGAGATTTCACTTAACACTGACAAATTTATTCATGCCTCTATCTACCACCCATCATCCATCTGTTCATCTATCCATCCACCTGTCTGTTCATTCAACAAATCTTTGAGTCACTCCATTTCTTAGCATGGTCCTAGGAGCTGGATATACACTACTGAACCAGAGTAAAACAAATGCAGTTCTTACCCTCACAGAGCTCATAAGATTGTGGAAGACAGACACACACATTCTCAGGATCCACTTTTTATACTCCCTAGATTTCCTGAAGGAAATCAGTCCTGAGTGTTCATTGGAAGGACTGATGCTGAAGCTGAAGCTCCAATACTTTGGCCACCTGATGTGAAGAACTGACTCATTGGAACAGACCCTGATGCTGGGAAAGACTGAAGGTAGGAGAAGAGGGTGACAGAGGATGAGATGGTTGGATGGCATCACCGACTCGATGGACATGAGTTTGAGCAAGCTCCGGGAGTTGGTGATGGACAGGGAAGCCTGGCGTGCTGCAGTCCATGGGGTCTCGAAGAGTTGGACATGACTGAGAGACTGAAGTGAGATTTGTTCGGCCCCATCTGTCTCCCAGGACATGGCCCTTTCCTAAAGGAAAGTCAGTTCTCACTGCAATGCCTTGTCTTCTGATGGCCTCTGGCTGCTCCCAGCTCCTCTGGGTGAGGGTTGCTTTGGAATTCCTCATGCCTGCTGTGATTTCAGAACCCAAGTCCAGCCCAACCGGATGCTTGAAGGCTAGGCTTCCTGCCACTACTCAGAAGCATCACATGACAAGTTATGGGGTCTGGCCTCCTCAAAGGGCTGCCCTAACTTCTGAGTTAATTCCCCCACAAAGGAAATCTGACCAATTGAAGGAGATGGAAAGATGACCACAGACATATCCTTCTCCATTCCAACAAATGTTCCCTATGCAGCCGACCAGGAAGACCTCCCGTGTGATGGAGCAGCCCACTGTGGCTTTTTAAAAAGCCGGCATCAGCTCAGGAACACACAATTTTGTATATGTTTGTCTTCCTTTACCCGTTTCACTTCCTTCTTCCTTCATTCACGCTGCCCTGGTATTGCACCTTTTGACAAAACCTTAGCAGGCTAAGTGTCATCTCAGGGTCTATGTTCAAGGAAACTTGAACTTAAAACCAATCAAATAACCATACAAATAAGTAAATATTTACAAGCTGCTATGAGCTCTTTCAATGGGGAAGCGTTTGACCTGGTCTGAGAGTAGAGAAAGTCCCAGTCACCGAGGCAATGTTTGATAGAAAAAGAAGCAAACTTATATTAGGTTGGAGAAGAGGCGTGAAGGAGAATTCCAGGCAATTGGAAAGGCAAATTCAAAGGCCCTGTGGTAGAGACAATATAGGCAGGAAGAGTTGAGTAAACAGTGGAGAACAGTACAGGCAGGATGCTAGACAGAAACACCAGGGAGTGCAGACCATTCAGAATGTGCATCTGACTAATGAGTTGCCGATGATTCCTGAACTTCCTTCTTCACTTGAAGAACTCAGTCATGCTCCTTGAACAAAGGTCTAAGACAGCCTGTGATTGATGAGGAGGTCAGATGATTCAGGATAAGCATCTTCCACAAAATGCTGCTCACAGGGGTCTTCTGGACCAGGAAATGCATACATGCCAATGTCTTCCACAGAGAGATGTTTCATGGATCATAAAAATCAGGAAAAAAAAAAAAAAAAACCCTGTGAAGTCAAGGGGATGTCAGTTTGAAGTAGTCAAAATCTAACTGCAATACGACACACACATTTTTATATAATTGTACCATCTAGCACCAGGGCTTCCCTGGTGACTCAAATGGTCAAGAATGTGCTTGCAGCACAGGAGACTGGGGTTTGAGCCCTGGATCAGGAAGATCCCCTGGGGAAGAAAATGGCAATCCACTCCAGTGTCCTGGAGAATTCCATGGACAGAGGAGCCTGGCAGGTTACAGTCCACTGAGTTTCAAAGAGTCAGACACAACCGAGGGACTAAACAACACAGGTACCAAGCGAGACACTGACGGATGAGAAGGAGTAAGTGAAAAATACCACTGGCGTGTTAATTACGGACAATCAGATATTTGACAAAGTTCTCCAGTGGAGCAAACAGAAAGGTCATCTTGGATAAGAAGACAGCATCTTTGCACTTCGGGCACAAGAGAGATGCCAGGGAGTCTCACCACCCCCAGGACAGAAGTGTGGAGTCGGGTGAGACAGGCAGCCCTGGGCCCTCCCCTTCACTTTCTTTCAGTGAAAACCTGTCAGCTTTCATCTGTTTTACATGTTGGGTATCCATGTACATTCCACTCAAAGAAGGAGAACTCTGCCACCTTGTTGAAAAGATACCAGCCTGGATACTTACATAGAAGCCCAAACCCCTACGATGTATGTCTGCTTGTGTAGACCCCCTGACAAGCCTTGCCCCTACCCAATACCTGATTTATACTATGATTTGCTTTTAATGATTCTTCACTTTCTTTCTTTCTTTTTTAAATATAGGCAACACATATGTAAATGTCAGTGTCTCAGTCGTGTCCAACTCTTTGTGACCCCATGGACTGCAGCTCGCCAGGCTCCTCTATCCGTGGGATTCTCCAGGCAGGAATATTGGAGTGGGTTGCCATGCCTTCCTCCAGGGGACCTTCCCAACCCAGGGGTCAAACCAGGGTTTTCCCACATTGCAGGCAGATTCTTTACCATGTGAACCACCAGGGAAGCCCCAAGAATACTAGACTGGGTTGCCAGTCTCTAGGGGATCTTCCCAACCCAGGGATTGAACCTGGGTCTCCTGCATTGCAGGCAGCTTCTTTACCAACTGAGCCAGTGTGCATTTTCCTCAGAATAGAAGAAAAGTGAGTTGAGGCTATAGCCTTTCTTCAGGAACTTTGGAATTTTATAGGGAATGAAAACTCACATGCCTACCAACGCAGCTCAGAAGCAATGGCTGGGAGTAGCCAGGGAGGCACTGAGTATGGAGGAAAACCCATTCTAAGCACTAATGTTTTTTTCATAAATGGGAATAAAAACCCAATATTGTCAAATGTTCCCATTTCTCAAGAGAAGCCATCATTCGGATTTCATATCAAATATTCTAACCTTTTAAAACTTAGTAAATGATTCGCAGTGAGCAAAAATAGGAACACTAAACTAAATTAAGAGGCAACAACATGAAACACATAAGAACTGAACCAAACAGGTTCCCGCTTCGAATCGGATGCTCTGGCACACTGCCTTACATGTAAGGGAACATTTGATGAGAACGAGGTTCATTCTGCTCTTGGGTGGGTTGCCTTGGGGTGAAAGTAGAAACCATTTCTCTTCCATCTTTACAAATGAAATCAATATTTTTGTTTTCCTTGGCAGAATTCATTTATCATCTGGGAGCTAGGAGAAATGATGTGAATATCCAGTCAGTCTAGAGATTTGGTGACAGTACCTAGAAGAAACGTATCAGGTAAAATTGCAGGCAGGAGCCTCTTTGCCTGCTCTAGTCATGAGAGCCCCATAATGGTGTCCCAGAGCTGGGCATTTGACTAGCCTCTGGGGTTCTTGTTGTTGTTATCATTTTTTAAAATTATATCACCAATTCAGTCGTGTGGCTGCAAACTCACATGAGGTTCTCAGATTCAGGTGGACACCAAAGTGCACAGCCCTAGAAAACAGAGTAAGATGCAATAATCCATTGACTAAGTCTCCGCGGTCCCAATGCAGGGCGCCTGGGTTGGATCCCTGGTCAGGGAACTAGACCCCACATGCTGCAACTAAGAGCTCACATGCCGCAACTAACATCCTGCATGAAGCAACCACGACCTGGCTCAATCAGATATATATATATTTGCTCAGCCCAGCATGACTGTGTGGAATATATATATACACTATTCCGTGCGGTCACGCTGAGCTGGATGCCTTGTTTGCCTGGAGGGTGCCAGGCTCCACCAGCCTCCACCAGCCTCCACTGTGCTCTGTGCCCAGGTAGGAGTCTGATCTGGACAAACTAAGGTTTCCAGGCGAGTCTGGTCAGTGGGGAGTGTCAGCAGGGGAAGAGGGGAGATGGTGAGACAGGGAGGAAGGAAGGAGGGAAAGATGTTTACTCCCCAGACTCTCTCCCTGCAGGGTAGCTGCAAACCAGCTTCACCCACAATTAAATCCCAGGGTTCTGGCTGCCCAAAGACCCACAGACTGCTCCCACAGACTGCTCTGTCTCCAGCAGCTTCAATCCTGGAGAGGCTGCCTATGTGCTCTGTCCACTCTCTGCGATCCCATGGACTGTAACCCGCCAGGCTTCTCTGTCCTTGAATTCTCCAGGCAAGAATACTGGAGTGGGTTGCCATTTCCTGCTCCAGGGGATCTTCCTGACCCAGGGTCTGAACCCTTGTCTCCTGCATCACCTACATTCAGATTCTTTACCGCTGTGCCACCTGGGAAGATGGTCTATTTCCAGCGTGAAATGAGAATATCTCCTGCCATATCAATAAACTAGAAATGTCACGGCCATCAGCGATGTCTGGCCTCCAAGTGTGAAGGAGGGCTCCCAAAACTTCGATCCACCAGAGGCCACTGCCCCCCGCCACGGTGATTGCTGAGGAGCTGGGGGAATGCAAGAAGTAAAGTGGACTAGCAAACAGGATTGGCCCCAGACAGCCGAGGTGCATCTGAAAGGAATGAGTCCAGGGAGACCAGAGGCTTGCATCTTCCCATACACAGAATGCTACATTCCTTACCCTGATAGCTGATCTTTGATGTTCTGACTTCGCTTCCTGCCTCCCAGGAGCAGTTTTCTCAGAGCTACTGAGATGCTGTCCCCTGGGCTAAACATTCCCACCAAATAAAATAACTCTCTCCTTTTCGGGTTGTCAGCACTTGTGATTTCCCCACACCCTAGCCATGCTTTGGTCAACAGCCCCTCAATTAAATTACCCAATTTGAGTGCGCCACGAAAACCAAATCCCCGAAAACTGAGTTCCTCCGCTGAGTTCATGACTCACCTCTCTATCCAAAATGCTAAGCAACCCCTTTCTTGTGCAACACCTGTTCCCTCAAGACTGAGGAGAAAAGGAGGGACTCAGACCCTGTGGCGCCCTCCCAAGCACAAGAGCTGTTCCTTGTCCCCCATTTCTTATTTTGGGGAACAAGGTTTCAGCCTCCTTGACTGTCCCAGAGTTCCAAAGGGCAGATTCAAAGTCACTGATTAGAGGAGGTGGGAAGGCAGAAAGAGGGGAAAGCCATCAGGAAACAGTAATGCCCTGGACGGCATGGTCTGGCTCCTCTTGGGGTATTTGCAAAGCAAACTGATACAGATCTCTGAGTTCTGCTTTGGGGTGGAGGGGCCCCCACCCAGGTGGAGGAAGGTGACTTCCGGCTGAGCTCGAGCACAATGAGCCTAGACTGGCTATCATCAGAAGGTTGATGATGGAGATTCCTGAATCACCACCCTGTTACCCCTACTCCGCCACCAACAATCAGAGGAAGGCCATGTGCTGCAGACCACCACCCCCTCAAGTTTGGCCTATAAAAACTCTTTCCCAAAACCATCTGGGAGTTGGTGTTTTTTGAGTGTGGGCCACCTGTTCTCTTTGCTTTGCCCTCCAACAAACCAATCTCCACTCCAAACTCTATCACGTTTCAGTTTGCTTGGCCTCACTGTGTCAGGCACACCAACTTGAGTTTGACCACACATCCAGTTTTCTGCTGGGAACCTCATCCCTACACACACCAAAATTCACTGCTCACTGAGAGCAAGAAAAAAAAAATTTTATGCATATATGTGTGTGTTAGTCACTTAGTCATGTCTGATTCTTTGTGACCCCATGGACTGTAGCCTGCCAGGCTTCTCTATTCATGGAATATTCCAGGTAAGAATACTGGAGTGGGTAGCCATTCCCTTCTCCAGGGGATCCTCCCTACCCAGGGATCAAACCCAGGTCTCCTGCATTGCAGGCGGATTCTTTACCATCTGAGCCAGCAGGGAAGCTCCATCTGTGGGGTCTGTACACTTTGGTAAATGCCCATGCAGGATGCAGAGAAAAGTCCCCGCCTGCAGAGATCCCGGAGGCCTCGCACAGATGACCATTTCTGTAGTACAGCGTCTCTTCCCTGATAACACAGTCGCCGGACTGAGCCAGCTCCCACGCTACTTCCTTCTTGCTGTGATGCTGCCTGTGTCAGGGCGATGGAAGAGTCCAAGACCTCCTCTTCTAGCCTAGCCACCGAGGTTGAACAGAATCTATGCTTATGGAAGCCTGGAGCATCTGAGAGTTCTGACTCACCTCCTATGTCCGAGAATTCAATTCTCAAGTCAAGGCTCCAGGGCGACAGTAAAAGAAATGTTTGCATATTGAGGTACGGGGAGTCATTCTGACTTATCCATGAATTAACTTGAATTTTAAGCGAACTAGGACAGCCTATCTGTGGCCAATCAGACAAAGACTGCACACTGCTTTAACTACTAAAGAGAAAGGCACATTGACCGGAAGTAAAGAATATCCTGTTGAAAAATAAAGATGAAATCTCTCCCTCCCTGGGACACCAATGCCAGTCCTCCTCTGATCATAAGACTCCATTCTCGGGTGCCGCGGCCATACTGACTCGCTGCGTCCCTGCTGATCTGCCCCTGAAGGAACGGATCCCTGACTCGTTTGATGTTCTTTGTTCTGACAAGACATAAAACTGCTGAAAACTCTGCTTCTCCGGAGCAGCTCTTCAGAGTTATTTGAGAAGCTGCATCTCCTGGGTTATAGTCTTCAGTTCGTCTCAAATAAAACTCTTTCCCGTCTCTGTTATAGATTGTTTATCGATTCTTTTCATCGACACACAGAAAGGTTTGTCTCTCTCCCCCTCACATGTCTGCATTTCCTCCTTCGTGTGTTATTACATAATAATCATTGTGCTACAGATTTTATCTCTTTTTTCTAAATTCCGCCTCAAAAATTTTCATGAAAGCAGGTATTATGAACTTTTGGGAGGACTCTAAAATTGATGGAGGGCAATTTATCTCAACATAACAAAATCTTGAACATGTACTTGTCTTTCCACAAAGGTATTTCTTCTAAGATGATCTGTGGATCTGGGCTCTAAGACATCTGTGCAAACATGTTTAACAGTTTTCAATTGGAAAAACAAGGAAACAACATAAGATGCCCTCCCATAAAATATTGGTTAAATAAAGTGTGGAATACTGCACAGCCAATAAAAATAATGGTGTAAAGACTATTTGCTGATGTAGAAAGATGTTTTTGAAACATTGTTGAATTTTCAGAGCAGGTTATAGTGTGCTGCATGCATCTATGATCCAGTTTCTGTAAACAGAATATATAAAGATGGAGATGTACAAAAATGTCCCGTGAAGACAGGACTATGTTTGGAACTCACATAAGATCAACCAGTGGTTGTGGAAAGGAGGGCAATCCTTGTCCCTCCCCTCCATCCTGACTCACAGTCAGTGAGAGCAGAGAGGAGTCGAGAGCTGGGGCTTTGGGCTCCTGCATCTGTGGATTCAACTACGCTCGGGGCAGGTGGATGTGTTCTTGCCATTGAATACAAGATGTGGAAACTGACCGCTCCATGCTTAAATAGTCTTTGCATTCCCATGATGCACCCAGCACTCTGCTAGGTCCTGAAACATAGTAGTGAATAAAATATAGCCATGCCCACACGGAGCTTGTGGTCTACAGGAGGGGTCAGCACACTCCTCTGCCCAAGGGCCAGATTCAGCCTGCCACTTGCTTTTGTCAATAAAGTTTTGTTGAAACACTGTCATGTCCATTTGTGTACATATTATCTATGACTGTCTTCTCACTCCCCCTAGAGAAGGAAATGGAAACCCACTCTAGTATCCTTGCATGGGAAATCCAATGGACAGAGGAGCCTGGCAGGCTATGGTCCATGCAATGGCAAACAGTCAGACACAATTGAGCAACTAATCAACAACATTTAACAGGGCAGAGTTAAGTCATTGTGACAGAGACTGAACAGCCTACAAAGCCAAAAGTATTTACTCTCAGAAATCCGTTTATCCGTTCTCAGGGGTGCCAACCCCTGGCCTAGAAACTTGCTACTAAACTTGAGGTACCTGGGCTAGGTGCATCAGCAAAAATCTCAGTTCATCCAAGACTTTAAGAGCTGGAGTCTGCCTGTTGAGCTACACTCATTATAATTAAAGAAACACTAACTAGAAGGTCCAAGCCCCCATCATTCTGCTCCTGTTTCGCATATTTAAATACTTGGGTAGGCACAGTTCCCAAGTGAGGAAAAGACTCCTGAAGAGGTACTTTCAGGAGAATTTTCCTGCCAGAGCCAACCTCCCAGCATCAGTACTTCAGAGGAGGCCACCCAAGTCCTGACTCTTCCACCCAATAGGGTCTGCCTCGCTCAGTAAGAATGAACCCACATCATCGGCCCAGACTTACCTATCCTATATTAATTATAGGCACAGCATTGAGCTTAAACGAACCATTCGGCCGTATGAGCGGCAATATTCGAGCCATCAATTTTATGACACTGCTCAGGAAAATGCAGTGATACATCATCCCACCCCAAATACAAAGGTCAAATGATATTAATTAATGCGGCGACACAACTCGCTGCAGCTAAATGGGTATTCTTGATTATGGCTCCTTGATTGAGAACTAATGCCTCATTAATCTTAAACATATCAACCGGAGGACATCGGCGAAGTCAAATAGAATAATGGCCAACATTCCAATGAACACAGCCTCATGCTCGCTGGGTAAGAAGCAAATCCTACAGACGTGGTTGTGTCTTCTGTCTCCTTCACCCACATGGATGTACTGAGAGCTTTGTAAAGAAATAGGCTTGAAACCAGTCTCTGAAACCTGGGCGTGTGTGTGTCTAGATCTCTCTCTCTCTCTCACATGCACACAGCATTTTCAGATAGGCAGGCAGGCAGGAATTTTCTCTTGAGGTTTTCACTTACATGTTACAGTAGGAAAAGAGAAATCGATGGGCTTACATGGCTGCAAGCCCAGAGAGGAACCTTCCCTCTGAGGTCCCTGTATCCATATACTTCTGCTTATTTATCACAGGTAAGTGGTCAGGGGAAGGAACCCAGGGGACAGGAAGTCTCTGGGTCAGCATTGCGGGCATGGCATGCTCTGTATCCATTTCAGTTTAGGCAGGTCGGTCCTCATGGTTCTGAGACTGGTTGGGGACAGGAGAAAGGGGAACGCAGCTCAAGCCCAGAGCCCCTGATGGAACAGCCGTGTCCTCACCCTGACGCAGGCCAGCAGACATCTGCTGCTCACTCTAGTCTCCACAGTGCCTCCTGACAGTGAGTTTTAATTCCTCATTGAACTTCTAGAGAAATGACAGTGAACCATCCCCCTCACACATACACACACACACACAGGCATGTGCAGGGAGAGCTCGGTGATTTACACTAATTGCAGGAAGGTCATTTGTAAAGCTTCAAGGTAGGGGTTGCTGTTCAAAGGAATTCAGGCTTCTCCGTTTTCATGGCACATGGTACTTAGCAATGGTGACGAAAGGGTTACCCATTAGTGATCTCACTTTAATGAATAGATAAAATTTGAGTCAATTACAGAAGTAGCTTTTGTCGAAGAGAGTTGCCTAAGCAATGTTAACCTCTTTTTTTCCCCCTCTGTCACAAACCATGTTGCAGCTGCCTCCTTTTCATATAAACAGAGCCTTCTAAAGAACATGAAACTCTTTGTTCTTTGAAGAAGGAAGTTATTCTCCTTGTATCTCTCTCTTTTTTTTTTTTAAAGGGTTTTTAATGTTTTGTGTCAAGGTAAATTCAACCTGATCCCATTCCTAAAGATTGCAACTGGGTGGAGGATTTCTACAGTTCATCTCTCTGTGTATTTAAGCTCAACACTAAACTCTTACTGTGCAGAATATATACTTTGTGGGCAATTTATTTTCCTTTTTTTTTTTTTTTTTTGAATCTCAGTAATTTTTACTCTCCACTTGATTCATGCCAGCAGGAATATGGTTGGCAATTCATGTTGACATGTGTTCAAATTTTAAAGGTTGTGACAATAATGATTGTTGCTTTTAAATGTCTTCCACATCTCAGATGCTGGAGTTTGACACACATCATATCAAATTTCCCAAACCTGCCCTGAGATGGGAACTAGGGCTCCAAGAGGCTAAGAGCCTTATTTACCCAAAGCAACAGTGTTGATTACCGGCAGGACTTTAAGGGTTTCCCTGGTGGCTCAGACAATAATCTGCCTACAATGAGGGAGACCCACATTCAATCCCTGGGTCGGGAAGATCCCCTGGAGGAGGGCATGTCAAGCCAGTCCAGTATTCTTGCCTGGACAAGCCCGTGGACAGAGGAGTCTGGGGGGCTACAGTCTATGGGGTTGCAAAGAGTCAGAGAAAGCTAACACTTTCACTTTTCATCCAGGTCCTAAGGCACACTTATCTCTCAGAGCACACTTCCCCATAGAAGTTACCAGAACAACAAAAAAAAGAAAACTCAGAAACTACATAATAATTTCCCAAACCAAAGAGCATCACCTTTGAGAGGAGGAGAGAGGTTCACGTCATTTAGATGCTCCTCCAAGGGCACTGAGCGTAGAACTCCCAACTCCTGTTGGGCTGTTCTGCACATTCCTTATCAATAAATAATACTTCACAAAGGTCCCCAGAGATATTAACCCAAACAAACTAGAAGCTAATTGCCATTTTCCAGCACGGAGCTGCAATGATGATCATTCTTTAGCTCTTTCCACACGCTGCAGTCTCCAGCTCACAGCTCTGCTCTCTGACTTGGAGCTGCAGCTCCTCAGTGGTCAGGAGAGTGACACAGTCAGACCAGAGACATCTAGATGCAGGTCTGCCTGCTGACTGTGAGGTCCTGAGCTAGCGCCTCGGCGAAAGTGAAAAGGGTTAGCCGCCCGGTCGTGTCCAACTCTTTGTGACCCCATGGATGGTAGCCCGCCAGACTCCTTTGTCCGTGGGATTTCCCAGGAAAGAATACTGGAGTGGGTTGCCATTCCCTCCTCCAGGGATCTTCTTGATCCAGAGATCAAACCTGAGTCTCCTGCTTTGCAGGTGGATTCTTTACTGTCTGAGCCACCGGGGAAGCCTCTGTAAGTTGGAGATATTAAAATTAACCATGAAAGGTCGTTTCAGAGTCAGTTTGATAATCTTCGTTGGAAAAGACTCTGACGCTGGGAAAGATTGAGGGTAGGAGGAGAAGGCGGTGATAGAGGAAGAAGTGGTTGGATGGCATCATCAACTCGATGGAGATGAGTTTGAACAAACTCTAGGAGATAGTGAAGGCAGGGAAGCCTGGCACGCTGCACTCCCTGGGGTTGCAAAGACACGACTGAGCGACTGAACAACAATAATTCACTGTAGTGTAACCCTACCATCAGGCCTCAGATGGTTCAAGATCAGCAATGGGGAGGGGGCTCAAGAAAGCAGAGAATGCTTTCAAAATCAACTCAGTTTCTTCTTTTTGTCTCATGAAAACCCTCATGGAAGGCACACCCCCAAACAGGACTTATTTTACCAGCGCCCCCCCAACTCCCACTTCCCTCAGATATATTACAACTATTTCCAGGCATCTCTCTCCCAAAAGCTGCAGCCTGTGTGCTCTTAATCCTTTCCTTCTGTTTCTGCAGCCTAGAAAACCAGCCTGGCTGAAGAAGCAACCTGCTGGGAGAGCAAGGAAAGGGAAGACACAGACTAGGTCAAGCCAGAATCCAGTTACTGGGAGTAAGAAGCCTGGGGATCCTCAAATGTCATTAAGTTTGGTGAGAGCATAAATTGAAACACTCTGGCCAGTGCCCTGCCCACGGTGTGCTATGGTCGTGGATCAAGGTCAGCTGGCTGCCTTGAGTGAGGGCTAGTGAAAAGCATCCCACAGGCTGGTCTGGGGGAGATTCACCAAGGAAGGTACTCCACATTCTACCATCTTCCTGTGGGTTCAACCCTGGCTCATCCTAGGCGGGGCTTCCCCACCTAGGTAAAGAATTGGCATGCCATTGCAGGAAATGCAGAAAATGTGGGTTCAATCGTGGCCTGAGAAGATCCCCTGGAGGAGGAAATAGCAGCCCACTCCAGTATTCTGGCCTGGGAAATCCCATGGATAGAGGAGCCTGGTGGGCTACAGTCCATGGGGTTGCAAAGGATCAGACACGACTGAGCAAGCATGCACACACACACATCCCAGGTGGCTCTGCCTGTTCTAAAGCAGGGGTGCTGGGTATGGGTGTTGGGGGACCACCCTCCCTTCTCATAGTGTTCTGTTCCATGGGTGCCAGCTCTGTATGGATGACTTACTGTAGGGTCACTGTCGCGAAGGCGCAAGTCAGTGAGTCTGGAGCAACATGAGTGCATGAGGTCACCTTCCTCACAAGTGAGAACTTACGCTCAGCTCTGGAGGCCACTGCCTTCTAAGGGTGGGTGGTGGAGAAGAGCAGAAATGAATGAGAACTGTCTTCTTGCCCACGTTCCCCATCTTGCTGGCACCCACCTGAAGTCGGTGAACCTGCACTGAGCCAGAAGCCCACGGTCTCACTTTCTCATCCCCACTCTCATCTCATGCAGCGACTAACTCTGAACAAACCTTTAATGCTGTCTCTTCTCTACAATGTTCAACATCCAGCATTTGATAAGCATCATTTAATGCTGAATTCTTCATAATAGTCTCTCATTTCATAGGGGGAAAATGCTTTAAGTTTTTGTCTTCCCTTTTAAAGGAAAGTAAAGCTCAGATAGGGTAAGAAACTCACCCAAGCTCACACAGTGGGTTGGTGGCAGCGGTCAGGGGATAGTCTCTGTACTCTACTATGCCCTCCAGTAGAGTAGAGTGCCCTCGGTACTCCACTATTACCCACCAAAGAGGAGCATTAGATAATTTCTAAGCCTCTCTGAGCTCTGACTATGCATCTGAGTTTTATCTAACACATTTGTGAGAAGACAGAGCAAGGAAATCTGTTTTGATCACTCAGACTGCAGAAGTAACAGGGCGGCACCATGACAGGCACATCCCAGGACGTGAGCCCTGGCTTCTGATTTCTCCAGCTTACTGGCACTTCGGCAGATGTAGGGGTGCTCATAGTGTTGCAGTGAAAAAGGAAAAAAAGAGGAATTCATTTTTTTTTTCCCTCCTTTCCTGAGAACAAAGAAGATGAAGAGAACAGTGAGCAGGCCTAAACACTCCTAGTTCTGTATTTTTTTTTATTTTAATTGGCTCTAACTGCAAGTGTGTAACTAAGTTTGCTTTTCCACCCCCTAACTCTGCAGGAGCTACGTGTGCTAAGTCACTTCAGTCACCTCCGACTCTGTGACCCTACGGACTGTCCATTGGGATTTTCCAGGCAAGAATACTGGAGTGGGTTGCCCTGCCCTTCTCCAGGGGATCTTTCCCCACCCAGGGATGGAACCTGAGTCTCTTATGTCTCCAGCATTGGCAGGCGGGTTCTTGACCACTAGCGCCACCTGTACACGTCACACCTATTTCCCTTTGGCTCTATGCTAAATGCATCCCTTATCTGGTGTTTACCCTTATAACACCCCTCCCCGTGTAGTTACACATCAGAAGGAAGGCTCCAGAGCCACGGAACTGCCAGACTCAATCACTGGGTCACTGGCCCCAGTCTATGACTGTCTTTGAAACAATGCAAGAGCACAAGAGGAAGAAATCAAGATCCTAACACCTTTATTCCTCATCACTGACTCCTAACTGTGAGCCCTCATCTTACACAAGCCCCTAGATTGCTCATGGAGGGGGTGGTGGGTGCACAGTTCTTGAGGCTGAGCCTACTGTGCTTCCCCCTCCATGGCTGAGAATTAAAGCCACCGTTCTGTTTCCTCAGAACTCCATCTCCGTATGCTTTATTTGGCTTCAGTGGGCAGAGAAAGTCAAGACTTTGGCCAGCAACCAGAGGCCGCCGGGCCGCCTGGTACACTGCACGCTCTCAGTCACCTCAGGGCAGCGTTCTGCCTGGGCGGGAGGGCAGGCAGGTCCAAAGGCGTGCGGTTCCGGTCAAAGTGGCACCGGCTTCCTCCAACGAGTGTGGAGCAACTGGTAAACAGACCGAGGACTAGGAAGCCTTCCCCATCGGGGAGCACCTGCCTCCCCAAAGCAAATAAAATTGTATTAAAGACAGAAATATTAGAGGCCCTGATAATGTAATCATAAAGTAATCACTTTGAATTAGGATAATGGCTGTGTCCAACTCCTATTGCATTTATTTTGAATATCACATTCTTTCAACTCTCATTATTTTAATTATGTTCAATTACAGACATTTGCATATGCTTTATCATGGATATTAGTGAGGGGGAAAAGACTTCCCTGAGTTAAATGATGAACAGATATTCCATATTATGTTACACTTGCACCTCCTGAAAATTTGATTTACTACAGCCCAAAGAGAGGTCCCAAGACAGACACTGATTGGAAGTGAGTCTGAATTTTCTGTGATGATGTGGGGAGCCCAAGTATAGAGACAGTCATTCAGAAAATGAAACAGAGGTGATGAAGGGCTGGGATGGACTGAGGCATAGAGTTGAGGCTTGGCTCTGGCTGTGTGACCTCAAAAAAATCACGCAACCTCTCTGGTATTCAGTGTCTGCATCTATAAAACTTGGAACACATAATTGTAGGGATTACCTAAAATGATGCTTAAAAGTGCTTCTTAAGTCAGCATCAGCACACCATATAGGTTGAAAAAGTTAGCTATACTTTTTGACAATGGTACTAACACAATTGAACACTATAGCGGGGGAAAAAAAGAACTTTAACCTAAACATCACATCTTATATAAAATTTAACTTAAAATGAATCACAAACCTAAGTGTTAACTTTTAAAGTGTACAATGTTTTAAAAAACTGTAGGAGAAAATGTTCATGATCTGGGGCTAGGCGAAAAGTTTTGCAGATTTAAAAATAAAATTATGACCCATAACAGAAAAAACAAAACTGATAAATTAGATCTCATCACAATGAAAAACTTAAGTTCTGCAAAAACTTTAATGAAGAGGAATAGAAGACAGTGTACAGACTCTGAGGAAATATTTGCAAACCACGCATCTGAAAATGAAGAATATCTAGGATATAAAAAGAAGTCTCAAAATGCAAAGGAAAAAACTAGCAATCCAATTAAAAAATGGGCAGAAGAAATGAACAGACATTTCATCAAAAAGGATATAGTGACAGTCCAAGATGTTCCACATCATTAGCCATTAGGGAAATGCAAATTAAAACCACAATGAGATATAACCACAATCTATAAGAACGGCAAAAATTTAATAACAGTAATGACAATACCAGGAGCTTTCCCAATGGCTCAGCGGGTAAAGAATCTACCTGCAATGTAGGAGACACAGGAGATGCAGTTTTGATCCCTGGGTCCGGAAGATCCCCTGGAGGAGGAAAATGGCAACGCATTCCAGTGCTGTTGCCTGGAAAATCGCATGGACAGAGGAGCCTGGCAGGCTACAGTCCATGGGGTCTAAAGAGTTGGACACGACTGAGCAACTACACATGCACAATACCAAATGTGAGGATGTGGAGAACCTAGATGACTCTTACACTACTGTTGGGATTGTAAAGTGGTACACACGCATGGGAGAAGGAAATGGCAACCCACTCCAGTGTTCTCGCCTGGAGAATCCCAGGGACGGCGGAGCCTGGTGGGCTGCTGTCTATGGGATCACACAGAGTCGGACAGGACTGAAGCGACTTAGCAGCACACGTGCTCTAGAAAACAATTTGCCGGAGTCTTATAAGTGAAACATGCAACTACCATATTGTCCAGCCATTGCATTGTTGGGTGTTTATCCCTGAAAAATGAAGACTTCCTGTTCACATGAATACCTGTCCATGAATGTTCGTAGCAGCTCCACCCACAAAATCCCAAATAGGTCCAATGTCCTTCAAAGGGTGATTCGTTAAACACTCTGTGCTACATCCATACCCTGGAATACTATACTACTCAGCCATGAACGGGAAAAAACTATTGACACACGTGATGTGGATAAATCTGCAGGGAATTAGGCTGAGTGAAAAAAGCCAATCCTAAAAGTCAAATATTCTATTATTCCATTTGTGTGACAGTTTTGAAAGGACAACAGTTTGCAAAAGGAGAACAGATGACTGGTTGCCAGGGTTTTAGAAATGGGGTTGGGAATGAGAGGGAGGTAACAGAAGAGAACTTTGCAGAGATGCAACTGCTCAGTATCGTGAGATGAGATGCTAGAGTTTTGCAAAACATTCATCACTGGAGGAAAAAATGGGCAAAGTACACATCGTATCTCTCTCCATATATATTTTACTCGAACTGCATGTGAATCTATGATCAGCTCAATAAAATTTCAAGTTGAAAAATATGGAGGATATTCTGATGGAAAAAAAAAACAATTATTGCTATAAAAAGGAAGGTTTCTTGGATGATATATTGGTGGATACTAATCCATTCTTAAGTCTACATGAAATCATAGCCCGAGTTGCCCTGACCTCTTTCCTCCCAGGTCTGGGGGTTGCTGCTGGACTGTGGCGTATCTGGCCTTCTCCTGGAGGCAGCCAGGGGTTTCATTTCCCCGTGGAGCCATCGCGGTAGTTGGCTGTGCACTGGGTTCTTGCCTTTGGGGCCAGCTTGCTGCAGGTGCTGGGGGTGCACAGCTGCCTAAAAGTTACAAACAGTGCCCCAACGGGACAATTTAGAGGGAGGATGCTTAAGAAAGTCCTAGGCGAGGCGGCTTCACCTGGGAGGCGAGCGAGCTGTCCTGTGCTGACGTTGGAGTCAGCCTGCCTGGGTTTGAACTCTGCTACTGACTAGCCTGTGTGGCCTTCTACATAGCACTTAATTCCTCTGGGCTGCATTTCCTCATCTGCAAAAGGGAAATAACAATAGCGTATTTCATCAAAGGGCATATAGCATATAGCATATTTCATCAAAGGGCAGACATAATGAAAACCATAATCACAGAAAACTAACCAAACTAATCACATGGGCCACTACCTAGTCTAAGTCAATGAAACATGAGCTGTGCCGTGTAGGGCCATCCAAGATGGACGGGTCATGGTGGAGAGGTCTGACAAAATGTGGTCTGTTGGAGAAGGGAATGGCAAACCACTTCAGTATTCTTGCCTCAAGAAGCCCATGAACAGTATGAAAAGGCCAAAAGACAGGACACTAAAAGATGAACTCCCCAGGCCGGTAGGTGCCCAATATGCTACTGGAAAAGAGAGGAGAAATAACTCCAGAAAGAATGAAGAGACAGAGCCAAAGCAAAAACAACACCCGGTCGGGATGTGACTGGTGATGGAAATAAAGTTCAATGTTGTAAAGAACAATATTGCATAGGAACCTGGAATGTTAGGTCCATGAATCAAGGTAAATTGGAAGTGGTCAAACAGGAGATGGCAAGAGTGAACATCGACATTTTAGGAATCAGTGAACTAAAATGGACTGGAATGGGTGAATTTAACTCAGATGACCATTATATCTACTACTGTGGGCAAGAATCCCTTCGAAGAAATGGAGTAGCCATCATGGTCAACAAAAGAGTCTGAAATGCTGTGCTTGGGGGCAATCTCAAAAACGACAGAATGATCTCTGTTCGTTTCCAAGGCAAACCATACAATATCATAGTAATCCAAGTCTATGCCCCAACCAGTAATGCTGAAGAAGCTGAAGTTGAACAGTTCTATGAAGGCCTACAAGATGTTCTAGAACTAACAACCAAAAAAGGTGTTCTTTCATCACAGGGGACTGGAATGCAAAAGTGGGAAGTCAAGAGATACCTGGAGTAACAGGAAAATTTGGCCTTGGAGTATAAAATGAAATAGGGCAAAGGCTAACAGAGTTTTGCCAAGAGAATGCACCAGTCATAGCAAACACCCTCTTCCAACAACACAAGAGAAGACTCTACACATGGACATCACCAGATGGTCAATACGGAAATCATATTGATTATATTCTTTGCAGCCAAAGATGGAGAAGCTCTATATAGTCAGCAAAAAACAAGACCAGGAACTGACTGTGGCTCAGATCATGAACTCCTTATTACAAAATTCAGGCTTAAATTGAAGAAAGTAGGGAAAACCACCAGAGAAGGCAATGGCACCCCACTCCAGTACTCTTGCCTGGAAATTTCCATGGATAGAGGAGCCTGGTGGGCTGCAGTCCATGGGGTTGCTGAGAGTCGGACATGACTAAGCGACTTCACTTTCAATTTTCACTTTCATGCATTTGAGAAAGAAATGGCAACCCACTCCAGTGTTCTTGCTTGGAGAATCCCAGGGACAAGGGAGCCTGGTGGGCTGCTGTCTATGCAGTCACATTTAGTCAGACATGACTGAAGCAACTTAGCAGCAGCAGCAGCAGGGAAAACCACCAGACATTCAGGTATGACCTAAATCAAATCCCTTACGATTATACAGTGGAATTGACAAATAGATTCAGGGGATTAGATCTGATAGAGCGTCTGAAGAACTACAGAAGGAGGTTTGTGACACTGTACAGGAGGCAGTGATCAAAACTATCCACAAGAAAAAGAAATGCAAAAAGGCAAAATGGTTGTCTGAGGAGGTCTTCAAATAGCTGAGAAAAAAAGAGAAGCTAAAGGCAAAGGAGAAAAGGAAAGATATACCCATTTGAATGCAGTGTTCCAAAAATTAGCAAGGAGAGATAAGAAAGCCTTACTCAGTGATCAATGCAAAGAAATAGAGGAAAACAATAGAATTGGGAAGACTAGAGATCTCTTCAAGAAAATTAGAGATACCAAGGGAACATTTCATGCAAAGATGAGCACAGTAAAGGACAGAAATGGTATGGACCTAACAGAACCAGACGATATTAAAAAGAGATGGCAAGATACACAAAAGAACTATACAAAAAAGATCTTCATGACCCAGATAACCACAATGATGTGATCACACACCTAGAGCCAGACATCCTGGAATGTGAAGTCAAGTGGGCCTTAGGAAGCATCACCACGAATAAAGGTAGTGGGGGTGATGGAATTCCAGCTGAACTATTTCAAATTCTAAAAGACAATGCTGTGAAAATGCTGCATTCAATATGCCAGCAAATTTGGAAAACTCAGCAATGGCCCCAGGAGTGGAAAAGGTCAGTTTTCATTCCAATCCCGAAGAAAGGCAATGCCAAAGAATGTTTAAACTACCACACAATTGCACTCATCTCACATGCTAGCAAAGTAATGCTCAAAATTCTCCAAGCCAGGCTTTAACAGTACATGAACCGTGAACGTCCAGATGTTCAAGCTGGATTTGGCTTTATTGACTATGCCAAAGCCTTTGCCTGTGTGGATCACAACAACCTTTGGAAAATTCTTAGAGAGACTGGAATACCAGACCACCTTACCTATCTCCTGAGAAATCTGTATTCAGGTCAAGAAGCAACAGTTAGAACCAGACATGGAACAACAGGCTAATTCCAAACTGGGAAAGGAGTATGTCAAGGCTGTATATTGTCACCCTGCTTATTTAACTTATATCTGGAGTACATGATGCAAAATGCTGGGCTGGATGAAGCACAAGCTGGAATAAAGATTGCTGGGAGAAATATCAATAACCTCAAATACACAGATGACACCACTCTTATGGCAGAAAGCGAAGAAGAACTGAAGAGCCTCTTGATGAAGAAGAAAGAGGAGCGTGAAAAAGCTGGCTTAAAACTCAACATTCAAAAAACTAAGATCATGGCATCCGGTCCCATAATTTCATGGCAAATAGACGGGGAAACAGTGGAAACAGTGACAGACTTTATTTTGGGGGGCTCCAAAATCACTGCAGATGGTGACTGCAGCCATGAAATTAAAAGATGCTTGCTCCTTGGAAGGAAAGCTATGACCAACCTAGACAGTATATTAAAAAGCAGAAACATTGCTTTGCCAACAAAGGTCCATCTAGTCAAAGCTATGGTTTTTCCAGTAGTATATATGTATATATATATATATGTTTCTCACATATATACATATTTCATGTACATATGTGAGAGTTGGACTATAAAGAAAACTGAGCATCAAAGAACTGATGCTTTTGAACTGTGGTGTTGGAGAAGACTCTTGAGAGTCCCTTGGACTGCAAGGAGGTCCAATCAGTCCATCCTAAAGGAAATCAGTCCTCAATATTCATTGGAAGGAGTGATGTTGAAGCTGAAACTCCAATACTTTGGCTACCTGATGGGAAGAACTGACTCATGTGAAAAGATTCTGATGCTGGGAAAGATTGAAGGCAGGAAAAGGGGACGACAGAGGTTGGATGGCATCACCAACTCAATGGACATGAGTTTGAGTAAGGTCTGGGAGTTGGTGATGGACAGGGAGGCCTGGCTTGCTGCTGTCCACAGTGTGGCAAAGAGTCAGACATGATTGAGCAACTGAAAAAATAAAAATGCATGCATGAGTGTGTCACTGTTATTATGTCACAAGATTGCTACTAGGCTGAGATAAATGACTTGTGTAAATGAAGTCTGTATCACAATGCTGGCCCTTCAGGAATGCTCCAGGTGAAACGATTCACACTTGTTACCACGGCTTGATGATAATTTGAGAAATTAATGGATGCTTTCTTCTACTCCCTACAGTTTTCCTCTTTCTTTTCCTCCATTTAAGTGGAGCAGCTCAGCCCATGCGCCACAGCTACTGAGCCTGCACTCAGGAGCTCCGGAACCTCAACTACTGAAGCCCATGTGCCCTAGAGCCCCGAGAAGCCACTGCGATGAGAAACCCATGCACCTCGACTCGAGAGTAACCCCTGCTCACTGCAACTAGACAAAAGTCCGAGCAACAGTGAAGACTCAGCACAGCCAAAGATAAACAAATGAAGGAAATTTAAAAAAAAAAAAAAGGCACAAGTTCCAAGACAGAGAGGGTCAAATGTACCGGGGAAGCTGGAAAGAACTGGAGCCTTTCTTTATCTTCTCCATGAGGGAAAAAGGCCCCTGGCTTGGTGACCTAGACAAGGAAGAGGAGGCAGGGGAAGGAGGAGGGAAGACGGGGAAGCTAGAACACCCTAAGCAGCCAGTCCCTGACCCCCTCAAAGCCTTGCCCCTGTTAGAAACCACTGTTTGAAACATCCATGACTTCAGGAGTGGAAGAAACAATCTAATCCCATCTAATTCTGGATCTTCTGGCCTCCTGGGGGTTGCAGAGCCCCAGGCAAGATGGACGTTAAGCTTCCTTCAGCCCCGCAGCATGGGAGCTCAGGGTGAGAAATGAAATTGGTTCCAGAGGACAAAGGAGGAGATGTTTTCTGAACGAGTGAGTTTACAAGGGACCCGTCTCCCTGCCCACGAGGCCAGTGTTTCTCAGGCCGGGCATGGTGGAGGCGGTCCCTGCGTGAAGGCTGCCTGCCTCCTGCCCCAGGGTCCTCCTCCCTTAACTCAGAGGTCCATGGGTCTGTGCCAGGCCGCCCACCCCCCTCCCCTTTCTCCACTTGCTCCTTTGGAGACCGAGAAAGTACTATTCAGCGACAAAACCAGGCTTCCCCCAGCAGACACTGCACCTCTGAGTGGATGTACAGGAGCTGTCAGGAGACTGTTCTCCTCCCCACCCACTAAGCTTTTAAAACGACTGAAGTGCCACCCTCCCTAATTACCCAATTCAGTGGCTCACACAATGGATCTGCCACTTCCTGAGGATTTCTGACATCCCTAATTCCCCGAGACCTCTCTCAGCTCTGACAGAAGGCATCTGGGGTGATGGGGGCGGGGCGGAGGGGGATGTGGCGGGGAGCTGGGAGGGTACAGGCACTTAATTGGACAGACAGGGACGCAGGTGAAAACTAAAGCGGCCCAGGCTCTTGAGTCACACTGGTAGACTTCGGGGCTGGCGTGGACCTAGAAGTCACCTCTACAACCCTCTCACCTGACCGAGGGGGAAACTGAGGTGTGGTGGGCGTGACCAGACACTGGCCCATCTGGGACTATAATCCAGGCATTCATTTATTCATCCATCCACTCACTCTTTGTTCATTTAAAGCACTCGTTTGCCAGACACTGTTGCCACTTGGAGTATAACAGTGAATATACAGTCATGGAACTTATATTCTGGTAGGGGGATAAGGAATAAACATATAATCTGATGGGAAGCTCTGTAAGGAATGACATGACCGGAAAAAGAAGAGAGAGATGAAGGTATTTCTTCTTAGACCAGATGTCCAGGAAAGACCTCAACGGTGAGATGAGACTGTTTTGTTTTGTTTTTTTTTGACACACCTGGCCATGTGGGATCTTAGTTTCCCAACCAAGGATGGAAACTGTTCTCTCTGCTTTGGAAGTGCAAAGTCTTAGCCACTGGATTACCAGGAAGGTTTCCTATGAGATGAGATTTGAGCAGAGGCCCCATTTGAAGAAAATGGGCTGAGCCATGTGGATGGGAGTTCTGAGCACGAGAGGGATTTTTTAAAAAATCATGTGCAGAGGCCCTGCGGTAGAAACATACTTGTATGCTTGGACTCCCAAAAACAGCATTGTGGCTGAGTGTGGCTGATTGCGCTGGAGTGTAGGTAACAGGACCAGATGGGTTTAGAGGGGCTAGTGGTGTCAGATGCTGGGGGGAGGCTACTGTACAATAAGGCCCAGGCTTTTATGATCCATGAGATGGAAGCTGAAGGGTTTGGAGCCGGGATTTTACTGATCTCTGCCCACATACCCTGAACAATATAAAACCCTTTTAGATCAGACGTTTTCATCCTTGGCCTATTGACATTGGTGCTGAGTTAGCTTTGTGTGGGGGCCTGTGAATGCCTGGTGGGTTGTTTAGCAATCTCCTGGGCCTCTATCCCCTAGACCCCAGTAGCAGCTCTCCAGCTGTGAGAACGAAAAGCAGCCTCACCTCACACACCGTCAAACGTCCCTTGAGGGGCATCTAATTGAGAACAACAAGCTGTTGATTTAGATCAACACGTGACTTTCAGAAAGAAGAAACAATCTGACCCACTAGTTTCTAAACCTCCTGTAAGCCTTTTGGGAGCAGATTTTCCCCCCTAAATATAGATCCGGGGACACAAATCCAGATTTACTGGACCAATGTCTCTGGTGTCTAGGACCCCAGAATCTGAATAGAAAGCTGTTCCCTGGGTGTGTGCCCCAGTGACGGAGAGCCCAGCCCTCACCCCTTCCCTCCATGCAGCTGCTGCACTTATTTAGGTTCCGTTATTTAGGTCTCCTGCTCATGCTCAGTCCCTGAGTTGTGTGCAACTCCTTGTGACCTCAAGGTATATAGCTTGCCAGGCTCCTCTGTCTGTGGGATTTTTCCAGGTAAGAATACTGGAGTGGGTTGCCATTTCCTTCTCCAGGGGATCCTCCTGACCCAAGGACTGTACCGGCACCTCCTGAATTGGCAGGTGGATTCTTTACCACCGAGCCACCAGCGAAGCCCATCATGTAGGTCTGCATTTCTTCGAATTGGCCCATTCCTTTTACTTAAATACTGCTTCTACAAAGGGAAATTCTGTATCCGTCATTCTCATACTGATGTCAAAGGTATAGAAACACTGAGCATCCTAAGAATGTGCTTTTGGGGGCCATGGTGGGGAAGGGGGAGGAAGGAGGAGGGGAAGGGTCTGATACAAGCTTCCAGGGAGCTCCCAGGGAACGTGCCAGCCGGCAGAACTGAACTGCGACTTCTCAAACTCTCCTTCACTTCCACAAACGGAAACTCTCCTTGAGGAACATAGAAGGTAGTTATAAAAAGCAAGGACAAAGTCCTGCTAAATCATAGGGAGATGCTGTTTCCTGCCAGAGCTCTCGAGTTTTGAGGTCTGTCCCCTCCGCTGTTGGAAGGGGACATTAGCCAAGATTAAAGAGGCATTAAAGTCACACAGAACATCCACCTACTCTTCCCCTCGGGGCCACCTGAGGAACCGAGAGGGATTGAATCCTTCTTGTCGCATTATTACATATTATTTAGTGCCAGGCCTGTGTCCCATCAACAGTTATTCCAAATACCTTCCCAAGTGGAACAGTGGTAAAGAATACGCCTGCCAATGCAAGAGACATAAGTGACGTGGGTTTGATCCCTGGGTCAGGAAGATCCCGTGGAGGAGGGCATGGCAACCCACTCCAGTATTCTTGTTTGGAGAATTCCATGGAGAGAGGAGCCTGGCGGGCTACAGTCCATGGAGTCACAGAGAGTCGGACATGACTGAAGCGACTTAGTATACATGCACCTTTTTCAACACCTTTGGAGAATGCTGCTCTAGTCCAGCTCCTGCTTTAAAGAGCTGGGACTGCAGAGGCATCACTGGCTACTGCCTGGCAAGAAAATGAAAGTGTTACTCACAGTCGTCTCCAGCTCTCTGTGACCCCACGGACTGTAGCCCACCAGACTCTTCTGTCCATGGGATTATCCAGGCAAGAATACTGGAATGGGTTGCCATGCCCTCCTCCAGAGGATCTTCCCAACCCAGGGACTGAATTCAGTTCTCCTACATTGCAGGTAGATTCTTTACCCTCTGAACCATTAGATAAGCCACATTGCCTGGTGAGATGGTTGAAAACCATGACCAGCACCAGGGTCTCCTGCTTGTCACCCTAAGACCAGCAGAGTATCACTTCCTTGGAAGTCTGGAGATCTGGGGGCAATCCCCAGCCACCGATGTCATCTGCATTTCCTGCCAATTTCACTGGAGCCAGGGCCCATCTGGCTGGGAAGTCATTCCCCGGCAGCTTGTACTGCCCTGTGAAATCCCACTTCTCCAGAACTGGTGGCCTGGTCGCAGATCCTGCTGGAAGGAAGCAGTCGATTGCGAGAGGCGCTCGCTTAGCCAGGGGACAGGCAAACAGCAGTAGGAGGCAGTGAGCATTTTAACCCTTGACCTTTATGTCCGAGTTAAATAGAATGGCTGACGATGACTGAGACGGCAGTTTCCTGCTTTTCAGAGAGGAATGTCTGTTGGAAGAAAGAAGTCAAAGTTCCTGGAGAGAGAGTGGGCTCTCTGGATACTTTTTTAGGAGTCCTTTGGTCAAACACCCTGTTGCAGTCCCAGCTCAGCCCTGGCTCCACCTG
The DNA here is from genome assembly GCF_002263795.3 of Bos taurus. Classification (NCBI taxonomy): domain Eukaryota; kingdom Metazoa; phylum Chordata; class Mammalia; order Artiodactyla; family Bovidae; genus Bos; species Bos taurus. Next base: position 4,888,831 of record NC_037352.1, on the reverse strand, counting down.
GGTATTGAGCAAGGGGCATCGTCATTTAACCTCCCTGCACCTTAATTTCCTCAACGCGAAACTTAACCTGAAAGAAAGTGAGGGCTAAATGGGAGTAATACCTAGAAAGCTCCTTCACATAGTAAATACTCCATTAATTAGCCCTCAACAGTCACTAGTCACACACTGTAGCAATGTTTTAATGTGTGCATGTTAAGTTGCTTCAGTCGTGTCTGATTCTTTGTGACCCCATGGACTGTAGCCTGCCAGGCTCCTCTGTCCATGGGATTCTCCAGGCAAGAATATTGGAGTGGGTTGCCATGCCCTCCTCTAAGGGATCTTCCCAACCTAGGGATTGAATTTGCCGCTCGTACGTTTCCTGCATGGGGTTCTTTACCGCTAGCACCACCTGGGAAGCCCCATCAATGTTTTCTCTCTTGGACCAAAGATAAGGAAATAAAATTGATGCTGATGCTTGTGGTCAAGAGGGTCACAGTGAGAGCTGCGGGTGGCCTAGGCAAACACAGGTGAGGAAGCTGGGGGCTGGAGGCCCTGCCGGACCTGCTGCTTCTCTGCTGTGGGCTCTTCTCTAACTTTCCTTGCAGTTCAGAATCAGCAGTTGGTTTCTCCTCTCTGCCAGTGTTCTCTCCTCTCATAATAAGCAGCAATCATTCGCAGAAGCTGGAGGCTGTTTCCAGGGCCAAAGGTGAGCTTACAGTCACCTGGTTGCCATGGAAACTGAAGCGTTGTCATGCTCTCTCCAGAGTGACTTGGCAGGGCCTTGAGAATGTGTCTCTCCATTTCCAACTAATCTCCCCCGCACCTGTCTCCCTGCAGGAGCATTACCAGGGAACACAGGGAGCCAGGCTCTCACACGGACCGTCCACGGTTGGGTGGGGTCCCTGGAAGCATCTGTGTGGCGGGCTGGTGGGTGAAAACCCACAGATGCCTCCAGCATCTTCGTGACAGACAGACCTCTAGAGTCACAAGGGCCTGCAGAGGGGAAGCAAGAAGAAAGCAGCAAGCGTTTCCCAGAGTCCAGGAGTTTGTAGAAGGTACAGTAGCATCGGCTCAGCCCATACAGCAATGCCGCAAAGAGGCACAGTCTAGTTTAGGGGCTCTCAGACTTCAGCTCCCAAGAAAATCGCCCCAGATGCTTCTGCATCCAGATTCCTGCCATGATTTCAATCTAAAGGTCTGAGGAGGCCATGAGAGTGGGTGTTCCAGACACTTTCCTCCCTAAGTGACTCTCTTAGAGGTGATTACGATTCTCTTAAAGGTGAGTTCGCACACTGAGAGGTGCAGGGATTGGAGGAAGAAGAGAAAGAACCCAAGCTTTAGCAGTCCTGAGTTCTGGCCCCACTGTGCTTCTAATTTGCATTCTGCATCCTGACCAAGATCTTAAAGGTCTTAATAAGAGAATTGGATCACATTCACATTTCCCAATGAGATCCCAAGGGACGTCACTCCCACTACTCTTAAAAAGCCAAATAGCTTGGGAAGTGATATTTATTCTGTTCCTCGGTGTGTGTGTGTGTGTGTGTGTGTGTGTGTGTGTGTGTGCTAAGTCGTTTCAGTCCTGTCCGACTCTTTGCAACCCTATGGACTGTAGCCCACCAGGTCCTCTGTCCATGGGATTCTCTAGCCAATACTGGAGTGGGTTGCCATGCCTCCTCCAGGGGATCCTCCCGACTCAGGGATTGAACTTGCATCTCTTGCATTGGGAGGCAGATTTTTTACCACTAGAACCACCTGGGAAACCCAACTCTCTCTCAAGGGTACATGCAAATTGCTTTAGCACATTAAAGACTCTGATAAGTCCTGCAGTATGAAAGTCTGATTTCTTTCAACCCAATGTTTTCCTAACTTGTTTGCCCACAGAACGCTTTTTTCCTTTTATACTATTTGTTAATAACAGTCTCCTGGGATAGCTGATTTGGTAAATGGTGGGCTAGGAAATAATCACATATATTAGTAGTTAATTTTGACTGAGTTACTACTATGTGTCAAGCACTTGACATACGTCATCTCATCAAATCATACAACTGCTCTGCCTAAAGTAACACCGCTGGCAACTTGCTGAAACTGGACCCTAACCCATGAATTCTGACACTGACCTTCTGTTATTCTAGGAGCTGCTGAAATGTCAGCAAGAGCAGTGATTATGACATTAGACCTTCTGCTCCAGAACTGATCACAGATAAAGCAGCTTTCTGGACCCAGGAAACATTGGGAAAAGACACACTTGGCAGAACATGTGAAAACAGATTGCAAAGGGGGAAAATCTGGACCCTGAAGTTTCCAGTACCAAGCTTGAAACTATAAAACAAAGCCCCCGACTTTTGGAGTTATCAGCACACTAGATTTTCCCCCTTCCCGATCACATTAGCTTTTGAGTAATGTAGCAGCCAGGCACCCAGCTCTGTGATGTATTACATGAATGCATTATCAGAACCAGCTGTTGCTCTAATGATATGGAAGAAGGATGAAGGGCTTGGGTGATATATTGCCCCAGTGTCCTGTGATGGGAGAACAAAGCAGATCCCGTGCAGGATAGCCACGCGGTTGGAAAGTAGAGATTGATTTATCAGGGGTGTCCCAAGTTGGCATCGAGAAAGAGGAGTCCGTGAGGCTGTTGGAATTTATCAACATAATTATGTGCAGTGATTTATTAAGCAGTAAATAACAAAGGCATCAAAGACACTTTTTGGTTGCTGTGTTGGCTTACCTTACTAAAAAAGAAGAAAACTTTTTTTGTTCATTGGTTTGGTTTGTACCTTTAAATGATAAAGTTCCTCGACATGAACAGGTATGAATGATGAAGTCTTTAAGTAGAGGGAAGATGTAGGCTGAGGTGAGTCACCTTTAAACGGGTATGTTTCTCTCTATGAAGGAAAATAAGCCCTCATCAATTTACCCTTTGTAGGGCCTATGGCTCCAGGGGTAAGTGACACAGTTGAGAGCTAAACGGAATGTAGCTGGCATGTCAGAGGCGGAAGCACAGCCATATGGGCAAAAACGATAGAGCATTTACTCCATTCCCACCACGAGCCCAAAGCGCCTTACGCCCGTTATTGTATTTTATCTGCATTATAACTCTGCAAGGGAGGTATTGGTATCATCCCCACTTTACAGGTGAGGAAATCAGGCACTGGTAATGCCAAACTAACTTAATCTAAGGTTTCACATCAGCAGTTGAGCTGGTGATTAAAATATAGGTTCCCGTGACCCCAGAGTCCATGCTGTTCATTCACTCATTCATCCATCTGTGTAATAAATATTTCCGTGGCCCAGCTAAGTGAAAGTACAGAAGATGCAGCGATGGGTGAGACTGAAGAAACCCTGTGTGTGTGGAACGTAACTCTAGGGGAAGAGACAGATCCCTCCTCCTTGCCGCACATGAATGAATGAGCAAGAATAGGCACAAAGTTACAAAGTATACTAACCACAGTGAGTTTCAAGGAAACAATGTCTTAGAAAAGAGCAGGGTGATGAACAGAGGTCAGGAAAGACAGAGTTCATCTGTGATGAAAATCTCACTGCTCTTCACCGTCAAGGACACCAAGGTTTCAATCAACTTGCACATCTTAGGATCATCCACTGTTTCCCCAATGCTCCCTTTCTTTCATGTGTGTGCCTAATATGATAAAGATGACTCAAGTTCTATGCACCACTCCTCAACACAGGTAATCACATTTGTCAACATCGTAAAGTAGAAAACAACATTCTTAGACTTGTTTTTTTTTTTTTTTTAAACAGGGGTAGTCAACTGACTCTTCCACCTGCTACCACACACCCTCTGTGCATCTCGGGACAGCTGAACTCTTGGCATCTGCTCGAGACTCTGCCAGGCAGGTATTTGGCACCCATTCTCACACTTCGAGTGCATACACAGACCAACAGGAATGGTGACTCACGTAAAGCCTTGTTTTTGTCTGTGCATGAGCTGAGGAAATTGTAGTTTGTGTTGCACAATTTCTGCAAGCACCCCACGCGACCTTGAAGACAAGAGCAACCTCCCCTGCTGTCCAGGCATCCAAATGGCCAGGAGTGTGACCAACAGATAGCACACCCTCCAGAGCAGAGAGGTTGAGAACAGTGTGCAGACCAGTGCAGGGAGGTGGTCACTGGGCAACCAGTACAGAGTAATCAGACCTGAGCCAGCTGGAGGCCAAATGATAAACAGGACACCTCCCCATCTCCTGGTGAGCTGTGCCCTGGTCTTCTGCCTGACATCCTGCAGCCAAGTATCCTGGATGTCCTATCTCATCTACTCATCCTGTAACAGGGTTACTCTTAGCTAAAGGGTTCTCCCTGAGGGCCAAAGTCCTTTCTCTTCCCCAGAAGCAATCCCATGTTAAGAGGGACTCTGGGATACTCAGTGGGATGCCCGGTGATTCCCAGGCACTGGGTGAATAGCAAGAGGCAGGTTTCTAAACAGGAACTCATCCGTCACGGCTCAGATCACGCACTAGTGGTGATCAGCTACATCGTCTCAATTGAAGGCTGATTCTAGAATTTCCTTTCCATTTGTGGCCTGTGGAAATCATATGTATTCTAGAAATCTACTTAGCAACTGTATTAGCCAGGAATCACCAGAGGAACAGAACCAGTAGAATGTATATATTTAGAAAGTGTTGTATTATAAGGATTGCTTACGTAATTATGGAGGCTGACAGTCACAAGATCTGCAAGCTGGCAGGGCCTGGGAGAGTCCCTAGGATAAATTCCAGTCTAAGCCCAAAGGCCTGAAAAACAGGAAAACCACTGATGTGGTTCCTGTCCAAAGGCTGGCAGGATTTAGGGAGGGTTCGTGTTTCCGTTTGAGTTCAAGGTAGAATAAAGTTCCCGATTTGAATGCAGTTAGGAAGCAGGAATTCTCTCTCACTCAGGGAAGGGTCAATCCTTTTATACTAGGCAGGCCCTTCAACTGAGTGAACAAGGCCCACCCCCACTAGAGAGGACAATATGCTTTACTTGGTTTACTTATAAAAATGTTAATCTTGCCCCCAAAAACACCCTCACAGAAACAGAGGAATGTTTGTCCAAAGATCAGGGCACCTCATGGTATCCAGTAAAATGATAGAGAAAATTAACCCTTAGAGAAATATCACGATAACAAAAGTAACAGGTCCCACATGGCATGGAGACTGCTTTCCAGGTTACAGAGGTCCTTCACACATTCTCTTCTGGCCCTAACCAAAGGCAGGCAGCGTTATCCCCATTTGACTGTGATGGGGGCTCTAGCTTAAACAGCTTGTTGAAACAACTTATCCAACAGTCCTAGAGCTATTGTGTCAGCAGCAGAATTTAACTTATGATGCTATTCTAGTTCCTATTCCACTTTCTAGAAAAATGGTATCAGATCAGATCAGATCAGTCACTCAGTCATGTCCGACTCTTTGCGACCCCATGAATCGCAGCACACCAGGCCTCCCTGTCCATCACCAACTCCCGGAGTTCACTCAGACTCACGTCCATCAAGTCAGTGATGCCATCCAGCCATCTCATCCTCTGTTGTCCCCTTCTCCTCCTGCCCCCAATCCCTCCCAGCATCAGAGTCTTTTCCAATGAGTCAACTCTTCGCATGAGGTGGCCAAAGTACTGGAGTTTCAGCTTTAGCATCATTCCTTCCAAAGAAATCCCAGGGCTGATCTCCTTCACAATGGACTGGTTGGATCTCCTTGCAGTCCAAGGGACTCTGATGAGCTTATATGCAAAGCATAAATAGAGACACAGACATAGAGAACAAATATATGGATACCAAAAGGGAGAATGGAGAGATTGGGACTGATACATACATACTATGCATAATATAGATAACTAATGAGAGACCACTGTACAGCTCAGAGAACTCTACTTAATACACTGTGGTGACCTGAGTGGGAAGGAAGTACAAAAGAGAGGGCTCTCTCTCTATATATATATATCTGGCTGACTCATTTTCCTGTACAGTAGAAACTAACACAATGTTGTAAAGCATAGACTCCAATAAAAATTAAGTAGTCTCCACTCACTGCAGCTAGAGAAAGCCCGCAGGCAGCAACGGAGACCCAGTGCAGCCAAAAATAAACAAATAAGTAAAAATAAAATTTAAAAAATAGAGTAACAGAGAATACATATACAAATAGGTAATGTTTATGGTAAATAATAGAGTGTGCACGTGCATGTCAAAATCTAAGCAGGTGGGGACAAGCCATCAACACCCCCAGCACTGCAGCAATCTCTGGGTCAGGAACATCCCCAGAAGAAGGAAGTGGCAACTCACTCACTCCATTGTTCTCTCCTGGAAAATCCCATGGGCAGAGGAGCCTGGTGGGCTACAGTCTGTGGGGTTGAAAAAGAGTCGGACATGACTGAGCACATAGGTCAGTTCAGAACTCAGTACTGGAGTTTCAGCTTTAGCATCATTCCTTCCAAAGAACACCCAAGACTGATCTCCTTTAGAATGGACTGGTTGGATTTCCTGCAGTCCGAGTGACCCTCAAGAGTCTTCTCCAACACCACAGTTCAAAAGCATCAATTCTTCAGTGCTCAGCTTTCTTCACAGTCCAACTCTCGCATCCATACATGACCACTGGAAAAACCATAGCCTTGACTAGATGGACCTTTGTTGGCAAAGTAATGTCTCTGCTTTTGAATATGCTATCTAGGTTGGTCATAACCTTCCTTCCAAGGAGTAAGCGTCTTTTAATTTCATGGCTTCAGTCACCATCTGCAGTGATTTTGGAACCCAAAAAAATAAAGTCTGACACTGTTTCCACTGTTTCCCCATCTAGTTCCCATGAAGTGATGGGACCAGATGCCATGATCTTCGTTTTCTGAATGTTGAGCTTTAAGCCAACTTTTTCACTCTCCACTTTCACTTTCATCAAGAGGCTTTTGAGTTCCTCTTCACTTTCTGCCATAAGGGTGGTGTCATCTGCATATCTGAGGTTATTGATATTTCTCCCGGCAATCTTGATTCCAGCTTGGGATTCTTCCAGTCCTGCATTTCTCATGATGTACTCTGCATATAAGTTAAATAAGCAGGGTGACAATATACAACCTTGACGTACTCCTTTTCCTATTTGGAACCAGTCTGTTGTTCCATGTCCAGTTCTAACTGTTGCTTCCTGACCTGCATATAGGTTTCTCAAGAGGCAGGTCAGGTAGTCTGGTATTCCCATCTCGTTCAGAATTTTCCAGTTTATTGTGATCCACACAGTCAAATGCTTTGGCATAGTCAATAAAACAGAAATAGATGTTTTTCTGGGACTCTCTTGCTCTTTCCATGATCCAGCGGATGTTGGCAATTTGATCTTTGGTTCCTCTGCCTTTTCTAAAATCAGCTTGAACATCTGGAAGTTCAGGGTTCATGTATTGCTGAAGCTGGCTTGGAGAATTTGAGCATTACTTACTAGTGTGTGAGATGAGTGCAATTGTGCGGTATTTAGCATTCTTTGGCATTGCCTTTCTTTGGGACTGGAACGAAAACTGACCTTTTCCAGTCCTGTGGCCACTGCTGAGTTTTCCAAATGTGCTGGCATATTGAGTGCAGCACTTTCACAGCATCATCTTTCAGGATTTGAAATAGCTCAACTGGAATTCCATCACCTCCACTAGCTTTGTTCATAGTGATGCTTTCTAAGGCCCACTTGACTTCACATTCCAGGATGTCTGGCTCTAGGTGAGTGATCACACCATCGTGATTATCTTGGTCGTGTAGATAGGAAGAGACAAAAGCAGCCTAGTCCTTGCAAACCCCCAAACGGACCAGTCAAGGCTGCTTCCAGGACCATCCCACACAGAGAAGACACTGCTGGAAGTACACTGAGAAGGACAGCAGAAAGGAAGGAGGAAGAGTGTTCAGGTGAAAGTGGAGTGGGGGTGGGGGAGAAGGGCTGGGAAATCACAGAGCACAAGCCACAGGGTTTTTTTGTCTTTAATCTTTAAAAAAATATTTACTTATTTACTCAGCTGTGTCGGGTCTTAGTTGCAGCATATGGGATCTTTCATTGCAGCTCATGGACTCTCTAAGCTGTGATGCACGTTCTTAGTTGCTTTGCGGCATGTGGAATCTTAGTTACCTGACCAGGGATTAAACCAGAGTTCCCTGCATTGCAAGGAAATGTAATTGCCTTAACCACTGGACCACCAGGGAAGTCCTTTTTAAAAAAAATTTTTATTGAAGTATCAGTTCAGTTCAGTCACTCAGTTGTGTCTGACTCTGCAACCCCATGAATCGCAGCACGCCAGGCCTCCCTGTCCATCACCAACTCCCGGAGTTTACCCAAACTCATGTCCATCGAGTCAGTGATGCCATCCAGCCATCTCATCCTCTGTTGTCCCCTTCTCCTCCTGCCCCCAAGCCTTCCCAGCATCATGGTCTTTTCCAATGAGTCAGCTCTTCGCATGAGGTGGCCAAAGTATTGGAGTTTCAACTTTAGCATCAGTCCTTCCAATGAATACCCAGGACTGATCTCCTTTAGGATGGACTGGAGTATAGTTGATTTAAAATGTTGTGTTAGTTTCTGCTATACAGCAAAGTGAATCAGTTATACATATACATATATCCACTCTTCAAAAAATTATTTTCCCATATAGATCATTACAGAATATTGAGAAGAGTTAGCTGTGCTATACAATAAGTCCTTGTTAGTTATCTATTTTATTTATAGTAGTAAACCACACTTTTTAAAAACTACATGGGAAAATAAAAAAGAGAAAGAGAACCCTGTAAAGTTAGAAAACCACCTAAAACAAGACTCTTTTAAGATTTCATGAAATACAATCTCACATAAAAATGAGCAACAGAAAAGAATCATGGGCACATCTGATACAAATTTATTAAAAGGAAAAAAGAAAAGACAGGATAAAGAGCTAAACAAAACCCCCACAGGTAACAAAAAGCATTCCAGATAGGTGTTGTCAAAAATAAGATCAGCTTCAAAACCTACTCTTTCAAAACATACCCAAAGGCATTAAGAAAGTGATGTAAGATACAGAAAACAATATAAATCAGCATTAGAAAAGTTTAGAAATGAGGTGACAGAAATCAAGAATCACAAAGTAAAGAAAAAAAACAATGTTATAAATGAAGAATAAACTACAGAAACCCTGCTGCTGCTGCTGCTAAGTCACTTCAGTCATGTCCGACTCTGTGCAACCCCATAGATGGCAGCCCACTAGGCTCCCCCGTCCCTGGGATTTTCCAGGCAAGAGCACTGGAGTGGGGTGCCATTGCCTTCTCCGACAGAAACCCTAAGAGGAAATAAATATGAAAATAATGCATCCAGAGAACTAAGATGTTCTCTTCCTCCGACCCAGAGGACCAGCAGTGCTGTCGGCAACTGCTGTGCTGCCTTGCAAACCGCTACCCACCCACAACAGACATGTTACGTGAGCAAGAGCTGAGCCTTTGCTGTATTAAGCTGCTTGAATTTGGGGCTTGTTTGTTATGGCAGCATGGCCTAACCTAAACTGACTGATATGGGCACCTAACTGTTCTTAGATAAACATGCAGGGTCTTAAGAGTCTTTCAAAAGCCATGATATATCTTATAAAAATACAATTTCAAATGTGAATGGATATGTATTGCACTGAGTGTTACAATGCAGTTATAAGAGTAAAATGGCATCATTTCCTTTTTTATTATTTTTTAATTTAAAAAGCTAAAATTTTTATTGAAATATAGTTGATTTACAGGGTTGTGTTAGTTTTTATGGTACAGCAGTGAATCAGTTATACCTATACATATGTGTGTGTTAGTTGCTCAGACCTCTCTGACTCTTTGCAATCCCATGAACTACAGCCCATCAGGCTCTCTCCATGGAATTCTCCAGGCAAGAATACTGGAGTGGGTTGCCATGCCCTTCTCCAGGGGATCTTCCTGACTCAGGATTGAACCTGGGTCTCCTGCATTGTAAGCTGATTGTTTACTGTCTGAGCCACCAGGGAAGCCTACATATATATATATACATATATATATATATATATATATATATATATATACACATACACACACACACACACACATATGTATACATGTATATATATATACACACACACACACACACACATATATATATATATATATATATTCATTCTTTTATAGATTCTTTCCCCATATAGGTCATTACAAAGTATTGCAAAACAGTTCCCTGTGGTATACAGTAGGTCCTTATTAGTTATCTGTTTTATATATCACTTCAGTTCAGTTCAGTCCCTCAGTCACGTCTGACTCTTTGCAACCCCATGAGCCGCAGCACGCCAGGACTCCCTGTCCATCACCAACTCCCGGAGTCCACCCAAACCCATGTCCATTGAGTCGGTGATGCCATCCAACCATCTCATCCTCTGTCGTCCCCTTCTCCTCCTGCCCTCAATCTTTCCCAGCATCAGGGTCTTTTCAAATAAGTCAGCTCTTCCCATGAGGTGGCCAAAGTACTGGAGTTTCAGCTTCAACAACAGGCCTTCCAATGAACTCCCAGGACTGATCTCCTTTAGGATGGACTGGTTGGATCTCCTTGCAGTCCAAGGGACTCTCAAGAGACTTCTCCAACACCACAGTTCAAAAGCATCAATTCTTTGGCACTCAGCTTTCTTCACAGTCCAACTCTCACATCCATACATGACCACTGGAAAAACCATAGCCTTGACTACACGGACCTTTGTTGACAAAGTAATGTCTCTGCTTTTCAATATGCTATCTAGGTTGGTCATAACTTTTCTTCCAAGGAGTAAGCGTCTTTTAATTTCATGGCTGCAGTCACCATCTGCAGTGATTTTGAAGCCCAAAAAAAGAAAATCTGACACTGTTTCCACTGTTTCCCCATCTATTTGCCATGAAGTGCTGGGACCAGATGCCATGATCTTCGTTTTCTGAATGCTGAGCTTTAAGCCAACTTTTTCACTCTCCTCTTTCACTTTCATCAAGAGGCCCTTTAGTTCTTCTTCACTTTCTGCATAAGGGGGTGGTATCTGCATATCTGAGGTTGTATAGTAGTGTGACTATGTCAATCCCAATCTCCCAATTTATTGTTCCCCTGTCCCCTCATTCTTTCTTAATTAGCACTTTATAAATTCACGACTGGAATGGAGGCAATTATTCCCCAAGCGTTGAAAGGCCACACTGAGCTTGAGTTCTTCGGTGGAGCCCCAAAGATAAGGTCTATCAGCAAAAAAGAGTTTCTTTCTCTCCAGGGAATGTATGCACCATTGTCATTACTGATAAAACCCCTCAGTTCTTGTCTCTTAGGCTCTGGATTGCTGAGAAGGAAATGCTATGCTATGCTAAGTCACTTCAGTTGTGTCCGACTCTGTGTGACCCCAGAGATGGCAGCACACCAGGCTCCCCCGTCCCTGGGATTCTCCAGACAAGAACACTGGAGTGGGTTGCCATTTCCTTCTCCAATGCATGAAAGTGAAAAGAGGAAGTGAAATCGCTCAGTCATGTCCGACTCCTAGCGACCCAATGGACTGCAGCCCACCAGGCTCCTCCATCCATGGGATTTTCCAGGCAAGTGTACTGGAGTGGGGTGCCTTTGCCTTCTCCGGAGAAGGAAATGACACCATCCCTAATCTAGAGGTTGGAAAGCAGGACACACACATTATTATCAATTTTATTATCATCATATTAATAATAGTCACCTTCTACTGCCAATTAGCCACTGTTCTGAGTGCTTTATATATAGTCATGAAAACATTTGTTTTCTGGTGAATGAATGGCAACGAGTTATAAAAAAAAGTGGGGGGTTATAAAGGGAACACAGCACTTCTACCAGTGGAGACAAAAGGGTGAAGACATTCTAGTCAGAGGGGATAATGTGAATAGAACAAAGGAGATGGGGATTACATACCCCATAAAGAGAAAGTGAATAAGCATCTTTGGCAGGAAATGGAATTTATACTTAATCTTCTAGATAAAGAAGATCCATGGAAATCTTCAGACCAGGGGACAGGGATGACAAAGCACTATTCAAAGAAAAGTGTCCTAGCAGCAGTTCAGGATGAAAATCAAAACAGAAGCAGACTGGAGACAGAGAGACAAGATAAGAAACAATTGCAAAAGCTCACCTTTAACGGGATGTGAGTCTTGTCAAAGATTTAGGCGTAAAGAGTGGGTGTTACTAAGTTTTGGCCAATGATACAACATGAGCAGAATGTGATGTGGGGGCTCTAGGAAGTCTTCTTAAAAACAGAAGGTGCATCCTTTTTTGCCCCTTCATTCACCATACTGCTTGGAACACAGAACTGATGGCTGGATCTCCAGAGGCTACTTTGCATCATGAGGACTAGAGCCACATACAAAGCATTTTGAAGCAAAAAGCTGAACCCCCAATGCATTCTAATAGTGGAGTTATTATGCTAACCAAGGACTGCCTACATCTGGGTCCCTTTTGCATTCAGATCAGATCAGTCGCTCAGTCGTGTCTGACTCTTTGCGACCCCATGAATCACAGCACACCAGGCCTCCCTGTCCATCACCAACTCCCAGAGTTCACTCAGACTCACGTCCATCGAGTCAGTGATGCCATCCAGCCATCTCATCCTCTGTCGTCCCCTTCTCCTCTTGCCCCCAATCCCTCCCAGCATCAGAGTCTTTTCCAATGAGTCAACTCTTGGCATGAGGTGGCCAAAGTACTGGAGTTTCAGCTTTAGCATCATTCCTTCCAAAGAAATCCCAGGGCTGATCTCCTTCACAATGGACTGGTTGGATCTCCTTGCAGTCCAAGGGACTCTCAAGAGTCTTCTCCAACACCATGGTTCAAAAGCATCAATTCTTCGGTGCTCAGCCTTCTTCACAGTCCAACTCTCACATCCATACATGACCACAGGAAAAACCATAGCCTTGACTAGACGAAACTTTGTTGGCAAAGTAATGTCTCTGCTTTTGAATATGCTATCTAGGTTGGTCATAACCTTCCTTCCAAGGAGTAAGCGTCTTTTAATTTCATGGCTGCAGTCACCATCTGCAGTGATTTTGGAGCCCCCCAAAAAGAAAGTCTGACACTGTTTCCACTGTTTCCCCATCTAGTTCCCATGAAGTGATGGGACCGGATGCCATGAACTTCGTTTTCTGAATGTTGAGCTTTAAGCCAACTTTTTCACTCTCCTCTTTCACGTTCATCAAGAGGCTTTTGAGTTCCTCTTCACTTTCTGCCATAAGGGTGATGTCATCTGCATATCTGAGGTTACTGATATTTCTCCCGGCAATCTTGATTCCAGCTTGGGATTCTTCCAGTCCTGCATTTCTCATGATGTACTCTGCATATAAGTTAAATAAACAGGGTGACAATATACAACCTTGACGTACTCCTTTTCCTATTTGGAACCAGTCTGTTGTTCCATGTCCAGTTCTAACTGTTGCTTCCTCACCTGCATACAAATTTCTCAAGAGGCAGATCAGGTGGTCTGGTATTCCCATCTCTTGAAGAATTTTCCACAGTTTATTGTGATCCACACAGTCAAATGCTTTGGCATAGTCAAGAAAGCAGAAATAGATGTTTTTCTGGAACTCTCTTGCTTTTTCCATTATCCAGCGGATGTTGGCAGTTTGATCTCTGGTTCCTCTGCCTTTTCTAAAACCAGCTTGAACATCAGGAAGTTCACGGTTCATGTATTGCTGAAGCCTGGCTTAGAGAATTTTGAGCATTTCTTTACTAGCGTGTGAGATGAGTGCAATTGTGTGGTAGTTTGAGCATTCTTTGGCATTGCCTTTCTTAGCGATTGGAATGAAAACTGACCTTTTCCAGTCCTGTGGACACTGCTGAGTTTTCCAAATTTGCTGGCGTATTGAGTGCAGCATTAGAGAAATACAAATGTTTACCTTCTTTGGAGTCTCCACTGGAAGTAACTGAATGTAGCTCTACAGGACAGGGCAGATTAGAGAACAAGCACAGTAAATATATTTTGTGGTAAGAGTTAAGGATTTGTGTCCCACCACCTGAGTTTAGATTCTGGCTCTGCTAGTTGGTAACTTTAGAAGTTTAAGCAAGTATCTCAGTTTCAACAAGGGTTAAATGTGGGAAAATCATTGTTGGTAGCTACCTAGTGGATTCTTGCTGTTGTTCAGTTGCTCAGTCATGTCCGACTGTTTACGACTCCGTGGACTACAGCAAGGCAGGCTTCTTTGTCCTTCACCATCTCCTGGAGTTTGTTGAAACTCACAACCATTGAGTCAATCCATCCATCCAACCATCTCATCCTGTCGCCCCCTTCTCCTCCTGCCCTCAGTCCTTCCTAACATCAGGGTCTTTTCCATTGAGTGGGCTCTTCGCATCGTGGGATGACTGAATTCAGTAATTGTGATAAGATGCCCTTTGGTGGATGTGTTGTGGAGTGAAGTGGAATGTGATGTCCCCAGAGAAAAGATGACATGCAGTTCTTGGGGAGAAGTTATGAGTAAGAATGGGATGACCACTTTTGCTAGAAAGTTAGGGGGTGTTACAAAAGTGTCTTGCAAAACTCATTTCTCAAGCTTCCTTGCCCCCTTCCAAGGGCACCCTTGCGCTGTGAAAGTGACAAGCACAAAGAAACTGGCTTTGTTGCTCCTCCTGGCTCCTGGCCACCTCAGGATGGGACCTCTGAACACAATTCCAGTTTCATATCCTGTTTAATGGGCTTATGGGGAACACTTGATCAATGATCTATCAACACCATTGATCTTCATGTTCCAGGAAATGCTGCGCTGTTGGGAAAAAGAGGCTGTTGGCTTCATTTCTGCATAAAAGGGTCTGATTAAATCAAAGGGATGTTGGGCTTTTCAACATGTTGGGGTTGATAAGCAGTGACAGGGTGGTGGAAGAGCAGAGCTGGAGCTCTGTGAAGTTGAAAACTCTTTCAGGGAATCCAGGCCGCTTCTAAACTCCCCTAATATTTCATGAGCAGCTAGAAGGTTCTGAGATATGACTGCTCTATGAAAGGCATGAATCACTGATTAACACTTAGAAGGGCAAGGAAAATGTGCATAGTTTAATTGCAAACGTAATTCTAGCTCCACGTGGGGGATACATTTGAAAATGACATCTTCACAGTTCAATTTGTTGTTTTACTAACAGTTTATGGGGAAAGAAAAAGAGAATGTCATATTGGAGAAGCACGGGGCTGGTATTTACATGAAACCTGATAGATTTAAGTCCTATCCTTCCACTGTATCAATATGCCTACCGAAAAGTGGGTTATAGTAAAAATCCAACCAGTCCATTCTAAAGGAGATCAGCCCTGGGATTTCTTTGGAAGGAATGATGCTAAAGCTGAAACTCCAGTACTTTGGCCACCTCATGCCAAGAGTTGACTCATTGGAAAAGACTCTGATGCTGGGAGGGATTGGGGGCAAGAGGAGAAGGGGACGACAGAGGATGAGATGGCTGGATGGCATCACTGACTCGATGGACGTGAGTTTGAGTGAACTTCAGGAGTTGGTGATGGACAAGGAGGCCTGGCATGCTGCGATTCATGGGGTCGCAAAGAGTCGGACACGACTGAGCCACTGAACTGAACTGAACTGAACTGAAACTAGTATGGATAAAAAGGTATAGTGAACCCTGGGTCCTTTTCATTGAAAATACATGTTAGCGACCAACCTGGTAGTCCAGTGGTTAAGAATCCATCTTCCAATGCAGGGCTGATGGGTTTAACCCCTGGTGGAGGAACTAAGATCCCACATGCCATGCATTTAAAATACATGTCAATGGCCTGATGGAGCTCGAGAAGGACAAGGGGAGAAACCCACTGACAATTCCTTTATTACCTGTAGGCATCTTTCTGTTTTTGAGTGAAACTGGCCATTCCTTAAAGATCCTTGAAGCTCAGTACAGACTCGATTGTGCTTTTGTTTTAGTTTTATGATATGATTTTTTCCCCCACCTTACCGTAAGTTAAAATAAAGAAATTTTGTTTTGGACTTTTTGAATTTTTTCCAGTTTTCTTATCTCATATCCCCTAAAGGAAGAATGTCCTTGGAAAACATCCCTGTAATTGTATTCAAACAAGGATGGCTACTAGATGGATGGAATGAATGCTCTGGTCACCCCTCAAATCCATGTGTTGAAGCCCTAATCCCTACTGTGATGGTGCTTGAAGACCTCTGGGAAATAATTAGGGTTAGATGAAGTCATGAAAGTGGGTCAATGGTATAAGCTCCAGCCTGAAAGCTGCAGATTAGAGACTCAAGAAGAGCCCGTTTTCATTCAAATCCAAAGGTGAGAAAAGACTGATGTCCCAGCTCCATCGGTCAAGCAGGAAAAGTTCCCTCTTAGCCTGTTTGTGCAATCCAGGCCTTCAGCTGATTGGATGAGGATGACCTCCTCTGACCACATTACGGAGGTCAATCCACTTAACTCAGTGTACTGATTCAAATTCTAAAACACCCTTGCTGACACATTCAGGATAAGTTTGGACCAAATGTCTGAGTATCCCAAAGCCCTGTGAGCTGACATAAAAAACTAACCATGACAGTACACACGGGGTACCTTATATTTCAACAGTGTTCGCCACATGGCAGGTGTTCAGATATTGCTCGTCTTCTTCTTGTTCCCAAAAGTCTATTTTTTATTGTTTCCAGGGTAGAAATGCCTAGAGAATATTATTGGTCCTCAAGCAAAGACTGGTGGCTATTTCATCAACTTGGCGCTTTCTTCAGGAACCTGCTGGCCCAACTGGGCCGTTTATTTAGAAGCAGTGGGCTCCTCCTTAAATTGTCAAGTCAGTCCGTCCACCCTCAGTCCTGGGAATGCTCTCTTCTTCCACAGCTTTCTGGAAATCCTGGCTAAGAAGCTATGAGGCTACAGGGGGGTGAACGAAGGAAGCATTTTAAACGCAGCCTGTGCAGTTTGGCCGAGTTCCGGCTTGTGGAGATTAAATAATAGCTTGTGCACACACAATCGGGGGCTTGCCGAGAGCTGAGGGGTGTTACTGACTGCCCTGCCAACTCCTGTGAGTCCTCGTCGCATTTCTCGGAGCTGAAAAACTCTGCTGAGAACCACAGAAACAACAGCCTTTCTGGCCTGGCCCTTTGGAAGGGCATAAACCACTTTAATTAAGAACAGCTTTAATAATGGAGGGCCCGAGACGCCACACAAGGGCACTGCCAGCATCCGTGAAATTAGGGTGAAAAGTCTCCCTGTTTTGTACCTTCCCCAAGATCATTTTCTGCTGGGTTAAATGTGTCTCTCCCAGTGGTGTCCGGCCGTGGTGTGAACAGGGTGCCCTGGCACCACCTGCTCACACCAGCTCACTCCCTGCCCCAGCCTGATCCAAGTTAGACCAGAGGGGCCGGTCCCATCTCTCCTGATGTGGGTTCAGCCCAAAGGAGAGGGACCTGCCCTAAGTCCAGGAAACCCCTTCCCTCCCCTAGATCATGGCCAGCCAGGTATGACTGAAGTATTAAATTAAAACAGAAATATGCGCTAAAGCGTAGTTTCTCCATTTAGGCACTGCTGACATGTGGGCTGTGTAATTCTTTGTTGTGGGGGCATGTGCCTCATGGGATATTTGGGAGCCTTTACTGGTCTCTTCCCACTAGACGCTGGTGGCAAAGACCATCCCAGTTGTGACAAGGGAAGATATTTCCAGACCTTCCCAGCTGTCCCCCACCACCAGGGTATGGCTATGGTAAATAAAAATACAGTATGCCCACTTAAATGTGTATTTCAAATAAACAACATACCATTTTCCACGTAAGTATACCTGTACAATCTTTGGGCCTCCCAGGGGGCTGAGTGGTAAAGAATCCGCCTGCCAATGCAGGAGATGCAGGTTCAGTTCCTGGGTCGGGAAGATCTCCTGGAGGAGGAAATGGCAACCACTCCTGTATTCTTGCCTGAGAAATCCCACAGACAGAGGAGCCTGGCAGGCTGCCGTCCTTGGAGTCGCAAAGAGTTGGACATGACTTAGCAACTAAACAACAACATACTATCTTTAAGACACACGCTGAAAAACCGTCATCCAAAAGTCAGCTTCAGGACTTCCCTGGTGGGCCAGTGGTTACGGATCCACCTTGCAATGCAGGGGCTGCAGGTTTGATCCCTGGTGGGAGAACCGAGATCCCACATGCCATGGGGAAGCTAAGCCCACATGCCGCCTCTACTGAGCCCACGTGACACAACCAGAGAGTCGGTGCATGGCAACCAAAGGTCCCTCATGATGGAACTAGACCCAAGGCAGCCAAATAAATAGACATTTATAAAAATATAAGGCAACTTCAACTGAGCACTTTGTATTTTGCACGGTGACCCTACGTACGTGCGTGCCAAGTCGTTTCAGTCATGTCTGACTGTTTACAACACCATGGACTGTAGGCAGCTAAGCTCCTTTGTCCATGGGATTCTCCAGGCAAGAATACTGGGGTGGGTTGCCATGCCTCCTCCAGGGCATCTTCCCGACCTAGGGATTGAACCTGCATAGCTTACATCTTCTACATTGGCAGGCAGGTTCTTTACCACTAGCACCAACTGGGAAGCCCCTGAGGGGCAAAATATCCCCCTTCAAGTAAGAAACACTGTCCCAGGGTACTTGGTCTCACTGCATATAATATTGTGATACGCTTTTAAAATACACCTATCCCCTGACCTGTTAAACCAGAATCCATAGGGTCAGGGCCAGGTCATGGGTACTTTCGCTATGCAGCCTGATTGAGAACTGCTGCCGCTCCTTTTCCGAAAATCCCCCAATGATAATATGAATATCTGGAGTGCTTGCCCAAATAAACCAAAACCAACAAACAAAAGATTCTTTGTCCCCATCACAGACCTGCTGTATATATAATTCTCAGGGGCCAAGGCCCCGATAATGCTGTATTTTCACCAAGCGTTTTAGGTGATTCTAATGGGCAGGTAGGGAAGGGAAGCCATGCCCCAGAGAAAGTCACATGTGTGCATGGGACACTCACGTTACGCTGTCACAGGGAAGATACACGTGTGGATCTGTGGAAGAAGGGCTACGTGAACCTCAGTAGGGCCATGTCACCGGACATTGTGTAGCAGTGAGAACAGATCACTTACTGATGCGTGCATTAGTATTGATTCCTATAAGGAGTACAATGTTAGATAAATATAAACACCCAGAATATGGCTTTGTAAAACTCAAAAGCAAGTGACTCTTAACAATACATTTCTTGCATCCCTTGCAGGCGTGCTCAGTTGTGACTCTTTGCAACTCTAAGGACTATAGCCAGGCTCCTCTGTTCATGGGATTCTCCAGGCAAGAATACGGCAGTGGGTTGCCATGCCCTTCTCCAGGGGATCTTCCTGACACAGGGATCGAACCTCTGTCTCCTGCATTGGCAGGAGGATTCTTCACCACTGAGCCACCAGGGAAGCCCATGGCAAACCAGAGGCTGCTCTCTACCAGCACATTAAGGAGAGTGGTGCCACTGCTTTCTCCCATTGACCCACCCTGCCTTGGAAACATGGGTCTTGCCAAGCCTGCCAGCCCCTGCCCGTCACCCTTCCATACCTGCCCTTTCTGAGCAGCAGTGGTTCTCACCCAAGAGTTGCAGCCATGAAAATGTATGAACATATGTCCTCAGCTTCACGGTCAGAAGGGAATCCAATCAAGAATCTGGTGATGCATTTGCAAATTAAAAATTTGTACCATAATGAGCACAGCCATTCAAACTAATAATTACATAAACTCCCGTTACGGGTGGCAGGGTAATTACAACAGGTACTTCTAGCAAATTTAAAAAGCGACTTCGGTTTCCATTTCCTTCATGAAGAATGCAATAAGCAGGTGCGTCCCTGTGCTGCCAGGTGGAGGAGCCCCCTCAGAAACAGAGAGTAAAAATGAGCCAGAAACCTCATTTTCTAGTCTCCCAGGAAGGCAGGGGATTTGTTAAGGAGAGGAAGGATGGTGAGAGAAACCAAAGTGTCTGAAGTAGTGATGGATATATGACGCATGTTTGTCAGCGGTGGGGGGCAGGGGGACGCCCATCAGAGGGGTGTCGGACCACCCACCTCCTTGCCCACTGTGCTCTGGCCTCCTGTCTGTTTCAGGAACTCCTGGCCCTTTGCACTTCCTGTTTCTCCCACTTGGAATGCACATCTTCCTCAGCGCAGGTATTTCCTATTAGAGAGGCTTTCTGACCACCCGCACCAGGTCCCATCCCCACACACTGTTTCATTGTCTCCCTGTCCCTTATTACTGGCTGACAGACCGTACCCGGGAATGCATGATTTTTTGAATCTGCTCATGGTCCGCCTCCTGCACAAGAATGTAAGTCCCCTGAGAGCAGAGACCTCAGAGACGTTGGCTGAGCTCTCACGGCCCCATCCCAAGGTCCACGCGTGCATCTGGCACTAGGCTGGGGTTCAATAAATGCCTATGAGTGAAAAAAAGTATGACTGAAAGAATGAATCAATGAACACAGGCTCCCATCCGTTATTCGACCTGGGCATCATGCCATCCTGAGGCAGGGACTATCATGATGTCCCTTTCGCAGACGAGAAGACTGAGAATTAGAGATCTTCAGGCAGCCAGAGGCATCAGCTTCTACACTGCAGATGCCTCCACTTGGGGCTTCCGTGTGCTTTTAACTGCTTGGTGCCACGTCAGGGGGCATCCCAGGTGGTGCTGGTGGTAAAGAACCCACCCGCCAATGCAGGAGACATAAGAGACGCGGGTTCGATCCCTGAGTTGTGAAGATCCCCCAGAGGAGGGCATGGCAACCCACCCCAGTATGCTTGCTTAGGGAATCCCATGGACAGAGGAGCCTGGAAGGCTACAGTCCATGGGGTCGCAAAGAGTCAGACGTGACTGAGCAACTGAGCACACACGTACCCCATGTCAGGACATGTGGGCTGGGCTATTCCCAAACTAAGGAGAAGGCAATGGCACCCCACTCCAGTACTCTTGTCTGGAAAATCCCATGGATGGAGGAGCCTGGAAGGCTGCAGTCCATGAAGTCGCTAAGAGTCAGACATGACTGAGCGACTTCACTTTCACTTTTCACTTTCATGCATTGGAAAAGGAAATGGCAACCCACTCCAGTGTTCTTGCCTGGAGAATCCCAGGGATGGTGGAGCCTGGTGAGCTGCTGTCTATGGGGTCGCACAGAGTCGGACACGACTGAAGTGACTTAGCAGCAAGGAGAAGGGGAAGAGAAGTAACTGATAAGCTGGCTAATTAAATAAAGCACAGTCTCCGCTCCTCAATCCTTCCAGCAAACAAAACAGCTTCCTTCCTCTCCAGCCGCAGAGCAGACAGTCTGTGCTGGACCAGATTTGAAGACGGGGTTCATGGCATCTCCATTCATGTCTCGCCCAGCGTCAGACACACCATCCCAGGGGCTCACACGTATTGACTGTGAGTCTAGACTTCTCATCAACAAGCGAGTGAGGACTCTCAGATGTGTCGGAGCCAGGATATGAATTTCAGAGCCTCACTGGGTAGCCCCCAAACCCACCGAGATCCGGGGAGGTAGTGGGCAGTTGTGGGTAGCAGAGGGCTGCTATGTGTTCTGATCCTGGCTCTGCACTGACCCCAGGAGTTTTCTCATCTCTCTGAGCCTCAGTGTCCCTTCTACAGAGAAAGCATCATAACCATACCCAGTCGAGAGGGCAGTGAGGGTTAGAACAAGTCAGGCAGTTAAAGCGCTCAAGCCAAACCCCACACATGCTGAAAGATTAAGAAACACCACCGTCATGAGCACAGACCTTGATGCTCACAGCTGAGGCTCCCAAAGCAGCAGAATCTCACTCCTCAAGGCACAGCGGCTGCCCCAAGTCCTGTTACCTTCATCCTAACTCACCCTTCATGCCCAGTGAAGATGACCCCACACAAGACCTCTGGCTCACAGCAAAGCCAGGACTCTCAAGGGGATTTTGTGTCCGAGTCCTTCACCTCTTGGTATGTGGTCAACCTATGAGTGTTTCTGCAACATCGTGGTTGATACTCCATTAGAAACGTCTCAGCCAGGATGGGTGGTCTACAAGGGATCATCCACCCACAGCCTGTGCCACAGCACTTGAACCCATGCAAAGCTTGAGTCCCCCTCATAAAAATCCTGCCAGGAAGAGGGAACAGCATTCTCTTAAGGGCTTTCTGGAGGTGACAATTTTGGGGAAAGAAAGATCAATTTATGGAGCAGCTGGAGAACAGTGGTCAGGGACCCCCTATGTTGAGCTTGTGATCAGGCTGAGCCCCATAGGGGAGAGCTTGGCAGACCCTCTGGAGCAATCAAACCCCCAGAAAAGTAAAGAAAGAAAGAAAATGGAGTCGCTCAGTTGTGTCTGACTCTTTGCCACCCCATGGACTATAGCCTGACCAGGCTCCTCTGTCCATGGGGATTTTCCAGGCAGGAATATTGGAGTGGGTTGCCATTTCCTTCTCCAAAACCCCCAGATGGTACCCTCAAATCATGTGACACCAGAAGGGACACTGCGTATCCCAATGGTAAAGGTGGCAGGCATCCTGGACAAGGGACAGTTTCCTGCACGCCCCAAATCTACTTCCTGGCTCTCAACTCCTCTAGGATTCCTTTTTTTTTTTTTTCCACTTAGAAACAACTATTTTATTTATACCAAGAACGGAAAAGTAAGCATGAACATAAAAGAAACTGAGAAAAAAAAATTAAGATCTAAAAATGAACCAATAAAAACTTGCAAGCTAAAAATACTATATCTGAACTGAAAGTTTCGTCTAGGATTCTTAAATAAGCCAGTGAACTGGAGGAGGGCATGCTACTAACGACTGATTTCTGATTTCCCTCCACCCAGGTAGCTGACATTTCAGTGTCCAATTTAATTTAGAAACATACCAAAATAATGGCATTTCTTGCTCTCTAGCACTGAGTAGAAAATTCACACCAGTACATTTCCTTATTTTTTTTTCTGCAGTGGACCCAAGCCTTCAAAGAGGATTCCCTGGAGTTTCCATAGTAAAACTCTTGCTGATTCTCCTTTTGTGTGGAAAGAGACACACTGGAGACCCCCTGAAAAGCTATGAGCCCCTGGGAAGTGTTTTCAGTCTCTCCAGGCTTTAGTTTTCACCTCCGTGAGAAAAAAAGGAAGTGGAATAACTCCTGCCTTATTCAGTTCAAATGATCAGGTAGGACATCCCAGAAGGTCTTCCTTCTGCAATGTTTAAGTGAGCACATATTATGTGCTGGGCATTTTACTGGAAACAACTGTAAGCAAAATAAATACAATCTCTGCTCTTATGGGACCCCTGGTAAACATCAATTTTTTAATTTTATTTTTGTTTAATACCAAAGCCATTTTGTATTGGAGTATAACCCATTAACAACACTGTGGCAGTTCCAAGTGAACAGCGAAGGGACTCAGCCATACATATACATGGATCCATTCTTAAACATTAATTTCTTAACCCAAGGCCCTTTTACTGTCAAACTACTATATTGCCTTTCTGCCCCTCAATGCCAAGAAATTCTTATTCAGATATCTTTTGTTTGTCAAGGCCATGCTATTGAAGATGGCCGGCCATATGCCAAGCCATGAGGCACACATCATCTCACTTAGCTCTCGTAACAATCCATCTGGGATAAACACATTATCTCCATTACTGTAAAGATGAAGAAACAGACTTGGAAGGTCTCTCAGTCAAACGGGCAGGCCTGGGATTTAAACCCTGGCAGGCTGAATCCAATTCCAGACACCTAGCCCCCTCAGCATACTTACTGCCCAGTGTGTAAAGGCAAAGATGGACCCCTCCCCACACCCAAAATCCTTGACCCAAAGCCAAAACCTTACACATCTCACCCTCCTGCCAGAGTCCTGTGTGAGCCAGCCCACCCAACCCTGGCCTCAGCCAAAAGGTCATTTCTCCTTCCATCCATTTGCGTGATTTCATGTTCCCTTTGATTCCTGGCCTGGAAACCGCTCTGCTTAAATGTTGATTTACCATGGGTGCTCCAACTATGGGGCAGGCCTTCTAATTGCTTCCTGAAGGGGACTTTTGGTGCTCTTCTGATTGCAATTTTTAAAGAACTATACATTTGCTTTCTCCAAACAAGCTGTTATTAAAAGCCCATGAGCCTCACACCTATCATCCCGATCTCCCCACTGGTCTGGGCTCAGGCTACCATCTCTCCATCACCTCCCAGAGGTTGATCTTGGGAGGGTCCCTCTGCCTCTGTGTCTGGATTCCCTCTTGTCCATATTGGAGAGTTGTTAAGAGGCTTGATTGGGAAGGGGTATGGGTTCAATTCCTGACTCGGGAAGATCCCTAGATGAGAAACTGGCAACCCACTCCTGTATTCTTGCCTGGAGAATCCCATGGACAGAGGAGCCTGATGGGCTGAAGTCCATGGGGTTGGAAAGAGCTGGACACAACTGAGAGACCAACACTTTCACATTCGTACCTCAAATTAACACACTAGATTCTAACACACTCCGGTGGTTCACGTTCTTGCTGCCAGAATCTGTCTCTTGATCTGCAGGAGAGTCATACCCTAGGTGAATATTTCTTGATGTCACTCTGAATCTTGTGATTCTTGCCAGGCGTTATGCATTTCTTCAATAAAAGGACTCCCTTTCCAAAAAGAAATGGATTTTAAAAGGAAGCTTTACAAAAGTACAGAATCAATATCACTTGCCATAAATAACAGGCAATCATAAGAACACATACAACGGAAGCAATAAATATAATGAGTTAAGCCCTGTTGTCTTCCCCAGGCTGTGTGTCTCTTTGTCACAAAGGGCAGTTGGTGAGCTGTCGAGAGGCATGGAAGCCACACTTGCCCCAGCCTGAGCCCTTCTCCCTGATGGCATCAGAGAACTCACAGAGAGAAGCTAGAAGGGGAGCAGTTCCCCTCTGGCACGTCCTGAGCTGTGTCCACATAAAGCCACTCTGTGGCCATCAGTGCTCCCAGACCTCATTATTGGAAACGCTGAACTCATTCATGCTCTGTGCCAAGCTTCCACGTGGGATTTCAGGGCAGGAAGGCCCAGGAGAAGCATATTCAAAGCCTACTTCCCTATGTATGTTACAGAAACACAAAAATGTCTGCTAAACCTAACCCAGCAGCTTGGCTGCACAAAGTGGTTGGGCCATCTCTGGTTTTCTCTGTGGGTGTTCCTGCATCTTCACCTCCCTCCTACAGTGACAAGCAGATTGATGCTGAAGCTCCAATACTTTGGCCACCTGATGTGAAGAGCCAACTCAATGGAAAAGACCCTCATGCTGGGAAAGATTGAGGGCAGGAGGAGAAGGGGACAACAGAAGGCGAGATGATTGAGTCGGCATCACTGACTCAATGGACATGACTTTGAGCAAACTCAGGGGGATGGT
Organism: Bos taurus; assembly: GCF_002263795.3. Taxonomy (NCBI): domain Eukaryota; kingdom Metazoa; phylum Chordata; class Mammalia; order Artiodactyla; family Bovidae; genus Bos; species Bos taurus. The sequence goes on along the minus strand of NC_037352.1, from coordinate 4,863,622 downwards.
GAAGGACACAGAAGCCTGACGTGCTGCAGGCCGTGGGGTCACTAAGAGTCAGACACGACTTAGTGACCAAACAACAACAACCGGCAGAGACTGGATCCTGACAGTCCCCGTTTTCTCGGAGATCTCTCTAAATGGCTTTAGGATCAGGCTGAACTTCAGAGCTGCTCTTGCTCAGACGCTCAAACGTGTCTGCGCATATGCGTGTGTGCGTGCACCCACACACACACGTTCCCCCGCTGGCCTCCACCCGCCTCGGGGACACCGAATAGGAATTGCATTTAGTAATCAATTGACTCCCCTTGACTTGGTTTGGTGCCTTTTCTAAATAACAAGAGCCTGGCAACATCAGAACCTCGCAACAATCTTTATTAATGAAGCTCCCGGCACCGTGTGGAGAAGACACAGGCAGCATATGTAGACGTGCTAAGGAAATTATTTCCATCAGCTCCAGCTATTTGAAAGCAATTGAAAAGTTTCCATTTGAAGAAAAAGTAATTTTCCTGATGTGAGTTTCGAGAGCTGTTTGTCTGCCCCCACCTAACGCGGCCACAGCTTGCCCGGCTCCGAGCTTTCTACATTTTATTAAACCACAGCTAAGTGGCGTCATGCTGTTAAAATATTGTGTCGCTTTTTAAAGTGATATCATTACCTAATAATTTTGAGAGCTTTACTTTTTTTTTTTTCCTTTGCCAGGAAGGGAAATGGACCAAATAGCCTGGCACTATCTCAGCGTCATGGACATGGAGAGGTGGCAGGGGCTGTGGAGGTCTGGGGCCCCAGAGCATGGAAAACTGGGCTCTGGAGGTCACAGGGAAGAATATATATGAAATCTTCTCTGTCTCATGTTTATAGAGAATTGGGAAAGAACTGAAATGCAGGGAACCAGGGCTAATGCAACTCCAACCCCAGGGCCGGATTTTCTACGAGGCTAATGAAGCTTAAATTTCAGGACCCCACAACTGAATTGTTGTTTAGTCGCTAAGTCGTGTCCAACTCTTTTGCGACCCTATGGACTGTAGCCCCCAGGCTCCTCTGTCCATGGGATTTCCCAGGCAAGAATGCTGGAGTGGGTTGCCACTTCTTTTTCCAGGGGATCTTCCCGATCCAGTGATCAAACCTGTGTCTCCTGCATTGGCAGGTGGCTTCTTTACTACTGAGCCAGCAGGGAAGCCCCACAACTGAGTTGGCCCTTGCCTAATTTCATAGTTATAATTTTGTCTCTTTTGAAGAGTATTCCTGCTTTCTCTTGCTGCCTAAGAAATTGCCATAAACTTAGGGGCTTCAAACAACACCCATGTATTAGCTCAGAATTTTATAGGACAGAAGGTTGGCATGGTATGGCTGGGGTCTCTGCTTGGGGCCTTTCAAGGCTGATATCAAGGCATTGATCTGGCTACATTCTCATCTGGAAGCCCTGGAGAAAAATCTGCTTCCAAGCTCATTCTTGTTGTTGGCAGCACCCACTTCCTTGAGGTTGTAGGACTGAGGTTCAGTTACAATGCTGGCTGACAGCTGGTGGTGGAGCTTAGTCTTATAAACCTCTTTTCTACCTCATGCCCCCTCCATCTTCAAGCAACTGTGCATCAAATCCTTCTTGCTAAATCTGGGTTCCTCTTTATCAACCAACTGGAAAAAACTCATGATTACATTGGATCCAGGAATATTATCATAATATGAATACCTATCTTAAGGTCAACAGTGCCATATAGTAATCTAATCATGGAAGCAACATCCACATTCACAGTCCCAAGAGACAAGCAGGGCACAGAATGAGAGGGATGGACAGTCTTTGAGGACCAGTTTAGAATTCTGTGACAATAAGCAGAGGCACCGTATTGTATGAGCTTCAGGCCCCACAAAACTTGGATCTACTTCTGCTTGATCCCTTTGAGCTTGGACATTCCCACTGGACCATTAGAATAGCCTCAGATTGATCTTGGGTCTTTAATCTCTGTTTCCAGACTCAAAGCCTCAAAACTTCATCATGCCCTCCCCACCAATGGCCTACATAGAAAGTCAAAATGGAGTAGGACATGCTAGGCTATGGGGAAACCTGCTGGGCTTTCTGGAAACACTCTTCTCTCTGTTAGGGCCCCTGCTTTCCTTTACGGTCCAGCTGTTCCCCACTTTAACGCTGTGTGGCTTGGACAAGGGCCTCATCTCAGCCCTAAGGATGGGCAAGTAATACTTATTTGGTCAATTCAAATCCCCCTCCCCTCTCTTGACCTCAGTGCTTGGTATCTGGATGATTAAATGACCCAAGCTGACCCCAGATTGAGTGGTACAAGCATCCAGAAAGGAATTTTGTTTTGTTTTTTTTTTATCCCCCAAGGCTATTTTGGAGTTGAACAGGTAACCAGGTGGAGCCTGATCATGAAGTCAGTCCAGAAGAGCAGTCTAATTACCTCATCTGAGACTTTTGATAGTATCAAGCCTGAAGTTAGACTACCCTTGGACACATTAATTTACTTCTCTTTCATTTAATGTATTCATTTATCCATTCATATGTGTAAGCATGCATTCATTTTTTCTTTGAAGCTTTTTGGTGTTGAGTTTCTGTCCCTTGCAATCAAAATACTCACACAGTTGCCAGTCTCCATCCCATTCTTTCACTCTAAGAAGCGCAACCTCCCGTCCAGCCAGACTGAAGCGCTCGGCGTTGCTGGCCCCTCATCTGCACCCATGATGCTGCCACTGCAGGCAGGCCCATCTCTCTCCTCTGCTGTTCCACATGGCGTTCTGCTCACACTGACATCTCTTCTTGACATCTTACAACCCTCCCCACCCTCATTAAAAGCTAATTTCCTCCTTTTCTTAACTCTGTACTTTTCTCCTTAATTCTTACCTTGTATTAACTCTTTCTTAACTTTATGCCTACCTACCTTCTGGTCCCATCTCCTTCTGCCTGCTCTTAGTCCTTTTCACATCCCATCCCCGTGTCACAGTAAATGACTGGTTGTGTGTGTGTTTGGGAGGGTGGGGGTGGGAATCTACCACCATTTCCATTTTAAGATAAAAGAAACAGAGTTTCAGAGAGGTTAAGTCAGACCAATCTGAAACCAAAGTCTACAGTCTTAACCACTATGAAGTCTTTCCCTTAATTATCACATTACCATTAATACAATCATTATTAACATTGATAGTGAGAGTAACTAAACATTTGACACACTGAGCCTTTGCCTTGCAATGAAAGTGAAAGTCGCTCAGTCGTGTCTGACTCTTCGCAACCCCATGGACTATACAGTCCATGGAATAGTCCAGGCCAGAATACTGGAGTGGGTAGCCTATCCCTTCTCCAGTAATCTTCCTGACCCAGTTATCGAACCGGGGTCTCCTGCATTGCAGGGACATTCTTCGCCAGCTGAGCTACTAGGGAAGCCCTGCAATGAGATAAGGGATAATTTAAATATTAATAGATAATCTCTCTTAATCTTCAAAACAATCTTCTAAGACAAATGCTAATATGATGCTGTTTTACAGACAAGGAAGTGGTAAAGAATGAAGCTAAGTGGTAAAGAGCTCAGTGGCTCAGTGGTAAAGAATTCACCTGCAATGCAGAAGACACAAGTTCGATTTCCTGGACAAGGAAATGGAACCCACTACGATATTCTTGTCTGGGAAATTCCATGGAGAGAGGAGCCTGCTGGGCTGCAGTCCATGGGGTCGCAAAAGAGTCGAACACAGCTTATCGACTAAACAATAACAACAACAACAACAAACCGAGTTCCAGAGAGGTTAAATGATTGCCTAACTAGAATTTAAACTCGACTGTCCTTTCAGAAGCATTGCTCTTGGGCACTACATTTTGTAATGCTTGAAGAGAGAGAAAGCAAGATTGATGAAACTTGAATGTGAGCGTAAACTTGAACAGGCCGAGGAGACCTGTGCAGCCAACCTCGGAGACCCCTTAAAATAAAGGCAAGAGGAGTCAGAGGATGAGTGAAAGTGCCCACCCCCACCCCCAGCCCAGGAGCAACGCCCCTCCTCCACCCCTTCCCAAGAGGACCGCCATCCCGAGTCCAAAGCAATGCCTAGGTCAAAATCTCCATTTTCAATCACCCACGTCAGGTCAGTCAGTCTGGACTGTGTGTTCAAATAGGATTTTCTTTCTCTCCTTTTTTTTTTTTTTAATTGGAAGGAAGCTTTAAACACTTTGAAAGTGGCCTCAGGGACCAGCTCACAGCATGCTCTGCATCTCCTCCTTTTGAGGCAAGCGTCCCTGCAGCCACTTTGCAAGCTCTGTTTTCAATTACAAAAGCTTGTTTGAACATGGTCTGTCACAGAGGCTGTTCAAACAGGCTTTTGTAATTGAAAAGGAGGAAAAACAAAAGACTTCTAACCTTCCGGAGCCAAGATCGGATGGAGCTGGTCAGACAATTGTGGAACCAAAATGGTGGTCCCCAGGATGGGGACTGGGGCCAGCCAAGAGGAGAGCTGGGCTCTTTTGCCTGGGCTGAACCTTACTGGACTAGTCTGTTCTGATGGATAAGAGGGTTGGAACAGACGTGAATGGAAGTAGAAAAGTACAGTGACTGCCACCAACGGTTCCTAAAGAGCAATATTAAATCAGTTTTGGATGACCATTCAGAGATAGCCTCAAAGGCCTTTGGCGCCTAGAATTTTAAAAATCACTTCATTTTAACTTTTTTTGCCAATATCTTGAAATTTATCAAGCAAAAATCTCACTTTATTACACATACATCTTTAACTCTTCATGCTTTCTTATCTCACCCTTGGACAACTTTCAGAATCTGCATAGAATTTAGTAACACTGCTTCGTTTTCATTACATTTTGAGGAAAATGACAATGACTTCCAATTTAAGTAAATTTCAGTTAAAATTAGATCAATTTAAAAATATTAAGTGAGGACTTCCCTGGTAGTACAGTGAATGAGAATCCACCTACCAATGCAGGGGACATGGGTTCAATCCCTGCTCCGGGAAGATTCTACCTGTCGCAGAACAACTAAGCCCACGCACCACAACTACTCAGCTTGTGTTCTGCAACTACTGAAGTCCGTATACCTACAGGCCGTGCCCCACAGCAAGAGAAGCCACTGCATCAAGAACCTGTGCCCTGCAACAAAGACCCAGAGCAACAGCAAAAAACCAAACAAACCCCAAACAGTAAGTGAATAGCAGAGCTAGAAGACAAAAACACAGCAAAAGTGACGTTGGTACATGGATATCATAAAAATAAAGAGGTTGAGGAAAATCGAGTTTGGAGACACTGGTTTGGTGGCTAAGAGTTTGGATTATAGACTGACTGCATGTATTCACATCACAGAATACCACCTACTTAAATTTCATAAACCTACATTCTTCCTCTGCAAAATGGGGCTAGTAAAAATATCTAACTTAAAATAAGCAATCATTCAGTAACTGTTTTCTATGATTGTTACTAAAAATAATATTATCATTTAGCTTAATGTTTCTCAGACATAAAAAATGAATGGACTCCCTTTAGAGGGAGAACAATTCTCACGAATGCTTAGTGTGGATGAAAGCTTTTGCAGACCTCAAGCATATGGCTAAGGAAGGATATAATTTATAAACCAAGGATCCAGGCACTACAATCAATCAGTCAAGTGACCGAGGTTTAAGTGATTTATCCAAGGTCATACAACTGTTTAATGATGTATTTTTGAACTACTGAAAGACAGTCCTTGGCAGTGATTGAATCAAACATGTTGCTGTTGTTCAATTGCTAAGTCCTAGTCTTTACTACTCCATGGACTTCAGCCGCCAGGCTCTTTGGTACTCCACTGTTTCCAGGAGTTTGTTCAGATTCATGTCCATTGACTCAGTGATGCCATCGAACCACCTCATCCTTTGTGTCCCCTTCTCCTGCCTTCAATCTTTCCCTGGATCAGTGTCTTTTCCAATGAGTCAGCTCTTCACATCAGGTGGCCAAAGGATTAGAGCTTCAGCATCAGTCCTTCCAATGAACATCCAGGACTGATTTCCTTTCAGATTAACTGGTTTGATCTCCATGCAGTCTAAGAAACTCTCAAGAATCTTCTCCAACACCACAATTTGAAAGCATCAATTCTTTGGGGGCACTCAGCCTTCTTTATGGGCCAACTGTCACATCCTTATGTGACTACTGGAAAAACCATAGCTTTGACATGTAGTAGAATCCAGATCTCTCTCTTTTTTTTTAATCAGTAAATGTGCTTCAGACATGTTGGAATGGGCTAATTATTGTGTGGGTCTGCTGCTCATTGCTGTACTTTTATTGTCCCCATTCTCTTTTCTTTCCAGTCAATGTAACAACCCCAAATTTCACCACACATTTCCAAAGACACCCCAAGGAGGTAGCATCTCCCTGCGGTTATAAACCTCCAGATGTCCACCATCCATTCCAGCCCTCCTCTGTTAACTCCTCCAGGAGTGCTTCAGAAACAAGGTTTCTGGTGAAGATGCTGGTGAGCATCAGCAGCAGAGAGGGATGGGCCTGGATCCACCTGTCACGTGATTACTCAAACACAGTTATGCTGTGCTCAGTTGCTGCAGTCGTGTCCGACTCTTTGTGACCCCCATGGACTGTAGCCCCTCAGACTCCTCTGTCCATGGGATTCTCCAGGCAAGAATACTGGAGTGGGTTGCCATGCCCTTTTCCAGGGCATCTTCCCAACCCAGGGATCAAACCTGCATCTCTTATGTCTCTTATGCATTGGCAAGTGGGTTTTTTTGTTTTTGGTTTTTTGTTTTTTTAACCACTACAACCACCTGGGAAACCCAATTACACACAGATCTAACATGAGATAGCAATGGATTTTGGGAGGGATGTGCTGTTCTTGAGTCTTCTCTTTCCTCCTTTCACTAAGAAAGACAACTGCATGGCTTCGAGTGACCTACCATTGCATAACAGCTTAACTTCTCTCCTCCAGTCCCTAGCTGAGTTAGAACACCATCCCAGGTGAGCAGGGCCCCTCTCACCAGGTAACCAGGACAACAGGCGGGAAAGGTATGAATCTTCAGATGCCTGTTCTACGAATGACCTCAGGAAAGATGAGCGTGGCTCAACAGATTCTTAGAACTGCCATTAGTGATCATGAGCAGGCCTGGGGGAGTGGAGAGGAGAGAGGCTGAGGCAGCATGGGGGAGACCTGTGCTGACCTAAGAACAAAGAAAGCTCCTGTTTCAGGAAAAGGAATGGAGCATATCTGAGAGATGGAGAAGGAAACCTGGTTGTCGCGTGTCTGGCCTTCCCATTACCCTCCTTTCTAGATAGATAGATAGAAAAGTATGCCTGTGTATAGAAAGAGATAGCTCTAGATGGATAGGTGTTATGAGAGATGCACACACATGCAACATAAAATTCACCCTTTAACCATTTTAAAGTGGAACTCATTGGCAGTCAGTACATTCGCAACGGCGAACGCTTTCATCATCCCAAAAAGGAAACCCCATACCCATTAGCAGTCACTCCTCAATCCCCACCTTCCCCCCAGCCTCAGGCAACCACCAGTCCAGTCTATTTTCTGTCTCTAGAGATTTACTTATTCCAGACATTTCATAGAAATGAATTCATACAATATATGTGACCTTTTGTCCCTGACTTTTTCTACTTAGCAGAATGTTTTCAAGGCTTCTGTATATTATAGCATGTATCAGTGCTTCATTCTTTTTTATGGCTAAAAAATATTTCTTTGTATATATAGAGAGCAAATTTGTTTATCCATTGATCAGGTGATGGACAGTGGGCTGCTTCCACCCTTTGGCAAGTGTGAATCGTGATGCTGTGAACATTCATGTGCAGGGGGTAGGGATTGTGTGTGTGTGTGTGTGTGTGTGCACATGCATGTGTATTGTTTAGTCATGTCTGACTCTTTGTGACCCCAAGGACTATAACCTGCCAGGTTCCTCTGTCCATAGTAGGGACTATGGGGCAACTGTAATTCAATGGAAGTTCACCTGCCAAGGTGAGCAGTCTGAGAACTGGTGCTCAGGAGGGATACGTTTTGACATGGAGAGAGGGACCACATGGGTGATCAGTTTCAGAGGGAGTCTGTGCTAAAGGGAAGCAGCAGGCAGGAAGGCACAGCCATCCCGCTGGAAGAACCCAGAGTGTGCAAGGAGAACAAGGAAGTCTGGCACCACCTTAGGGTGCCCCGTTGTGGCTCAGCTTAGAGAATGTGCTCCTGGTCTCTGCAGAGGAGTCTCTGCACCTGATGCAGCTCCCCAGGCCCGGGGACCCACAGAGTGTCCGAGGATCTGGGGAAGGGGAACAGCGTCTCAAGTCATGAAGCTGGGGAGAGGGGGAAAGTTCATGAAGACAGATGCGCCAGGCCAGAAGGTTCCTGGGATGGTAGCAAAGCTGGGGAGGTCTCTGGGGATCCCTAAGGGAATGGCAGGAAGGCGCGACAGTTAAGAGCTGACTCTCGAGGCAGAGAATCTAGGTCTAAATTCATGGTTGGCCAGGTCAGGTGCGACGTCAAGGCAAATGCTCCAAGCCATGAGAGGCCCAACCTGCGCCACGGCTTGATGCCAAAGGGCTGCTACTCAATAATCCTGACTGTTACTCAGCAGCTCATGGCTCCCTTCTCCATTGGAGGGGGCCCCTCCCCACCTCCTTCCAAGGGCCTCTAAGTCCCCTTTGGCCACACTCAGACTCAAGACAGCTCAGTGCCTCAGAGAACAGGAGGTTCAGCAAGGAACACCCCCTCCCCCACCATAGCTGGAGCATCCGTCCCTGGTCTGTTCGTTTAGAGTTTATTATTTTTTCTTATTTAAATTGTAAATTCCCCTTCCCTGGAAGTCTTGCCCAAACTGTCCTGGTATCACGACATTAGCAGCTGGTTCCCCCTCTGGTTACAGATTTTCTGATCACTCGAGTGCATCATCCGGTGCAAAGCGAAATTAGCTGCCCCAGCAAGCAGCTGGAGAGGTTAAAGCGGAAACCATCCGGGGCCTCCCCAGAGTCCTTGGGGAAGAGGCAAGGGGCGAGAGCAGGCTGAGGCAGTCTCAGTGCCCGATCCCCAGACAGGGCTGGGCAATCACGGGGCGCCAGTCTCCTGCACCCCGGCTCGGGAGCACAGCCAGGGAGCGGGAGGCACGATGCCAGTGTCTTCCAGGCCCAGTGGCTGCAATCTTCCAAACACTTGAATATTTTACACTTTCTCCTGTGGCTGGGCTCACATGCAGAAATGGAGCGCAATCGCCCCTGAATTCCAAATTTACTTTAAGTAATTAAACTCATTTATTTCCATCTGAATACACTACGGGGTTGGAGGAGTTTATGGAAATCTGGGTAAGGAGAATGAATAGATAAATAAATTACTCGGGGAGAGCCGGTTACTGATGGAGACAAGGGGCCAGCAGTAGCTTCCTGCCAGAGTGGACTGGGCACTCTGCACCCCGTACACCTCTAGCCTGAACCCTGTACCCAGCAAGGGGTGGGGGTGAGTCTCACAAGCACTTGTAGGGGCTGGTGGGTGGGACTGTGCCACCCTGAGCCAGGCAGGAACTTCCAGTGTGCTCCCCTTGCTCCAGGAAGATCAGGGACTGAGCAATGTCTGTCCTCAGCGGGGTCCCCTGCACCCTGTGGCTTTTCCCCGTTTCCTTCCTTCCTCCCTCCTTCCTGCTTTCCTTTCCTCATTTTCTCATCCCCTTCATTACCCTTCAAGAAATAGCTGCTTTTATCAATAGTCTCATCAGTATCAATGGTTGGCTCCATCTCAAAATCAGTTTTCCCTTGAGGCCCTCACTGGTCCTACTAAGTAGATAAGGATCTTTTCCCATCTGAGTGCTCCCCCAACTCCCTTCTCTTCCCCCTCAACAAGGGCATTTTCCTTCTACCTTTCATCAGGTTCTACACTGTGCTATAAGTGGTGTATGTAGAAGCTGCAAGTACTCTGAAGGATCTGAACAACTGAGTCAATAAAGATACTCTCCTAGAGAGCGTGGATGAAATAAAGAAATATGCTTGTCCCATCAGAAGCCACCAGGAAGACAATTATGAGCTGGAGCAGGACCAGATCTCTGCTTCTCAGTCTTCTCTCAAACCCCATACTTATTACAACCTTTCTGTTCTCTGAGACGCTGGGCATGATACCTGTGTCTTAGGAGCTCAATAGTAGGTATGGAGCTGCATGGAATTTGGAGAGGCCAAGTGCCCTTCATCACATCAGAGATGCAGTATGGGTAGGAGTTCATCATTCCTGTGATCTACAGGGTCTCCTGCTCAGTAGCATGCAGGGAAAAGGAGAACAGAGTCCACAGGAACCCTTCCTGCATTGGTGCATATTCACACACCACCATCACAATTACCCGAAGAATTGCTCATCAACACCCAAAAGAATTAAAAACATGTACTCAGACGATTGTACACAAATGTTTGTAGTAGCACCGTTCATAAGAGCCAAGGGGTAGAAACAACCCAAATGTCCATCAACTGATGAATGGAAAATTAAGTGTGGATATCTGTGCAGTGGAATATTATGCCACCAAGAACAAGTATGAAGTGATGGCATACTACCCCATGGATGCATCTTGAAAGCATGACGCCATGGGAGAGAAAGAAGCCAGACACAAAAGGACAAAGACTGTGTGAGTCCAGTTAGATGAAATGTCCAGAATGGGCAAATCTGTAGAGACAGAATGTAAGTTAGTGGCTGCCAGGAGATGTGAGGGGGCGGGACAAAGTGAGGCTGGAGAGGACAGAGGGTGGGGCCTTGCAATGGCAGCTCACTCTGAACAGGGAAGTTTGCATTTAGCAAAGATCATTCCGGCTACGCTTTGAGAATAGATTAGAGGATCCACTGGGGGCCCAGGTAGCGGAAGTGCAGGGAGGCCGTCCGGTGTCCAGGTGAGAGGTGATGGCAGCATCATGGTCATTTTTGCATGGACACTGATTCCCAGCTCCCAGGACAGATGAGGCAGGAACCACCTGTAAGTACCTGGAGGCATCCAGAGATCACCTTGAGCCTCCTCATACCCCAGTCCTCTCCTTACTTCCTTAAATGCCACAGACGGAGACCCACAAGCCACCCCCACACCCACCCTACCACCCAACATGGCTCCCATGGGTGGGGTCAGAACCATCTGGGGATTCCCACATTCTTAGACTGGGATCTTCACCAGCTTCATAATCTTGAGAAAACTACTCAGCATCTTAAACCCTCCATTTCTATATAAAATTAAGATGAGTCATAAAAGCTCCAGATCTCTCAGGCTGTTGAGGGGATTTCACATAAGATGCACATAAAGAGTTTAGCAGAGGGTCCGGAGACAAGCACTTAATGCACTTATATTAAACATGATCAATTATTACCAATATTACCATGTTCTAAAACAAGGGAGCCCTTTGGACAATCTAAACAGACATTGTTCCAAAGAAGATATACAGATGGTGTAAAAGCACATGAAAAGATGTCCAACATCACTAATTATTAGAGAAATGCAAATTAAAACCAGCAATGAGATATCGCTTCACACTAGTCAGAATAGCCATCATCAAAAAAATCTACAAGCAATATATGCTAGAGAGGGTGTGGAGAAAAGAGAACGCTCCTACACTGTTGGGGGGTGGAAAGGTTAACTGGTATAGTCACTTTGGAGAACAGTATGAACAGTATGGAGGTTCCTAAAATAAAACTAAAAACACAGCTAGCATATGATCCGACAGTCCCACTCCTGGCCATGTATTCAGAGAAAACCATAAATTGAAATGATGTATGCACCCTGATGTTCATTGAAACACTATTTACAATGGTCAGGATGTGGAAGCAACCTAGATGTCCAACAACAGAGGGATGGATAAAGAAGATGTGGTACATACATACAATGGAATACTACACAGTCACAAAAAGAATGAAATGGTGCCACTTGCAGCAACATAGACCTAGAGATTATCATACTGAATCTGAATGAAGTCAGACAGAGCAAGACAGTTACCATATGGTATCACTTTTACGTGGAATCTTCCAAAACAAAGGATACAAATGAACTTATCTACCAAATAGGAATAGAGTTACAGACGGAGAAAATAAATTTATGGTTTTTGTTGTCCAGTCATGTCCGGCTCTTTGCAACCCCATGGACTGTGGCATACCAGGCCTCTTTGTCCCTCACCATCTCCTGAAGTTTGCCCAAGTTCATGTCCATTGCATCAGGGATGCCATCCCACCATCTCATCCTCTGATGCCCTCTTCTCCTTCTAGACATCTGAAGGTGTCCAAATATATGGTTACCAAGGTGGAAGGGACAAACTGGAAGATTGGGACGGACATATACACACTCAGTTTAGTTCAGTAGCTCAGTTGTGTACAACTCTTCGCCACCTCATGGACTGCAGCATGCCAGGCCTTCCTGTCCATCACCAACTCCCAGAGCTTGCTCAAACTCATGTCCATCAAGTCGGTGATGCCATCCAATCATCTCATTCTCTGTCGTCCCCTTCTCCTCCTGCTTTCTATACTTCCCAGCATCAGGGTCTTTCACAATGTGTCATTTTTTTGCATTAGGTGGCCAAAGTACTGGAGCTTCAGTTACAGCATCAGTCCTTCCAATGAACATTTAGGACTGATCTCCTCTAGGATTGACTGGTTTGATCTCCTTGCAGCCCAAGGGACTCTCAAGAGTCTTCTCCAACACTGTGGTTCAAAAGCATCAATTCTGTGATGTTCAGCTTTCTTTATGGTCCAACTCTCACATCCATACACGACTACTGGAAAAACCATAGCTTTGACTGTCCAAACCTTTGTTGGCAAAGTAATGTCTCTGCTTTTTAATATGCTGTCTAGGTTGGTCATAGCTTTCCTTCCCAGGAGCAAGCATCTTTTAATTTCATGGCTGCAGTCACCATCTGCAGTGATTTTGAAGCCCCCCAAAATAAAGTCTGTCACTGTTTCCATTGTTTCCCCATCTATTTTCCATGAGATGATGGGACCGGATGCCATGATCTTAGTTCTTTGAATGTTGAGTTTTAAGCCAGCTTTTTCACTCTCCTCTTTCACTTTCATCAAGAGGCTCTTTAGTTCCTCTTTGCTTATATATAGTATACACACTACTATATATAAAATAGATAACTAATAAGGACCTACTATGTAGCACAGGGATCTCTTCTCAATATTCTATAATGGCCTATATGAAAAAGAATCTTAAAAGAGTGGACTTTTGTATAACAGATTCACTTTGCTGTACATGTGAAACTAACTCAACATTATAAATCACCTACACACTCAGTCGCTAAAGTGTGTCCAGCTCTATGAGACCCCATGGACTGTAGCCCACAGGCTCCTGTGTTCATGGGATTCCCCAGGTAAGAATGTTGGAATGGATTGCCATTTCTTCCTCCAGGGGATCTTCCCAACCCAGAGACCGAACCCACGTCTCTTACGTCTCCTGCACTGGCAGGCGGGTTCTTTACCACTAGTGCCACCCAGAAAGCCCCGAAATCAGTTATACCCTAATAATAAAATTTGGGGCAAATTCCTTCTCTGGAGTGTGGGCTCCTTTAAGGGTAGATTCTTGGTCTATTTCCCTGGGTTTGAATGAGAGCCTGATACTCTGTGGGTGCCCAGTAAACAGCTGTCTGATGTGGGAAAATGGGAATAAACACTGTCCCATGAATTGCAAGTTGTAAAGGAGGTTAAAGTGAGGCAACAGTGGCATGCGGGTGAACAGGGAGGAAGGGATAAATCAGGATGCCTTGTGATTCAATTCATCCCCCCCAGAGCATCCTGTGGACACGGGAGGCAGGTCATATCACATGTACACCAGATGGGTGAGGACACCCTCGGCTCATTCTGCTGGCCTTGCTAGGCAGGAGCTCCCCAGGGCATGCTAAGCTGTTTCTCCCCACCAGTGAGAGAGTTTTCTCTCTCGACTAAGAGGCTGTCACTTCCCAGTCTCTCCCAGCTCAATCCAGGAGCTGTGCCTTCAGGAAGTTAAGCTAATAAAGCAGCGGCCGGCCGCCGTGGCAGTGATAAGCGGCTTAGCGTGGGGCGGGGAAGGGGGAGCTGGTGCTGACCTGGCAGCTTTTCACCTGACGACCACTTGTGGAGCTTGTGAGAAGGGAAAATGAGAATTATCCTTCCCTCCCGGGAGATCGTCCTCTTGCTTCCTCAGAAATTAGTTCCAAGGCCAGAATGTGATGGGAGACTCAGCATTTCTGAACTAGAAAGGGAAAATGTTGTGGGCAGGAGGGCAACCCAGATCTCTACAAAAGCTTTAGCCTGATGGTAAATGGCCGAGTTTTAATAGAAGTAATGGTCATTCGAGGTCTCTTCCCTAAGACATTTTCTCCGAGCTTGAGTGGAGAGCTGGGGAAAGGAGGAAGGGAAAGAAAATAGAGAGAGAAAGGATGAGCCAGGTAAACAGAATTAAGAGAACAGCATCCCCCAACAAGGGAAAGGGGAATTAGGAATGATCAGGGCGGTTATGGATAAAGTCACCTAAGCCACTATGACAATGACGGGAAAGTATTAACAGTCCTTTCATCTGTGCTGATTGTCCAAGTATCAGAGAGCCTGTTCAGACATGGCAAGGATTATTAGACATCGTCTCCTGTGTCAAGCTGTCCAAGGCCTACCATTTGTATTTGAAATAGAGCTTAAAAGCTTTAATATGGCCTGCAGGGACTCCCACAATCTAATCTCACATCTGCCAGGGACAGGCAACATCAGCTGCTTTGAAGGATTGTGAGGTGAGTAAGACGGCTCCTGCCAGGGAACTATATACAGTTCACAGGAGAGTGCACTGAACAACTCTAAGGAGCATCATTCCCAATGTGGTTGTTACAGATTGGGAATGTAACGACAGTGATATGTCATATTAGCTGTCTTCAGAAATCTTCTCTGACCACCAAGAGTAAGTCTCTCCTGTTAATTCTCTATTTAATCAACCTATTTATTTCCTTTATAGAACTTATTGCAATCAAAACTGTACTGCCAGGCTTCCCTGATGGTCTAGTGGTTAAGAATCTGCCTGCCAATGCAGAGGACTTGGGCTTAATCCCTGGTCCAGGAAGATGCCACAAGGCAAGTAAGCCTATGTGCCACAACTACTGAGCCCATGCTTTAGAGCCCATGGGCTGAAAGTACTGAAGCCCGTGTGCCTAGAGCCAGCGCTCCACAAAAAGTGAAGCCCCTGCAGTGAGAAGCCCCGTGCACTGCAGCTAGAGAGCAGCCCCTGCTTGCCGCAACTAGAGTAAGTCCGAACACAGGAATGAAGACCCAGCACAGCAAAAAATAAAAATAAATAAAAAAATATTATTTCAAAATTACAGTGCCTACTATCAGTCTTCCCCACTAGAATGTGAGCTCCATGTTGATCTTCTTCACTGTCTCCTCACCTCTAAAGAATAAGCAGTCACTCAGTATCTACAAGCTACATATCTTCATTAAGCTCATTTCTAGATAAAGAAAGAGCAGCCAGCATGTAGCTACTAAATGTAGCTCAGAGATGCTGAGGTACTTGATTAGGGCCACACTATCAGCAGCGCTTGAGTCTGAACTGAGTCTTGGGTCTTACGACACCAGGAGAATACTTCTCCCGAGTGGCCACCAAGCCAGTCTCCCAGGTTTCCCCTCCATTCCTGAGTCCTGAACCCAGAACCGGACAAGCTCCTGGCACTTTTCTCATGGACCCATCCCTTCATTATACTTTTTCCTCATTAGAACTTCACTTTCATCACCAAACCAGCAGCCTTAATCGCGTGTCAGCTCTGCCGCTTCTAATTATTTCACTGTAATTATTTTTCCTTAACAAAGGAGATAAAACTAATCATAACATCTTTTTGTAAGCCTCCAAGAGTCACGCTTAAATTACTGCACTGATTTGAAAACCCCAGCAAGCAAATAGGAAATAATTATACTTTTATCTGGGCTGTAGGCTGACACTTTGCCAGATACCTACTAAGTTTTTGTTCAGAAACAAGAGGTCATGAGCAGGAAAAAAAAAATTGACTTTGTCATGAACATCCTTCAACTTGTGATGAATCTTTCCCTCTACAAGTTTGCGACCTGGAGGGGACTGGAGTGAGGTGGGAGGAGCTGGAGAACTAGCGATGTCTCCAAGGCATCCCCAAAGCGCACTATTTTCAGGGTAGACCCCCAATCTCTGATTAGCACAAAACTACCATCTGGTCAACTCCTCTCCAGAAGGCACCAAACAAGTGTGCTTCAGTGGGAAGGTGAAAACAGTGGAGAAGGCTATTATGCTCCTGCTATTGGCTAAGTGCTCTTCTAGGAAATGGATGGGCCTTGTCTCATTTAATAACTATAATAGCCTAATAGGTAACTGTCAGTGTGCCTGTTGTTGCTGGTGGTCAGTCGCTCAATTGGCTCCAACTCTTTGCGACTGCATGGACCGCAGTACGCCAGACTTCCCTGTCCTTTACTATCTCCCAGAGTTTGCTCAAACTCTTGTCCACTGAGTTGGTGATGCCATCCAACCATCTCACCATCTGTCACCCTTGTCTCCTCCTGCTCTCAATCTTTCCCAGCATCAGGGTCTTTTCCAAGGAGTTGGCTCTTCATATCAGGTGGCCAAAGTATTGGAGCTTCAGCTTCATCAGTCCTTCCAGTGAATATTCAGGGTGCCCATTACATAGATGAGAAAACTGAGGCTAAATAACTTTGCCAAAGCCACGAATTTAGCAACTGAGATAGGTCTGTCTCCTCCTAAAATGCTGTTCTTTCCAGTAATCTCTATTCCAGGTAGCCCTTGGGTGGGGAGGGGAGAATGGGGGAGTAAGAGGACTCAGAGTTTAGAGGCTGTCCTTGCACTGCAGCCTCTCTCCACGAGGATGCCTCAGGGCCTCCCTCAGAAGATCTAAGTGGGATTAGACACAGGGCACAGGGGCTGATGCACTGAGAGCGCTCAACGCATGCCAGCTGCTCTGCTGTCTGACCTTCTTGGGAAAGAAAATAAACATGTACTCAGTGCCCCTGGACTGGAGAGTGAGAGACTGGGATGGCGCCCCAGGCAGGCTCTGCTTATCTCAACACCAAGAGGGCTCTGAAGATACCGCTGTGACACAAGATAAGGGGAACAGGAACTTTCGTGGTTCAGATCATTCACAAGCATCTGGCGAAAATCCTCATTGGTGATAACTCTCGAGTCAAAATAGAGGAATGGAAGTGCTGCAGGGGGTGGCCACAGAGAGCAGAGTCCAGGTGTGAGGGTGTAGAGACCTGGGCGGCTCCACCCAGCCCAAATGGTGAGACCCTTTCTGCCAGCCACCTCCAGGCTAACCAAACCAACCACGTGGTGACAGGGCCTCTTAGTGCTTATTCCCCTAGAAGCAGATGCTGGGTCAATGATCCAAGCACAAGTCATTTAGTTGGGAGGCGACTGGTAGGAGAGGGAGGCGTGAAAGGAACGTGGCTCATGTTATCAGGCAGAGTATCACCGTGGGAAACTCGATCCACCCCCCTGCCCTCCGCCCCAGGGAGTACTGGGAGCCAAGGTCAGGTCAAGGTCCCATCCGGAGGGTGGGGGAGCTGGAGTATTCATACACCAACTTCCATCTGTCGTGGAACAGAGAGCTCTTCCAGGAAAAGCCAATTTGCCAGCACTTCCAGCATGCACTGCACACAGAGGAACTCGAACGGCTCCAAAAAAAAAAAGGAAGAAATTCTCAGGCAGAGATGCTGCCAGATGGGACTTAGGCCACTGTGCACCCCAGCAGTCAGGACAGAAGCAAGACACTGATTGAGGGACGAACTTAAAGAGGCTGGCAACCCCCTCCTCCTCTGACCGGGAGCTACCCTGGACAGCTCCTTTCTGTCCTCTGCAAGTCAGATGAAACCCAACGATGTCATCTTCCTCCCATCCACTGATCAGCCTCCAGACTTCCTGAACCTTTTGAACCTACCCTACAAGGTCCCTCCCCTCATGGGGCTCAGAAAAGACTCTCAGAGTTGCCATCGTCAGGACTTTCTTCTTCTTAAAGGCAGAGGGATGGACAAACTGATTCTTAAGTTCCAAGTGTTCTGAGCTAAAGATGGACTATCTCCCAGTCAAGAAGACCTTGGCACCTCCTAGACTGCGTTTTGAGTTCTGGGAGTCAGGCAGTGGAAACTACGCCCCTCTCTAGTCAATGTTCAGTCAAATCTCCCTGGAGAGTAGCCTGAGCAGCAGGGATGTCCAGGCTGTATAGAGGTCTCCACCAGCTCTACTTGGGCTTCCCTGGTAGCTCAGGTGGTAAAGAATCTGTCTGCAATGCAGGAGACCACAGTTCGATTCCTGGGTCAGGAAGACCCCCTGGAGAAGGGATAGGCTACCCACTTTAGTAATCTTGGGCTTCCCTGGGGGCTCAGAGGGTAAAGAAGCCCCCTGCAATGTGGAAGACCTGGGTTCAGTTTGATCCCTGAGTTGGGAAGATCCCCTGGAGAAGAGAATGGCTACCCACTCCAGTATTCCTGCCTTGAGAATTCCAAGGACAGATGACCCTGGCAGGCTACAGCCCATGGGGTCACACAGAGCCAGACATGATTGAGTGACTTTCACTTATCTTACCAACTTACTTCCCTTTAATTCTTCACATTTTTGGTGACCATTCTAGACTGATGGTTTCGAGGCTCTGACACTTTACCAAGGCTGGATTTACTCCCTACCTTTACATCCTTGGGGAGTGAGCTACCTACAGCAGCAACACTTGAGCAACTGATCTGCCAAGAGTGGTGGGGAGTGGTTTGCAGAGTTCAGCTCCCTGTTAATTTCATTCATGCAATAGTGGGATCGCATCAGCATCACCCCCTCCCACAGACGGAGCCACTCTCCTTTTATCTGTGTGATTTGGGGCATCGCCGTAAGTTTTTTTTTTTTTTTTGTAAGAAAGACCCAGCACTTCCCATTCATATGCATCAAACAGAAATGAAGCTTTGGAACACTAAGACTACCAAGACAACAGGAGCAGAAGGCAGCGGCGGCTCACAAGTAAAGAATCTGCCTTCAGTGCAAGAGACCCGGGTTCCATCCCTGGGTCAGGAAGATCCCCTGGAGAAGGGAATGGAAACCCACTTCAGTGTTCTTGCCTGGAGAATCCCATGGACACAGGAACCTGGAGGGCTACAGTCCATGGGGTCACAGAGGGTCAGACATGACTGAACGACTAACACTAATATTCCTCTGTAGTTTTAGGTCTTGGAAGGGAACATAACATAATAATAAAGAATAAGACTGTGCTATACAGTAAGTTGGTTACTTGTTGGCTATCTATTTTATTTTCTAAATCAAAGCATTATTTTATTTACATATTATATTTTGGCCATACTGACCAGCATGTGCGATCTGAGCTCCCTGACCAGAGATTAGACCCACATTCCCCCTGCATTGGCAGCACGGAGTCTCAGCCACTGGACCACCAGGGAAGTCCCTAGTCATCTATTTTAAATATAGTAGCATGTTCATGCTAATCCCAAACTCCTAATCTACTCCTGCCCTCACTTTTTCCCTGGTAACCATTAAGTTCAATCCCCGAACTAAATGGGAAAAGATTTTGAAAGAGGATGAATATGTGTATGGGGGTAACAGAATCACTTTGCTGTATACCTGTGACTAACACATCATTGTTGATCAACAATACTCCAACATAAAAGTCTTTTTCATTAAAAAGAGTTTTCAAATGGCTACCTGAGTTCCCATCTGAACTCTACCCTTGACTGAGCATGGCCTCATAATATGGTTTCCCCAAGTGCTCCTGGATGTACTGAGTCCCACCTCAAGGGGTTACTGTGAAGACTGAATGTGTTCTCACATGCTGGGCACATGTCTGTGTTCAGTGAATGTAAACTCACGCCATGGGGACCAAAGCGAGTCCCTTCCCGCCCAGCCCACGGAAGATGGTGATGGGGATTGCGATGTCACACCAATTACTCTACAATCACTAAGTGCTCCATGCCCTGAAGGGACACAGCAGGCTCCACGAGAACTGTTGCAGATGGAAAAACGTTTATCTGGTTTAATCTCTCCTCTTGATGGTTAGGAAGACTAAGGTGTTTAATGTGGAACATCCCGACGCCAGGTCACACATAGAGAGCCAGGCAGGACGGGGACTCTGGCGTCTCAGTTCCAATCCCCGTCCTCTTTCAGTTGGGTGATGCTTTCTCACGTGTGTCGCTGGGTCTGTTCGTGTCACCCTGATGCTGCAGGTTGATTATCTGTGAAGCTTCCAGGTTTTGAGGGGCTGCAGAAAGTACCCACCAAATGCATGCATCCCCACCCTGCTTTCCTCTCTAAAGCCTCTGGGAAAGCATGGAGCTTCTGTCTGCATAGCACCCAGATGGTGGAGTGCTCACCCCTCCCGAGCCAACTCAGTGCTCAAAATCAGGGAATCGTCCTTTGGAGAGCATGCAGTTCAAACCTGCATCTTTCCTGAACACCCAGCATCTTCCCATCCAGAGATCTGACCCAGGTCAGGCCTGCGCTGGGTGCCATCATGAGCCACCCAGACCGCCTTCAGGGTCCCACCTTCCGGGAGTGCAGGTGGCAGGTGCCCTTGGCTCTCAGCCCTCCCTGGGAATGCCTCAGCTGAAGGGACCGCCTCCATGAAGCTGCCCTCTTCCTGGGACGGCTCAGGTACAAAGATCCGGCCTTCTCACCACAGTGTAGGCGGTTCTGAATGGTCATTCGAGCATTGAGACTCTGCCCTGCGTGGGCTTTGGGCCTCTGTTGAGACGGCACCCCAGCTCATTCACCCACCCCCCAGCCAACCCCTGCCCTGCTCTCTTCCCTCCCCCCAGGGGTGGACCCTGGAGGCCCCCCATAAGCTTCTTGGATGCACCTCCTGGCTTCCGCAGAAACCCGAGCTGCCCCACACACGCACCTCAGAGGTGAACCAGAACCAGCACCAAACCAGAACCCAGGTGTCCAGATCTGCAGCCCGCGGCCATTCCCATAGGAAAGAATTGGCTAATCCTCCTATCAGTATCCTAGGACCGCCATAAGGACAGGTTGCTTATGCAGCAGAAGTGTGTTGTCTCACGGTTCTGGAAGCTGGAGATTCAGGTTGGCTGGGTGAATTCCTCCTGTGTTCTAGGAGGAATCATCTGTTCCACGTCTCTCACCTAGCTCCTGGTGGTTTTCTGGCAATCTTTGATGTTCCTTCTAGAAGTATCAGCTGCATTTACGCCTTCACTTTTTTTATATATATATTTTCTTGGCCACACCACACAGCATGCAGGATCTTAGTTCCTCGACCAGAGATTCGACCCGCATCCCTTGCACTGGAAGCACAGAGCCTTAACCACTGGACCAGCAGGGAAGTCCCCCTGTGCATGGGAGACCTATTTACCTTCAATTTGGGGGTGGCAAAGAGGCTAGCTCCAAATAGGACAATTTGGAATTCTTTTGAAAGAGGCATCTTTACATGGTATTATTCCCATGTGTGTGTCTAAGTCCAAATTTACCCCTTTAATAAGAACATCAGTTCCATTGGATTTGGGGCCCACTCTAGTGGCTCATGGAGAAGGTGATGGCACCCCACTCCAGTACTCTTGCCTGAAAAATCTCATGGATGGAGGAGCCTGGTGGGCTGCAGTCCATGGGGTTGTGAAGAGCCGGACATGACTGAGCAACTTCACTTTCACTTTTCACTTTCATGCATTGGAGAAAGAAATGGCAACCCACTCCAGTGTTCTTGCCTGGAGAATCCCAGGGACGGGGGAGCCTGGTGGGCTGCCATCTATGGGGTCGCACAGAGTCGGACACGACTGAAGCGATTTAGCAGCAGCAGCAGCAGCAGCTAGTGGCTCAGACAGTAAAGAGTCTGCCTGAACTGCGAGAGACCCAGGTTCAATCCCTCGGTCAGGAAGATCCCCTGGAGAAGGGAATGGGAACCCACTCCAGCATTCTTGCCTGGAAAATCCCACGTACAGAGGAGTCTGGCGGGCTACAGTCCACAGGGTCGCAAAGTCAGACACGACTGATTGACTAACACGTACACACTACTCCAGAAGGACTCCATCTAAACTACTCACATCTACAATGACCCTGTCCTCAGAAAAAGTCGCATTGTGAGTTACTGGAGGTCAGGACGTCAACATACGAATATTGTGGAGGATGCAATTCAACTTGTAACACTTCTCTCAGGGAAAATATCAGTTATGTTGATAGTGCTCACAAGACGTGCTGTCTGTGGCTCAGACGGTAAAGAATCTGCCTGCAATGCAGGAGACCCAGGTTCAATCCCTGGGTCAGGGAGATCCCCCTGGAGAAGGGAATGGCTAACCACCCCAGTCGTCTTGCCTGGAGAATTCCACGGACAGAGAAGCCGGGTGGGTTAGAGTCCACAGGGTAGCAAAGAGTCGGACACAAGTGAGTGAGTAAACAGCAACACGAGACACAGCAAGCAGGACGTGAGGGTGGCCTCTACCCCCACCACACCCACTGGTACCCGGGCCAGCTTCCCCTTAGCCTGCATCACACCCTGACACAGAGCTTCCGGTGGTCACTTGCACCAAGTGTTGCCACAGAGATGAAACCTATTCATCTTCGATTTGGGTGCAGGGAAGAGATTAATTCCAAACAGGGCAATCTGGAATTCTTCTAGAAGAGTGTGTTAATTTGCTATAATGAAGTACAGCAAACTATGAACTGAAACTGTGAGCGTTGGAGGCTTGAAGTCTGAGGTCATCAGGGTTGGCTCCTTCTCTGCTTGAGGATGGTCGTCTCCTCCCTGTGTGCTCACGTGGGCCTCCTTCTGTGTCTGGGTCCTAATCTCCTCCTATTACAAGAAGACAAGTCATAAGGAATTAGGGTCCACCCTAATGACCTCATTGTAACTTGACAGTGAAAGTGTTAGTGACTCGGTTGTGTCTGACTCTTTGCCACTCCATGGATTGTACCCTCTGTCCATGGAAGTCTCCAGCAAGAATACTGGAGTGAGTAGCCATGCCCTTCTCCAGGAGATCTTACTGACCCAGGGATGGAACCCAGGTCTCCCATATTTCAGGCAGATTCTTTACCATCTGAGCCATCAAAGAAGCCCATTTTAACTTCAGTTCAGTTCAGTTGCTCATTTGTGTCTGACTTTTTGTGACCCCATGGACTGCAGCACGCCAGGTTTCCCTGTCCATCACCAACTCCTGGAGCTTACTCAAACTCATGTCCATTGAATCAGTGATGCTATCTAAACATCTCATCCTCTGTCATCCCCTTCTCCTCCTGCCTTCAATCTTTCCCAGCATAAGGGTCTTTTCCAGTGAGTCAGTTCTTCACATCAGGTGGGCAAAATATTGGAGTTTTAGCTTCAGCATCAGTCCTTCCAATGAATATTCAGGACTGATATCATTTAGGATGGACTGGTTGGATCTCCTTGCTGTCCAAGGAATTCTCAAGAGTCTTCTCCAACACCACAGTTCAAAAGTATCAATTCCTCAGTGCTCAGCTTTCTTTATAGTCCAACTCTCACAGCCATACACAACTACTGGAAAAACCATAGCTTTGACTAGATGGACTTTTGTTAGAAAAGTAATGTCTCTGCTTTTTAATATGCTGTCTAGATTGATCAGAGTTTTAATTCCAAGGAGCAAGTGTCTTTTAATTTCATGGCTGCAGTCTCCATTTGCAGTGATTTGGGAACCCCCCCCCCCCCAAAAAAAAACAAAGTCTCTCACTGTTTCCATTGTTTCCCCATCTATTTGCCATGAGGTGATGGGACCTGATGCCATGATCTTAGTTTTCTGAATGTTGAGCTTTAAGCCAACTTTTTCACTCTTCTCTTTCACTTTCATCAAGAGGCTGTTTAGTTCTTCACTTTCTGCCGTAAGGGCGGTGTCATCTGCATATCTGAGGTTATTGATATTTCACCTGGCAATCTTGATTCCAGCTTGTGCTTCATCCAGCCTGGCATTTCACATGATGTACTCTGCATATAAGTTGAATAAGCAGGGTGACAATATACAGCCTTGACATACTGCTTTTCTGATTTGGAACCAGTCTGTTGCTCCATGTGCAGTTCTAACTGTTGCTTCTTGACCTGCATACAGATTTCTCAGGAGGCAGGTCAGGTGGCCTGGTCTTCCTATCTCTTTAAGAATTTCCCATAGTTTGTTGTGATCCACCCAGTTAAAGGCTTTGGCATAGTCAATAAAGCAGAAGTAGATGTTTTTCTGGAACTCTTGCGCTTTTTTGATGATGCAATGGATGTTGGCAATTTCATCTTAATCACCTCTTAAATAGACACTATCTCCAAAAACAAACACATCCTGAGATGCTGGGGGTTTCAGACTGAGTAGACATATAAATCTGGGTGGGATGCAGTTCAGTCCACAGCAGGAAAGGAGAACGTACCGTGATCTGAAAGTATGGGCCTGACCATTTCATGGCCACCCCTACCCCACCCTGCATTCTGCCTTTCCCAGTTAGTCTCTCTCCTCATGGGCTTTTACTTAAGGGAGTTTCCCATATTTATTGCCCCGAGAGCACAGGAAAGAAAACCACACAGGCCCTGAAACAAAAAACCAGTTCCTAAACACCTCTCTCCTCGAGTGATAGGGAAGTCTCTGCTAAGAACATGCATCAAAGTCGAGGGGAATCTTTGTATTCCGCTGGCCTGACTTACAAGGTAAAGTGGCATGCAGATTTTTTATTTAATAAATTCCCACAGAAAATTAGTTTTTCACAGTGGGGAGAATTTCAAGGCTTGCCGAGATGAGCGGGCAGGATCTAATCACTGTCGAGGCTTTGTACATACAGCGGGCATCTCGGATCTCCGAATGATCCAATTACTCTGCGGAGGCCCATCCGCCTCACCTGCATACTAATCGCGAGAAGGAAACACACTGGCCTTTTCGGGAAGCTCCAGACGCATGTGGCTCCCTCGCTGACCTTCTGCCAATTACATTCATCTCAATTCTATTAGCTCGTTTTTTGCCCGAAGGTGACATATGCCTGGCTTAGATGGAGACGTGCCTCCACCAGCTTCCCTAGGCAAGGGGAGAGGATGCCGGCTCCGCGGCGCACACATGTGGCTCGCACAGCCGAGGCCCCTGAGTTTGCTTCCTTATGGTCCTCACAGTGAGGACCGCTGAAACAGGAGAGTGCAGCCATCCTGGGGGATAGACCAGTGTCTAAGTTCTGATAGGTGGCTTTTTTAGAGATAGAGTGATGAAATAGGGTCAGACATTTGTGTTGGGGCCTTCCTTAGTGGCTCAGACTGTAAAGAATCCTCCTGCAATTCAGGAAACCTGGGTTCGATCCCTGGGTTGGGAAGATCTCCTGGAGAAGGGCATGGCTACCCACTTCAGTATTCTCACCTGGAGAATCCCATGGACAGAGGAGCCTGGCGGGCTACAGTCCATCAGGTCACATAGAGTTGGACACGACTGGAATGACAGCATGCATGCACACACGTCTGTGTTTGAGTTCAAGTTCCTCTCTTAGAGGGCAACGTGGAACAGATGGCTTCACTTTCTCTAACCTCTGAGGTCTCATAGATAAAATGGAGGTGGATACAGGTTCTGATAGCTCAGTTGGTAAAGAATCTGTCTGCAATGCAGGAGACCCCAGTTTGATTCCTGGGTTGGGAAGATCCACTGGAGAAGGGAAACCAACTTCAGTATTCTGGCCTAGAGAAGTCCATGGACTGTATAGTCCATGGGGCCACAAAGAGTCGGACACAACTGAGTGACTTTCACAGGTTCTGAAATAGAAAGTGTTTCTGTCTGCCTGGCCCCACCCAACCTCCTTCCTATTCACTTATCATCCGCCTCTATCCAAAGGAGCTTGGGATGTTTTGTGGACTAGAAGAGCTAAAAGGTATAGCAAGTGGGTCTAAGGATATAGCAAGTGGGTCTAAAGAATGCCCCCTTATGTAGACGCGGGCATCTAACCAGCTGCATCTCTGTGTAATGCTGGTTCCGCTTGCTATTGAATCACCAGGAAGAGCAGAGCAATCGGGGGTGATTTCCACAGGAGAAAACTCAGATGTGGGACCATGAACAAGATGGACACATGGATAAAAGGCATAGGAAATATTTAGGAACAGAGAAGTGGAGATTGTTATTATTATTTTAAATATTTATTTATTTGGCTGCACTGGGTCTCAGTTGCGGCATGCCAGAGCTAGTCGTTCCCTGACCCAGGGATTGAACCCAGGCCCCCTGCATTGGGAGCTCAGAGTCGTAGCCCCTGGACCACCAGGGAAGTCCCTAGAGTGCAGATTATTATGGCATGTGTTGACTGGTGGGGAACTGTGTCCGGAAAAACTTTGTGGAGTTTATCTATATTTTCCAGTAGAGAATATATTTCTCCAAAAATACACACACACACACACACACACACACGCACATACACACCTTGACAAAAGAAGTAAGCCACCTCAGGTGAGCCCAAGAGAAGGCTGGGCGCCCAGAGTCCAACCATGGGGGACTGGAAAGGGGCTCACATGTGTGTTGAGGGTCGGGGAGTTTCAGCTGACTCACCTGAGATGAAAACTATAATGGCCAACGGCAAGGTTAACAGTACAGCCAACTCCACAGGCTTAAGACTCCATGTGAGCAGCACTTGAAGGTGAGTACCATGTCTTGGGGGGGGGGGGGCGGGGGCGGGGATTCTTTGTGGCTTTTGAGTTTGTCTTTCAGTGTTTAAAGAATAACAACTGCATGTCTTTCTCTGGGCTTGGAGTAGAGGAGAAGAAGGAGGGCAGGAGGAGGAGAGAAATTCGATGAAGACTATTTTCCTCCCATAATGAAATGAAGGAACTTTGCTTCAAAGAGAAGCAGCATTTTGTGGGAAATGAAGCATTACTTCGTGGGAAAACATCTTAGAGTCATTCAGACTTGGGTTCAAATCCTGGCTCTGCTATTTGTCACCTGTGGACCTAGGGATAGGGGAACTGAATATTTGAGCCTCAGTTTATTCATCTATAAAATGGGAATATTAACTCTAGCCTAATTGTTCTGTTGAGCTTCCCAGGTGGTGCTAGTGGTAAAGAACCCGCCTGCCAATGCAGGAGACAAGAGAGACAGGGGTTCAACTCCTGGGTAGGGAAGATTTCCTGGTGTGGGGCATGGCAATCCACTCCAGTATTCTTGCCTGGAGAATCCCATGAACAGAGAAGCCTGGCAGGCTACAGTCCATGGGGTCTCAGAGAGTTGGACATGACTGAAGTGACGTAGCATGCACACAGGCAATGGTTGTGTTGCAAAGGGTGGGAACACTGTGGACAAATTTCCTAAAATGCCTAACTCATGGTTCAGTTCAGTCCAGTCACTCGGTCATGTCCGACTCTTTGCGACCCCATGGACCGCAGTGAGCAACAATGGGTATCTGTCAGTATTTAGAGCTTATGGTTCAACAGAGGGATGGTCATTCATTCAACAAACATCCACTGAGCCCAGTACATGCTACAGGCATTATGACGTGTGTAACCAGGAATAACAATGAGTTACAAGCACCATCAGAAGTACTGGGAGCTATGAGAGTTTAAAGGGAGGGCAAGTCATTTCCAGGTGGAGAAGCAATAAAGACTTCCTAAAGAATCTTGAAGAATCAGGGCTGTCTGAGCATGAGGGTACTGAGGAGAGCATTTCTAGAAGAGGTGAGACCATAAACAAAAGCAGTAAGGTGGAAAAGCAGAGGTTATGGAGAAAGAAGTGCGGGAAGCATCCTTTGGGTGGGGTTTATGATGTGTAAAACAGCAAAACCCAAAAAAACCTTCTGTAATGACAGGTATTTCCTGAATCATTTTTGATAAGGTAGCCATGAGCTCCATGTGGCCACTGAGCTCTTGAAATGGAGCTGTTACAGATGAGAAAGCTAATATCTAACTTTATTTAAATGTAAATGTAATGGTCACATGTGGTTAATGGCTCCTGTGCTTCCTAGCACAGGTGCGAAGGGCAATTAGGAGCCAAACCATCTGAACGAAAGAACTGAGATCTGACTGGGGAGAGTCTTGAGTGCCATGCTGAGAATCACACTTCATCCTTTGAGTCTAAGCCATCACAGTCTGGGTCTGGAACGCTATTCCAGTTGCAGAGTGCAAGGTGAATTCTAAAGGGGACCTAGGGGTGAGAGGATCAGGCTGTAAGAGCCTAAAATTATTTAGAAGAGCAGTGATTAGGATCCCGCCTTAAACCGGGAGGGTACACATAGAGAGGTGAGCATGGGTGTGAGAATCAGACTCGTGGGTGACGTACAGCTGTCAGGAGACTGGGCTGGGACGGTCAAGGGAGACGGATGTGGCTAAGGGGGAGTGGAGATGTGAAATTTAATCAGTGAGTCTCGGTGTCTTGTGACACCAGGCACAGGAGAGAGTGAAGACAGGATTATGAGCTGGATAAAGGAGAGGAGGCGGGTGTCTCTGGGGCCGACTTGGTGAATTCTGATGGAGTAACAGCTCCATTACCCCTCACATGCCTCCCAAACATAACCACTGCATCTTCCACTCCCCCTGGGGGGAAGATTTTCCTCTGGTTAATTTCCCCAGGTAATCTAACCTGCGTAGACTTGGCCCTGGGGGGTTGGAGCTCCAGGGGCCTGAAGGGGGCTCCTGCGCCTTCCTGGATGGCATGGACATGCTGGTGACTCCTTTCAGGGAGGGGAGCTTGATTTGGTATTCCTGGCACTGCCCACGTCTCTCACGCCCTTCTCCGAGCTGGCTACCAGGTCCCCAAGAACCCCGCATGACTTGCTGGAGAGCGGTGATTTGTTTTTGTCCTATTAACTTCTTTAAAGGACAGGAACAGATTACTGGGCTGGAGGGATGGCCTGGGAAGAATACGGATGAGGAACTGGCTGCAGGAGGCCAGAGCAGGGGGGTGCTGGGATAAGCAGGGCAAGAGGGCTAAGGAGGAAATAGAATCCTATCACCGAGCTCACATCTGAAACCAATCTCTCCGCAGAACTGCTGTGGTCTGGGGAGTCTTCTCTCTGTGTATCTCTCTCTCACTTTTTTTTTTTTTTTAATTTTAAACCATTTTTTCATATACTATATTCCCTCTGCCTAGAGAGCATACCTACCCTCTCCTCCACTCTCCTCATCCATAGCTACATCATCCATCCATGAATTAGTGAGTAACACATTAAGCATCTCAGTTCAGTTGCTCAGTCATGTCTGACTCTTTGCGACCCCCTGGACTGCAGCACGCCAGGCTTCCCTGTCCTTCACCATCTCCCGGAGTTTGCTCAAACTCATGTCCATCGAGTCGGTGATGCCATCCAACCATCTCATCCTTTGTCATCCCCTTCTCCTCCTGCCTTCAATGTTTCCCAGAATCAGGGTCTTTTCAAATGAGTCAGTTCTTTGCATCAAGTGGCCACAGTATTAGAGTTTCAGCTTCAGCACCAGTCTTTCCAATGAATATTCAGGACTGATTTCCTTTAGGATAGATTAGTTGATCTTGCAGTCCAAGGGACTCTCAAGAGTCTTCTGTGCCTATCTTTGTGTTAACAACTGAGTGTACCACAGGGACAAAATGAGATAGTATTCCACCCCAACCCGGAAATCCAGAGAGCAGGAAAAAAGCTTAGATACTAATCACTGAACCACTCAATCAAGGTACAATTGTGAACTTAGATAACTTTGCTGCAGAAACTCTTGCCAAGCTTTAGGCTTGCCCATTCAGACACATCTCTGTAACATCCCCTCCATGCCTTGACTTATTCATCTGCAAAATGGTGTTGAGAATAGAACCCATATATGCAGTGGAGAGAATTAGATATGATTTTACATGCAGGTGTCCAAAAGAGAACCTGTCAATATTATCTGTTTTATCATCACTCCTCTGTGAAGGTCAAGTTGGACAATGAACTCTGGTCCCAGGACCATTCTCTACTCTGAATGCATCCGAGGCTGATTAGTTTTGGGTATGAGTAAGAGGCCCATCAGATCTTTCAGGAACACTGTGGGCCAGCCTGTCCCTATCTCTCAGGTAGCACAGTCGGAACCTCACTCTATGATTGACACACAGAGGCTCTTTCCTAAATCCCTGGCCTTCTAGGGAACCGTGAAAAACATTTGGAACTCAAAGCACAAACCTGTAACATTTCAGAGTGAAACCCATCTGCTCAAAGAGAGGAGTTAAGGGAAGAGCAATAAAAGGCATGATTTATAGGCTGTCTAGTGATATGCACTCACATATGGCTATCAGGATACTGAGGGGGCAGGCGGGGGGAGCCAAGGGACAGCTGCTGAATCCCCTGAGATTTGCAGTCCAGATGAAAAGGTTTGTTCACCTATAGTAACCAAGAGAGGGCCACCCTGAGGCTTGTCGCTCTCCTAGGTGCTGAAGCATGTCCTCCTAACACAAAGTTTTCTCTTCTAAATTAAGTGGAGCAAACCTCCAGGGTGGCTACTGTATCTTTCCCCATGTGTTCTGGCAGATTCAAAGCTGATTTTTGAGAATAACATTGATCCTACTTACATGTTTCCCAGGAGATGGTACTGATAGAAATATGAAATATTAAAGCGTACGTACCTACAAGACTTTAAGGAGGCTGGGTAGGCATACAAAGGGAAGAAAGCAGAGTGGAGTAGTAACTCTTCTGTGTTAAAAAGGGGCTGGGTAGCTTTAAGTAGTGGGGAGGAAAGAAGAGACTTAAAGGAAAGGAGTGAGCGGGGTGGGGGGGGGGGGTTTGCGAAAGAGGATTGTGGTGAGAAAGGAGAGGGATTCAGGCAGCTGATGAGAAGAGGAGGAAAGTGGGAATTGACAGCTGAGTTTTAGGAAGTGGAGAGGATGCTGCTGATGCCTCCTTCCACTGCCAGAGCATCAACCCCCAGAGGCTGGAGTGTTGACTGACATCACTCACACATCCCCCTTCTCCAAATAAAAATGCCCTCACCTGGGAGCCTACACCTGTCCTCTTAAGACAGAAGATGGGACCAACTCTTCAGGTGTAATTCACATTCCAGGGCCTCCCGGGGGGGGGGGCAGTCTGAGCCTAGATTCCCCCTGAATCTACATCCTCGCTGACTCTTAGCTTTCTCATCCTTGTTTTCACTCCCCTTCAGCAGAAAGCACTCTGTCGATATATCCCCTAACAAGACTCCCTCGCAGACTCCTGCTTCCAGGCCACCTAAGACAAGATGTCTTACAGTGTCATGCCACCTTCTCCGTCATGTCCCCTTCCCCAGGAAATCTCGCTAATACAGATTTCACTCTTGCATGCTTTTGGATTTAGAATTGTGCATCTTGGGCTGTGATGATATTCTGAGATTGGCTGTAAGGTTCAGCAAAACAGTTAAATCACTTTCTGTTTACAATGAAAATAATATCTATCATGTATCGAATGCCTCTGTTTTAATCACTGTTTTAGGTACTTGACGTTGCGTCATTCAGTCCTCCCAACAGTCCTAGAAGACGCTGACTTTTCCCTACATTCTAAATGAGGGAACGGAGTCCGCAAGAGGTAAACTAACTGGCCCTGGGTCACATCACGTGTCAGTGGCAGAAACGGGTCCAGACCAGGTTTTATTTTTTTCGATTCCAACAGCTTTTTCTACACAATAGGCCAAACTGGGTCCTTCTCCAGCTCATTAAGAATCAATATCAAACTGCCAAGTGCTCATTTCAGAACAGAAATGCAGATCCTTCAGCCCCGGTATTTCAAGCACATACATTTTCTTCTTCAGTCAATGACACGGGGGTTGGCAGTCACAAGGGAGTCCAGCCATGAGTTGACTGAAATCCAGCTCCTACTTCCAGAAGCTCATCTGAGAAATCTAATATCTGAGGCAGATAATCTAATGGGCCTGTGAGTCATCCATTTCTGAGGCTTCTCAAAGCTCTAGTCTTGTATTAAGTTAGAAGGACGGGCACCTGGCCCATATCATGTTATCTCCCTCCATGAAACTGCCTCAACCAAGTTAAGACTTAACACCGTGACCTCAGCATTTATAACAGAGGAGGGCAAGGAATGTCAATGCAGACAATCCTTTTGTTGAACACAATGTTTTCTGTTGTGAAATACCCCTTAAATACAACGCAAGTGACTGACTCCCTCTCAGAGTTCAGTGTTTGTGCAACGTTTTCTCCTGCAAAGGGACTTTGTGTTTCTTCTCACCATGAAATATAGGTTCTAAACCCAGTGTGTTTCTCATTTTGCCTTTGCTTCCAGGAAACTCAGAGACAAATTCAGTGCCCTGATACATACAAGCTCTATTTTAGATGGAAACTCCTGCAATGTTTCTGAATTGTTTTCACATGTTTTATTTCTTAGGCTTGACTGAATCAGTCTACCTAGAAATTTGAAATAAATGTAATAAAAGACTAAAAGTAAATCTGTGTGTTCTTAGAGGGAATACCTGGAAAACTGGGCCACTGAGGTTGTATTCTGATCTGGTGGCATTTTTCTTTAAATATCCCCAATGGATATCCCTCCACTCCACAAGCATGGCCATGAACACAGTCCAGGCCACCATGGAATCCCATCTGGATGACTACAAATGTTTCCTACTGGGGGGCCAGTTGAGTTTTGACTTACTCCTTGCCTCTCCTTTGATTCTCCACTTTGCAACCAACTTGTCACTGGACAGGGCTTCCCAGGTGGCTCAGTGGTAAAGAATCCACCTGCCAATGCAGGAAACGTGGGTTTGCTCCCTGGTCCAGGAAGATCCCCTGGAAAAGGAAATGGCAACCCACTCCAGTATTTTTGCCTGGGAAATTCCATGGACAGAGAAGCCTGGTGGGCTATAGTCCACTGGGGTCTTAAAAGAGTAGGACATGACTTAGCAAGTAAACAGTAACAACAAAGTCACTGAACACACCATCATCGTCACTTTCATCACCACCATCAGGGTCCCCAACACCATCATCAGAGCTCTCACTCTGTGTCAGGCACTTTACAAACATTAACTCACTTAACCATTTAAATACCCTTAATAAAGATAAGGAAACTGAGGCATAAAGAGGTACAGCCATGGGAAGAAGAGATCATTCCAGAACTAAGTGATAGAAAATGGAATTCCAACTCAGATGGGTCCCCATCACAGAAGCAGAACTTTTCATCACTCCTAATCACCCTTATGGATGTGAGAGTTGGACCATAAAGAAAGCTGAGCATCGAAGAATTGATGCTTTGGAACTGTGGTGTTGGAGAAGACTCTTGAGAGTCCCTTGGACTGCAAGGAGATCCAACCAGTCCATCCTAAGGGAAATCAATTCTGACTATTCATTGGAAGGACTAATGCTGAGGCTGAAGTTCCAATACTTTGGTCACCTGATGCAAAGAGCTGACTCATTAGAAAAGATCCTGATGCTGGGAAAGATTGAAGGCAGGAGGAGAAGGGGACGACAGAGGATAGATGGCTGGATGGCATCACCGACTCGATGGACATGAGTTTGAGTAAAGTCCTGGAGATGATGAAGGACAGGGAGGCCTGGCATGTTGCAGTCCATGGGGTCACAAAGAGCTGGACGTGACTGAGCAACAAAACAACAACACACTTAATCACCAAGGTTCTGTTGGCTAATGGCCTCACCTCTTATAGGTGAGAACTGGTAGAGGTTCGCTCAGAACTCACTTTCTTATGGAAGTCTTACTGACCCATCACTAATGTTGCACTCCCAATCTCCTTTTCTCTGTTTCACTCTTTCCTTTTAACTTTCCATGTATTCGCTTTCAACACCCCATGTGTACGTGTGTGCTAAACAGCTTCATTTGTGTCTGACTTTTTGTGACACTGTGGACTTCAGCCCGCCAGGCTCCTCTGTCCATGGGATTCTCCAGGCAAGATACTGGAATGAGTTGCCATGCCCTCCTCCAGGGGATCTTCTTGACCCAAGAACTGAACCCAGGTCTCCCACATTGCAGGTGGATTCTTTACCACTGAGCCACCAGGGAAGCCCAAACTATTGGAATGACGGTGGTTTAGTTACTAAGTTGTGTGTGGCTCTTTGCAACTCCATGCACTGTAGCCTCCAAGGTTCGTTTCCCCATGGGATTTCCCAGGCAAGAATACTGGAGTGGGTTGCTGTACCCTCCTCCAGGGGATCTTCCCAACCCAGGGATCAAACCCACATCTCCTGCATTGGCAGGCCAGTTCTTCACCACTTTGAGGGCCCCCGGGAAGCCCTCAAAGCCCTATACAACCCCTTATTCTTTTTGTTCATTGTCTGTTTTCCCTGCCAGAAGATAAGCTCCACAGGGACAGAGAACTAACGGTATTCATTGATGGTCGAACAGGAACACAAGAAATACTTGTTGGATCATTGAATAAATGAACAGTGCCATCTGCCCTCTGCATCAGCAGGACTCCCAGGAGGAGGTAAGCGAATGCCTGTTGTTAGAGGAACATTTGTTGTCTCATTGGGAAGTAGGCTCTGGCCCTGGGCTCCTGTGCTTTGTTGCTGCTATTACTGCTATGGTTCTCAGAATCCCTCAGATCAGGGTGGAGGGCCTTTGGACCTCCATCCAAGGTCAGGAACTGTGTCTGGCTGCCGGAATGTCCTGAGCCCTGCACTCTGTTCTGGCGCTGCCTCAGGAGCTGTGTCCGTGGCCCTTGGAAGCCTCACCCCACTACCTTCCCCAGCCTCCAGCATTAGTCCAGACTGTCCCTTTCTCAAGCTCATGAGCAGGACTGGTTGAAATTCCTTGGGTGTGTGATGGTGCCTCCTCTGCCTGGCTGAAATTCCTTGGGTGTGTGATGGTGCCTCCTCTGCCTGGCTGTGGGGCAGTCAATACCCCTCGTTTGCCACCTCGCATATGCAATTAGGTGGGCTCTTGGTGGTGGGGAAAAGCGGGCTGTTTCCTTGACAGCAAATACCCAAACTGACTGAAACAATTAGTTTATCTATTTTAAAACTGAATTCCAATGCTTCCATGGCAACCAAAGTTATTAAAAGATGTAAATTAAAGTGTTGCTCAGGAAAGACGGCTTGGCATGGAAGGCTCTAGTTTTGGGGAAAGAACATGAAGAATGGTGAACCAAGGGCATCCCCCTTCCTGCACGCAGGTCACCATCAGCTGGAAGGAATCAGTGCCAATGGCTCCACCTCGCACCCCTGACCTCTGTTACCACCTCTTTCGGAGACACCATGGTCTCTTAGAAGCCCGGCTTTGCAATGTCTGAAGCCCCTGTGATGGAAACTTGAGAGAGCAGGTGGGATGGCTGACATTGGCATAGCACCTACTGTATACCTGGGCTTCCCAGGTGGCACTAGTGGTAAAGAGCCCGCCTGCCAATGCAGGAGACACAAGAGACTCAGGTTCGATCCCTGGTTTGGGAAGATCTCCTGGAGGATGGCATGACAACCCACCCCAGTATTTTTGCCTGGAGAATCCCATGGACAGAGGAGGCTGGCAGGCTACAGTCCATGGGGTCGCACAGAGTTGGACAGGACTGAGTATCACATGCTACTGTATACCTAACGACACTGAGCATTGAGATGTGCTGAGTGCTAACTCAGTCCCTGGCATCATGCTGAGGGGTTTGCAGGCATTCTCCCCCCTGAAAGCTCCTAACAGATGAGATGGAATCTCAGTTCACTCCCATTTCACAGATGGGGAAACAGGCGCAGAGAGATGAAAGGATGAAAGGAGTCACACAGCTGGTAAGCGATAAGCCTGGGATTAGAGCCACATCTGTCTGATCATATTATATTTTCTGAATCTGTGCCAGACAAAATGCTGGGGAGATGGATTATTCCACTTAATCCTCTTAATAAACCTAAATGGCAGTATGGTACGGGATTAACAGCTCAGGCTTCTGAGTCAGACGGATGTGGGTGAACATCAGAACCTCCATGACTTAGTGCTGGGACCTCAGGGTGAGCGCTAACTCTCACCGCCTGAGTTTACTGGGCTGGGAGACGAGCGCTGTGTGGGGTGAGGATGCAGGAGCTGACCCAGGAGACAGAGCTCACCCAGGGTCTGATAAAGATAAGCACTGCGAGACCAACACGCCTTGTATTCTTACTATTCCCCTTGTGGGCGAGGAAGAGAGGCTTAGAGAGGTAAAGGAACTTGCTCAGGGACACAGGGCTGGGTTATTGTTGTTGTAGAGTCGCTAGGTCGTGTCTGACTCTTTGTGGCCCCATGGGCTGCAGCATGCCAGCCAGGCTACCCCACACTGTCTCCCAGAGCTTGCTGAAGCTCGTGTCCATCGAGTCAGTGATGCCATCCAACCATCTCATCCTCTGCCGTCCCCTTCTCCTCCTGCCCCTAATCCGTCCCAGCATCAGGGTCTTTCCCAGTGAATCAGCTCTTTCAGTCAATCTCGTCCCCAATACTGTGCTCCTTTCCCCTCACCCCCATGAGCAAATGACAGTGTTCCTTCAAGATCTACAGCTTACAGTCTTTTGGGGGTAAGCCAGGGTGCCCAGAATCTTCCATCCACAAGCCCCTTGTCTCTCGTCCGGGGCTGCCCTGCCACTTCAGTGGCAGCACCCAGCATCCTGATAATCACCCCGGGGGCCGGGTCCAGGCTTTCTGTCCTCCGTCTGGCACTGCGCTGGGTGGGGTCCTGGCTCTGCGTTCCTGCCCACGTGGAAACGAGTTCAGGTTTCAGAATGCTCGTTAGTGCTTTCACACAGGCTGCTGCTTCTGTGTCCAGCCAACACTTGCTGATCTGCTGGGATTCAGTTTAAACACGAACCCCTCTGAGAGGCTTCTCTAACCCCCGTCAGGGGTTAGGGGACAGGGTCCCATTAGCTTATGCTCCCCAGCATCTGTGCTGCTCTCAGCATGTTGTCTTTGTGTGTGTGTGTGTGTGTCTGTGTGTGTGTGTGTGTGCGTGTGTGCCCAATCTATTGTTTAGAACACCAGAAATCCTAACCATCATTTTATTCGAGCTCATGTCACTGGCCACTTGTCCATGGACAGAGGAGCCTGGCGGGCTACAACTGTCCATGGGGACGCAAAGCGTCAGAAACGACTGAGCGACAAACACTCCTGATCTTACAGATGAGGAAAGAGAGATGCCCAAAGAATCACCTCCTTGAGGTAACACAGCTGGTAAGTAGGAGAGAAGCGGAGTGAACCCAGGCCTGGGGTCTGGAATTCTGTGAGCTGAGCCCCCTGGCCACACCCGGTGGGGGTGCTGGGCAGGACTGTGATGCTGTGAGGCACAACAAATGTGTATTTCACCTTCATCTGCATTCCTGGTACTGAGCTGCTAAACCTCTCGGAATTTCCTAAGTGTTGAGAGCAATCAAGGTGCCTTTTGTTATATTAATTAGTGGCTTTTGGAAAGCCCCCAGGTCATTTAAGGATGGGGGCTGATTTCCAGGGGAGCCAACCAGGTGATTAGAGTGATTAGAGGCATGGAACTTTCAGTCCTAATCCAGGCCTCCTGGGGGACAGAGGGGCCACCTGAGATTCAGTTCAATCGTCAATAGCCAACGACCAAGTCAATCACATCGACTTAAGGAAGGCTCCGGAAAGCCTCAGAGGACCGGGTTTGGAGAGCTTGTGGGCTCGTGAGCACACGGGGACCTGGGGGGAGTGGCGAGAAGGCTCAGAGTAACTGTGTCTCCTTCCCAGGTGACTCGCCCCGTGTGGCTCTTCCATCAGGCTGTTGAGTTATATTCTTTATAACATACTGGAAACCTAACAGATGAACCTATCTGCAGGGCAGGAACAGAGACGCACTCATAGACAGCAGATGTGCGGGCACAAAAGGGAAGGGGAGGACGGACTGGGAAGTTAGGATTGACATATATACACTGCACTGTGCTTAGCCGCTCAGTGGTGTCCGACTCTTGGTGACCCTGTGAACTGTAGCCCGCCAGGTTCCTCTGTCCATGGGATTCTCCAGGCAAGAATACTGGAGGGAGTAGCCATGCCCTCCTCCAAGGGATCTTCCCGAGCCAGGGATTGAACCCAGGTCTCCCGCTTTGCAGGTGGATTCTTTACCTTCTGAGCCATCAGAAGAATAATCACTTCTAATCACCTGTGTATATACACTGCCATGTGTGAAATAGATAGCTAGTCGGAAGCTGCTGTATAGCACAGGGAGCTCAGCTCAGTGCTCTGTGATGACCCAGAGGGGTGGAATGACAGGGGTTGGAGGGAGGTCCAAGAGGGAGGGGATATATGTATACACATAGCTGACTCACTCTACTGTAGAGCAGAAACTACCACAGCATTGTAAAGCAGTTATACTCCAATAAAAAGTAAACTGGTAACCCAGTAAGTAGAATAGTTCTGCACCCTGTGAGCCACTCTAAGGAATTAATTGTACCCAAGAGATGGGGTGTGGTCATTGGAACCCCTGACCTATAGCTGGTCAGGCAAAATCATGGGCTCTTCCTGGACTGGCATCTGAACTGGGGCATCAGGGGGATGCGTGGGGCTGTCTTGTATGACTGAGCCCTTAGCCTGTAGGACTGGACACTGTCTGCAGGTAGCTAACATCAGAATTGAGATAAACTGTAAGACAACCAGCTGGGGTCAGAGAATGGCTTCTTGTGGAAAAAAAACCCCACACCTCTGGATTGCTGGAGCAGAATCCTAGGGTCACCCTCTCAGCAGGGAGTCTCACAGCAGGCGCCATGCACACCCACCGCTGAGCACTTTCCTCAATGACGATTCAAACCCCCAACCCCAGCACGTGACTTGAGAGCCAGACCTGCGGGGTTCAGAGTAGAAGACCCGGAACCCATCAGACCACCTGGCACCCAGCAGATGTCTGTCAATGAGAGGGTAAGTAAGAAAGGCACCTTCTGCCTCCAAACTCCATGAGTGAGTATAATTAATTTCTTTATTTTGGTTTCAAAGCAAATTTCTCCAAGAAACATTAGCATAGGGACAATTTCTGAAGGGGACCACAGAGTAGAGAGCTCAGATCAAGCCAGGATCTCTGCAGAAAGCTGACCACATCCCAGTCTCTCTGCTGGTCACTTAGAGAGAGAAAGGAGGGTCTGCTCCTCTGTACATGGAACTAGCCAGGCAAAAACACTGGAGCGGGTTGCCATTTCCTTCTCCAGAGGATCTTCCTGGCCCAGGAATCAAACCCATGTCTCGTGCATTAGCAGGCATATTCTTAACCACTGAACCACCTGGGAAGCCCTCTGAAAAAGCCACACAGCTCTATCGGTCCTGACTCCACTCCCTCAGCATAGGTCAAAAAAGTTCACATTTTTAGCTTACATTCTGTGTGACGCTTTTCTTAACTCTGCAAATTGCTATTTTACTAACAGCTTCCTTTTGGGGCATCAGGTGGAAGATTGGATGATTTAAGGGTGTGGGGAATGTGATTGGATTTGAATTTTTTTTTTTTTTCTCCAAAGCCTCCAGGAGTCTAATGTGACATTCTGGGTAAGAGCCTCATGCGTGTGCATATGACATCTCCCTTAACGATGTACGAAATCGCTGTATGGAGACAGATCACCAGCAGGGCGGAGAGGAACCAGCGGGAGACGCCATCAGCCTGGCAGACTGTGGCCGCCACTGCTACTTCAGAAGAAACGGGCAAGGCTAAGAGGTCCCAGGGGTCTCCATCTGGAAAGTGCTCATCCACAAGGGATGCAAAGAACATCTGGCCTCAGCGCCCAGACTTGACAACATCCGACGTCATTCACACACAGGTTCGCAAGGCAATGGCTCATGCGTCCCCCGCTGCTGGGCCCAGGTGAGAAATCAGCTCCCCCAACAGAAGCGCCAGCTATTTCTAGGAGATTCTAATGGGACTCTGGGCTTCCCTAGTGGCTCAGAGGTAAAGAAACCACCTGCCAATGCAGGAGATGAGCGTTTGATCCCTGGGTTGGAAAGATTCTCTGGAGAAGGAAATGGCAACCCACTCCACTATATTCTTGCCTGGGAAATTCCATGAAACAGAGCAGCCTGGAAGGCTTCAGTCCATGGGGTTGAAAAGAACTGGACTCAACTTAGTGACTAAACAACAGCAACAACAGCAGTGGGATTCTGAAAGCACCAGAGCCTGATGAAATGGGAGAAAGAATTTCTCCCCAAGTTGATGCCACACTCTGCCTACAAGGTACTGAAGTCCCCTCACAGAGCTTCTTGTAATCACCTCTGGATCTCACGGACCATGCATCAAGGGCTTTCATAACAACTGTTTGTTCCTGTGACCACTAGACCTCTACAGATCAGGCAACTGAGTGACAGAGAAGTTAAGAAACCTGCCTCAGAGTCAGCTTCATCCAGCTCAAAGGTGGAAGGAGAGAGACTGCAGGTGACTAATCCATGGGACTTTCATGCGCTACACTTGGAAAAGTCATACATCACTCTGATGCTCCTGTGCTCAGTTGCATCTGACTCTTTGCAACCCCATGGACTGTAGCCCACCAGGCTCCTCTGTCCATGGGATTTTCCAGGCAAGGATACTGGAGTGGGGATGCCATTTCCTCTGCCAGAGGATATTCCTGATCCAGGAAATCAAACCCAGATCTCCTGAGTCTCCTGCATTGGCAGCCAGATTTTTTTTTTTTTTTTTTTTTTTTTACCACTGAGCCACCTGGGAAGCCCTACATCACTCTGCCCACTTTCCATTGGCCAGAACTCAGTCACATGGTCCCATTAAACCACAAGGGATGCCGGGAAATGGCGCTAGTGGTAAAGAACCTACCTGTCAATACAGAAGATATAAGAGATGCAGGTTCTATCCCTGGGTCAGGAAAATCCCCTGGAGGAGGGTGTGGCAATGCACTCCAACATTCTTGCCTGGAGAATCCCATGGACAGAGGAGCCTGTCCATGGCTACAGTCCATGGGGTTGCAAAGAATTGGACATGACTGAAGCAACTTAGTACACAGGTACATGAGACCAAAGGGGAAAAGGCATGGGTTTTGGAAATTCAGAGCTGTCTCTACCACAGGCACTAAGCAAAGTCCTGGGAGCTCTAATGAGTCTGGGAAGCCAGATTAAAAAATAGACTCCATCATCTTTCAATCATCCATCTCGTCCACTCCCAGTCTTACAATGAAATCTTTCAGATCTATCCCTGGACAGTGTTCAGAGGAAGAGGAGGTGGAGGTGAAAGTAATCGATGAGGACTCTCTGGGGTTGTCTGGATGTTGCTCAAATGTAAAATTGAGGGACCATTTACTGACAACTTGCTCTGTACCAGGATCTGTACCCCCACACTATAACTGCCTTATCTCATGTAATCCTCACCCTCATGGGTTTCCCTGATGGCTCAGATGGTAAAAAAAGGAAAAAAAAATCTGCCTGCCAATGCAGGAGATGTGGGTTTGATCTCTGGGCCAGGAAAATTCCCCTGGAGAAGTAAATGGCAACCCACATCAATATTCTTGCCTAGGAAAATTCAGTGGACAGAGGAGCCTGGTGGGCTACACTCCACGGGGTTGCAAAGAGTTGGACAGGACAGGAGCAACTGAGCACGCATGCACGCATGCATTGATGGTGTCAGATTGTAACAGTGACTGTCCCCATCTCACAGAAGCGGAGGTGCTGAGAGAGCACACAGCAATCCCAAGAGAACTGGAAATCACATCCAGGTGAACCTGATCTCAAGTGTTTGCCCCACTGGCTTTTACATGTTTGTGCTTTTTTCTTCCCCTTAGTACGATTCTGTTTTGAGAAATAGGGTTTGTACCTTCCAGTCATATTATTTAAACCACAGCATTAGCTCACTCGGAAAGGAAAACATTTTCATAAAATATTCAGTACATGAAATATGAAAGAAAAGAAATATATCCACAGGAAAGTCACTAATCAAAGTGATTTTCTCATCCAGTTGCCTTACATGACTGGTGTTCTAGTCAGAACATGAAAGAAACAAAGGGTGGATGGCTGAAAATCCCATGCTTATCAGACGGAGCTGCCTGGAATGCTCTTAGCTTCAAACAAACAGGCTTCCAATTCCAGAAGAAGAGAGATGCGCATGGTCGCATTCCTCTCTCAGAACGATTCTGGGAGCTGTCTGTGGGGACCCGTGGGTGCTTGTCACCCACATCTGGGACTACACTGCTATGAGGCTATCCGTCTGTTTACATACACAGTGAGATGGAACACCAAGATGGGTTGTTTTCAAGTAGCCTGGTTTCCTTCTCGGAGAATTTGCAGAAGAGAGTCATGAGGGACCGAGCTGTACTTTTGCTACTGTTTCCTGGTTTGCTTTCTCTTTTGGGATGTGGGTTATATCCCCCCTCTCCCGCTCCCAGTTGAAATGCGTGCCTAATTTTGTAAACACCTGGAATAAGAATGTGTTTTTAAATCAATATTGTGTTGTTTCTGTTCTCCATCCCCTTACCCTCTCTCCAAAAAACAGCACCACAAGAGCGAGGCTGTGATTTATAACCCTTGATATCTGAGAATGGGGGGAGCAGAGTACATAGTACTAAATGGCTCAGGACTGGAGTGTCCACCTCTCCCAATCACCCTGCAGGCCTAATCCTGTGACTGCAAATTGGCCACCCATGGAGGCTTTGAGCAGCAGATCCTAAGGGCAGGGGCTGGCTCACTCAAATTAAAAATACACACCAAGCTAAAAGAGAGAGCAAAGCCAACAACCATTTTCATTTTCAAAAATAAGACATTTTAAATATTCATTTGAATGTGTAGTAATAAATGATTACACATTTTAATCTGTTTTCTGTTTGACAATACTTCATTTGCAGACTCTTCATAGTTTTTAAAAATAGACCCAGAGTCCAGATCCCCACAGCATGAAATTTTTCACGTTCTCTAATTTGCAGCAATGTATTTGTGTCAAATTTAGTCTACAAGTTGCCCTAGGGTGCGTTGGCACTGGGTGGCTGAGAAGCCACCTGCAGCTTGAGCCCAGGCATCACATGGGGCTGTGGATCAATCCTGGGACTAGGGTGCCTCTGCAGTGGACAGACTCTCCCCCGAGATAAGCAACCCGAGCTCTGCTTAGTACTTGTATTAGAGACAGCTACCATCCCTTTTCTCCTTCAAGTTCACAGTTACACCACATTTCCCAGCCTCCCTTGCAGTTCAGTGGGACCACGTGACTGAGTTCTGGCCAATGGGAGGTGGCAAACGTGACGTATGACTTTTCCAAGCATGGCCCTTAACAAGTTGCCTGAATGGTCACCTGTGCTCTTCCTGGTTCCATCTTCTAGTTGAATGAAGCTGATTCCGAGGCAACTTTACAACTCCTCTGTTCCTCAATTGCATGATTTATAAAATGGGGGCAAACATAGAATCCACTATTGGACTTGTTTTGAGGAATATTTAATGAAGTAAAAACAAGACCGCAGAACATAGTAGCTGACCTTAAGGACTGTGAAATCCAAGTTTAAGGCTTTGCTTCACAGTCATGCAACTCATGGGCCAGTTTTTTAACCTCTCCATCTATTTCCCATCCTCTGAAACAAGGATAACAATACTCTCTGGATAGTAATGTGGTGGAAGTAATTTTTTAAAAAGATAGAAAATGCTTAGAATATAATAAACCTGCCATCTAGTGAGTACTATGTAAGTCTTACCTGCTACTAATACTATTACTACTGCTGCTACTATTGCTATCATAATAATTACTATGCTTAGAAGAGTGTCTGTTGCATAGTACTATTCATAAATGTTGTTGCTCAGTTGCTCAGTTGTGTCTAATTCTTTTGTGACCTCATGGACTGTAGCCCACCAGGCTCCTCTGTCCATGAGATTTCCCAGGCAAGAATACTAGAGTAGGTTGCCATTTCCTTCTCCAGGGGATCTTCCTGACCCAGGGATCAAACCCACATCTGCTGCACTGCAGGCAGATTCTTTACTATGTGAGCCACCAGGGAAGCCCATTCATCACCATTTCTGTAAAACACCTACAACAATAGTCTCTACCAGAATTCAGTGAAATAATAGGTACAAAGCTTTATCATGGTACCTAGGATTGAAAACACATAAGCCTTGAATAACCTCTGGTCCTATTCAATGCCACATGTGCTCTGGTAGGAAAGAAGGCTCAGAGGGTCAAGACCAGACTCTGGGCACGGATGATGTAACAAAGGAGGTAGAGACAGTTGAAGGAATGCACCAACACCAAACTTCACCTTTTCCATAATATGAGCTGGACACCATCCAGTTCTGGATTTTGACCAACTAGAATCAGAAGGCAATCCAGAGCCAAGGATGGAGAGAGTTCCTAACGCAGAAACTTAGACCCAGAAAGTGTCCCTACAGAGGACTCAGTGGGTCCACAGACTTGGATAAGAAAAAATAAAATTTTATTTCCAGTAACCTCTAATTGTAATCTAGCATTCCCTTTTGTGGGGCTTCTCTGGTGCTCAGATGGTAAAGAATCTGTCTGCAATGTAGGAGACCCAGATTCAATCCCTAAGTCAGGAAGATCCCTTAGAAGGGGGAATGGCTACTCACTCCAGTATTCTTGCCCAGAAAATCCCATGGACAGAGGAGCCTGGAAGTTTCCATGGGGTTGCAGAGTCAGACATGACTTAGTGACTAATTGGTTGGGTTCATTCCCTTTAGAATCACTTTGTCCACA
Organism: Bos taurus; assembly: GCF_002263795.3. NCBI lineage: Eukaryota > Metazoa > Chordata > Mammalia > Artiodactyla > Bovidae > Bos > Bos taurus. The sequence continues at coordinate 4,819,338 of NC_037352.1, read as the reverse complement.
AAAGTGCATATAGTCAAAGCCATGGTTTTCCAGTAGTCATGTACAGATATGAAAGTTGAACCATAAAGAAGGCTGAATGCTGAAGAATTGATGCTTTTGAATTGTGGTGCTAGAGAAGACTCTTAAGAGTCCCTTGGACTGCAAGGATATCAACCCAGGAAATTCTAAAGGAAATCAACCCTGAATATTTATTGGAAGGACTGATGCTAATGCTGAAGCTCCAATACTTTAGCCAGCTGATGAGAAGAGCCAACTCATTGGAAAAGGCCCTGATGCTGGGGAAGATTGAAGGCAAAAGGAGAAGGGGGCAGCATAGGATGAGATGGTTAGAGAGCATCACTGACTCAATGGACATGAATTCGAGCAAGATTCAGGAGAGAGCAGAAGACAAAGGAGCCTGGCATGCTACAGTCCATGGGGTCACAAAAAGTCAGGCACTCCTTAGCCACTAAATGACAACAACAAACTCCCTTTAATTATAAATATGAGCAGCAATTCACAGTAGAATTACCAGTACCTGTGAGTTTGTCACCTACAGAATCCACAGAATTTTTCAGTCATAACATTATAATTGTCATAGATATCTCAAAATGTCATAAGCTTGTTGCTGTTTCCAGGTTACAGTAATTATTAAATTTGTTATTTAATGTATTAAAAAGGAAAACAACAATTTTACTGGATCACATTTATTATTTTAGTAAGTGCATTTCAATACACACATTTTCCTTAGTTATCCTAAGTATTTCATATTATATATTTTAAAACTTTATTCTCAGATGGTTCTAGTGATTAAAAAAAAAAAAACTTGCCTGCCAAAGCAAGAGATGTAAGAGATGCCTGTTTGATCCCTGGATTGGCAAGATCCCCTGGAGGAGGGCATGGCAACCCACTCCAGTATTCTTGCCTGGAGAATCCCATGGACAGAGGAGCCTGGCAGGCTACAGTCCATGGGGTTCCAAAGAATCAGACACGACTGGAAGCACTTAGCACACAGGCACACATTCTCCAAAAAGACCCACCATTCTCCTCAGATGTCAAAGGGACTCATGAAACACAAAAGGTAACAGTTCCTTGGTCTAGGGTCTCAAGGACCCTCAGTTCTACACAACTGAAGAGGAAGGTCAGGACTGCAGACACCTGCTGGTGATCACCCAGGTGTCTTCTGGCAGGTATCCTCCCAAGCCCTCTGCTACTACATCTATAATGAGGAGCTCATCATGTTTCCCCCAAATCCCCCATAGGATTATTACAAGAATCAAATATGGCACTGAATGTGAATCTACTGGCTGAAAGGAATAGGTTCTGCGTAAACGTGGGGCATCAAGCAAATCATGCTTTGGAAACTTAACAGACCCTTCTCTAGCTTCCTCCTGGGGGTCCTGCATGTTGCTCCCAGGTCCTCCTCCTAGGATGCTACAGAAGGAAAGCTGCCAAAGGCTGTGGGAGGCAGAGACCACTGGAGGCACTGCTGTCACATTACGAATTGAGTCCTGGCTGGATCCCTTGTAACAATAGTCTCATCCCTTTGAATCTCTGTTTCCTCTTCTTGTGACAGAAAGAATGACACTGGAATAAGAAAAGCCCATGCAAAGTGTAAAACAGAGCGACTGCCACGTAACCACAGTGTAGGGTTTGGTGAAGCATGGTGGTTGGGATGACAATAGAGATGACTATTATCATCATTATCACACAGGGGCAGGTATTTACTACTCATGGAATAACTATGGGAGCTTCACATGTCCAAACTCCTTGCCTGTGGGCACAGTGGGATACATTTTAGCTGGTGAATTGTGGGTGAAAGTGATGGGTGCCATTTCTGTGCTGAGACAGTGAAAAAGACATGTGAGATTCCCTCATTCTTTCCTCCCCTGCCATAGGGATGGTGGAGGTGTGTGCTGACATGGTGGAGATACAGGATAGAGCAGCCTGTATAGCTCGATCACTAGGAGAGAGCTCCCTAGGAGAGTCACTCTGTGCTCACTGGATTGGTCCCCTGAGCAAGAAATAAGACTTGTTGGGTGAGCCATTGAGATTTCCTGGTTAACCTGTTACTTCAGCACCTCCTAACCTCTCCTGACTAATATATTAACTATGAAAACCACAAAGAAACACACAATATCTACATCTTTAATGATGACAATGGCTAGGTCTACACGAGACACACTTAGAATTCAGTACCATCTACAAGGGCATGAGTAGATAGTCCACTGGCAAATCTGGACAGAATCTAGTCCAAAGACTGAATGTAGTCCAAGGAGAGATGCTCAGAGGTCACTCACTCCAGTGTCTGCCTTCCATCTGCAAACCCTGCTGACCCAGGACAGCATTTACTCATTGGAAGTGAGGTAGCCTCCCGAGACACCATGTCTGTAGACATTAGCTGAACCACCAAGGTGCTATTCCTACACACCGTTCTCTCTCCTTCCCACCAAAGGTTCACGGAACTCTTGAGCAATGCAAAAAGCTCTCAGTATCCATGTTGCCCCCAGTATGTAAGGAGGAGGGCATGGAGGACCAGAATCCCTGTCTATGGCGCCGCTCGGGATGGTACAAGGGCAAAGTATAAGGCGTAATTAACACATTTCAAACCAGCATGTAAAACGTGTCAGCTGTTTTGAGTGTTAATTGATATTTTTGCAAACTAATTACATTAGAATGACAAGGCCAGGAAGACACTGAAAGAGTTTACCAATTTTGTTCCGCTCCTCTTGTTTAACTGGCTACATGGATTACCACTTTATTCAATTTTTATTTTTTTTTAATTTACCAGAAATGATCTAAACACCATGCTATTTCACAGCTATCATCATTTATTCATAGCTCAATAGAGGAAGCCAGAATAGCAATAACTCTTTCTTTTTTTTCTCCTCCTAATTGTCATTCTGGGGAGATAAGTGGAATATCAGCCTCAAGTCAAGCTACATTAGTGCTGAGAAGCAGGCTCAGTCATGAAGTTTCTCCAGTGTGCGCTAACATCATTTGTCATGAGAGGTTTGTGCTGAGCAATCAGACTGTAACCCAAGGGGGTGTTCAAGCCTGCTTCCCCCATCTTAGCTGGGCTGCTGGTGCCAAAGGCAAATTGCCTAGAATCAAACACTAACTCTGCCTGCTAGCCGTGAGGCCATGAATGGATCCCATCAACTCTTCCGAGCCTTGGTTTTCTCACCCATTAAATGAAGGTTATTTATGTGAATACTTATCCACAGAAGTCTGCTGGAAAGAAGAAATGAGGTAATCCATGTAAAATTCTCAGCACTGTGCTTGGCAGGCAGAGGACATCCAATAAATGCTGGCTGTTCTCACGGCCACCACCACCGTCATCAAGGGTCTTCTTTCCTGCTGCCCCTACAGTCAGGTGCCAATCCACATGTCTGGGGGATTTCCCAATTCTCCTGTCCATCCCTCACCTATATGCACAGTAAACCCAAGGCAGTCTCTCTGCTGTTTGCCAATCTTGGTCCAGATGATTAAAATAAGCCATGCACCGTGGTATCCAGGGCTACGACCCCCAGTGCCTCTTACTGACCTCAATGCTAGGTCACAGGGGTGGGTGGGAGAGGAGGATGACTTGATCACCCCCTCTAGGTGTTCATTCTCTCCCTTGAATCCTCCTCTATTTCAGAACTTGAATAAAAAGCATCTGTTCATCCATCTGTGTATCTTTTTAGGTTTCGGGTTCTATGAGAGCAGGAGATGTGTCTTATTCATTTTACATGTGTGCGTGCTAAGTCACTTCAGTCTCGTCTGACTCTTTCCAACCCCAAGGACTGCAGCCCTCCAGGCTCCTCTGGCTATGGGATTCCCCAGGCAAGAAAACCAGAGTGGGTTGCCATGCCCTCCTCCAAGGGATCTCTCTGATCCAGGGATCGAACCAGGGTCTCCTGCATTGCAGGTGGATTCTTTACTACCTGAGCCATCAGGCTCTCAAAAAAATAGTGATGTAAAAATAGATGCCCTTTCCGCTTTCTGCATCAGTGCATGTTCCTCCAAACAGATCCATCTGCTAATGAGTATGTGGTCCACAGGTTTCCAGAACCTCTGAGCCCGGGCTGATTCCAGCCACAATCCCTCTTCCCTCTTGTTCACTAGTGTTTCTATGATTCTCTCAGGGGCAGCTCACAGTTCCCCATATGGAGCTTTTCCTTCTCTGGCCTGTTACAAAGCTTTGCCTTTGGCCTCGGTTTCCACAGCCAGTTGAATTCCTACCACCCAGGCTGGTTCTGAACATCCCAACACTCCCCTTCAACTGTCACATCTTTAAGCCTCCTCCATGGAAGCCCCACCCCCGTGGATCAGTTCGTTTCTCCTTTGCCATTGATAAAGATGGGCTAAACTATCGGAGTGATGTAACATTACAGACCCTGGCAGGTTGGAGCCTCTGCTGTTGGGTCTAATTTGGTGCATCGAGTCTGAGAGCTGAGTGAGATGTGAGCCCAGAGCATACCTTTTGATCTTAAGTAGTCAGAAGGTTGGAGTGTATAATGCTATGGAAATAAATGGTGTCAAAACTGTAGGAAATAATTTATGGTGTGGGAATGGGCTCTGTGATCACAGGGCCCTCACAACATCTTGAAACAGAGAGTTGACGAGGTTGTTTGAGCTGTGGCAGGGGCAGGCAGGCAGGAGGGAGAAGGAGAAGAGGAGAGACTGGGTTTTTCTCACGGGAGTTGGGAGGCCCAGTCTATGTCTCTGAGAAACAGGAGGTAACTTCCAGTTTAAGCTTGTCACTTCAGCTGACTTTGGGGTCTGAGAGTCATGGATGAGATTCTTGATCCCTTTCCTATGAACTCTGTAACTTGCTTAATTAAGAAACTTGAACCTTGGTTTGCTCATCTGTAAAATAGGAAAAATACTAGTAGTCACTGCACAGGGCTCTTGTAAGGGTGCAATTAAATAAGTTATATAAAATGTCTTGTAGAGTGCCTGGCATATAGTCAGATACTAATTAAGACCCAACGGACTTTTTCTTTCCCTTTAGTTACTCTTTTTCATTAACCTCATCGCAATGTACAAGTGGTGAGATTCTTCTAACTCATCCTCAAAAGCTCAGAGTAACAGAAACCAATTTTTTTCTGATATAAGCAGTAGAAAGAGAATGTTTTTGACTGCTCACCTTTCTCAGGGACCTTTACTTACTTTCCAAGGGTTGAGGTGTTTCTGGAAGGCTCAAGATCTGATGAATCCATTCAGTTTAGAGACTATGAACTGGTTTTAGTTGACACCCTGATCTTTCCTCCTGTACATCAGAAGGAGCGCCCAAGAACCCTAACAAAAATAACTACAATGACTAGCATATACGAAGGGTTATTTGTGCACCAGGTAACATTGCTAATTGCCTCCCACAATTTATACCATGACTTTTCACCTTCACCAAAAAGCTATAAGGTTCTAAAATAGGTAACCAACCAGGACACACTGTATAGCAATGGGCTCTCTATTCAGTATTCTATAATAGCCTAAATGAGAGAATAAGTTGAAAAAGAATAGGTATATGTATATGAAAAACGTTGCTATACACCTGAAACTAGCATATACTCCAATAAAAAAAAATTTTTTTTAATTGAAAAATAAAAATGGGGGCAAAAAGTTATAAGGTTCATTCTTTATCTTCATTCTATATAGGAGGCAAACAGGACATGCAAAGGTTAAGAAATTTGCCCCAGTTTCATCTCCAGCAGGGTCTGGAGATGGGAAATGCTGGAGCTGGGGTTTGAAGCCAGGCGTTGGACTCCATAGCCTGTACACACAACAGTCAAGTTCATAGTTGAGCATGCCCCAGCACTGCAGTCAGACACTGATTCAGACATTGGTCCTGCTATTTAATTCTTATGTAATTGTGGCCAACGTATGTCACCTCTTAGAGTCTCAGTCTCCTCCTCTGTGAAGTATGGATGGTGACACTCGTAAAGAGCGTCATGAAGCTAACGCAGTGCTCAGCGCGTAGTATGCATGTGGTGGATGGCATGGTGTGTCCAGGGCTGCTGCTGTCAGCTCAGGTCCCGCCCCTGGGGCTGCCAGATGCCCGTTTACAGGACAGACCTCACTGATCAATACCCTCTGCACAGTGCTTCCCATCAGCGTCCCTCTTCCTGCTTATCTTTCCCTCTTTTACTCTCAATTCTACCTCTGCTACTCACTGGGTATATGAGGGCTGCCAGCCATCAGCTCTGTTGGTCTCTTCCTTTTCCTTAAAATTCATCCACACTTACTCTCCCATTCTTTCTTCAGTTCAGTTCAGTCCAATCGCTCAGTCGTGTCCGATTCTTTGTGACCCCATGGATTGCAGCACACCAGGCCTCCCTGTCCATCACCAACTCCCGGAGTTCACTCAAACTCACATCCATTGAGTCGGTGATGCCATCCAACCATCTCATCCTCTGTCATCCCCTTCTCCGCCTGCCCTCAATCTTTCCCAGAATCAGGGTCTTTTCAAATGAGTCAGCTCTTCGCATCATGTGGCCAAAGTATTGGAGTTTCAGCTTCAACATCAGTTCTTCCAATGAATACCCAGGATTGATCTCCTTTAGGATGGACTGGTTGGATCTCCTTGCAGTCCAAGGGACTCTCAAGAGTCTTCTACAACACCATCAATTCTTTGGCACTCAGCTTCCTTTATAGTCCAACTCTCACATCCATACATGATGATTGGAAAAACCATAGCCTTGACTAGACGGACCTTTGTTGGCAAAGGTATTGCCTCTGCTTTTTAATATGCTATCCAGGTTGGTCATAACTCCTTCCAAGGAGTCAGCATCTTTTAATTTCATGGCTGCAATCACCATCTGCAGTGATTTTGGAGCCCAGAAAAATAAAGTCTGCCACTGTTTCCACTGTTTCTCCATTTATTTGCCATGAAGTGATGGGACCACATACCATGATCTTCGTTTTCTGAATGTTGAGCTTTAAGCCAACTTTTTCACTCTCCTCTTTCACCTTCATCAAGAGGCTCTTTAGTTCTTCTTCACTTTCTGCCATAAGGATGGTGTCATCTGCATATCTTAGGTTATTGATATTTCTCCTGGCAATCTTGATTCTAGCTTGTGCTTCATCCAGCCCAGCATTTCTCATAATGTACTCTGCATATAAGTTAAATAAGCAGGGTGACAATATACAGCCTTGATGTACTCCTTTTCTTATTTGGAACCAGTCTGTTGTTCCATGTCCAGTCCTAACTGTTGCTTCCTGACCTGCATACAGATTTCTCAAGAGGCAGGTCAGGTGGTCTAGTATTCCCATCTCTTTCAGAATTTTCCACAGTTTATTGTGATCCACACAGTCAAAGGCTTTGGCACAGTCAGTAAAGCAGAAATACACATTTTTTCTGGAAGTCCTTGCTTTTTTGATGATCCAGCCAATGTTAGCAATTTGATCTCTGGTTCCTCTGCCTTTTCTAAAACCAGCTTGAACATCTGGAAGTTCATGGTTCACATATTGCTGAAGCCTGGCTTGGAGCATTTTGAGCATTATGTTACTAGCATGTGAGATGAGTGCAATTGTGTGGTAGTTTGAGCATTTTGCCATTGCCTTTCTTAGGGATTGAAATGAAAACTGACCTTTTCCAGTCCTGAGGCCACTGCTGAGTTTTCCAAATTTGCTAGCATATTGAGTGCAGCACTTTCACAGCATCATCTTTTAGGATATGAAATAGCTCAACTGGAATTCCATCATCTCCACTAGCTTTGGTTTTAGTGACACTTCTTAAGGCCCACTTGACTTTGCTTTCCAGGATGTCTGGCTCTAGGTGAGTGAGACACCATCATGATTATCTGGGTCATGAAAATCTTTTTTGTACAGTTCCTCTGTGTATTCTTGCCACCTCTTCTTAATATCTTCTGCTTCTGTTAGGTCCATACCATTTCTGTCCTTTAGCGAGCCCATCTTTGCATGAAATGTTCCCTTGGTATCTCTAATTTTCTTGAAGAGATCTTTAGTCTTTCCCATTCTATTGTTTTCCTCTATTTCTTTGCACTGATCACTGAGGAAGTCTTTCTTATCTCTCCTTGCTATTCTTCTTGTGACATTCTTTCTTAATGTCACAGCAAAAAATGTCTCCTTTCTCAGTCCAATTAAGACTGTAGTTCTCTGGCTTCATGCTGGTCCCCGATGACACAATGGTGACCAAAGCAGCTTACCCTCAGGGACACTCTGCTCACCTTCCAGCATGTAAACCCCACCTGTGCTCTGATCCCCATCTTTGTATCCTCTGAGGCCCGTTCTTCAAGCATATGACAAACGCGACCCAGCCTCTGCCGTCTTCAAAATTCCTTCAATCCAGGGAGCATCATTGCTTTGGCTCAACCACTTGCCCCTTGAGAGACTGGTCCATATTCTACATATGAGTTGTTTTCTTTCAGTCTACTCCCTAAGGCTCCACTTCTGTCTTCCACCACCAGCACTGGGAAAGCTGTTGTTGAGGACATTAATGATTGTCTACCTGACAAGTCTAGACCCATCAACCTGGGGCTCACTCTCCTTGACCCCAGTGAATCATCCAGGGCCTGCCCCTTTCTCATAACCCTCTCCCCCTTCAGTTTCCAGGAGGATCTTGGTCTGTTTCTCCAAGTTCACCCTGACCACTTCCACTCCTCTTCACAGCTCACGTACCCCTTTAACACTTATTCCCTGAACATGCAAGTGCTTTCTCATCTGTGCCTTTTCTCGCCTTCTCTGCTTTTCTTGACTTCAAGCCTCCAGTCTGTACCTTACCCACTCTGGGAAGCCTCCATATATACCATACTCCCCTCTCAGCCCACTTATGTCTGAGCCCAGACCCTAAACTAAAGGAATATGGAGTAGGGTTTATGGAGAGGGCTTTGCTCTTACAAGAATGCTGGCCATCACAAAACAAAGGACACTATACCATTTACAATATAGCCTGCTCCCCTCCACATTGGTCCATATGTTCTTTGAGGGTAAGATTGTATGTTCAAGTCACATATGGATCCCAGGACTTAGCTCTTTCCCTGGAATAGAAGAGCTGCCACTTAAATCTCCATCAACAATAGACAAGACAGGGAAGCAACCTAAAAGTCCATTGGACTGAGGAATGGATGAAGAAGATGTGGTATATATACAATGGAATATCACTCAGTCACTAAAAAGAATGAAATAATGCCATTTGTCACAACATGAATGAAACTAGAGATTGTCATACTGAGTGAAGTAAGGTAGACAGAGAAGGAGAAGCATTATATGATATTCCTTGTAATCCCGTATATGAGGAACCTAAAAAGAAATGATACAAATGAACTTATTAACAAAATAGACACAGACTCACAGACTTAGAAAATGAATTTTTGGTGGCTGGGGGGAAGGGATAGTTAGGGAGTTTGGGATGGACATATACACACTGCTATATTTAAAATGGATAACCAACAAGGACCTACTGTGTAGCACAGGGAACTCTGCTCAATGTTATGTGGCAGCCTGGATGAAGAGGAGTTTGGGGGAGAATGGATACATGTATATGTATGGCTAGGTCCTTGCTGTTCACCTGAAACTCACAACATTGTTAATCAGTTATACTCCAATACAAAATAAATTTTTTTTTTCTTTATAAAAGACCAATCATGTCTCCAACTGAGATTTCTGGACCCTTGAATAAAGACCGGATGACTCTTTCTATGGTTCTTTAAACATTTTTTTTTTGGAGCTGGTTTCAAGGACAGAGAAGACTCTCAAAACGTGATTGGGTAAATTAGACGAGGTCTGTGTGCTTGTGCTGGGAGGGATTGGGAGCAGGAGGAAAAGGGGATGACAGAGGATGAGATGGCTGGATGGCATCACTGACTCGATGGACGTGAGTCTGAGTGAACTCCGGGAGTTGGTGGTGGAAAGGGAGGCCTGGCGTGCTGTGATTCATGGGGTCACAAAGAGTCGGACACGGCTGGGTGACTGAACTGAACTGAACTGAACTGAACTGTGTGCTCATTGGGAAGCTTTGCTGATCTTCAAGTGGATCTTGCCCTTGATGGAGAGAAGAGGGCTATGGACTTTGATTGAATTCAGTTCAGTTCAGTCGATCAGTTGTGTCCGACTCCTTGCAACCCCATGAACCACAGCACGCCAGTCCTCCCTGTCCATCACCAACTCCCAGAGTTGACCCAAATTCATGTCCATTGAGTCGGTGATGCCACCCTACCACCTCATCCTCTGTTGTCCCCTTCTCCTCCTGCCTTCAATCTTTCCCAGCATCACTGTCTTTTCCAATAAGTCAGTTCTTCCCATCAGGTGACCAAAGAATTGGAGCTTCAGCATCAGTCCTTCCAATGAATATTCAGGACTGATTTCCTTTAGGATTAACTGGTTTGTTCTCCTTGCAGTCCAAGGGACTCTCAATAGTCTTCTCCAACACCATCAATTCTTTGGCACTCAGCTTTCTTTATAGTCCAACTCTCACATCCATACATGACCACTCGAAAAACCATAGCCTTGTTAGACTTTGTTGACAAAGTAATGTCTGTGCCTTTTAATATGCTGTCCAGGTTGGTCATAACTTTTCTTCCAAGGAGTAAGCATCTTTTAATTTCATGGCTGCAAATTTTGGAGCCCCAAACAATAAAGTCTGCCACTGTTTCCCCATCTATTTGCCATGAAGTGATGGAACCAGATGCCATGATCTTAGTTTTCTGAATGTTGAGCTTTAAGCCAACTTTTTCACTCTCCTTTTTCATTTTCATCAAGAGGCTCTTTAGTTCTTCTTCACTTTCTGCCATAAGGGTGGTGTCATCAGCATGTCTGATGTTATTGATATTTCTCCTGGAAATCTTCATTTCAGCTTGTGCTTCCTCCAGCCCAGTGTTTCTCATGATGTTCTCTGCATGTAAGTTAAATAAGCAGTGTGACAATAAACAGCCTTGACATACTCCTTTTCCTATTTGGAACCAGTCTGTTGTTCCATGTCCAGTTCTAACTGTTGCTTCCTGACCTGCACTTAAATAAGCTGCCTGCTTAAGGTGTGGGTCCGCCATGATGCAAAATCACCAAAGCACATTTTCAAAGCCACGAGTCTCAAGCTAAACTTCTAGTTATTTATTTGTGCTCTTACTTTATACAAGAGATAAAAATTGTGTGAGGAAGCAAAATAACAATTGTGGATCATTTGTTCTGTGCCAGGTACTATCTTTGGATTATGAAATTTTCAAATTCAAATCAATCTTTTGAGGGGGTGGTTTTCATCCTTGCCATTGTATGGATAAGAGACCTGTTCATCAGTGAAGTGACTTGACCGCAGGCATATAACTTATAAATTGTGGACCCATGATTCTTATCCCATCTCTAAGACTCCAGAGAGCGCAGCTTTCCCCACTGTAACCCTCTCAGTGCAGTAGCTCAACTTTCTCCTATAAAATGTTCTCACTTCACAAGTGACTTGGAACAGCCAGCACTGGCCTTTTGTTCACAGCAAAAGAAATTCAGTCTCTTCTCAAAAGTTCTGGCTTCTCTCCAACTGGGCCAGAGTATTCAGAGGCTCTGTAACCCCTGGATCTGCTTTTCTGAGACTCGGGATTGAAATAAGAAAAATGCATGATTCCTTGGCCTGGGTTCAAGTTTCCTTCGAGATGGACACAGGGATTGGTGGAAGCGAGATCCCACGTACCTTTCTCTGAGGCCACCAGGTTCTGCCAACTGCACTGCTTCCCACTGCAATTATTTGGGATAGCGAGACTAATATCAATCAATCTCACTTCGATCACTTTGCCATGAAATAGGAGCCGGCCAATTTGTCAAAATTGAGGCCCTCCACGGGGTTTATATTGCCATTAAACTATCAACAGGAAATCATTAAGGTGAGGCAAGAAACCAACTGGTAACTGAAAAGAAATGATTTTTTTTTTCCAAACATCCTTGCCTACAACCTCCTTTGTCTAGCTGTCAGTGCAACCACTGTGGGGCTGGGTCTCAGATCTCTGAGCCGCCCTGTAGTCGGAGGTGGAGAGAACTCAGATGCAGGCATTTGCAATCCAGTGGCTGAGCCCAGGTTACTTGGTTCTCTCACAGCAGGGCAAGCTGCGTGACGACAAACAGAGGGGGAGATGTGTATGCATTTGTGCGATAAAACAGGCTTAATGATTCCGAAGGGGAAAGAGTCCAGGAGACGTACAGTAGCAACTCAGGAACAAAATGGAACCATGCAGGGCCAATTAATGTGCAAATATGTGTGTGCTGAACTTGCATTCCATTCATCATGTGGACATGAAAATTGGGCCATTTATCTGTTATATTATGTATGTGACATCTTAGTTTGGTTCTTACAGGCTGCTTGGGGACAAAGGGCCATGTGCTTTACGGCAAGCAGAGGGAATTTAAGATAAATTCTTCAGCTGTCATAAACATTGCTGGGCAGAATTTGGTCAGAAGATAAAGCTCTTTCCTCTGCAGGGTTTTAACATTTCTCAATAGTCCATGTGCCATCTTATTAAAACTGTGTGTGGGGCGGGGAGGGGTGGCATATGCCATGAAAAATTATTGGCACAAACAGCTCACTGTCATGTTTTCAAAGTCCAGATTTAGCAAACGTTATTCACATATTCACTGTCAATCTGCAGAGAGAAAGGGAACTGGCAAAGCCATTCATTCTCACTGCTTCTGTGGGTTTGTAATTCTTCTTGTCTGTCTTTACCAACGTCTCCTCCACAGGTGGGGTTTGTTCTGTTTAAATTACAACTGTTTGTCTGTACTTAGGGGGAAGAAAAGGAAAGTCATTTGAGAAGGAAAAGGACCTCACAGAAGCACTTTCTCAGAGCCACTATTATTTACCTAACAGAGCATGCCATGAATATGGATCACACATTAAATAACGGTGATCGCTTGCTTTGATGAATTGCCATTAGAAATTCAATTAATAAAAGGTTACCTCCCTGCAGTAGTGCAAAAAATATGATCTGGCTCCAACAATTATAACTTAGCCTTGGAAACGCTGGTTAGGAGAAAGGAAAAGTTGTGTGTGTATGTTTTAAACCTGTTCCATCTGTGACATAGGATTCTGGAATTAAAATGAATGAATGAATGAATGGGTGATGAATGGGTGAGCTTAGGCTATTTTTGATCCACAGTTTTGTCTCTATGCTGACAGCTCTACACTTCCTCATTCCCTTGTTTTCATTATCTTGTGTTATACTTTTTATGCTATGTTTTTTTCAGTTTTGTTGCTGCTTTTTGTTTTAACCAGGTAGCTTCATTGTTTTCCTTGATGCACAAATCATATACCATAAAGTACACTCATCTTAGGTGCAGAGCTCCATAAATCTCACACATGATGGTACCCTATGTAACTACATCTAGACGAAGGTGTTGAGTATTCCCATTGCCCAGCTGGCTCTCTTGTGTCCTGACCTAAAGGTAACCCAGACGGTTACTTTTATCACCCACTCAGAGGTGGGTGCTCTTTTACATGTAAATGAAATCATACAGGATGTATTTTTAACTCAACATTATTACTCTGGGCTTTCCTGGTAGCTCAGTGGTAAAGAATCCCCCTGCTAATGCAGGAGACATGAGTTCAATCCCTGATCCAGGAAGGGATTACCTTTAGGTCAGGACACAAGAGAGCCAGCTGGGCAATGGGAATACTCAACACCTTCGTCTAGATATAGTTACACAGGGTACCATCATGTGTGAAATTTATGGAGCTCTGCACCTAAGATGGGAGAAGGCAATGGCACCCCACTCCAATACTCTTGCCTGGTAAATCCCATGGACGGTGGAGCCTGGTGGGGTGCAGTCCATGTGGGGGTCGCTAAGAGTCAGACATGACTGAGCGACTTCACTTTCACTTTTCACTTTCACGCATTGGAGAAGGAAATGGCAACCCACTCCAGTGTTCTTGCCTGGAGAATCCCAGGGATGGGGGAGCCTATTGGGCTGCCATCTATGGGGTCGCACAGAGTCGGCCACAACTGAAGCGACTTAGCAGCAGCAGCACCTAAGATGAGTGTACTTCATGGTATATAATTTGTATACCAAGGACAACAATGAAGCTACCTGGTTAAAACAAAAAGCATCAACAAATGCCACAGAGCAACTAAACCCTGTGTACCACAACTATTGAGCCTGTGCTCTACAGCTTGGGAGCCACAACTGCTGAAGCCTACTGGCTGCAACTACTTAAGCCCAGTGCATTAGATTCCATGCTCCGAAACAAGACAAGTTATCACAATGAGAAGCCAGTGCACCGCAACTACAGAGTAGCCCCCGCTTGTCATAATTAGAGAAAAGCTCATGCAGCAATGAAGACCCAGCACAGCCACAAATAAACAAAAACTTTTTAAAAAGTCACAATATTTAAACATATATATATATATCTAAAATTCATAAAGGCTATTTCCTATATCCATTGATAACTATTTTTGGTTAGCATCCTATATTCCATGGTATGACTATATCACAATTTATTCACTATCCTGTTAATGGACATTAAGTTTGTTTATTTTTTGGCTATGATAAATAAAGCTTCTGTGAAAATTATTGTGTACATCTTTTGGTGGCCATTGGGCACACAAGCAGGAGTGGAATTGCTAGAACATTAAACATTATTTCAACTAAGTTTAAAGTATTGCGAGTCTCCAAAACTCCAATTTTTAATTTGGAAATAAGGATAACAAAAATCCTGCCATGTGTGATTTCTGTGAAATTGAAAAGGGGCAACATATGTTTAATTGTTGATTATTTGTTTTAAACTGCCAAATGAAGCACAAATGTGAGACTGTTCCTGGGGGGTTGAGGGGTAGAGAAGATGAGTGTGTGTCCAACTCTTTGTGACCCCATGAACTGCGGCCTGCCAGACTCCTCTGTCCATGGAGTTCTCCAGGCAAGAATACTGGAGTGGGTTGCCATTTTCTTCTCCAGGGGATGGGGATCATAGGAAACAGGCATCTGTCCATGGTGCTGATTCTAGAGCACTGAGACATATGCAGATATGATCTATTGACAGAAAGCAGAGTCAGTCCTCAAGGAGTGACAGAGCTACCATTTATTAACACCCACTATGCACCAGGCCATGATCTGGGTGGTTTACATGCTGATATTCATATATTGAAATCCTGTCCCCCAAGGTGATGGCATTAGGAGGTGGGGCGGGGGGGAGGTGGTCTGGAGGTGATTAAACCTCAGGAGTGGGATTAGTTTCTGTGTAAGAAGAGATATTGGATATTAATTGGATACTGGATATTCATTGGAAGGACTAATGCTGAATCTGAAGCTCCAATACTTTGGCCACCTGATGCGAAGAGTTGACTCATTGGAAAAGACCTTGATGCTGGAAAAGATTGAAGGCAGGAAAAGAAGGGGATGACAGAGGATGAGATGGTTGATAGCATCACTGACTCAACAGGCATGAATGTGATCAAACTCCGGAAGGTAGTGAAGGACAGGGAAGGCTGGCGTGCTGCAGACCATGGGGTCACAAAGAGTCAGACACAACTGAGCAACTGAACAATGACAACAAAAAGAGACAGAAGAACTTGCTCTCTCAGCTTCCATGTCATGTGAGGATACAATAAGATAACTATCTGAAAACCAGAATGAGGGTCCTCAGTGGACACCGGATCTGCCAGTACCTTGATCTTGAATTTCCCATCTGTCTAAACTCTGAACAATGAATTTCTGTTGTTTAAGTCCCCCAGTCCATGAACTGACTAAGACACATGGCATGAAAGTTAACAGCCAGCCCTTTGTACCTTGCTAGACACAATTAGAAATCCCAACTCACTCTCTCTCTCTCTCTCTCATTAGCTGAATTGTTCTAGGAAAGTCACTGAGTCTCTCTGAGCCTCAGTTTATTTTTCTGTGAAGTGGGGACTACAATAGTGGATACATCCTGAGATTTCTGTGAGGATTTTATAAGCTGATGCATGTGAAATCTTTACATGGTGAATGGTATGTGGTAGGCACTGGATACATGGAAACTGGTTCTCTGTTGAGAATAAATCAAAAGAGTAAACACAGCAAGGCCCTTTTAATGCTCTCAGCAACCTTGTGTGATGTATTGTCATTCTCACTCTGAAAACGAGGCAAGGAGCTTCGGGTGGACACATGACTGGCCTGAGGAATTGCCCCAAGATCATCAGGAAGCAGGTGGACCAGCAGCTCCTTACCCCTCTCCATCCTTTCACATCCTGACCTTCTCCTCCCAATGATCTGCCTCACCAGGCATCTAAAGTAACATTCACACCACTCATGAACCACATACCAAGTCGCTTCAGTCGTGTCTGTCTCTTTGTGACCCTATGGACTGTAGCCCGTCAGGCTCCTCTGTCCATGAGATTCTCCAGGCAAGAATACTGGAGTGGATTGCCATACCCTCCTCCAGGGGATCTTCCCTACCCAGGGATAAAACCAGTGTCTCTTACATCACCTGCATTGGCAGGTGGGTTTTTTTACCACTAGCGCCACCTGGGGAGCCCAGTGAACCACAGTTTCTGGAACACTTTTGCACACCAAGCTATCCTATCCAAGCATGCAGACATCTGAACTGGTTTCCACTCTTTGCAACAATCTCCCGTCAAGTTTTGTAGAAAGCTGCCAGCATCTGCCTTCACACTCCTTATTCCATATGACCATCCAACAACCATGTGACGGGTCCAAAGGAGCCCAGTTACCCTCACTGAGTCCATGAGAAAAGTGAGTTTCAGCAGGGAAAGTGATGGATGCATGAAGTCACACAGAACCGAGGCTGTGGAGGCCCTGGTCAATGCCTATTGCTCAATACACTCAAGCCAAACTTGCAACTGGGATGACGGCTCCACGGCCCTGGGTGTATTTTGCATGAACCCACTCAGTGACATCATGTACAATTCCTCACGGATGGTCACCCTGCTGGGGACTGCTGATAAACATCTTTTCAAAGTCTCTACCTACTGTCAGCATCAGTCACAGTTCCCTTACTGCCCCAGAAGGTGAACTGGGAAAGGAAAAAGAGGGAAGGAATGGAAACCACCAGAGAGACAGATGGAGGTCTCACCGCTGAAGCAAGGACTTGTCTCGATAGAGCTAGAGTCATCATGTGGATATCCAGACTCTGGAGTCACCAAGACAGAAGCAAGTGGGAGACCCAGCTTTGAGGCCATCCACCATCTTTATCAGGCTACTCAGCACGCAGTCCACAAAGAGTACCAGGGGTGACCCAGTCGGCCCCAAACCCAGCACTGTGGAAGCCACGCAACTGACAACACACGAGACAAATCTCCAGGAGACTGTGCAGAGCACAGTCACAACCACAGCACCCACTTCATGCATCACAGAAGAAAATGGTTTCAGAAAGTCCTCCAAAGAGACAACAAAACCACATTTCCTACCTCAGTTGTGCTGGCAGCCAGGCTTGCTGAAACCTGCAAGTTAA
Source organism: Bos taurus (assembly GCF_002263795.3). NCBI lineage: Eukaryota > Metazoa > Chordata > Mammalia > Artiodactyla > Bovidae > Bos > Bos taurus. The sequence continues at coordinate 4,802,000 of NC_037352.1, read as the reverse complement.
AAGAAAAAAAGACATTAGTATTGATTCAACAAGAAGGTAATTGGATTAATTGTCTTTTTAAAGGAACTGGCATCAATAATTTGTTATGACCCGAGGGGACAATGGGTGGGACGGACACACACACACACACACACACACACTGAGGTGCTTTTTCTTCTATCAAGCACAGGAGCAAGATTTGTTTTTCCAGTCCTGTGAATAAGGTGAAGAGGATAATTAATATTTTCAACACATTATAACAATCTTGCCAGGAAGAAAAAAGGGGAAGGGCTGTGTGCAATGCCCATGCACTGATAATGATTAAATGAACACCAAAAAAAGCAAAGGCATTGAAGACATTGAGGGTTCTTTTTCCCTTAAAGTTTTGAGTCAGTGTTCTGAAAAGGTACAACTACAAACTACAGAAACTGCAACCTTCTGTTCCAAAATGCCTCAAACACTCTGAACTAAAGAGCGATGCCAAGGATTGTGCCATGCTCTTTATGTCATCCCCAGAACAACTTTTATTATCCCATTTCATTGCTGAGAGTATTGAGCTTAGAAGAAAAGTAATCTTTTCCAGCTCAGAAAGTTATTCAGTAGAGGAAGTTAGATTTAAGCTCAAGAAAAAGTCACAGACTTCAGGCTCCTACCCACAGCCCGTTCTGCACTAAAGGACTTGACTTAGACTCCACCCACCATTTTCAAGGTGGCTTCCCCCATGGCACTAGTGGTAAAGAACCTGCCTGCCAATGCACGAGACATAAGAGAGGTGGGTTTAATCCCTAGGCAGGGAAGATCCCCTGGAGGAGGGCTTGGCGACTCACTCTAGTATTCTCACCTGCAGAGAATCCCATGGACAGAGGAGCCTGGCAGGCTACAGTTGGCTACAGTCTATAGGGTCTCAAAGATTTGGACATGACTAAAGCAACTTAGCACACACACCTGCACCAAGTTCATATATGCAGAGAGGGAACCTCCTATCTAGGGGCAGATAGGGTGTTATTTTTCCCCTGATGACTCCAGGAATTATCTCCCCCACAGCTCTCTACTTACACCTGAGGCTGACCTGGCCATCCTCGGCCTTATTTTCCTGCCAGCCAGCTATGAACTGAGTTGAGTCTACTCCCACTCCAAATTCATGAAGCTCTAACCCTCAATGTGATGGTATCTGGAGGTGAGCCCTCGGGAGATGATTAAGTTTAGATGAGGTCTGAGTGAGTCCCCCAGGATGGGATTAGGGCCTTTTATGAGACACCAGAGTTTGCCTCCTGTCTCTCTCTTCACCTTCTTGCACCAAGAAAAGGCCATATGAAGACACAGTAAGAAGGTGACCACGTGAAATCTACAGAGAGAACTCTCACCAGACACAACCCTGCTGGCTCCTTGATGGCGAACTTCCAGCCTCCGGAATTGGGAGAAACAAACCCCTGTTGTTTAATCCACCCAGTCTATAGTATTTTGTAACCCGAGTAACCCAAGCTCACTAAGACAAGCCAATACCAGCTCACAGCTGTGAATCAACTAAGGGCTTAAGAATGCATGGGTTCCTGAGTTAGATGAACAGGCCTGTAGCCCCACACCCCCCCCCCCCCGGCTCCCATTACCCTCACTCCGGCGCTCACCCCCAGGGAACTAGACCAGCCCTCGCTGAAGCCATCAGCGCCAGAAGCAGCCGAGGCAGTGCTCGCTTCCCACTGGGCAGCTTTCAAGTGTCATCAGTCTGCTAAACAGGAGGCCAGACTTTAGACTGACCTCAGCCAAGAGGATGCATTAGTTAGTGTCCTGAGGTTTAGCAAGGTACGAGTCCGGGGGCCAGCCATGGGGAAACCGCCAAGGTGTGATGAATATCGGAGCCCAGGGCACCTCCGCCCTTACCTTCCTTTCCCTCCCTGCCCTCTGTCCTTTCTGTGGTGGGGCTGGGAAAGCAGCTGGTCCCAAAAAGAGTGGCCATATCCCTAAAGCACAAGTGCACAAGGTCCCTGGCTACATAGCTCTGTGTGTGTGTGTGCACACACGCGTGTGTAAAGTAAAGCATGCCATTCAACAGCTGCAGGTCCCTGGCAGTGCATGACAATACAGCTCTCAGGTGCCCTCTCGAACTTCCTCTGCTTCATACTCTTAGTCTGAGTCTCCTAACATTGTGCATTTTGGTCACACGACCCCTTTCATTCCTCCCTATTAGGCAAGCCTGCTTCTTGCATCTTCCTGAGATAAACACACATCAACAAAGAGGAGTAGGCGTGGCTGTTGACGGAAGCACTGTTGGTGATAACAAGACGCTTCTAAAACATTTTAAAATTTATTTAAATTGGAGAATTATTACTTTAAATATTGTGATTTTTTTGCCATCAGATCAGATCAGACCAGTCGCTCAGTCGTGTCTGACTCTTTGTGACCCCATGAATCACAGCATGCCAGGCCTCCCTGTCCACCACCAACTCCTGGAGTTCACTCAGACTCACGTCCATCAAGTCAGTGATGCCATCCAGCCATCTCATCCTCTGTCTTCCCCTTCTCCTCTTGCCCCCAATCCCTCCCAGCATCAGAGTCTTTTCCAACGAGTCAACTCTTTGCATGAGGTGGCCAAAGTACTGGAGTTTCAGCTTTAGCATCATTCCTTCCAAAGAAATCCCAGGGCTGATCTCCTTCAGAATGGACTGGTTGGATCTCCTTGCTGTCCAAGGGACTCTCAAGAGTCTTCTCCAACACCACGGTTCAAAAGCATCAATTCTTCGGTGCTCAGCCTTCTTCACAGTCCAACTCTCACATCCATACATGACCACAGGAAAAACCATAGCCTTGACTAGACGGACCTTTCTTGGCAAAGGTATTGCCTCTGCTTTTTAATATGCTATCCAGGTTGGTCATAACTTTCCTTCCAAGGAGTCAGCATCTTTTAATTTCATGGCTGCAGTCACCATCTGCAGTGATTTTGGAGCCCAGAAAAATAAAGTCTGACACTGTTTCCACTGTTTCCCCATCTAGTTCCCATGAAGTGATGGGACCAGATGCCATGATCTTCGTTTTCTGAATGTTGAGTTTTAAGCCAACTTTTTCACTCTCCTCTTTCACTTTCATCAAGAGGCTTTTTAGCTCCTCTTCACTTTCTGCCGTAAGGGTGGTGTCATCTGCATACCTGAGGTTATTGAGATTTCTCCCGGCAATCTTGATTCCAGCTTGTGTTTCTTCCAGTCCAGCGTTTCTCATGATGTACTCTGCAATAAGTTAAATAAACAGGGTGACAATATACAGCCTTGACGTACTCCTTTTCCTACTTGGAACCAGTCTGTTGTTCCATGTCCAGTTCTAACTGCTGCTTCCTGACCTGCATACAAATTTTTCAAAAGGCAGATCAGGTGGTCTGGTATTCCCATCTCTTGAAGAACTTCCCACAGTTGATTGTGATCCACATAGTCAAAGGCGTTGGCATAGTCAGTAAAGCAGAAACAGATGTTTTTCTGGAACTCTCTTGCTTTTCCCATGATCCAGCAGATGTTGGCAATTTGATCTCTGGTTCCTCTGCCTTTTCTAAAACCAGCTTGAACATCTGGAAGTTCATGGTTCACATATTGCTGAAGCCTGGCTTGGAGAATTTTGAGCATTACTTTACTAGTGTGTGAGATGAGTGCAATTGTGCGGTAGTTTGAGCATTCTTTGGCATTGCCTTTCTTTGGGATTGGAATGAAAACTGACCTTTTCCAGTCCTGTGGCCACTGCTGAGTTTTCCAAATGTGCTGGCATATTGAGTGCAGCACTTTCAAGCATCATCTTTCAGGATTTGGAATAGTTCAACTGGAATTCTATCATCTCCACTAGCTTTGTTTGTAGTGATGCTTTCTAAGGCCCACTTGACTTCACATTCTAGGATGTCTGGCTCTAGGTCAGTGATCACACCATTGTGATTATCTGGGTTGTGAAGATCTTTTTTGTACAGTTCTTCTGTGTATTCTTGCCATCTCTTCTTAATATCTTCTGCTTCTGTTAGGTCCATACCATTTCTGTCCTTTATCGAGCCCATCTTTGCATGAAATGTTCCTTTGTTGTTTTTTTGTTTGTTTGTTTTGTTTTTAATTTTATTTTTAAACTTTACATAATTGTATTAGTTTTGCCAAATATCAAAATGAATCTGCCACAGGTATACATGTGTTCCCCATCCTGAACCCTCCTCCCTCCTCCCTCCCCATACCATCCCTCTGGGTCGTCCCAGTGCACTAGCCTCAAGCATCCAGTATCGTGCATCGAACCTGGACTGGCAACTCGTTTCATACATGATATTTTACATGTTTCAATGCCATTCTCCCAAATCTTCCCACCCTCTCCCTCTCCCTCTCCCACAGAGTCCATAAGACTGTTCTATACATCAGTGTCTCTTTTGCTGTCTCGTACACAGGGTTATTGTTACCATCTTTCTAAATTCCATATATATGCGTTAGTATACTGTACTGGTGTTTTTCTTTCTGGCTTACTTCACTCTGTATAATAGGCTCCAGTTGGTACCTCTGATTTTCTTGGAGAGATCTCTAGTCCTTCCCATTCTGTTGTTTTCCTCTATTTCTTTGCATTGATCGCTGAAGAAGGCTTTCTTATCTCTTCTTGCTATTCTCTGGAACTCTGCATTCAGATGCTTATATCTTTCCTTTTCTCCTTTGCTTTTAATTTCTCTTCTTTTCACAGCTATTTGTAAGGCCTCCCCAGATAGCCATTTTCCTTTTTTGCATTTCTTTTCCATGGGGATGGTCTTGATCCCTGTCTCCTGTACAATGTCACGAACCTCTGTCCATAGTTCATCAGGCACTCTATCTATCAGATCTAGTCCCTTAAATCTATTTCTCACTTCCACTGTATAATCATAAGGGATTTGATTTAGGTCATACCTGAATGGTCTAGTGGTTTTCCCTACTTTCTTCAATTTAAGTCTGAATTTGGTAATAAGGAGTTCATGATCTGAGCCACAGTCAGCTCCTGGTCTTGTTTTTGTTGACTGTATAGAGCTTCTCCATCTTTGGCTGCAAAGAATATAATCAATCTGATTTCAGTGTTGACCATCTGGTGATGTCCATGTGTAGTGTCTTCTCTTGTGTTGTTGGAAGAGGGTGTTTGCTATGACCAGTGCATTCTCTTGGCAAAACTCTATTAGTCTTTGCCCTGCTTCATTCTGTATTCCAAGGCCAAATTTGCCTGTTACTCCAGGTGTTTCTTGACTTCCTACTTTTGCATTCCAGTCCCCTATAATGAAAAGGACATCTTTTTTGAGTGTTAGTTCTAAAAGGTCTTGTAGGTCTTCATAGAACCGTTCAACGTCAGCTTCTTTTTTGCCATACATCAGTACAAATTGGCCATGGGTATACATGTGTCCCCCACATCCTGAACCCCCCCCATTTCCCTCCCCACCCTGTCTCTCCAGGTTGTCCACAGAGCACCAACTTTGGGTACCCTGTGTCACACATCAAATTCCCCCTGGCTGTCTACTCTACATATGGTAACGTACATGTTTCAAGGCTATTCTCTCCAATCATCCCACCCTCTCCTCTTCCCACTGAGTCCAAAAGTCTGTTCCTTACATGTGTCGCCTTTGCCGCCCTGCACATAGGACCACTGGTACCAGAACAGAAAAGGACATTTCTCAAACACTGTTAAAGCCATTTGCATTCAAATTATGAAAGCAAAGAATGGCTCCAGTGAAACACAACACGTGTAACCTGGATGTGGCTGCTGGACTGCCAGTTTCCGATGCTCTAAGCCAAATCAATTACAGTCCAGCCACATTATAAAATAGTATGCTACAACCAGAATGAATGGGCTGAATCCCAACATTTTGACATGAAAAATTCTACCACACATACTGCTAATGGACAAGAAAAGATGGAGAACAGCACATACAACATTGTTGTTTAATCGCTAAGTCACATCTGTCTCTTCTGTGACCCCATAAACTGTAGCCCATCAGGCTCCTCTGTCCATGGGATTCTCCAGACAATAATACTAGAAGCAATTGCCATTTCCTTCTCCAGCATACAATGATACCAATATTCTAAAAAAAAATTAACTGAAGTATGTAAACATTTGGGGGCTCCCCAGATGGCTCAGTGGTAAAGAATCCTCCTGCCAATGCAGGATATAGAGGAGATGTGGGTTTGATCCCTGGGTCAGGAAGACCCCCTGGAGAAGGAAATGGCAACCCACTCCAGTATCTTGCCTGGGAAGTTCCATGGACAGCGGAGCCTGGTGGGCCATGGTCCATGGGGTCACAAAAGAGTTAGACATGACACAGTAACTAAGCACAGCACACACATATACCTTATATATTCCTATAACTGAGCAGGACCCTATGGGGCCTTCCCAGGACAGACCGCTCCCCATAGCCTCTGCTTTAGCTCCTCTCTGATGTATCTAGATAACAGTATCTGATGCACATTTTATGATTTGTTTCATGGATGCTAAAACCCACACCAAAGGGAAGAAGTGCTTGATGACCATGAGCACATAGCCCCCAGACCTACAGGTGCCTAAAAATTGATAATGTTAGCCCCTGGGACATCACCCTGTTAAGTCGACATCAACCAATCAGAGAGCTGTGCAGGAGCTGATCATATGTTCTGTGGCTCCCCTCCACCACCCGGCCTTAAAAAATGTCTCCCTAGGGCTTCCCTGGTGGCTCAGTGGTAAAGAATCTGCCTGCTAATGTAGAGGACATGGGTTCCAGCCCTGGTCCCAAAGGATCCCACTTGCTGTGAAGCAACCAAGCCAGTGTGTATGCCACAACTACCAAGCCTGTGCTCTAGAGCCCATGAGCCAGAACAGAGAGCAGCCCCCACTCATGGCAACTAGAGGAAAGCCCTCCCAGCAGTGAAGACCCAGCACAGCCAATAAACAAATAAGCACATCTCCCTGAAACCCAACAGGGAGTCTGGGTGCTTCTGAGCACTAGCCCCCAGGACTCCTTGCTTGGCACCTGCAATAAACTCTGCATTTTCTTCACCACAAGCCAGTGTCAGCAGATGGGGTAGAGAACCCAAGTTTGGTTTGGTATCATTCCTCCTCCCATACTCACCTCTTCAGTCACACACACACACATAGATGTATGTCTAAAAACATGTCTAGGAGGATATACATTGAACCAACCAAAGTTTTACCTCTAAGGAGGAATTTGGAATGTGACTGGGGCTTGATGGTTTGAGGAAAGTCATGGGGAACTTTCTATTTTTCTGAATTGTATGAAAATTTTTCATTGAGCATGTATCCGTATATTATTTGCCAAGCTAAACATACATTTAAAATACGATTTAAAAAACAAAGTTTTACTGTTCCCATTAGAGAATCTACAGAAATGTTGGCTTGTCTCATTGAAGGCAGAACTCAAAACAGCTCTCTTTCCCATTCATATATATGATGACACAGAGGAGAAGGTGGGCCATACGGTGATGCAGTAGGGAGTGGTGGGCCTGTGGACAATTGGAGGTAGATTTCATTTCATTTATGACTTATAATTCTACTTTTACAAAAATAGATGGAAATCCTCTTGATGGGGGTGAAAGAGAGTGAAAAAAAAACTCAGCATTCCAAAACATAAAATCATGGCCTCTGGTTCCATCGCTTCATAGCAAATAGATGGGGGAAAAATGGAAGCAGTAACAGATTTTATTTTCTTCGGCTCCAAAATCACTGTGGATGATGACTGCAGCCATGAAATTAAAAGACAGTTGCTTCTTGGAAGGAAAGCTATGGCAAACCTAGACAGCATATTAAAAAACAGCAGAAACATCATTTTGCTGACAAAGGTCCATCTAGTCAAAGCTATGGCTTTTACAGTAGTCATGTAAGGATGTGAGAGCTGGACCATAAAGAAGGCTGAGTGCTGAAGAATTGATGCTTTCAAATTGTGGTGCTGGAAACAACTCTTGAGAGTCCCTTAGACAGCAAGGAGATCAAATCCTAAAGGAAATCAACCCTGAATATTCATTGGAATGGACTGATGCTGAAGCTCCAATCCTTTGGCCACTTGATGTACAGAGCCAGTTCATTGGAAAAGACCCTGATACTGAGAAAGATGGAGGGCAGGAGAAGGGAGCAACAGAGGATGAGATGGTTAGATGACATCATTGACTCTGTGCATGAGTTTGAGCCAATCTGGGAGATAGTGAAGAACAGGGAAGCCTCACGTGCTGCAGTCCTTGGGGTCACAAAGAGTTGGACATGACTTAGCGACTGAACAATAGCAACAAAGAAAAGCAAATGTTGAAATTAACTAGAATTCTACATATTATATTCAGTGTCGATTTTATGGTCATAATCATGTGAGATTCACCCCTGACACAGGGAGCTCTGGGTTATCCAGGAACATGGTACCCACAGACTTTGAGGCCTGTCTGTAATCTGCTGTGGCAGGGTGGGCAGACAGAGGATGGGGGAGCCAGCTGGGTGGGGAGGGTTCTTTAAGGGCTGCAGTTTCCAGGCTGAGGCACTTGGCTTTTATCTCATCAGTAGCAGCCACCATCAGAGGCTTCCCGGCGGGGGGCTGATATGATTAGAGCCTTGTTTGAGGTGGGCCATTCTGTGGACCAGTACAGGGCACAGAGGGAGTGCAGGAAACTCCCAGCAGGACACTCCTTAGAGCTTTGTTCCAGTGGCTTCCTATCCCTTTAATCATTTCCCTTCCTCTACCTGTGTTTGAAATCACAAAGATTAAGGGGTTCCTCCTCGCTTGTGCCAGGAACTTGATGTATGTGATTCTTTCAGTCCTCACCTCAACCCTAGGAGCTGGTTCTTGAGCCAGATTTTCAGATGGGGAAACTGAGGTCGGGATGCTAAGTTCCTTTCCCACAATCAGGACTGGGACTATGGTGTTTGAACCCAGGTCAGACTCCAAAACTGCCCTCAAGACCCAGGCAGGGTCTGGTGGAGATACAAGACTTCCTACAAATTAATAGAAGTGTTGTCATTCAGTTGCTCAGTCATGTCTCTTTCTGGTCCTGTGGACTGCAGCACGCCAGGCTTCAATGTCCTTCAGTATCTCCCACAGTTTGCTCAAACTCACGTCTGTTGAGTCAATGATACCATAAGACCGTCTCATCCTCTGTCACCCTGTTCTTCTCTTGCCCTCAATCTGAGTCAGTTCTTCATATCAGGTGGCCAAATTATTGGAGCTTTAGCATGAGTCCTTCCAATGAATGTTCAGGGTCAATTTAGGATTGGCTGGTTTGATCTCCTTGCTGTTCAAGGGACTCTCAAGAGTCTTCTTCAGCACCACAATCCAGAAGCATCAATTCTTCTGAAGGTGCTCAGTCTTCTTTATGGTCCAACTCTCACATCTGGTACATGACTACTGGAAAACCATGGCTTTGACTAGATAGACCTTTGTCGGCAAAGTGACATCTCTACTTTTCAATATGCTGTCTATGTTTGTCATAGCTTTCCTTCCAAGGATATTCATCTCTTGCTCACATAACAACTATAGGTGGGAGAATGTATTAGAGGCCAGTTCTCCTCCACAGCATCATTCAGGGCCCCAGGCAGAAAGAGGTCCTGCCATCTTTAACATGCGGCTTCCCCATGACCAGAAAGCCAGATGGAGGAGGATACATGAAAGAACTCAAGTAGGTGGTCTTTATGGACCAGACCCAGGAGTCCCATATATCATTTCAGCTTATATCCCATTGGCTAGAGTTCAGTCACAGGGCCACCTACAATGGCAAGGCGTTTGGACATGTGGTTGAGCTATATGTCAGAGAGAAGATGGTTGTGCAGAACAGGGCTGGCGGGCCTGGCCACACCTCCTCACTGCAGCCCTGCCTTGCCTGAGAGCCCCCTCCATGGCTCCTTGATAGAAAACCCACCTCCAGTTGACCTCCCCCAATGTCTCCTGGTGATCAGTCTGGCAGATAAGACAGTCTCCTGTTGGCTGAGGTCCCCTCACCTTGCAGCTGGTCCTCTGGGGTGCACCAGCCACGTGGCTCAAACCTAGCTCTCTGTGTGTCCTCTAGACCTGCAGGAAACTAACAAGTCCTTTCACAAGAGCAGAGATTGAAGCTGAACCTCCTTCTGTCTCTCCTGGTGTCTCCTCCCCCAGCTCGAACCAGCAGAAAGGGGGGACAGGAAGCTGCACCAGCCAGCTGATTCCTCTTCTTGCTGGCATCCCAGTGTTTACAGGGGATCCCTTCGGAGCTCACCTGGTCTTCAGGTTGACACTGATAACTCTCCTCTCTACCCTGAAACCTCTCTAGTCTTCCACTCTTCTCTCTGGTCAGTACTGGTAACAGCAGAGCTGGCTCATCCCCTCGTGGACCCAGAGGAGGTCCCTGAACCCATTGTGTCTGGCCCTCTTTCAAGTATAAGAGGCGCTCAGCATTCTTCTGCCTTCACTTGGGGTCAAAATGATCTATTCTGGGAAGACAGGAACTGTCTTCCAGTCACCTTGACCAAAGCATCCTGCCAAAGGCTGTGAATGTGTTGCCAAACTGGGTCAACTTGTCCCTGAATGGATTAAATCTCTGGGTTGTTTTCACTGGTGTCAACAGAACACTTTGAAGTGCTGTTGTCAGAGGGTGGGGAAGCAGAACAAAGTGTGTGGAATAAGACAAACAAGGTCCCTGCCTCTCCGAAGCTGGGGGGCTCTGAGAAGGTCACTTCCCTGACCTGAGAGAGTTGATTTCTCTATAAGCTGTGCACAGGGAAACTTGTCCCCAAGTGGTGTGGATTCTGTGTTGGCTCGTGATTAGTATACACTGGTGTCTTCAGCACCTCCCTGCTGTGTGTGTGTGAGTCCCTGAGCAATCTGGGGCTGTAGAAAAGCTGTGGAGTTGAGTCCTGGGTTCCAAATCTGCTTCCCCTCACCACCACCATGCTAGGTATGTCATCTGGGGCACATATGGTGACTGAAATCTGCCACACGTTCTTTGGTGCTTCTCCTGAGAAGATGTGGGGTCTATGCTCCCAACCCTTGAATCTAGGCAGGCTTTAAAACTTCCCTGACCAGGACTTCCCTGGTGCTCCCACTGCAGGGGGACCAGGTTCAATATCTGGTCGGGGAACTACATCCCACATGCTACACTCAGACTCGGAGTGGTCAAATAAATAAATACATTTTAAAAATACATTTGTTTTCCTCTGGCTTACTTCACTCTGTGTGATAGGCTCTAGGTTCATCCACCTCATTAAAACTGACTCAAATGTGTTCCTTTTTATGACTAAGTAGTATTCCATCGGTTTTATCCATTCATCTATCAGTGGACATCTAGGTTGCTTCCATGTCTGTAACAAGCTAGAGGGGTGGGAAAGGGTGGGAGGTGGGAGGGAGGGGACATATGTAAACCTATGGCTATTTCATATTGACCTTGACAGAAATCAAACCATTATTTTAAAGCAATTATCCTTCAATTAAAAATAAATAAGATTTTAAAAAATAAAAGGAAACAATGGCTTCTTTAAAAAAATTTAAAAAATAAAACTACCCTAATCACCAGATTACAGCAGAAGGAATGTTCTGTCTTTTCCGGGCCAGATTTAAAAGATTGGATGTGTCCACTGCTGTCCAGGGGGCCCTCTCTGGGTGTCCTTCATGCCCACCAGAGGTCTGACTACCCTGAGGCCACATGGAGGCACTCTGATGGACAATCCCAGCTGACCCCACACCTCCAGCCTCCCTGGCCGATGTGCCAACCACCTCGCACCGTGGCCCCCCGCAGGCAGTTGAACGCCACCAGGAAACCTCAGCCCACCCACGCCCAGCACACCCTGCCTGGATCCCTGACCCACAAAATCTTGAGCTGTAATGAATGGTTGTTGTTTAGAGCTGTTAAGTCCGGGGTACTTGGATACACGGCAATAGATGCTCACAACAAAAGGTACTTATGCTCTCTAAGCCTATAATTTCATACTTATAAAACAGAAAACATGTTTTTACAAGATAAGTCCTAAGAATTAAGCAAAGAACATATATTTAAAGCCCTTGGTCCCTGGCACACAGCAAGCTTTGAGTTTCAGCGCGTGAGCATGTGTGCCGGCCTTTGTGCATCTCCACGTGCAACAGACGATTGACTGTCAAGCAACGCCTCTCAGAGCACACAATTTGATTTCCAGCTGGTAAAATGTATATGGGTTGCTCTGAATTCACATACACCTAGGCTTTATAAATCCCTGCCCCACCACTTACAGGACTTCCCTAGTGGCTCTGTGGTAAAGAATCCGCCCGCCAATGCAGCAGACGTGGGTTCGATCCCTGAGCTGGGAAGAGTCCCTGGAGAAGTACATGGCAACTCACTCCAGTATTCCTGCCTGGGATATCCCATGCACAGAGGAGCCATGGGGTTGCAAAAGAGTCAGACGTGACTGAGTGACTGAAACAAAGAAAAACACCACTTAGAAGCTGTGTGCACACCCGAGAGCGCTACCTCTCCTCTCAGGATCTCAGTTTCTTCAATTAGAAAACAGATATAAAAAGATATCTTGCTGTCTTTTTGGCGAGGATTCGATGGGAATGTCTGGCCTAGAGTTAGAGATTGGGAAGGAATAACCATAGTCTTAGTTTGGTGGCATAACTGTTACAGTAGCAGCATTCATAAAGCTGATATTTTGAGCTCCACTGAAGTTAATGGAGCAGTCTTTGAATAGACTCCCCCAAAGGGGTATTTCTGAAAGCAGGTAGCATCCCCTCTCCCCACCACCTCTCTCTTCTATTCTAGCTCAGGACTTTATTCCAGTCCTGAGCTGCCAGAACTCAGCCCAGATTTTGAAGTGTGAGTGTAAAAAAGAAAAGAGCCCATTCACAGATGATACTCAACGCTCCCCTCCCTCCCTGAACCAAATTCCGTAGGCTCTGGGATGCCCAATGAATAAAAGCCTCTTAAAATTCTTCCAGAAAATGCACAAGGTTTCTCTTAATAAATCTCGCTGTCAGGAATGAAATATTTACATGCACTTGCTTCAAAATGCTGGCAGCTTGTAACCGAAGAACAGTCTTACTTGTGGCGATGAACAACCACCTTGGGTCCATCCTGTAGATGATTTTGAGAGGAGCGAGAGGATGCAGGGAAGGGAAAACTGCAGCAGGAAGGCCGAGCCTCGGAGAGAGGAGCCGACAAAACCCTGCCCTTGGTTTGCCCTTGAGGCTGGTGTTTAAGGAAGGTTAAACTGGCTCCAGCACTGGGTTGATGGGTGTCTGAGCTGTGACGAGCCCATCAGTCACCCTGACACATGCTGGAAAACACCGAGCGATTGCAAGCATTCCCTGAAGCTTAATTATGAGGCAGATGGGAGGCTGGGTTGGCACGAGGAGGAAGCCCTGGGGCTCCCCGCGCCCTGCCCCCACCCCTCCACCAGCATCCTGGAATCCTGGGGAGAAGTTGACACCATCCACATCTCCTTCCAAAGAGCTCCCTGTTGCTTTTTTTTTTTTTTTTCTTCTGAGGCCAGGCGGCAAGTTTTAAAAAACGCTCCTAAGATGGTTCTGCTTTCAAATTTAGCTCAGCAATCTGGAAATGTAGTTAAAGATCCTTAAAAAACCTCCTTTCTCTTTGACCCAGTAACTCTGCTCCTGGGAATGTGTCCTAAAGATGTACTGAAAATACAGCAAAAGCCTGTGGCACAGAATAATGCTGCGCAACACGTTTGTAATGGAGAAGACAATCGGAAACGACCTAGCTGTTCAAGAGTCGGGGATCGCCTCAGGGAGCTTAGTCATCACCCCTTCTCAGGGAGCACTGTATGACTGTGGAAGCAATGCTCCAGCAGAGTTTGAAACAACGTGGGAAAATGCTTACATATGAAGAAAGCAACAGAACATGACTGATATATACACCGTGCTAAGTCGCTTCAGTTGTGTCGGACTCTTTGTCACCCTATGGACCGTAGCCTGCCAGGCTCATCTGTCCACAGGATTCCCCAGGCAAGAATACTGGAGTGGGTTGCCATGCCCTCCTCCAGGGGATCTTCCCAACCCAGGGATCCAACCCATGTCTCTTACATCTCCTGCATGGGCAGACGGGTTCTTTACCACTAGAGCTCCCTGGGCAGCCTGACATATATACTGCATGATCTCAATTCTGTTAAAATATACATAGAAGGGACATGGGAAGGAAATGCCAAAGAAATATGTTTACAATTTTTCTCTTTGGGAAGTAAAGGCAGATGTTTCATTTTCTTCTTTCTCTTTTCTGCGCTTTCCAAGTTTTCTCCAGTAAACAAATGTACAGGAAGCTATTCTTTAGACACCATCTAGTTCCTGCCAGTCTTTTCAAATATTCTACCGTTTTCCTAATGCTGTCTTCCCCAGGGATTGGTAGTTCCAGAGCAACACTGGACTGGACTGTGCGACTTCAAATGGCACAAAACAGAGAGACAGGAAACCTGGCAGGATGAGCTTTGTGCAGTGAGTCAGGCGCTGAGCTGAGACTTGCGTCCATTCCCTTATTCACTCCTCACATCCTGCTTTGTTATTGTTTAGTCACAAAGTAGTGTCTGACTCTTGCAACCCCGTGGACTGTAGCCTGCAAGGCTCCTCTGTCCATGAGATTTCCCAGGCAAGAACACTGGAGTGGGTTGCCATTTCCTTCTCCAATGCATGAAAGTGAAAAGTGAAAGTGAAGTCGCTCAGTCGTGTCTGACTCTTTGCGACCCCATAGACTGTAGCCTACCAGGCTCCTCCGTCCATGGGATTTTTCAGGCAAGAGTACTGGAGTGGGGTGCCATTGCCTTCTCTGCCAAAGACTGCTAGGTAAGTGCTATTATCATCTTCTTATCAATGTTGTAGGAACTAAGAGCCTAGATAAGTTAAGAAACGTTTCCAGACAACATGGCAGTTTAAAAGTCAGGCTGGGAATGTGCACTCAGGTTGGGCTGAGTATACATTCCTTTCCCTCCCCTCCTTCATCATCAGCCCCAGATGGACAGGAGGTGCCCTAGCTGTCACAGCCCTTCCTTCCAAAGCCCTTATTGTAAGATTTGAATTGCTATGGAAACATCTCAGGATACACACCACCCACCCCACCAGCAGCCCCCACCACCTCATTTCTTCCAGTGCCTAGAATTCCATCACTAGAGATGCTTTCCTTTAGGTTATAAAGCCACCATACGCCTGTCCTCTTTGAAAATGTGTATCCAGCTGGGAGAGGAAATGGGGCTTAACGCCTGGACAAGAAGGGGGTGAAGAGTAGGGGCCGTATGCTGACCTGGGGTGTTCTCAGGCTGGGAAGAGGGGGGCAGAGCACGATTTATAAGCTGGGGTGTGTACAACTGTCATTCGGGGTTGCCCAGCAGTTCACCTCTTTTCTTAAAAACATCTCTATTCCAAGAAACCACCTCTCCCCCATCATGCGTGATCTCAGGGTGGAGGTGAATTGAGGTGGTCAGTTTCCCACTTCAGACTGAAAGGGCAGAGACCCCTTTCTTCATGCTGGCCGCACTTCAGGGTCAAAGGGAGCTTGACGAAAGGCAGCTGTCCAGGACGAAGCCCTGAGTGTTCTCCCATCCAAGTACTAACCAGGCCCAACGCTGCTTAGCTTCCAAGATCAGGCGGGGTTGGGTGTGTTCAGGGTGGTATGGCTGAGGACAGCCCCAAGTGGTCTAAGTCCATCAATCTGGGGAGGCCGCTGGACAGTGGTAGCCACCGAAGCCATCCAGGGGACTCTGAGGAGCAGACAGCATTGAGGACCCCTAGGCCAGATGCCTCTTCTCAGCCTCCCCAGGCCAGTGCGAGGCACACATGATCAAGCACTGTCCCCTCTGTGTCTTGAGATCTCAGACTGTTGAGTCAGCAACATGAGGGCAGACACAAATGGCTGGGGTGCATTTACCCCCATGGATGATGGGGCTCTGCCAGGACCAGACCTGAAAGGAGGATTTCCTTCTTCCAGTAACTGCAGGCCCAGTCTGGTTCTTGACCTCTTTCCAAGCTGGTTCTCCTGCCTTTGTACAGATTCTGAGAGCTCCATTCCAACAGATCCCTTTTGTCGGACCCAGGAGTAGACTGTGGTCACAAGGACGAGAAGGCACCACAAAAGGAGCACACAGATTTCCAGGACCACCAGAGCGTCCTGTTCATGAATGGTAGAAGCGACCAACCATCATCCAAAGATTCATGCTCCTGTTTCCCTCATGTGTAATTGCCACCAGGAAATGGCTGTACAGCCAGGGACTACATTTTCCAGGCTCCCCTGCAGCTCGATGGTACCATGTGACTAGTTTGCACCAATGGGATGTGACCAGTAATGATGTAAGCTACTTCCAGGCCAAGCAGCTTATGAGGCAGGTAGGCCTCTCTTTTTCTGAGCATTTCTGAATATTTCCCAGGCATTTCTAAATGTTTCTGGAGCCTCTGGGGACTGAAGGGAGGGGAATGCTGCCAGGTAAAAGAAATCTGGATCCTCGAATCACCTTATGGAGAGCTGGCAGGCCACCAGAGACACCTGTACTGGCTAAAGAAGCAAAATATAAACTTTATTGTGTTATAGGACTGTAACTGGGG
Source organism: Bos taurus (assembly GCF_002263795.3). Lineage (NCBI taxonomy): Eukaryota > Metazoa > Chordata > Mammalia > Artiodactyla > Bovidae > Bos > Bos taurus. Next base: position 4,785,562 of record NC_037352.1, on the reverse strand, counting down.
GCTTGCTTTTTAACAAGGGCTGGTGTTCTCCTAACTAATACATTCTATTGCTACTGGTGATGATGATGACAATACTAAGAATAATATTGGTACCTTCAGCTAATGTTTCGGGAGAAATATCAATAACCTCAGATATACAGATGATACCATCCTTATGGCAGAAAGTGAAGAAGAACTGAAGAATTTCTTGATGAAAGTGAAAGAAGAGAATGAAAAAGCTGGCTTAAAACTCAACTCAAAGATTATGGCATCTGGTCCCATCATTTCATGGCAAATAGATGGAGAAACAATGGAAACAGTGAGAGACTTTATTTTGGGGGCTCCAAAATCACTGCAGATGGCAACTGCAGCCATGAAATTAAAAGACACTTGCTCCTTGGAAGAAAAGCTATGACCAACCTAGACATCATATTTTGCTGACAAAGGTCTGTCTATTCAAAGTTATGGTTTTTCCAGTAGTCATGTATGGATGTGAGAGTTGGACTATAAAGAAAGCTGAGCGCTGAAGAATCAATGCTTTTGAACTGTGGTGTTGGAGAAGACTCTTGAGAGTCACTTGGACTGCAAGGAGATCAAACCGGTAAATCTTAAAGGAAATCAGTCCTGAATGTTCCCTGAAAGGACTGATGCTGAAGCTGAAACTCCAACATTTTGGCCAGTTCTTTCTTCAAAAGAACTGACTCATTTGAAAAGACCCTGATGCTGGGAAAGATTGAAGGCAGGAAGAGAAGGGGACGACAGAAGATGAGATGGTTGGATGGCATCACTGACTCAATGGACATTAGTTTGAGCAAGCTTCGGGAGACTGTGGAGGACAGAGGAGTCTGGCGTGCTGCAGTCCGTGGGGTCGCAAAGAGTCAGACACGACTGAGTGACTGAACTGACTGATGTTTCTTCTTTTCCATTATTTTCTTAACAGAATCTTGAATACAGTTCCCAGCGCTATACAGTAGAACCTTTAGTTAATCCATCCTCTGTGTGATAGTTTGCAGGTGCTGATCTCAAACTTCAGTCCTTCCCTACCCCCACCCATCCCCCTCGGCAGTCACAAATCTGTTCTCTGGTCTGTTGTTTGGATGTTTATAATATGCCAAGCTCTTTGCTCAGGATCTTGCCTGTAGTAACTCAGTGGTTCTCAACCAGGGCTAATTTCTCCCCAAGGGACAGGTGGCCATGTCTGAAGATGTTTTGGTTGTCACACTGGGCAGGGGGTGGGGGTAGTTAATTGTCATCTAGTGAGTAAAAGCAGAGATGCTGCTGAACCCCCTACAATGCACAGGACAGATCCCCACAACTAAGAATTATCTGGCCCCAAATGGTACTAGTGTCAGAGCCAAGAAACCCCGTGGAAACTCACCAAATGCTAATCATCCTCACATTGAACACCATTATAATCCCCATTTTTCATTTGTTTTTTATACATCTCTCCCTCTCCTCTCTCCCCATGTCTGGAGAAAGAGACATAGAGAATAAATTTATCCCCGTTTTAAAGACACAGAAACAAAGGCCGAGAGAGTGTATGCTAGGAACACAGCTGGTCAGCATCGAGGCCAGCAGCCTCAGCCAGACGCCATCCTGCCTCTCTGCTGCCCGACCCCCCGGACTTGGCATCTCTGCTCTCTACCAAGCTGGACTAATCCCAGACTGCTGGGCTCCCTTTTCTGAGGGATCATTCAAACCGTCTCCACCATCCCTCAAAGGGGGGGACCTCGTTGCTACGGTCAAGGACGCCATCACTGAGCGAAACCACGAGACAGGTTCTGTGTTGTCAGGTTCAGCTGGACGGTAAATGATTCTACGAGCTGATCAGGCTTGGGGTCTGACTCAGGCTGAAATGAGACACTGCCTGTCAGACCCAGGCAAGGAAGGGGCAGGGCCAGCCGTACCCCAGCCCAGAGGTCTAGCACATTCCCCAGGTTTTAATCCTGTCGTCCACGTTTTGGGAAACTTAAGCGTGCAATTCCCTGACTTTCTATAATCCCCCAGCCATTCCCAGGCTGGGAGGTCAGAGCTGGCCAGGACACAGAACCCAACCCGGGGCTGAAGTGGTGAGTTTTCGGCTCTGTCTCTCACCATGGGACCTGCTCTTTCCCTGTGTTGCCCCCATTCAGTTCACACCACCTCATCGCTGCCTTCTCTCTCCATATAAGAGGCGAATCTAACGTCTGCAGACTGTCTCTCTCACTAGGGCAGGTCTGATCTGGGAGCATATAATCCCATTACAGTGGATAAGTGCTATCACTGAGGTGCCTGTCGTGAAAAGCCTTGTGGATCCAGAGAGAATAAGGTCAGAGCATCAGGAAGAGAAGGAAGGGCCACAGAAGGAGGAAGCGGCATGGAGCTGGGTCTCGGAGGATGGGTCAGTGCACTCTGAGAAGGAAAAGGCAGTGCCCAACCCAGAGTCCTCTTATCAGTCCAGTATGTCAGTCCCCCCACTGCTGTGAGTGTCGGTGGCCACCTTCTCTGGAGAATCAAACTTTATCCAAAGATGCCAAAGAGGAGAGCCCTGCCCCAGAGGTTGCATGCAAGCCAGTGGTAGAAACATACATTTTGCTTGCTCCAAGGTGGGCTGACAAGGGTCTGTATAGTCAAAGCTATAGTTTTTTCCAGTGGTCATGTACAGATGTGAGAGCTGGGCCCTAAAGAAAGCTGAGTGCTGTAGAACTCGTGATTTTGAACTGGAAGAGACTAGAAAAGGCATGCTGGAAAAGGCCCTTGAGAGTCCCTTGGACAGCAAGGAAACAAAACCAGTCCATCCTAAAGGAAATCAACCCTGAATATTCATTGGAAGGACTGATGCTGAACCCAAAGCTCCAATACTTTGGCCACCTGATGTGAAGAGGCAACTCATTGGAAAAGACCCTGATGCTGGGAAAGACTGAGACCAGGAGGAGAAGGGGGCAACAGAGGGTGAGATGGTTGGATAGCATCACTGACTCAATGGATATGAGTTTGAGCAAACTCTGGGAGACGGGGAAGGACAGGGAAGCCTGGTGTGCTGCAGTTCATGGGGTTGCAAAGAGGTGGACACGACTTAGCGACTGAAAAACAAAAGCAAGGTGTGAAAGCTCCGTGGTGCTCCTCACACCCCAGGGCTCCCTGTGGGACCAGGCTGAGGCTTGACTTCAGCCAAACTCCGTCTTTACCGAGCCTCTCATCCTGCCACCTTTACTTCTCGCCAGGTTCCTGCTCAAAGCACACTGCTTTCAATACCTATTTGCACAAGAATCACATGTCAGTTCTGCCTCTAGAGAATATGACCTAAGGCCTGGAGGAAGGGCATTCTGGGTGGTCAGGACAATTTGGGCAAAGGTTTGAAGGCTGATATGAGTTTGGAAGGTCAGCAAGCTTCTATGCAGTATTATTAATAATAATAATAAGTTAGCATTTACCAAGGATTATCCTGTAGGCTGCAAAAACAAAACTCTGCTCTCAGTATTTTTAAACATCATCTCAATCCTCATCACAGTTCTAAGATGCAGATTCTTATTGTCCTCAATATTAAAAATAGTTGGACTAAGGTGAAGTAATTAGCTCCAAGTGGTATGGCTGATAAGTGGCAGAGGGAATTCTGACTTCAAGTGGGTCTGAGTTCAGAGTCCTGGCTATCCAGACATGATGGTTGAAGTCTTAAGAAAGTCTCCACACGCGGGCAAGACATCCTGCTTCCTTCTCTCACCCATCTACCCAGCCACGGAGTTGTTGAGTTGCTAAATCATGTCCAACTCTTTTGCAACCCCGTGGACTGTAGTCTGCCAAGCTCTTCTGTCCATGGAACTTCCCAGGCAAGAATACTGGAGTGGGTTGCCATTTCCTTCTTTAGGGGACAGGGATCGAACCTGAGTCTCCTGCATTGGCAGGCAGGTTCTTTACCACTGAGCCATCAGGGATGCCCCCAGGCATGGACAGTTCCTTTAAAATATCCACACACAGGATGCCAAGCTTCGGGTTTCACTGTCACCTTTGAAGGCACAGGCTCAATGACTCCTTTTAATAGGATACAGTATTTACGGACCCCAAATGAAAAGGACAGCATGGAGGAATGCTGGGAACCTTTGATCGCACAGAGATGACATAATTTATGTTCTGCCACCACCGTCTTTGCCCCCACTCACTACAATATCGAATTGGAGAGGAAATTTGGTGATTGCTTCAGTTGGGCTGGGCCCATTTGTGCCCATGTGTTTTTCTTATTACCTTGTCCTGCCTGGTGATCCCTGAGTATTTCATCTCTTTGCTGGCAGGGCTGGCAAGTTTCAGGGCACCCCTGGCAGAGTTGAAAACGCCTTGGAAAACACACAGGAGGAAACCGAGGAGGGAGGTGTTGGGGCGGGAGGAGCAGGCTTGGGGAGAGGTCTGTAGGTAGAAAGTTGGGAGTGCCCCTGTGTTTAGAGGTGAAAGGCAGAGCTCCCACCATGGGTCGGAGAAGAACAGCCCATTCTGGGTCAGGCAATGGTCTGTAGCACTGATCCAAATGGACATGGTTCCCCCTCTTGCCTGGTGGGGAACGCACTTTAGAATCATGAGGATAACTATCAGGAGAGTTACTATCATAATAGATTCCCACACGACCGTCGAGTATTGGGGTGATTTCTGAGGCTATGTGCACAAGCGAAGGGTGCAGAAAAGAAGAATGCAGAAGGCCCGGGAACAGGGGAGTGGCTGGAGTGCACCCTGCACAGACAGGGAAGCCGGGTGCCCAAGCAGGAGAGTGCTCGAGGAGGCCAGTGCAGGACGCCGCCCCCGGTGTGATTCTCCAGCTGGGCTGCACACCTGCTGACCCAGCCTCTGAAAACTCAACTTTCCTCCCCCTCCTCCCCAGACTGAGCTGTCGCCCTGCCTGGGGACACAGATCTGAACTCACACCTGGTATAAGGCCCCTGGGAGGTAAGAGAGATGAAATGTCAGGGGCGCCCCGCTGGTCCAGTGGCTAAGACTCTGTGCTTCCATCGCAGGAGGTAGGGGTTCGATCCCTGGTTAGGGAACTAAGATCCTGCATGCTGCATGGTGCAGTGAAAAATATTAATAATAAGAACTAAAGGAAGATAAGAGGTCAGGCATTGCGGTCTCCTAACCCAATTCAGTCTCAGCCCTGCCCCTGACTCCCTGTGTGGGCTGGGGCAAGTCCCTTAACCTCTCTGGGCCTCAGTTTCCTCATCTGTTAAATGGGGACCACGTAGGGTTGTGTTTTTTTTAAGGAGTAAATTGGTAGCATGCATAAAGGAGTTACAACCAGTGTTGGTGGAGAGTGAAGAGGCAACGAGTGTTGTCTGGTGTCATCACGCACAGTTACCGTTGATTTTATTACTTCTGCTGCCACTTCATTTCAGAAGCACAGTGCTTAGCACCCAGGCTACCGGAAGTCAGTATTTCTGTTATTTCTTCTCCCTCCTTTCTCTGCTGCTGCTGCTGCTAAGTCGCTTCAGTCGTGTCCGATTCTGTGCAACCCCATAGACGGCAGCCCACCAGGCTTCCCCCTCCCTGGGATTCTCCAGGCAAGAACACTGGAGTGGGTTGCCATTTCCTTCTCCAATGCATGAAAGTGAAAAGTGAAAGTGAAGTCGCTCAGTCGTGTCTGACTCTAGCGACCCCATGGACTGCAGCTTACCAGGCTCCTCCGTCCATGGGATTTTCTAGGCAAAAGTACTGGGGTGGGGTGCCATTGCCTTCTCCTTTCTCTAAGTAACTCCAAAGAAGGCAGTTACCGATTCAAAGGACGCAAGCACACAAGTGCACCCACGTGTTCCTAATACACAGCACGCTGCCGCCGCCATCTTCTTTCCAGCAGGCGGCCTCCAGCACTGACTTCCCTGGCTTCCACTCCACCCAACCCCTCCTGAGAAAGGCTCAGGGAAGTTCGCTTTTTCTCCATCCCACCTGCTTATCCAAGCACCATCCTCTCGCGTCCGGATGAGAGGGATAAGACCACTTAACCAGTTAAGTGATAGCCCCCAGCCTCTTAGCCACTGGGACGGCGGAGCCACTGAGAGCGAGCCCGGGATCCCCAGCCCGGGGTTCAGGGTAAACAAGATTACCTGGGGTGGCAGGAACTGGTGGAGACAGAAGGTGTTTCCAAACTTAATCTGAAATTAATTAGAAAACGAAACAAGCCAAAGGACAAACATCTGTGAGCAGATGATGTGCAGAGGCAAACAAATTGGACACATCACATTCCGCTTGAGCTGGGAGTAGGATCCTGCCAGGCTACATAGGGAGTAGCCGGAGAGGCTTTCAGGGGGAGCAGTCTCAGTGTTTACTTCTCAGGATCAAATGACGGAGCAGCGCCAAGCTCCAAAGATGCGGTCAGGGAGAGGGCTCTGCAGGGGAGCTGTGCGTCGGGGAGATGATCATAAAAACTCATCAGAACACACGCTGTTCAGGACCTGGGAGTGAGGAGCAGAGTGGTGCGTATGAGAAGGGAGAAGCCTCCTGAAGCAGCCAGGACCGGGGGCTCGCCCGTACCCCACGACAACCTTCCAGGCGGGATTGGTGGTGATGGCTGTTTCAGGGCGCCTCCCTCACAACCCCCTTGCCATTGCTGAGTCAAGGTCTCCCTACCTAATGCAGGACATGGCAGCTCCCCTGACCATGGGAGCAGGCTTCCTCGTGCACCCGGCAGGCTGGAAGGGGTGCCGGCACTGAGGTCCCGGAAGCACCCCTCCACTCCGTGTGCCCCCAGGTGGACTGCTCAGACACGGCCCATGGAGGAGCCCACGGTCCCGGCTGAGCGCGTGCACACGCGGGACCTGCCACTTTGGGCATCCTCACTGGCCTCCTCACCACCCCCTCCCTTTCCCCTTCTCCACCTGCTTCCTGGGACCAGTCCCCAAACAAGCTGCTAGCACCCCAAATCTGACCCGAGCTGGGGGCTGCTGCTAGGAATGCAGACAGACAAGGATGTTGGTGGCAAGCAGACGGGATGGGGGTTGGTAACCTGGATGAGTGAGAGACACTGTGCACAGACCTGTCCCAAAGCCGGAGAGATCCCTACGGGGACTCTGGTGGTTCCGACTCCCGTTTGGATCAACTGCCTGGTGACCTCATCACCGCCGTTCCCCAGATCCACGTCAGCCCTGAAGTCGGGGACCCCCGGCACACAGGAAGCCACACTCGGAGCATTACCTTAGCTCTGACCCCAGCAGACACCAAGCAACCCTGCCCTCTTCTTTCTAAAGAGGGAGCAGACACCCAAGGATTCTTACCCGAGTTAACAGCTCCCCTCGCCTTGTGCATTGCGGTCACTTGTATCTCAGCAAGAATGAGCTGGAAGTCTGCCGATGGAGGTGGGAGAGAAAATGGGTCCTGGGTCCTTCTGGTCCTAGGGCAGGGGGGGCCCGGCTCCAATGCCCTCCGGCCCAGCATTTCAGGTGTCCGTGTCACCTGCCTGAGCCCCTGCTACTCCACTCGCCTGTTGGTGAGGGACAGAAAAGCTCCCTCACTAGGCTACTGTGAGGACTATGGGAGATGGTCAGCACCAACTTGTGGAATTACAACCCAGAGACAGAGATGACAGAGCACATCAACTACACTGAGTAGAAGTTGCTCTCTCTTCCATAATGTTTCCTCCATTGTTTTTTGCATCATATCAAGCACAGGAAGATACACCTGGATCTAACACATGTTGTAAATCAACTATACTCCCCTCCCCCCTAAAAAAAAAAAAAAAAAACCATGAGGGTAGGAGGGGCTTTGTGGGAGCCCTCCTTTCCTCTCCTCCCACCCCTCCACCTCATCACAGATGCTATTGGCGAGCATCTGTTATAAGCCACATGCCCGCTCAGCGTTTTCTCACTAAATGCTCCCCACACCACCCTCAAAAGACGAGAGCTGCCTCCCGTCCCTGCCCCGCCCCAAGAACGCTCGGCGAAGATGGACATGCGCCACACCTGAGCTGCCCAAGACAGCAACACCAGCGACCAGCTGCTCAGTGTTTGGCCTGTGCCTCGTGCAACCAACGGGCTTTTACTTAATTTTAATTCCTTATGCACAACTAGCCACAGGTGAAACTGGTCACCATGTTGGACAGCAGAGATACACACGGGGGTGAGAAAGAAAAGCAAACTGAAGTCTAAAGGAGTTCGGCAACTGCCCAAGGCCACGGACCTGGAGGAAGGTGGAGGTCAGAGCTGCTCCCACTCTCCGCAGCTTCCCGTGTGCGTCTCCTAAAGCGAACGGCCAAGCTGGCCGTGGACTTACTCAGACACAGGAGACGAGATCTGAAAGTCAAGACGGGCCGGGTGAAAAAGACACTCAGCAACCAGAGAACGGGCTCAGAGAGACAAGGAAATGAATATTCAAAGAAGATAATGGTGGTGGAAACGCTCTGTAAACTGTGAAGTGCTGTCTCAGGGTGGGGGTTATTAATAATCCCCTTTGGCACTGACTCCACGGCAAAGATTTCTTGTCCCTCTCCATATCCTGCTGCTCTGTTAATCGTTAATTAAAGCTTAAGGGATTTGGGAATACAGGCCTCTGAAATTTGGACTAAACCCTCCATGTTATTGAAAAGAAAAAAAAAATAAATGAAGAATTTTGGATAATTAGCTTTTCTTTCCCTAAATGCTTTCTGGGTGTCATTACAAACCAAGTGCCAGGCTAATATACCTTGTGTTGTGAATGCCTCACAATTCCTGCTAATTGAATTAAACCCAATTCTCTGCAAATAAACTCTTGGTTGTTCTTTAATGGCAAATAAGGAATAGAGCTGTTTCTTTCTGGAACGGGTCATTACAAGGCCCTAATTACCAGCATCTCAACGTGTTAACGCCAGCCTAACGCAAGGCGCCTTTATGTCGGCTCCTGACAATGACGGCTCTGTCAAGATCAAAGTTGTGGCTTGCCCTTGGAAACTTCTCCCTGTTTTTCCTCCACTTCAAAATATTTAATAACGACTAATCAAATTTCTAAGACGGCAGAGAAAGGACAAGAGGACAGAAGTCCCCCTTTTTAAAAAATATATATATATATTCAGGACAAATATTTCAAAACTGACACACTGCTCATGCCTCCTCCCTCCCCTTTCTTTCTCCCTTGGACACAGCACACGTCGTGAAGTTGCCAATGAGTGAAGGAATCTGTGCCTCTGGAGCTGCATGCCAGCCCAAGGTGAACGGAGGAGCTGCACAGAGTAATCGGATGTCAGAGAAGAAGATGGATTCCTCGGTGCGTGCGTGGCCCAACACCTTTATCAATAATGCAATGCCAATTACTTTGGGGACCAGCCTTGGCTCTTGTGGGATGAGAAACTTTATTCCAGGGCTCTGAGAACAGCATCTGTAATCAGCCACCTTGCCCAGACTTTAAAATGCAGCACACATCAGTGCTTACTGGCAGTTCTGCCCTGATGTGTGGGTGGAGGTTTCACGGCTGAGATTTCAGAGTCGGGTGGATGAAATTTTCACACGGGTGTGACTGACCTTTGTGTGCACTTGCCGCTCCCTGGTGGGTGATAGCTGGCTCTCTGAAGTGCTAAGCCCTCATCCTAGGAGAATCCTGTGGATGGAGGAGCCTGGTGGGCTACAGTCCATGGAGTGGCAAGGAGCTGGATACAACTGAGGGACTGAGCGTGCACACACACATCCCATGAAGAGCCTCAGACTCTCAGCTGTCTGTTGTAGAGGAACAGACCAATTTGAGATTACCTGGGCAACCCAGAAATTGGGTTCCCACACTTTACCCTCCAAAGCCTCTCCTTTGCCTCCCTCAGTGCCCAAATGCCTCATTCTTTCAAGATGTTCTGTTTGCCTCCCTAGGAAAGCTCTTCTGATCTTCTCTGACAGCAAAACTCTTAAATTCAGCCTCCAGAACCCAGGGCAGACACCCCCATCAGAGCCTGCCAGTTGCTTCAGCTTCTCCTGTTGCATTTTTCTCTCCTGCTTGTGCCTGAGGGCAACACAGCAGAGTGGATGCTTGGGCTCTGATTGGGGTTGAATCTTAGTTCTGTTACTTATAGCTTGGGGCAAGGTACTCAACCTCTCAGAACCTCTCTTTTCTCATCCACAGAACAGGGATGTTAATGGCTACCCTGCTTCAAGGAATGGCTTGGGTATGACGTGTTATAAATAGCAATGTGGATAAAGTGACTGGTGTATAGCAGATGCTCAGTAAATGGAATCCCACCATGGCTCACTGGTAAAGAATCCACCTGCCAATGCAGGAGACGCAGGAGACAAGAGTTTGATCCGGGTTGGGAAGATCCCCTGGGGAAGGGAATGGCTACTCACTCCAGCATTCCTGCCTGGAACAGAGGAGCCTGGCAGGCTGCAGTCCATGGGGTCACAAAGAGTCAAACATGACTGAGCACGCATGCACATACCGTGTTTTTAATTATCAGGCTGACCCTCTGTATTTCCTTGACCCATGTAGATGTCCACTTCCCCCACCAGACAATCAGTTCTTTGAAGGGAAAGCATGGGCCCCATTAACTCCTGTATCTCTAGCACAGCTCCAGGCATGCGCCTGGTTTGGAAAATGTTTGTGTAATAAACTAACAAATAAATACCTGCATGTTTATTCATAATGGATAAAAAAGGAATGGATACCTGGAACAAACACTGAGGAAGAGAAATCAGTCAGTGCTTAGCATGTAGGAGGTGCTTACAACATGTTCGTAAATGAACGAATGAAGCGACACCTACAACAAAACATTCAGGGATTTAAGTGAAAGTCAAATGGAAAGGCTTTGTGATTTCCCACCGAGAAAACAAGTTCCCCCCAAACCCTCCTGCCAGAAGCAGCTCGCATCAGCTCTCAGCAGAACAGCAGTGTTAAATTACTGCTTAACTGCTCCTCATATGATGGTCTCCGTGTCTCGCCAGGAAAATCATCACCATTCTCTCGGCGCCGGGAACAGCTGCATTTCACATGTTCAGGGCCCCTTTTCAACACGACTCCCTCTAACAAGTCTGAACTTGATTTCAGTGGCTCCCTCTCCCTTTCCTCTCCAGAGAGATCTCTCCAGGAACCTGACATGTGAAGTCCATGGTTCAGGGAAGAGATTTACCATCTCCCAACCTACAGGAATAGAGGAGGAGGAAGGTCTTTTCCCAGAGAAAAGATGTGGTGGTGTTTTATTTCAAATCACACCTGGGGGCTCTGGGCTTGGATTAGGGGTGGCCCGGGGAGCGCAGCAGCGTATTTTAAAGCAGACAATGTCTGTGGCTGCTTCTCTGTGTCTGTCCGTAGAAGGAAGCTCTTGATTCTGGCTGAAATGATGACTGGGCTGCACTGGGCCTGGCTGGTGGAGGCAGGGGTCCCTGAGGCTATGGGAGTAGTGCGTGTGGGCTCAATCATGTCTGACTCCTTGTGGCCCCATGGACTGTAGACCACTGGATTCCTCTGTCCATGGGATTCTCCAGGCAAGATTCCTCAAGTGGGTTGCCATTTCCTCCTCTAGGGGAACTTCCCAACCCAGGGACTGAACCCAGAGGGTCCTAACATATAGGACACCCACTTAACATTCAACTTACAGTCAAACTTCAGATAACACTGAACATAAGTTTTTTAATCATGTACGTATGGCTCCAATACTTTGGCCACCTGATTCGAACAGCTGACTCATTGGAAAAGACCCTGATGCCGGGAAAGATTGAGGGCAGGAGGAGAAGGGGACGACAGAGGATGAGATGGTTGGCTGGCATCACTGATTCAATGGATATGAACATGGACAGACTCCAGGAGATGGTGAGGGACAGGGAGGCCTGGCATGCTGCAGCCCATGGGGTCGAGAAGAGTTGGACGTGGCTTGGCAAATGAACAACAACCAGTGTGGCCCACATCCTCTACGGGGCATGCTTTTGGTTGATGAACATTTGTTGTTGCTCTATTTGCAGCTAACTGGGCATCGTGTGTTTTTCACTTGCTACGTCTGACAACCTGTTGGGGGTTGGGAGGGCAAGGTGAGGAAGCCATTTGCTCAGAGCCTCCCTCCTGCCTGGAAAAGGATGCCCTAGAGAGACAGGTGGCTTATTCAGGTTCTGAAGATCCCTGAGCAGAAGCACCATACTGCAGTGAAGAGGACAGCCTCTCAGTCCAGCTCTGGGGCTTCAAATCCCAGCTCTGCTGCTTCTCAGCTGGTGAATCTGGGCATGTGACCTCACCTCCTCATGCTCCCACGTCTTCATCTACTAACCGGGATGGGTGGTGTCACGGTACCTACTTTATATAGCACGTGGGATGGTTAAGCGGAACCATCTATGTGTAAAGTACTGGATACAATGCTTAGAAATCAGTCAACCCATGTCATAAGGCACCATAGTTATTACTCGGGCCTAGTTTTTGAACTATGGTGCTGAAGAAGACTCCTCATTGTCCCTTGGACAGCAAGGAGATCAAACCAGTCAATCTTAAAGGAAATAAACACTGAATATTCATTGGAAGGACTGATGCTGAAGCTGAAGCTCCAATACTTTGACCACCTGATGTGAAGAGCTGACTCACTGGAAAAGACCCTGATGCTGGGAAAGATGGAAGGCAGGAGGAGAAGGGGGTGACAGAGAATGAGATGGTTGGATGGCATCACTAATGCAATAGACATGAACTTGGACAAACTCCAGGAGATGGTGTGGGACAGGGAAGCCTTGCATGCTGCAGTCCATGGGGTTGTGAAGAGTTGAACATGACTTGGCAACTGACTATGCGGGCTACTCCATTTCTTCTAAGGGATTCCTGCCCACAGTAGTAGATATAATGGTCATCTGAGTTAAATTCACCCATTCCAGTCCATTTTAGTTCCCCAATTCCTAGAATGTCGACGTTCATTCTTGCCATCTCCTGTTTGATAACTTCCAACTTGCCTTGATTCATGGACCTAAGATTCCAGGTTCCTATGCAATATTGCTCTTTATAGCATCGGGCCTTGCTTCTATCACCAGTCACAACCACAACTGGGTATTGTTTTTGCTTTGGCTCCATCCCTTCATTCTTTCTGGAGTTATTTCTCTACTGACTCCACTAGCATATTGGGCACCTACCAAACTGGGGAGTTCATCTTTCAGTGTCCTATCTTTTTGCCTTTTCATTCTGTTAATGTGCTTCTCAAGGCAAGAATACTGAAGTGGTTTGCCATTCCCTTCTCCAGTGGACCATATTTTCTCAGAACTCTCCCCCATGACCCGTCCATCTTGGGTGGCCCCACACAGCATGGCTCATAGTTTCATTGAGTTAGACAAGGCTGTGGTCCATGTGATCAGATTGGTTCAGATCAGATCAGTCGCTCAGTTGTGTCTGACTCTTTGCAACCCCATGAATCACAGCACACCAGGCCACTCTGTCCATCACCAACTCCCGGAGTTCACTGAGACTCACATCCATCGAGTCAGTGATGCCATCCAGCCATCTCATCCTCTGTCATCCCCTTCTCCTCCTGCCCCCAATCCCTCCCAGGATCAGAGTCTTTTCCAACGAGTCAACTCTTCGCATGAGGTGGCCAAAGTACTGGAGTTTCAGCTTTAACATCATTCCTTCCAAAGAAATCCCAGGGCTGATCTCCTTTAGTGGACTGGTTGGATCTCCTTGCAGTCCAAGGGACTCTCAAGAGTCTTCTCCAACACCACAGTTCAAAAGCATCAATTCTTCAGTGCTCAGCCTTCTTCACAGTCCAACTCTCACATCCATACATGACCACAGGATTGGTTAGTTTTCTGTAATTGTGGTTTTCAGTCTATCTGCCCTCTGATGGAGAAAGCTAATATCTACTACTATACATAACTATTATATCTACTACTGTGGGCAAGAATCCCTTAGGAGAAATGGAGTAGCCATAATAGTCAACAAAAGAGTCTGAAATGCAGTACTTGGATGCAATCTTTAAAATGACAGAATGATCCCTGTTCGTTTCCAAGGAAAACCATTCTGTATCACAGTAATCCAAGTCTATGCCCCGACCAGTAACGCTGAAGAAGCTGAAGTTGAACGGTTCTATGAAGACCTACAAGACCTTCTAGAACTAACACCCCCCAAAAATGTCCTTTTCATCACAGGGGACTGGAATACAAAAGTAGGAAGCCAAGAAACACCTGGAGTAACAGGCAAATTTAGCCTTGGAGTACAGAATGAAGCAGGGCAAAGGCTAATAGAGTTTTGCCAAGAGAACGTACTGGTCATAGCAAACACCGTTTTCCAACAACATGAGAGAAGACTCTACACATGGACATCACCAGATGGTCAATACCGAAATCATATTGATTATATTCTTTGAAGCCAAAGATGGAGAAGCTCTATACAGTCAGCAAAAACAAGACCGGGAGCTGACTGTGGCTCAGATTATGAATTTCTTATTGCCAAATTCAGATTTAAATGGAAGAAAGTAGGGAAGACCACTAGACCATTCAGGTATGACCTAAATAAAATCCCTTAAGATTATACAGTGGAAGTGAGAAATAGAGTTAAGGGACTAGATTTGATAGACAGAGTGCCTGATGAATTATGGACAGAGATTTGTGACATTGTATAGGAGATAGGGATCAAGACCATCCCTAAGAACAAGAAATGCAAAAAAGCAAAATGGCTGTCTGAAGAGCCCTTGCAAATGGCTGAAGAAAGAAGAGAAATGAAAAGCAAAGGAGAAAAGGAAAAATATACCTATCTGAATGCAGAGTTCCAAAGAATAGTAGTAAGGTGAGATAAGAAAGAATTCCTGAGTGATCAATGCAAAAAACCAAAGGAAAACAATAGAATGGGAAAGACCAGAAATCTCCTCAAGAAAATTAGAGATACCAAGGGAATATTTCATGCAAAGATGGGCACAATAAAGGACAGAAATGGTATGGACCAAACAGAAGCAGAAGATATTAAGAAGAGGTGGCAAGAATACACAGAAGAACTGTACAAAAAAGATCTTCATGACCCAGATAATCACAATGGTGTGACCACTCACCAAGAGCCAGACATCCAGGAATGTGAAGTCAAGTGGGCCTTAGGAAGCATCACTAACGACAAAGCAAGTGGAGGTGATGGAATTCCAGTTGAGCTATTTGAAATCCTAAAAGATGATGCTGTGAAAGTGCTGTACTCAATATGCCAGCAAATTTGGAAAACACAGCAGTGGCCACAGGACTGGAAAAGGTCAGTTTTCATTCCAAACCCAAAGAAAGTCAATGCCAAAAATGTTCAAACTACCGCACAATTGCATTCATCTCACACGCTAGTAAAGTAATGCTCAAAATTCCACAAGCCAGGCTTCAACAGTACATGAACCATGAACTTCCACATGTTCAAGCTGGATTTAGAAAAGGCAGAGGAACCAGAGATCAAATTGCCAACATCTGCTGGATCATCAAAAAAGCAAGAGAGTTCCAGAAAAACATCTATTTCTGCTTTATTGACTATTCCAAAGCCTTTGACTGTGTGGATCACAAGAAACTGTGGAAAATTCTGAAAGAGATGGGAATACCAGACCACTTGACCTGCCTCCTGAGAAATCTGTATGCAGGTCAGGTAGCAACAGTTAGAACTGGACATGGAACAACAGATTGGTTCCAAATAGGAAAAGGAGTACATCAAGGCTGTATATTGTCACCCTGCTTATTTAACTTATATGCAGAGTACATCATGAGAAACGCTGGGCCGGAAGAAGCACAAGCTGGAATCAAGATTGCCAGGAGAAATATCAATAACCTCAGATATGCAGATGATACCACCCTTATGGCAGAAAGTGAAGAAGAACTAAAGAGCCTCTTGATGAAAGTGAAAGAGGAGAGTGAAAAAGTTGGTTTAAAACTCAACATTTAGAAAACTAAGATCATGGCATCTGGTTCCATCACTTCATGGCAAATAGATGGGGAAACAGTGGAAACAGTGGCTGACTTCATTTTTGGGGGCTCCAAAATCACTGCAGACGGTGACTGCGGCCATGAAATAAAAGACACTTACTCCTTGGAAGGAAAGTTATGACCAACCTAGACAGCATATTAAAAAGCAGAGACATTATTTTGCCAACAAAGGTCCGTCTAGTCAAGGCTATGGTTTTTCCAGTGGTCATGTATGGATGTGAGAGTTGAACTATAAAGAGAGCTGAGCACTGAAGAATTGATGCCTTTGAACTGTGGTGTTGGAGGAGACTCTTGAGAGTCCCTTGGACTGCAAGGAGATCCAACCAGTCCATCCTAAGTCCATTTCCTTTAGAAATCAGTCCTGAATATTCATTGGAAAGACTAATGTTGAAAATGAAACTCCAATACTTTGGCTACCTGATGCAAAGAGCTGACTCATTTGAAAAGACCCTGATGCTGGGAAAGATTGAAGGCGGGAGGAGTAGGGGCCGACAGAGGATAGATGGTTGGATGGCATCACTGACTCAATGGACATGAGTTTGAGTCAACTCTGGGAGTTGGTGATGGACAGGGAAGCCTGGCGCACTACAGTCCATGGGGTCGCAAAGAGTCAGACATGCCTGAGTGAGTGAACTGAACTGAACTGACAACTGAACAACAACTTATAAATCAGCTGGAGAGTGTCTGCTAACCTGCCCAAACAGTGACCTGCAGGACAAGGCAGTTTCCCCCATTCCCTAACCCATAGGCCAGCACTCCATCTGCTGTCTGCTTTTGTAAATAAAGCTTTATTCGAACACAGCTGAGGCTGGAAGTAGATAGGCCCCAGGGTGAGCAGTTGGAACTTGTCTCCCATGGACAGATACTCCAGGACGAAGATTACAGCAGGAGCAGGGAGGAGCTGAGTCCAGCTTGCGTAACAAATAAAGAGACCATGTATTTCTCATTCTTGAGGTCAAGGAGACCTCCCTGACTACACATACACAGAAAGCCTCCTTAGGGGTCAAAAAGGAAGGAGCGCCACCCCATAGTGGGTGATGTCGACCTCCCCATAGGCCTCTGTGCTGGAATCCGTCTTGGCTGTGAGATGCATGCACACACAGGGGAGGACCCTGAGATAAACCAGAAACTCAGAACCAGGAGAAGCAAGATGACCGGCCAGAGGGAACCAGGAAGAACCGCCCCATAGAAGTGATTTAAACCACCACAAAAGCCGGACGCTGTCCTTGTGCTTGTCTGTGTGTGTTGTACTATTCAAACATACTATTTTTCCTCCTTGTTGTTGTTCAGTCACTAAGTTGTGTCCCACTCTCTGTGACCCCATGGACTGCAGCACGCCAGGCTTCCCTGTCCTTCACTATCTCCCGCAGTGTGCTCAAATTCATGTCCATTGAGTCGGTGATGCCATCCAACCATCATATCCTCTGACCCAAATGAAGATACCACTCTTTAAAAGACACACACTCTCAACCAGCCTCACCTCCTTGGGAAGCAGTGGCCGGCTTAAGGAGTGTCCTCAAGGGCCCCACAGTGACCGAGGAGCTTGGAAGAGACCAGAACATTTCGGATCAAGAGCAGCTCTGTGACTCACCTGCAAGAAGACCTCCAGTAGCTCAAGTTCTCTCCCAGAGCAACTCTGAGAGGCGCTCCTCCGGGTTTTACCAGCATGCTTCCCAGGACGGGGAACTCACTGCCTCCCCAGGTAGGTGGCCCTGTCCGCACTGGAGCCTGCTGCTGCTGCTGCTAAGTCGCTTCAGTCGTGTCCGACTCTGTGTGACCCCATAGATGGCAGCCCACCAGGCTTCCCCCTCCCTGGGATTCTCCAGGCAAGAACACTGGAGTGGGTTGCCATTTCCTTCTCCAATGCATGAAAGTGAAAAGTGAAAGTGAAGTCGCTCAGTCATGTCTGACTCTTAGCGACCCCATGGACTGCAGCCTACCAGGCTCCTCCATCCATGGGAGTTTCCAGGCAAGAGTACTGGAGTGGGATGCCATTGCCTTCCTACCTGCTGTTATAGGGCTTTTCCCCAATGCTTACATGGGCCTCCAGGTAACTCTGACCATGTGTCACACTTCTAACTAACTTGACTTCCCTTTTACATATGTGAAAAAGTGGCTCAGTGGGTAAAGAATCCACCTGCAATGCAGGAGACACAGACAGACGTGGGTTCAATCCCTGGGTCAGGAAGATCCACTGGAGGCGGGCACAGCAACCCACTCCAGTATTCTTCCCTGGAGAATTCAATGGACAGAGGAGCCTGGCAGTCTACAGTCCATAGGATCGCAAAGAGTCAGACATGACTGAAGTGACTGTGCATGCACACAGCACACACGCACATGTGCAAAGCCCAGATTCTCATCCTAGGAGCTCCTTGCTCCCGCTGACAGCTCTGTGTTTATGTAAAGGCCGTGACAGCACAGGGAGAGCTGTGTGCTAGGTGCCCCACAGGTACAGGGCAGAGGAGATCCAAAGCCCAGTCGCTGCCAGGCCAGCCAGCTCGCTGCAGCTTTCTCCCTGCAGAGCAGAGCATCCCCGGGGCCCCAGCCTCTGTGCTGTCATACACCAGGCAGAGAGGGGGCGGCCTCTCTGGGAGCAGCTTTGTTCTTCCAGACTCTTTAGAAAATCGGTCTGATTCATTGCCATGCAGATGTGCTGCTTCTGGTTCAAACAAGGACAGAGCCAAAAGGAAGTGGGGGAGGCAGGAGAAGCCTGGGACCAAAAGGCCAGAAAACGGTCCTAAAAGGGTCACTTGACTCATGACACAGGCCCCAGGCAAGTTTCTAAAACACTACAGGGATGTAAGCAGTCCAACTTTTGTTACTGTTCAATTGCTAAGTCATGTCTGACTCTGTAACCTCATGGACTACATACAACACACAAGGCTCCTCTGTCCTTCACTATCTCCCAGAGTTTGCTCAAACGCATGTCCATCATGTCAGTTTGATGGTTTGATCATGCCATCAAACCATCTCATCCTCTGTTGCCCCCTTCTCCTCCTGCCCTCAATCTTTCAAGGGAGGGGCGTGTTATTTAGTTAGATATTAGGTGGACTGTGAACAGTGACCCATAAGTGCTGATCCACTTCCTGCCTTAGAACACAATGGGAGGTTGTGATGCCTGGAGCTGTGGCAGCCATCCTGTGATCATGAAACTATGACCATGAGGCAGAAACTTTGTGCTGAGAGTAGCAAAGCTAAATTGTGAAGCCAAGTTTGGATTCTCGATGCTACTGAACTAGTCCTGAGCCACCGGACTTCAGTCTTCTTGTTGAGTGAGACACAGTCTTTGCATTGATAAGCCTCTGTTAGCCAAGTATGTTGTTTGCAGCTCAGGACACTCCAGTTGATGGAGCATTTGACAAATATTTCCTGAGTTGTGCCTGGGTGGTGGGGTGGGGTGGAGCCTATCAGAAGTCTCTGCCTAGTGAGTTAGGATCAGATATAGTCAGTAGGACACAATGATGGGGGAGGAGAAGAGGCTGAAAGTATTATGGCCAAAACCAAGAAAGTAGCTTTTTACAAAAAGTGAATCTCAGGAAGAAACTCAATTCCCTCCCAGTTATAAACATTAGATTTCTAGTTCTGATGGTCTGTGATTTTTGTAAGACTTTTTCTCCCTGGTAAGTATTGAGCAGAGACAGGAGAGGCTTATCTGGGGTCTTAGCCAGTCAAAATATGGTGCAGAGAGCATGGACTCTGGAATGGGTTAAGCTGAGTCTGAGTCTACCCCTTCTGAGCCAGGGTTCAGCCTCAGCACTGTTGACATTTGGGGCTGGATAACTCCTCACTGTGGGGTCTCTCACACCGAGATATGGGCCTTCACCGTTAAAGGCGAGGAGCATTGTCTCCTTCAAGTTGTGACCCCCAAAATGTTCCAGATATCGCCAAATGTCTCCTGGGGTGCAAATAGTCCTCAATGAGAAACATGCCTCTCAAACAGTTCAGTTATGTTTTATGAGTATCATTCAATTGTCTTCACCCATAGAATGATACTCAGATGTGTTCTATCTATTGAACTTAAAAAAAAAAAAATGCCTCTCCAGTAGATTGTGAGCAAGGGGACTGACTCCTCTGGGCCTCCTTTTCCTCATCTGTGAAATGGGACTAATAAGAGAGCTACTTGCTGAGCTGGTGAGAGTTCAGGTGAGAGGGGCAGTCTGCAGGAGGCGCTTTCATCAGTGTGAACTGTTTCAAAGATTACCATTCTCTGAGGAAGGCTGTGCCAAGCCTGCTTCATGACTTGGCACTCAGGGAATGTAGGTATTAATCAATCCAAGTCCCCGTTTCCCAGATTTAAAAAAAAGATCCAGAGAGAGCAGGGGACCTGGCCAGTGTCACAGCCCTGGGAGCAGAGTCCTGCTATCTCAAATGCTGACCTGTGTCACGTCTTTTGGAAGCAGAAATCTGAACCAGCCTTTCCCCAAGAGCCTTAACCTGCCCCCCACAGAACCCTCAACACCAATCAGTTCAAGGGCTTTAATGGGTACAGACTCCATACCAGACATCATGGTAAATACCAGGAAGGCAGTGATCAGTCAGATGGGCACGGTCTAGCCTGCTCTCATGAAGACTGGTCAGAAAATCCAAAATAGCACAAATAACGATGGATGAGGTGCCCTTGAAATCACATGGAGCCCTGAAATAGACCAAAATTCTGGAAAGTAGACCCAGAAAACTCCAATTCTGCAACCTTTTTTTTTTTTTTTTTCCTTTCCAAATGAGGGGTAGAAAGCTCCCAGGACAGAGGAGAACACAGGCATCAGACAGTCAGCTCTCCAGAAAAGGCATTTCCCCAAATTCCTCCTGCCCCAACAAGAGGGTGTGGGTGGTAACTGGAGGGGCTGAGAGCAGAGAGAGAGGCATGTGGGGAGTGACTGAGATTCTGAGGCTTACGTAATTTCTGACAAAGCCATCCCTGATCAGATTTGGATGGGTACAAAAGAACAACAGGAAAAGACCCTGATGCTGGGAAAGATTGGGGACAGAGGAGAAGGGGCAGCAGAGGATGAGACGGTTGGATGGCGTCACCAACTCAATGAACAGGAATCTGAGCAAACTCCGGGAGATGGTGAAGGACAGGGAAGCCTGGCGTGCTGCAGTCCATGGGGTCGCAAAGAGTCAGACATGAGTGAGCAATTAACAACAATAACAAAAGAGTAAACCCATGGCCAATATGATCACTTCGGATCTTGCCAGCTGGAAAAAACCCTCATCCTAATTTGTGTTACCCGAGGACCCTGAGGGCTACATCCTTGAGGGTGTTTGAGGTAGAGGGAGCAATGTGTCTATTCAAGACACAGAGGAAAGTCCAGCAGGTCTGGGATATAAAGAGCGTGTGCGAAGGCTCATGGGAGGGGGAGGAGGAAGGCGATGGGAGTCCCATGGGGCTGGAGTAGAAAGGGGGAGAGGGACCCTGTGGATGCTAAGACCAGAAGTGTAGGCTGGGTCCTTATACTGTGTCTGCTCAGTCGTTCAGTCATGTCTGACTTTGGAACCCCATGGACTGTAGACTGCCAGGCTCCTCTGTCCATGGAATTTTCCAGGCAAGTATACTGGAGTGGGTTGCTATTTCCTTCTCTGGGGGATTTTTCTGATCCAGGGATCAAACCCACATCTCTTGTGTCTCCTCTATTAGCAGGCAGATTCTTTACCACTGTGTCACCTGGAAAGCCTTATACTGAGATGCCTCCAAATCACATTAGGGAATACAGATCCTTCTGCAGGTGCCCAGGGCCACTGGAGGGTCAAAGGTGTAAAGTATCTCATGATCCAGCTTCTATTAGGGGCGTATCCCTTTGGCTTCAGTGTGGAGGATGCATTGAGGGAAGCCAGGCTGGAGATGGGAGACAAGGCAGGAAGCTGGAGCTCGGAGAGAAAGATCTTTGGGGAGCAAGAGGTGGCCTGGGCTGCTGTAGAATGCGTTTTCAAACCAGGGGAGTTTGTGCTCCTAGACACTTGGCAACGATGGGAAACATTTCAGGTTGTCACAGCAGGTAGGTGGGGCTGGCTTACAGTGGGTGAGGGTCAGGGATGCAGCTAAATATCCTATAGTGCTCAGGACACCCCCTGCAGAAGATCACCCACCCAAAAATGTCAACAGTGCCAAGGCAGAGTCCTGGCACTGAGAGATGGATTTGTGTTCAGAAGGTACAGTGGAAGCTCTGATGATGAACCAGACATGGAGGCTGAAGAAATAGGAAATAAGGAGGACATGTCCTAAGTAGCAGGAAGGGTCATGGTTCCATCCTGTGACTTGGGGAGCACAGAGGAGGAGAAGCAAGGAAGGGATCAGGATGGAAACTCAGTTTGGGGCAGGTTGAGGCCAGGGTCCTGGACGTGAGCAGTGGAAAACTCACTCAGTGCTCCCGGCTGTCTGGACATAGGGTGTCAGCAGCTCCCTGTCCCCCCGACTGGACTCATCAGCTCCCCCTGCATGGTCCACCTGGGCCCCCACACCCAGAGCCCTGCCCCCTGAGCCCCTTCCCCGGAGCCCAGCTCTCTGGGGGCGGGTGTCTGGCTCTCCTCGACCAGCCCCACCCTCAGCTGGGGAGCCCACGGCCCCCTCAGCCGAGGCAACCTCTGCAGCAGACGGAGTGGCCCTCCCACTCCCCAGACTTCAGTCACCGCTCCCCTCCACCCAGCCTCAGGACTAATTAGACATCTGCAGCAAGCTACAATTTGCTAAATTGCCTCGCGCTCTAACTTCTAGCAGGGATGAATCCGAGTCCCCAACTCAAAGCCCAGAAGCCTTCCTCCCAGCAGCCTTGGCCCCCTGAAAGCCCTGGATGTCACCCTGGATTTCACCGGGTCCCCAACACCCCAAGGGAGCAGAGCAGGGACAGGTCGAGGGTGTCTCCCCACCAGACGGGGCCGGGGGAGGACAGGAGGCGCCTGGCTTGGCTCCTTAAGGAGCTCGTCATCAACTGTCCCCACACAAAGACTCCAGAGGAAGATGAATAAGTAATCAGATATAACAACTTGCCAAATTGAGTTTAATCAAGAACTAAAATGGGTAAGACAGGAAACACGTTTTATGCGGGTGGGCAGACGAGTCTCTTTTCCTCATAAGACCTTGAGAAGGAAGGGTCCTTGGAGACCATCTTAGTCCAATGTTTCTCAAAGAGCCACCTGCCTCAGAATTCCTTGAGGAGGGTGGGAGGTGCTGGGAATGCAGATCGCTGGGCCCTGTCTCTGAAATGCTGATTCAGTAGATCCAAAGGCAGGGCGCGGGGCAGCAATACTGACTCTTTCAAACAAAGCGGCCAGGTTTCTGACCCCCGACCCGTAAAGTCTGGCTTGTGCGAGGATCAAGGTTCTGCAAATCCCTGTTTCTTTACTAAGCTTCCCCAATCCTCCGCATCAGAATTAATCAGAACGGGAGGTGTCACAGCGTTTCCCACGAAGCTGATCAAAGCGCACGCAGGTCCATAAGGCTGTGCGCAGCTGTGCTGCGCCCCACCCCTGCCCACTCCGCCTCTGCCCAGCCAGGAGCACCTGCCCCTCACTGTCTCCCAGGACGTCCATGTCGAGCTCAGGCACCTGATCTGGGAGGATGCACATCCCAGGACCATAAGGCTCCCGATCCCTCCTGTTGCCCTGTTTCGCATGCAGGACAAGCAGGTTAGTTATGTTTCAGAAAGAGAGTTTCAACCTGGCGCTGCAAGAACGCCATTGTCCCCACTCGGGTTTGGAGAGACAAAGCAGCATATGCATGAATATTTTTACCTCCAAACAAACACATGAGAGTCCAATCTTTCCAGAATTATCGTATTATAATCATTTGGACAGGGCCTGGACTGAAGAAAGGGATGCCTCTGTTCTCTCTCCAACATCAGACTTCGCCAGGCCCAACACATGTCAGCTCTTGGTTTAGTGATCCCAAACCATCCTTATCTTTCAGTTAAAGGGGACCCTCTAAGAGCGGCTTAAAAGGCAACACTGTATTGGTTAAGTTACCTTTATCACTGAAAGGTTCACAGTCCCCCCTCACACATACCGTTCTGCGAACATCTTACTAACATAGATACGGGTTGAGTTAGGAAATCATGCTGACCTGTCACCTTTAATTCTTCACACAGGGCTTCTTGGTAAGGCTTGTTGATGACTAAGACTCTCTAGAATGAGACTCTTACCCAGACCCTTGCCTCTCCTTACTTAGCTTCTAGAGGTCTATGGACACCCTGATATGAATGTAAAATATGAATTTGGGGGAGCGGGGGTCATTGGCTTTTGTCTGATTCTCAGAAACATCTAAAAGAGACAAAGGCACCATTGGAGAATCTCTTTCTCAGTTGTAGGGTTTGTACAGCAGGGGGATGACCAGGATGACCTCTGGGGAGCCTTTAACCTTATCCTGTGCAGGAGGCTCCCCTTCGCTCCCATGTCTCCTGCAGGGGTCTCAGAGCGCTGAAGTCCACAGGAGATCAATTTCTGAAACACCTCTGCTTCCTGTGCTACCTCTAAGACCCAGCACACAGCTGTCTTCCTCTGCTGAGTCCATGAGGCCCCAACTGAGAAAGGACTTCATATTTGACAGGTTTGCACAGAATGTCCCGTGAGAGTGCACCTACCCTCGTGCGGAAAACCACATCAATAGGATGGAATAAAAATAGAATCAGAAACATAAGGATGATATTGCCTGCCAGGCCATGACTAAGCACATCATACATAGCACATGGATTGGATATTGGGTGTCTGCTCAGTTGTGTGCGACTCTTTGCGACACCACGGACTGTAGCCCACCAGGCTCCTCTATCCATGGGATTTTCCAGGCAAGAATACTGGAGTGGGTTGCCACTTCCTCCTCTAGAGAATCTCCCCAACCCAGGGATCAAATCCACAACTCTTGTGGATTCTTTACCAGTAGTGCAGCACCTGGGAAGTCTCATACATAGCATCCTGGCTCATCTTCGCAACAGCCCCAAGAAACGGACTACTCTTCCTTCCAGTTTCACAGCGAGAAGACTGAGGCACAGAGATGCCAAGAAACCAGCCCAAGGTCACACAGCAAGCAAGCAGCAGAATAGCATGCCCTTGTCTGTCTTAGCTTTCCTTGCATGAATTCGCCCTCCCCAACCCATTAGCCAGAGTAGTTTTAACTCCCTGGGCTCAGGATCTCATTTCACTGCCTTCATCCCAACTCCAGGAAGGCAAGATCCACACTACTCTGTAACCACTGAACTTCAGCCTCCCTGCCCCCTTTTATTCTGGCCACACTGCACAGCATGCAGGGTCTTAGCTCCCTGACCAGGGATGGAAGCTGTGCCCCAGCAGTGGAAGTGTGGATTCTCAACCACAAGACTGCCAGGGAAGCCTCTCTCCCTTAGACTTCTCAGGTTATACCTGACCCAGGCCATTGGCCTCCAAGCCACCCAGTTCCCCTTCTCTTTCAGGTCCCAGTTCTGCCCTGAGACTTTAGCTGGGTCCTGCCTCTTTTATGCAGTCTTGGACCATAACCTGAGGCTGGCGGGGGTCTTCCTTCAGCCAAAAGGACATGCCTTCACTCTAGACTTAGGACGCTTGATACACATTTTTTTGAGAGCTTCCCATGTCCCAGGGCCCAGTTTAGGCAGTGGAAACATGTGTGAACAAGATTGAGTCCCTGATTGAAAAGAGCTCATGCATCCATTTTTTAAAAATTCATTTATTTCACTAAATCTTTAATGAACACCTACTATGTGACGAAGTATAGATGTTTGTGTTATTGTGAGTAGGGAGAACAGATGTTCAACTAGCTGACAACTACGTTAGCAAGCTCACTGCACACGGTGATCAGGGTCACAGTGAAATAGTTGAGGGATACGGCGGAATGGCAGGTGGGAACCTCATTTCTGTGGGACGCTCTGGGGTGGTCCAGTGGCGGGGGATGGCCTGTGAAAGGAGCCCTGAATGTCCCAGAAGATGTATGCATGGGGTGGGTGGGGGGGCAGAGGGAGCAGCTAGGAAACGGCCCGATGGCAGGACTGACCTTGGGCTGTTGAAACAAGATGCTCAGTTATAGAGCCACAAGCAATGGCAGGGAGAGTGGAACCTGCTTGGTGGGGTGGGCAGCAGCAGTGCCAGATGGGCACCCTGCAGCCATGGAGACCA
Source organism: Bos taurus (assembly GCF_002263795.3). NCBI lineage: Eukaryota > Metazoa > Chordata > Mammalia > Artiodactyla > Bovidae > Bos > Bos taurus. The sequence goes on along the minus strand of NC_037352.1, from coordinate 4,759,703 downwards.
TATGGATGCACTGCCTGTGGATGGTTGGGGACACAGGGAAGAGGCGTCAGCTTCTTGGGTTGCTTTGGGTTCAGAGATTCCATTCCAGCTGCTGTCTGTCCTCTTCCTGTGGGCCTCACCCACAGGGGTCTCCCCTCCTGGGCTAGACCCACAGACACCCACCCAGAGGGAGCTGGAAGCACCAGTCCTTCTGGGACTTGGTCCCCATCCTCCGGAAAGTCCTTCAGACCCAACTCAGCCCCCATGATCCTGGCCCCCTGTTGTTCCCTTCCCTCCAGCAGCTCGTCTGTGACAGACATTGAGCTTTCATTGGGTCACGTTCACTTTTATAGAAGAAAAACAATGAAGAGTAGATAACTGGAAGTGCAGTGATTCCTTTGTACTCCTGAGTGGAGTGTGGAAAACGGGAAGCCTTGGCGGGCCTGAAACAACACCCACCCCCAGCATCGTCGTAAGATGCACAGCAAGGAGTAGTGCCCAGTGTGGATGGTGAAGTTTCACCGACTTGACCCAACTGTGAGCACGTGGTTTCTAGCCCAGCACACAGGTAGCCAGGTGGAGACAGCTCGCAGATGGCTTTGCAGCCCGTGCCATGGGTGCTGGACAATCCAAACCTGGACAAAGGTGGCAATGTGATGTCCAGGGAACGACCTGGGAAAACATTTAACATCCAGGGAACATTCCCCTGCAGGGAAATGTCAGGGCCATCGAGTATACAGAGCAGACGAAGGAGCTGGAATCAAGAGGGAAGGAAAGGCAAATATCCTCAGATCGCGCCCCTGGAGGTCTTGCCTGCCATCTATGCCAGTAAGTTATCTGAGGAAGGAAAAAAAAACAACTTTTTTTTTTCTGTTTGTTTCCCCCTTTGAACCTTTTGAGCTTTTTCGAAAGGTTCCAAATTATCTTTGATTCTGTAGTTGCTGGTGATAGCATTCAAAGGCCTTCGGGGTAACAGGTGCATTTCAAATGAGTGGAAATAACAAATAAATTGGATCCGGGATTTACAGCATTAGCGATGTCTTTGTTCTCTTGCGTCAACACCAGGCTTACGGACAACAGAGCTATACAGCCCGCAGGAGCCCAGGGGGTGCTGCTGAGGGGGGAGGAGGAAGAGGGGCTGGGGGCAGAGAAGGGAGGATGCAGAGGAGGACCACTGAGTCCCCCTAGGCGGTTCCCCGGAACATGCTCCAGGCTCAGCCTCCAAAACACTGCTGATGCCCTTCCTCCTGCCTCCACCCCGGCTGCCACCACCCCAGTCCAAGCCATCATTAGGACTTCAACAGTGTCCCGCTGGGCTAGCCTCACTTCTCTTTGCCCCTTCAATCCATTTTCCACACAGCAGTCAAAATGGTCTTTTCAAAACCCACAGCTCATCACGTGACTCCCGGCTTAAAACCCTGCTAGAGCTTCCTGTGGTGTCAAGGGTAACCTCTGTGCCGGCTGCAGCCTGGAAGCCTCTGCAGGGTCAGTTCATGCCCACCTCTCCCCACTTCCCTCTACACTTCAGCATGGTTGGTAGCTTCTAAGATGGTCCCCAAGATCCTATCTTCCGGGCATTCATGCCTTGGTGTGGTCCCCGTCTCCCTGAGTATGAACCTGTCCTTGAGACTTGCTTCTAATGAAGAGAAGACAGCAAAGGAGAGACAGCTTGAAACCAGGTCCTTCCTTTAGTTGGTCAGACCTTGAGATGCTGCAGTCTGCAAGAGACTCTGCAAGAGCTAAGCTGCACCTGGATTCCAGATCCAAAGTTATAATAACTGTTGTTGTTTTAATGCTAAATGTTGGGGTAATTTGTTACAGAGCAATAGATAGCTCCTGTATCCAGCCACCTTTTTCTCCATCCAGCCTACAGATACGCCACTGTCTTCCTTGCCCCAGGGCCCCCAATATACTCTACTCTCTCCTGAAATGCTTCACCCCCACCCTTCACATGGCTGCATGGTTTTTCATGCTTTATTTCTCAGGCATCACTTTCTCAGAAAAGTGACCTGATCACACCATCTAAGTAGTTAACCCACCCACCAGTGTTCTTTAATACCCTTTAGTTCTTTAATTCCCTTTGTATTATAGATCTGACCATGGTTAGTAATTATAAATTAATGAAATATGAGCCAAATGACTCTCACCCATATAAACAGATGTGTGTATGCATCATGGGCAGATGGGTGAGTGGATCAATAGGTGGGTGAATGGATGGATGGATGGATGAATGGAAAGATAAATTGGTGAATGGATGGTTAGATAGATGGATGATGGGTGAGGAGGAGAAAGAGTGACATTGACACATTGGTTTGTGTTCAGAGGAAGATGGCCAATACAGCAAGAGGACTTGGGACTTTAACTTGAGCAGGAGTTGATAACTAGAGTTTCACTGAAACACCCATTTTTCCCATGGTGCTACAATACTACAGAAGAGTTGAGTAGTCAAGTCGGTAACAGTGTGACCTGAAAGCTCAAAATAGTTACTATCTGGCCCTTTTCAGGAAAATTTTGCTGACTCCTGATCTAGAGAGATGGGATTCTTGGGGTGGGTGGTTAGAGTCAGAGCTGCCCCCCAAAATAGGCTTCCCAGGGAAGCAGTGAGCACTCTGTCTTGAAGGTGTGCAAGGGGAAACTAAAAGACCACTTTCCAAAACATTGTAAAGTATTAGTTCATCAAGCATTTAGCCTGTTTGTGTCAGGAACTCCTTTAGAAATCAGATGAAACCTAAGCACCACTTCTCAAAATAGCATTTATCAATGTACAAATATTTGCACAGAACATAAAAATTACATTAAAATACAGATATCAAAAATTTATAAGAGAACAATATGTCTGTGATTTTTAATTGACACATTAAGTAACAATATCTGGTGATGGTGTATAGTAACTCTAAAGTAGACATGAGCATAAAATAGGGGTCAGCAAACCATGATTCACAGGTCAAGCCTGGCCCACAACTTATTTTTATAAATAAAGTTTTATTGAAATACAGGTACCGCCATTTGTTTAGATCATAAGACTGCTTTCATGTTATAAGGCATAGTTGACTAGAGACAGCAAATACATGGGCAGTAACACCGAAACATTTACTCTTTGACCTTATACAGAAAAACTTTGTCAACTCCTAGCACAAGGGACTTTCGAGATATCTGTAACACAATATGAAGAACCTGGAATTTCTATTAGCAATAAAACCACAGGTATTACTAACACTATTGAGGTTTGTTTTGAAATTCATATTAAGGGATAGAGTAAATTTCTGATAAAGCTTATGTAAAGAAGTGTTAGGGGAAGGAGAGGCTGCTTAACGGATATGGAATTTCCATTTGGAGTGATGAAAAATTCTGGAACAGTGGGGATGGTTGCCCAACACCATATACTTAACGACCCTGAATAGTATACTTCAGATTGGTGAAAATGCTAAATTTCATGTTATGTGTTCTTATCACAAAAAAAAAAAAAAAAAAAAGCACCAAATTAAAAAAAAAAAAAAAAGAATATATTTTGTCCATCCAAGTTTTTGAACCCCCTGAATTTCATCCACAAATTCCAGGTAAACATCTAGGTATATTCCAGGAGTCAAAGTTCTTAGAGAAACGCTTGGGCTGTGGATTGCAAAGGAGTAAAAAGCAAGAGATTGACCTGCTAGTGAGAGAAGCAGGGGGACAAAGTCCACGTCTGAGACCCTTGGGCACACAAGCCAGGCTGGAGCATGTGGTGATGTCACCAGGAAGGCCCAGGCAAGTGCAAGAGAAAATAAATCTGCTGCCCCACCTGAGGAGCCCAGGAACTAGAGGCAGGAGGACACAGGGGTCCCATCTAGGGATGCTCGGGGTCTGTATTTGTCTACTGCGCAGCTGCCCTCAGACCCCTAAAGCCACAGGGCTCCACGTGGATCACGTGCAAAGTCACATCTGAGCCCGCAGCCTGGGAAGACAGAGGCCTCAGATGCCCTGCAAAGGCAGAACGTCTAATTGTGGAACTCAATTCTGCTTTCATAGGAATCAATTTGGAGGGATTTTCATTTTCAATTATTCAACAACATCCAATTTTCCCTTCACACCTCAGCCAGACAGAAGGAGAGAAATTGCATGTGTCAATCACCCAGGAAGGCCACAGACCAGCCTCCAGTCGCCCGGCGTGGAAGACTGGAGGGCCTGGGGGTGTGCCCCGCCTGTTCTGAGACAAATGGAGACACCAGCTGGCCTTTGGCCCCAGACCCCGGGACACTGTCTGGCGCTGGTTCTCTCTGTCAAGGAGGGAGACAGACAGTCTTGGTCTTCCTGCTGGTGAGAGTGACAGCCTCGGGGCACCAAGGAGGGGCGCAGCCTCTGGCCTCCCCGCCCCCGGCCGGTCTCACGGCCACTCTTCATCCAGCATCAGAGAAGGCCCTCTGGAGTCCTTGGAATTAACAGGAGATAGGGGCTCAGACTCCAACAGCCCTCGCCCCCCGTGCCATACCTCCGAGAAAATGCACATGGTCACTCTGGACCTTGGCTTTGTACCCCTTACCGTGGAAGTGAGTCCCTCCAGCTTCTGGACACAGATGGGTTAAGCAGCCCACTCCAGCTCCCACAACTAGAGGCAGAACCTGGGCTCAAAGCCACAGTCTGGCTGCGGAAGCTTAACGCCCACCCCGTAGAGTAGGGTCCCCAGTCCCCAGGATCCAACGCCTAATGATCCGAGGTGAAGCTGATGTAATATAATACTAGAAATAAAGTGCATGATAAATGTAATGCACTTGAATCACCCCCCAAACCGTCCCCCCAAAAAAACCATCTCCCATCCTCGAGTCCATGGAAAAATTGTCTCTCACAAAACCGGTCTCTGGTTCCATAAAGGCTGGGGGCCGCTGCCATAGAGGTTGCTGCCCGGCCCAGCACCAGGCTCTCAGCGGAGACGCGTCCACGCCTGTCATCCCCAGTGGAGCCCTCGGTGCCATCACCTGGTGTGAGACTGTGAGCTGCTCAGCTCCCCGAACCTGCCACCCGGGGCTCAACTGCGTGTGTACCAAGCCCCAGGCGCCAGCCCTCAGCTCACTCTGAAAAGAGTTACCACCTGCCCGCCCTGCACCGGGCCTTGTGTTGATCGACAAGAATAAATAGAATGGCCTTCGTCCACTTGCAGCTCAAATAAGTGACTCCCCTCCATGTGCCAGGGCCTGCGCTGCCCTCCAGCATCCTCAGTGAATGGGGTAGCGGGGAAGGCTTTGGGTATTGCTGTTGTTGTTTAGTCGCTAAGTCATGCCTGACTCTTTGCAACCCCATGGACTATAGCCCACCAGGTTCCTCTGTCCATGGAATTCTCCATGCAGGAATACTGGAGTGGGTTGCGTTTCCTCCTCCAGGGGATCTTCCCCACCCAGTGATCAGACACGTGTCTCTTATGTCTCCTGCATTGGCAGGCAGATTCTTTACTGCTGAGCCACCTTGGAAACCCAAGGCAATGGGTATCACCGGGGGTTAAATGTGCTGAAAGGGGTGGTATTTTGAGCCGGGTGCAGGGTGGGGCTCCCACCACCAATAATAGTAACAACAATACCAACACCAGTAGAACAGTCAATACATCCCCTGTGCCAGGCATTGCTCTCAATGCTCTAAAGTCTTGCAACTAAATCCTCACAATTCTCTGATAGAACAGCTCTTTTTGATCCCATTTTTACAGGTGAATGAACTGGGACCAGAGGCTAGGTTACTTGCCCGAGGTGTCACAGGTCATAGAAGGTGGTGCAGAAGCTCTAGCCTGGGACTCTGGCCCCAGGAACAGGCTGGTAACCATTTGGCTCACTCTGTGGTGTCCCCTCCCCACAAAGAGGAAACACTGTTGGGTTGAACTGTCAGGACTGGCTGGGAGGGTGGAGTGGTCTGCCAGCATTGAGGCCGAGAGAATGATTGGACACCCTCCCCGCACTCCAGCTGGACGGACTGTGTCCAGACTGGCTGCGGCCGCAGGTCCCAGCCCCTGAGGTGGTTCCCATGTAATGTCTGAGGCCAGATGAGCAGGAAGTGACAGGAATCAGCTGTAAGGCGTATCTTCCTCTCTGAGTGGTGATTCGGTACTGATGGGGCTGGGCTGCCCTATGGGCAGGGGGCTGCAGAAATCCTGGTGGGAGCATCACTGGGTGGTGGATCTGTGGGAGAGGAAGGGGGGAGCGGCCAGCCTCTGTGGCCAGCTAATGGCTGACAAGGACCCTCCTCGGCCCTCCCAGGGCAGATGGGCTCACAGGTGGGAGCTGCAATGACAGACCGCCTGAACCATGTGGGACCTTGGGGTCAAAGGCTAGGAAAACTGTCACTCAGAGAGGGGACAGCACTCCCTGGAATTGGGACCAAGATTTCCTCTGATGAAGACACTGCTGTCAAAGAGAGGGCTGGATGCAGACTGGCGTATTTAACTGTCTGATCCACTTAAAACCCGGTGAGGCTGGGAGCGCCCCGGAGACAGACAGGGGTCAGCGGGTCATCAGGATGCTGCCAGAATCTCAGGCAGCAATTCAGGAGGCTGCCGCGATGCTCTTTGGGGGAACGGCCTCACATCTCTTTCTCAAGGGAACACGTTCCTCCTCCCAAAGCCCACCTTCAGGCGGCACCCCTGAAAACTGACCAGCAAGCACAGCATCAGAGCCAGGGAAGAAAGCGTACAGGCGTTGGGGTGGGGGGCCATGGGGCAGGGGGTGGGCTCCCCTCCTTGCTGCCCAGAAAACCAGGGGGGCTGCTTCCCTCAAGCTGACTCCTGGAGCTCAGTCCAGCAGTGATGAGTCCAGGGTGATGTGTCTGGTGGATGCAGAACCACTGCCTGAGGCTGGGGCGAGGACGATGTGCCAGACGAGGGATGTGTCTGGATACAGAGATCCAGCATGCGGGGAGGTTTCGGTGTGGACAGCAGCAGCTGGCCGTGTTCCTGAAGCTCATCCTGAGTCCCACTCCCTGCTGTCCTCCCGGATCACGACTCTCCATCTTCACCAACAGCTCTTGAAGACCAGACCCCCTTCAACCCCTCCGCTCCCTCCCCAAAGCAAGCAGAGGGAAACATTCTAGAAATGAAGCTCGACCACCCTCCATCCAGAGGTTCTGTGTCCCCAGGGAAGGGCTTCAGAAGGTGTGTCTAGTACGGTGTCTGACTGCTATTGGTGACAAGGAGTCTGCTGACGGAGTGAAAGAAGCCAGAAGCTCCTGGGCTGTTCACAGAGCACCCCCGCCCCGGCACCCCTAGAGCAGGAACAGGTGCTCCTGGTGTCCCCCTCCATGTGGGACTGAGAGCCATAGGAGGCAGGCACTTGTCAGGCGTGACTTCCAAGGAAACCTAGGCTCCCCCACAGGGTCAAGTGACTTCCTCTCCCCAAGCCTCAGTTTCCCCACATGCACAGTGACGATGGTTTGATCACCCCGGGGGCATCACTGGGCCAGATGTGGAAACCACTCCACACTCGGCCTGGGGCAGCGGCCGTTCGGTAGTTGGTAATGATGCTAATGATGGTGACGGTTCCCATGATTTGCTGCTACTATTGATTTTGGACGATGATGAAGATTACTTAACGTCTTCATCCATCACTCCTCTGCCTCAGAGATCCTGCTTCTCTCTCAATGAAGACAAAGACATCTAATACGGTCCAGGAGACCTGCTACTGTCTGAGTCCTGCTTGTATCTCAGCCCTAACTTGATAAGCCCTGTTTTTTATTTTCCTCTCTCATTCCCCCTCCCTCCCTCTCTCACTAGGGGGCTTGGTGACTTGCCATCCTGCCAAATGTCACCAAGACCTTCTCCTATACCCTAAGCTGTGAGATTTTTTTGGCCCTCTCACTGGTTCTCTCATTAACTTCTCACTCTCTTACTCATTCAAAGGTAATTTATCTACTGCCAACTCTGTGCCAGACATTGTAAAAACTGAAGTGCCTGAAATTCCAGCCACAAATGGGATATCAGTGTGTAGTCCATCATCCATCCATGCCTGCTTGTCAGCAAGCTCAGTTTACAAAGAAATGTGGGGGGAGTAAGATGGGATAGAAGGTCATGGACCCCAGAGACCCAAGTGGCTGTCCACACCTGTTTAATCACAATAATAGGAATATGGGCACTTCCAGAAACACCTACCTCCAGCACACACACACACACACACACACACACATATGTCCTAGCAGAAGATCCAAATCAAATTATGAAATAGGGCTTAAGTACAGGAAAGGGGGTGTCCTCACTGAGCCCCACATGGAATTCAGAGTCTGCTTTCTGTGGGATTTACTGAGAGGTGGGTGGATCCCCAGCCCACTGTTGACTCATGTGCAAGGAAGAGAGACTATGAAAAGAAATATTTTTTCTGATATTCTCAAGAAGGAAGACAATACAGACAGGACAGAGAGCAATTTTTCTTGGTGTGGATCTTGGGATGATAAAGAATTGCAGAGAAAACAGCTTCAGACAAATGAAGGAGCAGCTTTCATGAGACACTGTGAAATTTGGGGTTCAGGTGCCATGGTTTGGGGGCCCAGTTGGTGAAAAAGAGTTGGTCTTATCTCTTCTACAGAGAAAACTATGTTGCTTCAGCTGGTGAGCCTCAAAAGCACCTGGAGAGTTTTGTAACTTCAGGTTCTAGAAGTCAGGGATGCCTTCCTAGAGGAGGTGAATAGAACTTAGATGAGCATATGTGCATGCGTGCTAAAGTCACTTCAGTCACATCCAGTTCTTTGCGACTGCATGGGCTATAGCAGAATTTTCCAGGCAAGAATACTGGGGTGGGTTGCCATGCTCTCCTTCAGGGGATCTTCCTGACCCAGGGATCAAACCTGTGTCTCTTTTGTCCCCTGCTTTAGGCAGGTTCTTTACTGCAAGTGCCATCTGGGAAGCCCTAGATGAGTGTGTGGTATGGGGTAAAGGTGTGTCAGAAAGCCCCTCCTGCTTCTGACATCCCAGTACCTCAAATCTAAGGATGCAGCAAGTGAAACAAAGTGGAGATGGGTGAGGAAGAGCATCTTTAAGGGGCTCTTGGGTGCTGGTGGTGGGTGCTGGTCTACAAATCCGAACCAGGGGGCCTCATCTTCCCAGAGCACCTACAACAAGAACTGGAGGCTCACACAACCCCACAGGCCACAGCAAGAGCTGCCACCCCGCTGACTGGCCCCTTCCCAACCCAGAGGTCCCACGAGCCACACACCTAGGAGCTGTGAGGGCTGAATAATCCCAGAAGATATTCGCCAAGGGTAACACCCACACAACATCCCTGCCAGAACCCAGCCCCCCGGCCCCATCCCTGCCGGAGCTCACCACTGAGCCCAGCATCCAAGCTCTCCGCAGCACCAATTTCTCTGGGCTCCATGGTTTCCCGAGAAGGGATAATAAATGTGTTCAGAAGTGTGGGGTGATTTATTAAAGTGCATTGTATTGCAATGGTTTTACAAGAAGATTAATTTTTAATAAAGAAACCTATTACCTCACTCTTTGAGGACCTTCACACACCTAAGAAAAATGATCCTCTCTGCCTCTGTGGAGGTTGCTCTGATTTCTTTCCTGGAACACAGTCCACTTTGCTCTCTCCCTCAAGAGACGAAGATGGACTTGCTGAGTGGGGTCCAGACAGAACCCGGGCCTCTCCTTGGTCCATTAGTGACCGATTGCCCATTTTTCAGGCTTTTTTCTTATCCACACTGGCTTGGCTTTCTGGTCTCAGGGCTGCCCCCTCTCTCATCATGAGAAGCAGTGCAGAACAGATGAAGGGCCAGACTCTCAATCCCCAAGGCCCAGGCCAGCTGCTGACCACTGGGACCTCCAAGCTGGGACTTGACAGATGGAAGGGAATTTAAAGGAGACCCACATGTGATTAAGACATCAGAATGCGAGTCGGGAATAAAGCTAGGAAGGACTAAGCAGCTTCACACACAAATGGACCAGATGAGAGGCTTCAAAACACCACACTCCACCATTCACAACCTCTGTGACCTTGAGCAAGTCACACGACCTCTGAGCCTGAATTTCCCCATCTGAGAAACGGGGGGAGGATTCAACAAACTGAAATAAGTGAAATCTCTATGTAGGACTTATTTTTGTTGTTACTGTCATTGCTGTTGATATTACTGAAAGGAGAGAAAAGGCTGGGGAGGCTGAATGCAGGGTGGGGGGTGATCTTTGCATAAACTGAAGGCCTTTTAGGGAATAAAATTCCTTCTTCTCTCCTTCCATAGGAATAGCATACAAGGAAACGGGGGTACAATTTGCCAAAGAGGCTTTAGACAAAGCCAAGAAAGAAGGGTCATGAACGTGGTCCAGGCGGATGTGGGCCTGATAGTCCAATTCAGGCAACTGAGGTTCTCTGGGGGATTTTAAACCGAGGAAAGTGCCCTCTGGCAAGAGTAATTATGACAGGTTACTTCAAGACGGAGGGTTAGTATTATTATTGTTGTTATCGTTGTTGTTGTTATTGTTGTTTTTTAAGCCACATCATTAAAAAAAACAGTTGAGAACCTACCACGTGCTGGGATTTCATCTACAGTAATTCCAGGGCTCCAACCCAAACATACATACATTTAATTACACATAAAGGACTTTGTACTGAGCTTAGGGTTGGAACATATCACTAAAATTCCCAATAATACTTGACCCTCATGATAAAATACCAATAGTAGCTAACATATATTCAGTACTTTATCTGTGCCAGACACCATACTAAGCACTTGATATATTAGCTCATTTAATTCTCAGAATAACTCCATAATGTGAGGAAACTGTTTGCAAAACACATATCTGATGAGGGATCACTATTATATAAAGAACTTAAAATTCAATAATAAGACTTGCCCATTCTGGTATTTAATATAAATGGAATTCAGTGATATGTGGCCTTTTGAGTCTGGTTTCTTTCAGTGAGCAAAATGGCATTCACATTTCATTGACATTGTTGAGGGCTTCCCTGGTGGCTCAGCAGTAAAGAATCCACCTGCAATGCAGGAGAAGCAGGTTCGATCATGGGTCGGGAAGATCCTCCAGAGGAGGGCATGGCAACCCACTCCTGCATTCTTGCCTGGAGAATCCCATGAACAGAGGAGCCTGGTGAGCTACAGTCCAGGGGTTCACAGAGAGTCAGACATGACTGAGCGAGTAACAGCAGCAGCAGCCACATTGTAGCGTGTATCAGGGTTTCATTCCTGTTTATAAGTAATATTCCACTGGATGGATAGACATCACAGACAGAAACCAGATTAGTGGTTGCCCGGGGCTGTGGAGAGGAGTGAGTGGGGAGCGTCTGCTTAATGGGAATGGAGTTTCTGCTTGGGGTCTGGAACCACAGTGGTGAAAGTTGTGCAACACTGTAGAGGTACTTAGTACTACTGAACTGTAACACTTTAAAGTGGTTTAAATTGGCAGTGCATGCACACATGCTCAGTCGCTTCAGTAATGTCCAACTCTTTGCCACCCCCATGGACCGTAGCCCACCAGGCTCCCAGCTGAGGACAACCTGATTTTTCAGGGTTACCATCTTTTGCAAACACATTCATAACTCAGAGGGGAGGTACAGAGCTGAGATTAAGTACTAAAGGGTGTTAACTATAAGGTTCCAGTCCCAAGGGGGATGGAAGTGTAGGTTTATTCTGTGGAGATCTTGCTGTTGAGGTCTGATCGCACAGAAGGGAAAACAGCAGAGCCATGTAAGAGTTCTAGGCCTGGACTGGGGTCTGCTCCATGGCTGCATTCCAAGTTCATTCCAACTTCATTTAAAGATGCCATCACCAAATACAGTCACAGTCCAAGGTATTAAGGGTTTGGACTTCAACATTTGGATTTTGGTGGGGACGGGACTCAACTCATGACGCCCTGTGCGGATTCAGGTGTAGAACCGGCAAGACTGACAGGTGTTCAGGAGCCACAGCAAGGAAGGAGGAGGATCCTGAGAGAAAAGGACGGGGGAATCCCAGATGCGACATTCAAATAAGGTTCGTGGTGTGGACTATTCTCTATCGGCCGTGCTGTCTCGGGCAGACATGACTCCTGGAAACGCCAAGTGGTTCCAGCTGCTTGTTCCTCAATGCATGGCCCAGACCAGCAACACTGACCCTTCCCAGAGACTGTTAGAAATGCAGTCTCTGGCCCTACCCCAGACCTACTAAACCAGCCTGCAGAGTAACCAGATTCCTAGGTGATTCTTGCTGCGATGTAAGTCTGAGAAGCACTGATCTAGACTCTCAACTTCTTCCTGCCTCCCTCCTCCACAGAAGCCAGGATTTCCAGAATTGATTCCTGTTCAGAAGCCCCCTCCCCAACTTGGTGTCCTGTGGATACACTTGTGAGGCCACATATGCAATTAAGTTATAAAAAGACCCTAGGAAGTTCTTTTATCAAACTGGTTTGCACCCAATTGATTTCCTGGTTGTGCAACTGTGCCCAGTGATGAACCGTTTTAATAGGAAGTGAAATTAGCCCAGAAACCTGGCTCCATCTTCCTCAGCCAGGCTGCCTTCAGAGATGAACCCTGGAGGAGCCAGCTCACAAGAGGTCCTGGCCACTTGGCCTCCCGGGATGCTGGGAAGTGATGAAGGAAATGCTGGGAGAGGTGCTGAAATGGCTCGAGCTCTAAACTGAGAATCAGCGGAGGAGATGCAATGCAGGTGCCCCGGCCCAGTGAAGGGAAAGGAAGGACCCGCCAGAACCGTCCCAAGGCCCACGGCCCTGATGGCGGTCGGGTCAGTCACTGCACTTCCTAAGAGAGAAAGGAGGCTCAGAGAAGTTAAGCAATGGTGCCCTTATCACACAGCAAATGAACAGAGGAGCCAGGATTTGAACCCAGATGTCTGATAACAGCAGCTGACTGCCTAGCCTTCACACGAGGTGAGGATCAGTTATTGTGCCGGGGTTGTCAAGGCAACATTCGTTTCTGCCTGAGGTCTTGCAAAGACGTTTTTCTATCAGGTTGTTCCATCTTATCCTAGAGGTCCTGCCCCTCTGGCTGGAAACGCTGAGTGTTTGGGAAAGTGGCTCCAAGAGGCTTAGAAGAGTCTTTGGGAAGATCAGTGGGCTAAGGAGTAAGAAGGGCCCCCCCAGGGTGTCAGCTCCAGGAGGGCTGCGCCAGGCAGAGGGCATTATCCATCCAGCCGACAGCCGCCTCCGCTAATTAGGGAAGCTTATCCCAGGGCATCACGGGGTGTGTTTAGCTTTCAGATCCCGTCTCTCCCACTGACTACAGTCCCTGGCAAGGACCCGATTTCCTAATGAGATGTGGACAGCTTCTTTTACCCTCAGGGCCTGATTTTAACCCGGGAAAGAAAAGCACACCGGCCACCTGTTGGCGTCCCTCCGATGGCCATGGACGAATGAGACGAAGTGAGAGAAGGTGAGACACTGGTGGAGGAGGGCCTCTAGCAAAGCCGCGGGGACCATTCTATCTCTCTAAGCCTTGATGTCGAATGGAAATAACAATACCGGCCACCCCCTCACCCCCAGGGGCATGTCAGTGCCTTGTGCCCGCGGTGCACTGACTCACGGAGAGTCAGCTGTGCTGGTGTGTGTGCTGGAGGCACTCATCTGTCCCCTCAAGGCCACCCTACTTGCTCTGTGCCTGGGAAGGTTCACCTTCATGGACTGTAGCGACGGATCCCCTTCTTCATGGGCGGAGGGAGACGGACATCACAGGATAGCACAGATGGGAGCAAAGGGAGATGAGAGTGTCCTCCTGACTCCCTCTCTGCTGGAATGTGGGCTGACAGTGACCTCTCCTGAAGGTCACAGCCGTGTCAGGTAAAGTCTGGGTTCTAGGAACCCCCGTTCCCTTGGCCCCTTGAAGTCTGGGGAGGCGGTAACAGCCCCCCCCCAACTGTTGCTGGCTCCAGGGCACTGCCTCTTTGCCCATCTGCCTCTCTTCACCATGCCCTGTCTCATAAACAATACCCAGGTGGTTGGATGGCATCACTGACTCAATGGACATGAGTCTGAGCATCCGAGCAAACTCCAGGAGACGGTGAAGGACAGGGAAGCCTGGTGTGCTGCAGTCCATGGGGTCACAAAGAGTCGGACATGACTGAGCAACTCAACACAACAACAATCCTAAACTCTCTTCACTTCTCCCACGAGTGCACGTCATGTTTCTGCAGGGACCCTGACCCACACAGAATCTGAATTATTTGGCCCCTAACCTTCAAACATAATTATAAAGAATAGGTGTTACTAGCTTCCTATTGGAGATAAGAAAATTGAGGATTAGACCTCAAATCTGCATAAACAGCCCAAGGCCATACATTAGCTAATAGAATTGCCAACGTATGGAGTCTGGTCTACATCTGTGACCCATGAGTCAAAATGAGTAAGTGCTTATTGAATGGAGGAGGAAATGAATGACTGAATAAACCCATTCCACCCCACCATCTCTAATCTAGGGTTTAAATCTAGCTGTGTTGCAGGACTTCAAGTGTGCTTCATCCACAGTTCACAAGAATCATTCCTCAGAGCCACCTGTAACCCTGGGGCTTCCCTGGTGGCTCAGTTGGTAAAGATTCCTCCTGCAATGCAGGAGACTGCCTGCAATACAGGAGACCCAGGTTTGATCCCTGGGTCAGGAAGCTCCCCCTGGAGAAGGAAACAGCAACTCATTTCAGTATTCTTGCCTGGGAAAATCCCATGGACAGACGAGCCTTGTGGGCTACAGTCCACAGGGTTGCAAAGAGTCAGACACGACCAAGCAACTAAATCACCATCAACACCCTGTAACACAGGTCTCCTCAAAGACCCTTGCCCCGTCTCCAGCTTTCAGGCCAACTTGATACTAGATCAGCTTCTTCTAAGATCACCATTTTTTTAAGAACTCAGTGTTCCCCAAACTGTATTTTTCCACCCCAGAGCCTCCAAGTCACAGCAACTCAACCCTCTGCACTTTATCTACAAAATTTTCCAAAATACTGTGATTTTAGTGGGACTATTAAAAATCTGTCAGAGAAATGCTGGTAATGGCAAAAACATTTCTCTGGGGCCGTCAATTCCCCCACATATCCATCAGCGCTGCCCTGCACGACAAGGAAGCCCTCATTTAGAATGTGTCAATTCTGATTATTAATGCGGGGAAAACACCTGCTAAGTATGTTTTTCTGGAGGTGAGCTTGGCAGGACACAAGGGCAGCAGCAGCCGGGGCTGCAGAGAGAACCCTGGTGCCCAGGGCCAGCTCTAGGAAAGGCCACCATGATTAATGAGAACTTGGCCATCACAGCACACATGGGGCAGGAGGGGGCGGGGCGGAGTGGGGAGAGTCGTCACAGCACGCAGATGGCAGTCTCCCCTGGATTGCACGGAATGCATTCCTGCTTGGGGTCCACAGCACGCTGACATGTTCATTAGTCCTCAGATTTATGAGCTCGTGAAGTGCCCTGGAAACTCCCTACAAAACAGTCCTCAGGGTTCAAACCTTATCAGTGAACAGAATAGCTGTGCTTCATTGTTTCACTAAAATGCTTTGACTTGATCACTACCACCATTAAACCAAGTGTAGGCACTCACTTGTGTACTGTTTCATTTGTCTGTCCATCCATCCATCTATCCATGCATTCATGTAGTAATGTTTGTTCTGCCTCTTTCTTACTTTCTCCATCCATCCATTCATCCAACTAACCATCCATCCATCTGTACATGGAAGTTTGTCCTGTCTCTCTTTCTTTCTCTCTCTCCCCTTCCCTCTCTCCATCTTCCCACCCAGCCAACAATCCAGTCACTAATTCATGAATTTATTTCTTCACTCAACAGGCACTAAATGAACCATTACTCAATTCCAGACAACATGGTAGTCACCAAGGATACCAAGATGAATCGGACATGGGTCCTTGACCTTAAGGAGCTCTCAGTCTAGAGGAGGAGACAGACATGAGTATGGGTAAAAGGCCCCAGGGAAGATGAAGATAGCAGCAGACCATTGGCAGTGCCGGGGCAGAACTGCCCAGGGGAAATCGCAGAGCTGGGTCTTGCAAGATGAGCAAGGAGAGTTGGACAAGTAGAGAAGAATGTGTGTTGGGTGAGTTGGGATGGCCAAGGCCGTTCTGGGCAGAGAGATCAGCATATATAAAGGCATGGAAGTTTGATCACTGGTGAGAATTAACAGGTGAGGCAGAAGACTGAGAAGGAAAAGAAGATGTTTTCCGATGTCTTGAAACACCTGAATGAAGCAACATAATCATGGTGAAACATGAAGTCCTGGAGAGGAAAAGCACATCCTTTTCAACTTGCCATATATCCCTTTCATATCTAATTGTTGTTGCTATTGTTTAGTTGTTAAGTTGTGTCTGACCCTTGGAAACCCCATGGACTGTAGCCCACCAGGCTCCTCTGTCCATGGGATTTTCCAGGCAAGAATGCCATTTCCTTCTCCAGGGGATCTTCCTGACCTGATATACCACCTTAAATACAGGGGGAGCTTAATAACTATTTGTAGAATTCCATCATTTTATTAATTCAGCTCTGTTTCATCAAGTGTGTAATGAATGCCCATCAGGTATGCCCAGGGCAGAGGCACACAGGTGGGCACCTATTAACCCCAATACCTCAGGGCTAAGTACACAGTGCCTGGCACCTAGCAGATTCTCCATGACTATATGTTCAGTGAAAGAATGAATGTCAAGTGTCATGTATGTGTTTCATGGTCATGATATCATGTTAATGCTTCAGTTCAGTTCAGTTCAGTCGTTTAGTCGTGTCTGACTCTTTGTGACCCCATGGACTGCAGCACACCAGGCCTCCCTGTCCATCACCAACTCCCAGAGTTTACTCAAGCTCATGTCCATCGAGACAGTGATACTATCCAACTATCTCGTCCTCTGTTGTTCCCTTCTCCTCCCACCATCAATCTTTCCCAGCATCAGGGTCTTTCCAAATGAGTCAGTTCTTCGCATGAGGTGGCCGAAGTATTGGAGTTTCAGCTTCAACATCAGCCCTTCCAATGAACATTCAGGACTGATTTCCTTTAGGAGGGACTGGTTGGATCTCCTTGCAGTCCAAGGGACTCTCCAGAGTCTTCTCCAACACCACAGTTCAAAAGCATCAATTCTTCAGTGCTCAGCTTTCTTCACAGTCTAACTCTCACATCCATACATGACCACTGGAAAAATCATAGCTTTGACTAGATGGACCTTTGTCGGCAAAGTAATGTCTCTGCTTTTTAATATGCTGTCTAGGTTGGTCATAACTTTTCTTACAAGGAGCAAGAGTCTTTTAATTTCATGGCTGCAGTCACCATCTGCAGTGATTTTGGAGCCCCCAAAATAAAATCTGTCTGTTTCCACTGTTTCCCCATCTATTTGCCATGAAATGATGGGACCAGATGCCATGATCTTAGTTTTCTGAATGTTGAGTTTTAAGCCAACTTTTTCACTCTCCTCTTTCACTTTCATCAAGAGGCTCTTTAGTTCTTCTTTGCTTTCTACTGCTTACTGCAACCTTACAAGGAAAATGGTATTGTTTTCAAAAGAGATGAGGAAACCAGAGCTGGGGGATGTTAAATAACTAGCTTAAGATTCCCCTGCCGGGACTGAGGAGAGCTGGGGTTGGAATTCAGGGGTGTTGTTTCCCAAGCACCCACTATTTCCGTGCTGCTCATCCAGCACCCCTCCCAAAGCCAGAAAGAGGAACATGACACAGGACAAAGAATCCTCGGAGCTGTCAGGGAAGGACCAAGCCTGTAGCCAAAAGTGACGGGCAATTTGCTTGATGCCAAGGTGGCCAGGGAGGATTGTAGAAGGGAAATGAAAGTGGAGGAGGGTTGTTTTTTAGTGTGAGGAAATTGTGGCTGTATTCCCATCTCATCAAGTCCTGCTGTTAGCTGGGCCCTCATAAAAGAGAAACCCACATTGTCTAGCTCCAATTTAGCATCTGGGCATCCACGTGGGCCCAGACATGCTCTTCCTGGAAAGAATGATCTTAACCCTTTCTCTGCATGGATTAGCAAATAGTTCCATCAATAGTACTTCTGGCTTGAATTTATAGTGGCACAGGCTTGGAGGATGGAGGGGCCAAGAATCACTTTACCCTAGTGAGTCCTTCCTGGCTGCCTCCCCAGCTGGGAGATCTCTGAACACAAGGACCCCTGTCTTCTACATGTGTCTGATGCCCTACAGTTCAACCATTTTTTATAGAAGATGGAAACCAGCATCCAGTCACCCAAGCCAAACCCCGGCTTCCAATCAGAGGAGGCAAGACAGCTTCTCCACATCTAAAGCAGAAAGACTCCTTTAGCATCAAAAAGGGGGAAATAAAAGGGGAGAAAGGGCTTTCGAAGTCTTCTTGCCCTGCTCAGACTCAACAGCTCCAATTTGGAGAATTATTTTAGGCCTCCTTTTGATGGGGAGCTGAAAGGGCAAAGTTTGGGCTGCAAATAAAATTGAGCGTGCTGTGCAAAGGAGAGTCACACCACACCAGGAACATTTTAAGGAGCTTATATGCAGCTCCGAGGAGAGCTTATTACATCTCTGCTTCCTGGGAACTTGAGGATCAGATTTAATCTGTAAAGAGGCCCTGTCAAGGTCTCCTCCCCAGGCAAACAGAGCCTCCAGCAGACCCAGGCTGAATGGCGGTTCTCTCTCCAGCCTCGGCAGAAAAGCACACGCAGCCAGCCGTTGGGGAGACAGCGTCCAGCGTAACCACCCAGTCTCCTTTATGCTCCATTTCCCCACCTAATATATAGCTGTTCTGCATACGTAACTTCTATCGCCAGCAAAATTGAACGTCCTGATTCTTAATAACGCTGGGCAGTAATTTCATCACCCGGATCACTCTCTTCGCCTGTCAGCATAGAGGGGGGAAAAAAATTCCGTGTTGTTGGATAAACCCACCAGATGGTTCATCTCTATCAATTGCACATTACGCCTGCCGTTACATCTCACTCTGAGTAAATCTCGACTGTTTAGCGACCATCACGTCAGTATTTTTTTGCCTAGTTAGCCTTTCAACCTTATTCCCAAAGTAAGCAAACCACGCTCAATCCTCCCATGGACCTCGTTCCCGCGCCTGCATCCAGATGCATATGTCCTCAGCTCTGTGAGTCACTGCTCGGCGCCAGCTAAGTATATTACTGCCTCGAAAATTAACTTGCACACTGAGAATAATCACAGAAAAGAAATTTGTTTTCCTACAAGGTTGTTTTCCAGCTGTTTTAATGCAGACAATTTTACCCTGGAACCTAAATTGAAAAAAAAAAAAAGAGAGAGAGAGAGAGAGAGACAGAGAAAGAAGAGAGACTTTAAAATCTGCATAATTTGAAAGTGCTTAATGTAAATTAGATAGATCAGCCTAATTTTATTTCAGTACTTTTTAATTGCATTTATAATTAGCAAAATACATTAATGTGCTACACAGAAGGTCAGGATTTCTGGTAAAGGGATCTAATTAAAATGCCCCAGTGCATTTCTGTCACACATGCGCCCAGAGGCCTGCTTCCCTCCACACTCCGGACCGGGGACTATTTTTTAACTCGTGTGCGTTTTCATCAAAACCGGAGATCCTGTGATCAGCCTTGTGTGGAACATCCCACTCTTAGGGACGCCCAGTGAGTCCATTCCAAGTCTTAAAGGCCAGATCCCATTTGTCCCCACGTGGCAAGGCAGTTTTCAACAGTAACTCATTTCCCTTGGAATTCCCTTTCCTCACTCTTTCATCCATTCGAGCAGACGTCAGTCCGTGTTTTGTGTGGGGAAGGGTTGTAAAAGCAGCGAGCAGCCAACACCAACAGCGGTAGGAGGGCTTCTCTGCTTGAGCTCTCCTGTGGTCCTGTTTGCCTCTGAAGAGCACTCCCATTGAGGACAGAGGTTCTGGTCCGCATTCTCTATAATGACAGTGACGATGATGATGCAGTACCAATAGTAGTAGAACTGAGTTTTCTCTCCTCCAATTCCTCCCAAAGTCACCCTGAAACCAGTTATTATTAATACATCACTCTCAGGCCATTTTCCCTGATTCCACAAGCTGCTGACCCAGCAGACGGCCACTTTACTTGCTCTGTGGAGTTCTTGCCCTGCCCAGCGAAGGATCCCACTCTAGCTCCACCTGCAGCCTGGCCAGGGCTCCGCATATTGGGAGAGTGGTGTCTGCTCAGTGCCTCAGTTGTCTAACTCTCGGCGACCCCATGAACTGCAGCCTGCCAGGCTCCTCTGTCCATGGGATTCTCCAGGCAAGAATACAGCAGTAGGTTGCTATGCCCTCGTCCAGGGGATCTTACTGACCCAGGGACTGAACCCCCATATCTTGTAGCTCCTGTACTGGCAGGTGAATTCTTTACCCCTGAGCCACCTGGGAAGCCCTGGGAGTGTGCCAGGGAGGTCTAGTCCCAATAGAAAGGCAGGAGCCCGGCCTCCCCCACCCCCTGTCCAGCAGGTCCTGGTAGCAGGATGTCCCATCACAGCATGCTCCTAAGTTCCTTTCACCTTGTGCGCATCCTGTTATCACCGACACCATTACCCAGGAGAAAGGGGATGGGCTCTGGGATCAAGTTCCCCCTAGCACTTTGGCTAAGGCAAAGATGAGCACCACACCGTTGGACTCAGAGATCAGATCAGCCCGTGTGGCCTGTGGGGTTAATCTGGTTCTCCTGTTCTCAGAACATTTCCCACTTTTTCTGGAACAATCTGGTATATTCCACAGTTTCCTATATCTACTCTTCTTACTTAAACATGTCTCTCAGTGTATAGGTAGGATATGTATCTATGTTCTTGAGCTTACATATTTATATAATTATATATATACCCACATGGGCTTCCCTGGTAGCCCAGTGGTTAAAAAAAAAAAAATCTACCTGCAATGCAGGAGATGTAGGGGATGCAGGTTTGATCCCTGGGTCAGGAAGATCCTCTAGAGGAGGCCATAGCAACCCACTACAGTATTCTAGCCTGGAGAATCCCATGGACAGAGGAATCCGGTGGGCTATAATCCATGGGGTTGCAAAGAATCAGACACAACTAAAGCGACTGACCACAAGCACATATACGCATACACACACACACATATATGTGTGTGTGTATATATATAACAGATACATATTTAATACAAGAAATGAAACAAGCATGTACATCTTTGAAGAAATGCATATTCATTTTCCGAGGACAGATGTATATTTAGTACATGAAACAGAACACCCAGATATAGCAATCCTCCCCCACTTATTTTTTTAATTAATTAAAGAAATTAAACACACCACATTATATTCTGGGAACTAACATTTGTTGCATATGTAGATGTACTAAGAGCTTACACAAAGAGCTATATATTTTTATCCTTCAATTTTTTTCAATGATCCTATCTACATCCCAGTGGGATAGTTTTGAGAAACCTCCCTTTTGCAGAGAAGCTGAGGTTCAGAGAGGCTACCCGAAATTCTCACAAAGCTGGTCCCAAAGCCAGGCCTGTGTGACCCAGACAATGGTCCACACCTCCAGGCCACACTCACACTGACCGTGAAGGAGTGTATGCAGTGACCGCACAGAGCACATACCCACGGGGAACCTTACAGCTCAGACCCCTTGGGCATAATTGTTGAACATACAAGGGAACATATAAGGTTTTCCTTCTGATCCCATTGGGAAAAACAGAACATTTGACAAACTTAAGGAAATAAACCTGGTGGAAGAGCCGACTCATTGGAAAAGACCCTGATGATGGGAGGGATTGAGGGCAAGAGGAGAAGGGGACGACTGAGGATGAGATGGCTGGATGGCATCACCGACTCGATAGACGTGCATTTGAGCAAACTCCAGGAGATAGTGTTCAGTTCAGTTCAGTTCAGTCACTCAGTGGTGTCCAACGCTTTGCGACCCCATGGACTGCAACACGGCCGGCCTCCCTGTCCATCACCAACTCCTGGAGTTTACTCAAACTCATGTCCATTGAGTTGGTGATGCCATCCAACCATCTCATCCTCTGTCGTCCATTTTCCTCCAACCTTGAATCTTTCCCAGCATCAGGGTCTTTTTCGATGAGTCAGTTCTTTGCATCAGGTGGCCAAAGTATTGGAGTTTCAGCCTCAGCATCAGTCATTCCAGTGAATATTCAGAACTGATTTCCTTTAGGATGGATCTCCTTGCAGTCTAAGGGACTCTCAAGAGTCTTCTCCAACACCACAGTTCAAAAGCATCAATTCTTGGGCAATCAGCTTTCTTTATAGTCCAACTCTCACCTCCATACAAGACTACTGGAAAAACCATAGCCTTGATTAGATGGACCTTTGTTGGCAAAGTAATGTCTCTGCTTTTTAATATGCTATCTAGGTTGGTCGTATCTTTTCTTCCAAGCAGCAAGCGTCTTTTAATTTCATGGCTGCAGGCATAACCTACAGTGATTTTGGAGCCCCCCAAAATAAAATATGTCACTGTTTCCACTGTCCCCCCATCTATTTGCCATGAAGTGATGAGACTGGATGCCATGATCTTAGTTTTCTGAATGTTGAGTTTTAAGCCAACTTTTTCACTCTCCTCTTTCACTTTCATCAAGAGGCTCTTTAGTTCTTCTTCGCTTTCTGCCATAAGGGTGCTGTCACCTGCATATCTGAGGTTATTGATATTTCTCCTAGCAATCTTGATTCTAGCTTGTGCTTTATCCAGCCCAGCGTTTCTCATGATGTACTCTGCATATAAGTTAAATAAGCAGGGTGACAATGTACTTGATGTGCTCCTTTCCCTATTTGGAACCAGTCTGTTGTTCCATGTCCAGTTCTAACTGTTCCTTGCTGACCTGCATACAGATTTCTCAAGAGGCAGGTCAGGTGGTCTGGTATTTCCATCTCTTTCAGAATTTTCCAGTTTATTGTGATCCACACAGTCAAAGGCTTTGGCATAGTCAATAAAGCAGAAATAGATGATTTTCTGGGAAAAAAACATCATTTTTGATGATCCAACAGATGTTGGCAATTTGATCTCTGGTTACTCTGCCTTTTCGAAAACCAGCTTGAATATATGTAAGTTTGCAGTTCATGTACTGTCGAAGCCTGGCTTGGAGAATTTTGAGAATAACTTTATTAGTGTGTGAGATGAGTGTAATTGATTAGTAGTTTGAGCATTCTTTGACATTGCCTTTCTTTGGGATTGGAATGAAAACTGACCTTTTCCAGTCCTGTGGCCACTGCTGTGTTTTCCATATTCCTGGCATATTGAGTGCAGCACTTTCACAGCATCATCTTTTAGGATTTGAAATAGGTCAACTGGAATTCCATCACCTCCACTAGCTTTGTTCATAGTGGTGCTCCCTAAGGCCCACTTGACTTCGCATTCCAGGATGTCTGGCTCTAGGTGAGTGATCACACCATCATGGTTATCTGGGTCAGGAAGATCTTTTTTGTATAGTTCTTTTGTGTATTCTTGCCACTTCTTCTTAATACCTTCTTCTTCTGTTAGGTCCATACCATTTCTGTCCTTTATTGTGCCCATCTTTGCATGAAATGTTCCCTTGGTATCTCTAGTTTTCTTGAAGAGATCTCTAGTGTTTCCCATTCTGTTGTTTTCCTCAATTTCTTTGCACTGATCACTGAGGAAGACTTTATTATCTCTCCTTGCTATTCTTTGGAACTCTGCATTCAAATTGGTATATCTTTCCTTTTCTCCTTTGCCTTTTGCTTCTTTTCTTTTCTCAGTGATTTGTTAAGACCTCCTCAGACAACCATTTTGCCTTTTTGCATTTCTTTTTCTTGGGGATGGTCTTGATCACTGCCTCCTGTACAATGTCACAAACCTCCTTCCATAGTTCTTCAGGCACTCTGCCTATCAGATATAGTCCCTTGAATCTGTTTCTCACTTCTACTGTATAATTGTAAGGGATTTGATTTAGGTCATACCTAAAGGAGATCAGTCCTGGGTGTTCATTGATAGGACTGATGTTGAAGCTGAAACTCCAGTACTTTAGCCACCTGATGTGAATAGCTGACTCATTTGAAAAGACCCTGATGCTGGGAAAGGTTGAGGGCAGGAGGAGAAGGGGACAACAGAGGATGAGATGGTTGGATGGCATCACCGACTCAACGGACATGAGTTTGGGTGTACTCTGGGAGTTGGTGATGGACAGGGAGGCCTGGTGTGCTGCGGTTCATGGGGTCGCAAAAGAGTTGGACACGACTGAGCAACTGAACTGAACTGAACTGATACCTGAATGGTCTGGTGGTTTTCCATACTTCCTTCAGATTAAGTCTGAGTTTGGCAATACTGACTTCATAATCTGAGCTATAGTCAGCTCCCAGTCTTGTTTTTGCTGACTTCTCCATCTTTGGCTGCAAAGAATATAATCAATCTGATTTCCATGTTGACTGTCTGGTGATGTCCATGTGTAGAGTCTTCCCTTGAATTAGTGGAAGAGGGTGTTTGCTATGACCAGTGTGTTCTCTTGGCAAAACTCTATTAGCCTTTGCCCTGCTTCATTCTGTACCCCACAGCCAAATTTGCCTGTTACTCCAGGTGTTTCTTGACTTCCTACTTTTGCATTCGAGTCCCCTATAGTGAAAAGGACATCTTTTTTAGGTGTTAGTTCCAGAAGGTCCTGTAGGTCTTCACAGAACCGTTCAACTTCTTCTTAAGCATTACTGGTCAGGGCATAGGCGTGGATTACTGTGACATTGAATGGTTTGCTAATGGGAGATGGTGAAGGACAGGGAGACCTGGCATGCTGCAGTCCATGGCGTTGCAAAGAGTCAGACACAACTGAGCTACTGAACAACAAGCAAATAAACAGAATAGACATCTGAAGAAGAGATACGTGATCCATGTACATTTCGTGGAGAAAAGCATAAAGGTGAGTAATTAGAGCACAACACGCAGTTTCCAATTCTTGTTGCTCTGATAAGAACCCAGCAGAGATGCTATCCTGTGACGCTGAGCTATATAAAGCCCCCCACTGCCAGCTTGTTCAAGCCCCCACGCCTCTGCCTCTGCCGTGCCAGCGCCCAGGAAGCCCCGCACCTCCCTGGTCCACCTGGGGAACAAATCCTCTCATCCTTTGCAACCGAACCCAAATATCTCGTTCTCATCAAAGCCTTCTCTGACCCTTGCTGGTATATATGTGGCACACAGCAGGGATAAACCAACTCTGCTTGGAGGGTCAGATGAGTCATAATTTATTGTTTGAATTCTCCAAAGGGAAAATCTGTCTTATTTATCCTACTACTAATGGGAACTAACATCATAGCAACATCTATGTGCAGGAACTACAATAAACGAGTCACACACAACATTTCCATGACTTCTCATGGCAACCCTACTTGTCACATTTATCCCTGTTTTTCAGGTAAGGAAATGGAGATTCAGAGTGGTTAAGTAACATGTCCAAAGTCACACAGCTATGAAGCGCTAACAGCAGTGTTCAAAGCCAGGCTGTCTTCTTCACTATAGACTCCCAGGGCCTAGCACACAATAGATGCACAGTAAAGGCTATTTGAGGGAACAAATGGTGCGTATTTACTGGAAGCCTCCCTTCCATGTCATATCCAATTACTTTCAAGCAGATGGAGTGAGGACACCTTTCAAGTCCTTGTCCTGCTTGTCCTAAGGCCTCATGACTTACCTCGAAGTCAATATTTCATTATGAGCCCATCATGCAGGTCAGTGTAATAATTAATGACTATCTGCTAGTGTGACTGCTTATCGTATTTTAGCTTAATTCCAATAAAATCTAAATGGCCTATTAATTTTCCTAATAAATTTAGATATGGCCTCTGACCGCAATCTGGCTTTGATTAGCTAACAAAATATTTGAAGATGGGCCAAGCTGGCTCTTTCAAATATTTCAAGCAAATAACACTTAACTGGATTTAGGATTCTCTGCGTCAAGCTTATGGCTGTGCTCAGCAGTGAATAAGGCAAGAGGACAGCTTCATAATTGGTCCCCAGCTCCCCAGAGTCAAGCTGCCCTGGGGAGCAAGCCATCTAGATCAAGGTTTGGAAGCCAGATGTGACCAGGACAACACAAATATGTCCTTGGTTACAGGAAAGAAAGGGATGGAGCAGCAGGTGAGTAACTTCTCAGGAGCACCCACAGGAGGGTCCCACACACAGGATGCACCTTTCTGAGACTGCCTGCCCCAGAGATGTTCTGAAATGCTCCACCACTGATGAGAACCCAACATACGGCTTATACCTCCAGAGACCCAAAAGGAAATCAGGAGAGGTGGGAAATGAGAATGTTCTTCCACAGGCTCATTGCGGG
Organism: Bos taurus; assembly: GCF_002263795.3. Taxonomy (NCBI): domain Eukaryota; kingdom Metazoa; phylum Chordata; class Mammalia; order Artiodactyla; family Bovidae; genus Bos; species Bos taurus. The sequence goes on along the minus strand of NC_037352.1, from coordinate 4,733,601 downwards.
ATGAGTTCCTCTTACTCTTCAGGTCTCACTGTAAGTGTCAAGCTGCAAGGTGCCCGCCAACCCCACCTCCCTCATAAAAGGGACCCCTCATCCCCCTCAATCAGTTATCACAAAGCCCTGTTCAGTTTTCTTTATAGCACTTATTATTAGACGCTGCAATCTTTCATAGGAATTTTATGTATGTGTTTGTCTTTTGCACCCCACCCTAGCCCTTCAGTAGGACTTCAAGTCCAAAAGGGCAGAGAGCTTGCACAGTGCTTAATGCATAGTAGGTGCTCAATACCTATTTGCTGGATGAGTAAATAATTGGTGAATGAATGATGATGGATTGAATAATGATGAGAGAGGGTCACACAGAGGTCAATCTGAAAGAAGAAGTAACAGAGACAGAGCCCTACCAGGTCCGGAGTCAGACAGAGCTGGGTCTGAATCGTGGCACTGCCTCTTGCTAGCTAGATGGCCATAATAAATTACTTAACCGCTCTGTGCCTCAGTTTCTTCATCTGTAAAATGGGGTCAATAGCAGTGCCTCCCTTGTAGACAGTATTCAATGTGTTGATATGTAAAACGCTCAGTACAGTAACTTGAGCACAATTAGCGCTCATGAAAGGTTAGCTGCTACTGCCATCCTTCGCCTATTCCTCCTCCTCCTCATCGACGTTAACATCGTAATCATCAAGATCATCATCCTCGTCAACAGCAGCAATATCATCATCATCCTCCTCCTTCTCATCATCATCAATATCATCATCGTCATCACCCTCATCAATATCCTCCTCCTCCTCCTCATTCTCATCACCCTCAGCCTCATCATTACCATCACCATCATCACCCCCGGGATGGGGTCTTCCCCTCTAGCCTTATTCTAGCTCATCTTCAAAACCCAATCTGCACAGCACCACTCCTCTAATACCCCATGATACTCTTTGAGGCCACTGATCTTATCCCATATTCTTCCACTGTCCCAGGACCTACAAGGAAAAGGACACCCAATCAACACAGACACTCACTCTCAGGCTGGACTGATCAACACAACCCCAATTCCTTATTCATGCCCTCATTCCTCTGACACATTTGCAGCACACATCCCCTGGAATCGACTGCATGGGGCTGCAGCTACTTCCCTCCCTATTGAAACCTTTGCATTTCAGGATGCAGCTCCAGATGTTGGTGGGTCTCTTGATGTTGGGGTTCACTGTTCCTGACCCCAACCTGTGAGTGATGATGGCCATCCACAACAGCTCAGCAAAGCCCAACCATGCCCTAACATAGAGATAGCTCTTAACCGTACAACGTGAGAGTTGAACTGCAGTACCCACCTATGACCATCTAGAATGCTTTGCTAAGCCTTGTGCAGATGTGAAAGATCAAGTGCAGTGCCAAAGTCTGAAAACAGGGATTACTGATGCAAGTGGCGGGTACTGTCAGAGTTGTCACCAGTAGAATAAGAAGGCAACTAATTCATTAGAGAATGAGGGATATTGTGAGGCTCTAATGGGTCTGGGAGGCAATAAAAAGAAGTGGATGCTTTTCACTGGACACCAGCAGAAGGGGAGAGCAGAATCATGTCTCTTCCAGGATTAAAGTCAGATGTAATGGGCATGCATGATGGGGAAAACTGATCTACCTAGAAGGCCAGAGGAGCCTTCTTGAAGATGGTGAACTTGAGCTGAGACTTGCAAGAGAAATGGCCAGGGATCAGGAGGAAAAGAAGTCCAGGCTAAGGGAATAGCACACTGAAGACTACAAAGTAGAACAGATCTTAGTTCCTAACAGGAAGTGAGAAGCCCAGCATAACTGGGCACAGTCAGTGAGAAGGAGGGAGGAGAAAAGTAAAGTGGAAGCAGAATTGTGTCTTGACATTCACTGGTGTCTCCACTGTCCTGGGCCACTGTGACAAAAACACCATAGACTGTGGTTTAAAGAACATTTACTTCTCATTTAGTTCTGGAAGCTTGGAGGTCCAAATTCAAGATGCTGGCAGACCCGGCATCTGGTAAGGGTCTGAAGGCTTCCTGGTTTGCAGGTGGCTTGTTGCTGTGTCTTCACAAGGCTGTGGGGGTGGGGGAGGGAGTGGGGAAGAAGGAAGGAAGAGAAGGAGGAAGTGTGGGGGGAATGCTTTGTCTCTTTTTCTTCTTATAAAGATATCCATTCCATCCGTGGGGCTCCATTCTCATGATCTCGTCTAAACCCAAAGGCCCCACCTCCTAATACCATCCCATCACAGGGATGAAGGTTTCAACACGCAACTTTGGGGGAGATTACACAAACATGCCATCCATAATGATGGGTGAAGTTTCCTGTTAGAGTTTCCTGTCCATTTCCAGTGAGTTGTAGAATAGCACAACAAGGTGGGGATAATTTTTCCTTTTCTCCAGGGGAAAACCTGAGATTGGACCACTTGAGTAGGCTGGCCCAGAGTCAACCCAGTGAGAGAGTGGGGGGAATTTGAAAAGGTGTTCTGGTTTGCATGTGATTCCTCCTCTCACCTCAAGAACCAGAGAGATGAGAATGGATATGTGTCCAGGAAACACACAGAGAGTGTGTGAACTGGGATCCCACGGAACAGGGTGAACTTCTATCTCACAGTGAGTCTCCATGACAGGACCACCGCCTCTTGGCTGCTGATATTTAAGACATGCCACCAGCCTCTGCTGAGATTTAATATTGGTTTAGCAGGCAGGAGCTAATTAAATGTTAATGTTCAGTCACTTGAAATTAACCATTAGGAATCTCAGCCTTATTTGTAAGTTTCTTAAGCCATCATTAATGTGTTCTGGCTGGTTCCCCCCTCGCCGGGCCTCCCGACTCCTCCAGCTGGATCCCCCATCCACAGGCAAACTCATTTCCCTCACCACATGCCTTAACACGTAGCATCTGACCTGCCCAACAGCCATACACCACTGAGCAGATCTAAAAGCCTGAACTCACACACACTCACGCTGGCATCAAGTTTCACCTTAGGTGAGTCTACCTATAATTCCATATGTAATGTGTTACAGATGACAAAGCACTTTCAGGAAAGTAATTGAATTTGGCCTCATAGTGAGATGAGGGCAATGACGATAATGATGTTGGAAGAAGAGGAGAAGGTGGAGAGGAAGGAGGTGAAGGCAAGGAGGGAAGGGAAGGAGAAGGAAGAGATAGGGGAAGAAGGACCGTCCTTCTAGTGTTTGACGTTTGTGTTGTCAGGCTCACAGTAACGCCACAAGGTCCACGGTGTGCTTTCTGACTGCTTTCATTTTACAGATACAGAAACCGAAGCCCAGAAAGACAAATGCATGTGCCCAAGACCACTCGTGGGACTGGATGTCAAGGCCGAGACTTGAAATGCTCATTCCTTTGACTACAAATGATCGTATAAATGAGACAAAGTCAACTTCAGAGAAGATGAGAGGTTTGATCAAGAACCCACAGTTTTACGATCTTACCCACAATATGAGGAAATAAAGTTCAGAGAAATTAAATGGCTCACTCAATGCCACAGCTTTGTATGAGGATCAGAGCTAGCATCCTAGATTCCAGTCTCCGAGGAACTTTTTAAGTGTGTGTGTGTGTACGTGTACACACAGGTTCAGGCTCCCTCCAAACCCAGAACACCCCTGGAACATCTCCCTGGTGAGAAGGTCTAGGACACTCCTAGCTTTGCAATTTGCTGAATTCCTGGTTGCATTTCAGCCCAGAGCACTGCTCTTGAATAGCTAATAGTGGACAGGTGGGAAAGACAGGGATGGAGGGAGGAGGGGGAACACCTCATCTCTTCCCAGAAAGTCCCTTCTGGGACTCCGTCAGCTCCAGGACCTTTCAACTGCAAGAAGCTTGTGCCTCTGTGCCTCTGCCCAACGTGCTGAATTGAAAATCAGGGTAAATCTGCACCAAGGGAGATGTCTAATCAAGGCTCAGGTTTGCATTTCCTTTTCAATGGCATGTTGACAAAACAAGAAAAGACAGAGACAGATATGATTAAGCTGACTTTGGGAGGCCAGCCAGCAAGAAGTGAGAGCAGTGGGGGCTGCCTATGACCAGCAAGGAATGGCCAGAGGGGACATTTAGCACAGAGGGCCACACCAGGGCTGGGACCCTGGCCCTTATGAGCTCTGCTCAGAAGATGAATCGCAAAGTTAGAGAAAACTGAGGTCAGCCCCATAGAAAGGGGTTGGTGGGGTACATAGCCAGAGGTTTATAAAACATGAGGTTTATAAGCTGTGGATGCAAAGAGCCGACTCATTGGAAAAGACCCTGATGCTGGGAAAAACTGAAGGCAGGAGGAGAAGGGGACGACAGAGGATGAGATGGCTGGATAGCATCACCAACTCAATGGACAGGAGTTTGAGCAAACTCTAGGAGATGGTGAAGGTCAAGGAAGCCTGGTGTGCTCCAGTCCATGGGATTGCAAAGAGTTGGATATGACTGACTGAACAACAATATTAAGCTGTGGAGCTATCTCTACAGTATTACACAGAGTTAGAACAGGAATAGTAACAGCGATGACCATTTACAAAGAAGCTGTTCCATGACAGGATTACACACACAAAAAAACACCACTTCTTCAAAGATGGTTCTGTTCCATAATCTCTTTCACAGACCCTGAGACTGAGGTCCCAAGATGCTATATCGCTTGTCTAAGATAACCAATTGTGAGGGAGTCAGAAACCATCTCTCCTATATTGCTGGTTTCATAGGAGAGAAAAGAGGTTCCATGAGGACAGAGCACTACCAAGGGCATCCTGAACATCCCTGGCATCCCGGGAGCCTCCAAGCCCCAGAGGAAACCCCAGGAGATCCAGATGATGTGCTCAGTCACCTTGCTGATTATCTTCAAAGTAACCATTTGGGCCACAGCAGCAATCATGATTTTTCCCTATCTCTTTATTTTCAAAGAGAACAAAGTCCCTTTAAGTGGAAATCAAGCAAAGGGTATTTAGGTGGGTCAAACATTTCATAGCGTGGTGGGATCACTTCCTTTTGAATACATGAGGACCAACCTCTGCTTTGGTTAAATTTTTCTACTCTGCAAAATGTAATCTGGGGCCAGAGAGATCTGGCTTTGGATCACCTCTAATACCCACTGCTATGTGGCTGTTGGCAAGTCTTGTAACTTTGCTAAGCCTAACTGTTCTTGGAAATGGAAGAGTTAGCCCATCAGCCCACAAATCTTTGAAAGTCTGCAGTGTGTCAGGCATGTCGTAGGTGCTGAAAGGAGAGCCATGGAAAGACAGACCAAAATTCAGAGCTCTTGGCTGATATCTGAGTGGGGATAATAGGTAGTAATGAGCTTCCCTGATGGCTTAACTGGTAAAGAATCCACCTGCAATGCAGAAGACACAGGAGATGCGGGTTTGATCCCTGGGCTGGGAATATGCCCTGGAGAAGGAAATGACAATCCTCTGCAGTATTCTTGCCTGAAAACTCCCAAGGACAGAGAAGTCTGACGGGCTACAGTCCAAAGGGTCACAGAATCGAACATGACTGAGCAATTAAGCAGAGCACAATGACAAAAATATACAAGAGGACCCAGGCTGTAGGTTTGCTATGGGGATTCTAGATTCAGCATGTTAAGGTCTCAGAACAGTGACTTCTGGTGAGCCATCACACAACTGAGGATGTCTGTTAAAATAATATAATTATGGGGAGTTCCCTAGTGGTCTAGCAGTCAGGACTTTGTACTTCCACTGCAGTGACCATGCATTCAATCCCTGGTCAGGGAACTAAGACCCCTGCTTCATGATGCAGTCAAAATAATCATAATAAATAATATAATTATGACTATCATTCTCCTGATCATTTTTTTAATCAGGTAGAACTACATAATTTTTTTGGGCAATAGAGAATTTAAAAAGAAAACAGTTTTCTATAGTTTGGTGAGCATGTAAGCACGAGTTTTGGTTTTTTTTTCTTCCACTCTTTTCTAGATTCCAATATAGGTCATTGCAGAGTACTGAATAGAGGTCCCTGTGCTATACAGTTGGTCCTTATTAGTTGCCTATTTGATATATAGTAGTGTGTATATTGGAGAAGGCAATGGCACCCCACTCCAGTACTCTTGCCTGGAAAATCCCATGGATGGAGGAGCCTGGTAGGCTGCAGTCCATGGGGTCGCTAAGAGTCGGACACGACTGAGCGACTTCACTTTCAATTTTTACTTTCATGCATTGGAGAAGGAAATTGCAACCCACTCCAGTGTTCTTGCCTGGAGAATCCCAGGGACAGAGGAGCCTAATGGGCTGCTGTCTATGGGGTCGCACAGAGTCGGACATGACTGAAGCAACTTAGCAGCAGCAGCAGCAGCAGTGTGTATATGTCAATCCCAATCTCCCAGTTTATCTCTCTCCTCCTCCTTCCAACCTTGGTACCATAGGTTTGTTTCCTGCATCTGTGACTCAAATTTCTGTTGAGGTTCCTTGTTAAGCACGAGCTTTTTCATGATCTAGCTGACTTGCCGTGTAAGGAATTGAAAGAAAGGCCCAGCATCTACCTCCCACAAAGTAGCACAGGGGTGTAAGAGCAGCTTCAGAGAGAGTGGTGCAGCCTTCTGCCATGGCAGACAGGACGACGGTGATGCTCGGGTGTACCCCATGTGCCAGGCACCCAACACTCCCTTTCTACTTCCATTGTCACTGTAGCCCCCCGTGCAGTAGGCGCTTGGTCTTCCTTCTCTCAAGGAGGAGGATGAGACATGAAGAGGGTAGGAACTGTTTTCCGTGGTGGGACCAGGATGTGAACCCCAGCCCCTGACAACACCAATGGCTTTGTTCTTTTCCTTGCATATGTGTCATTTTTTTTTTTTTTAGCATTATGAGTCATTTTCTTTTCATGATCCTTTTTTTTTAAAAAGACTGACCTTGCCACTTCTGGAGGGGAAAGAGACAAAAATAAAGCTCTCCACATAGTCCCACCCTCCTCTGTAAGGTCTCTGCAACTTTGACATTGGAAAATGCAGAGACTTCTCCCGCTTACAAGCCTTGACCATATACCCCGGCTTACCCTTCTTCCTGAGAACACAGGTACCAGCATTTGTCAGCTCCCTTGCAGCTAGGCAGGGCCCTGTCACTGAGTTACAGTGGCGAGAGCATGAAGGGAAGGACTTCCCACTATGCCCAGGCCTGGTCAGTACAAATTCTCCAAGGGACCCTCACCCTATTTCCCCCGGGGGCCAGAAGGTGAAGACGGAAGAGCCACAGAGAGGTAGGAGCCGGGGTCCTAAGTAATTTCAGGGTTTGTCTGTTACAGCAGCACATGTCATATTAGCCAGCACTTCCCACTGAAAGACAGGTTCCTTTCCTTAAGGGTAAGACTCATGTCTCATTATATTCTATACTCTAGGCTCCCAGCAAGAGGCCTGGCACATAGTAAATTCAGGAAGGCTGGCCGGGGTGGTGGTGGTGGGGGTGCAGTTCTTAGGGGAAGAGGTTCTGAGATCAGGTCAGCCTGGGTCTGAGCACCAGCTCTGAAACTGTGAGCTGTGGGAGACTTTGGCGAAGATGAGTTAATCTCCCTGAGCTTCATCTTCTCATTGGTAAGAGAGTGAAACTAACTGTCAACACAGAGTCATGACAACATATAGCTGTGGATCTTTAGATATGATGGGGAAAAGTGCTTGTCATATAAAGGGCATGCAACAAGCCTGGGAAATCCCATGGTCGGAGGAGTTTGGCAGGCTACAGTCTATGTGGTCGCAAAGACCTGGGCATGACTGGGCAACTAGACAACAAAAAGCGCTTGGTAGCTGGTAAGATACTGCTGCTACTACTGATGAAACCGGTACTGTTAAATGCCCCACAGTAACAGCCTGAACATGACCTTGAATATACCCACATGTGCATGCACACACACACACACCCTCACACACACACACACACACACACACACACACACACACACATACACACACACACTCACTCACACAAAAAACATACAAATACACAGGCTTCTAAACTCCCTAAGGTGGCTTCCTCTTCTTCTAAATAACAATCATGGCTCTGTCCCTTTTTCACAAGCATTTGCCATCACCATTCAGAGCTTCTCCTTCTCCACCTCACCCTCCTCAATGCCGCTGGCTCCTTGAGTTCTTAGAAATTATAATTAATTCATACTCTGGACTCTCAGGATTATAAGGTATTATAGGATGGCAGAGCTAAGACAAATGCTTTAATTCACCAGCTGCCATGTATTTAATTAGAGATTCCGATGAATCCTTCTTACACAGATAGGCCTTCTTACTTCATGTTGCAGGAGAGAGGGAGAGAGAGTTGGGGAAGGATTTGTGCACAGGCCTCCAGGACTCTCAAACTTCTGGCCAGCATGGACAGCTTATCTGGCACCTGCGAATCAACTGGAAGGGGAGCAGTGCTGGCTGAGAGCCCTTGCTGGGTGTGCCGGCTGATGGAGATGTCTTTGAAGAAGCTTCTCGATTTCTGAGACACAAGAAAGCTCTCTATATGGGGGTGGGATGGGATGCATTTTTCCTCAGATCTGAACTTCTTCTGGAACCTCTTACAATTTTTTATTGTAATTTTGGAAGTGGGTGGCAGAAGAAAAAGGGTTTGACTTTCATTGACAGCATCATTCTCAGGATGGGTGGGGGGTGTGTGTGTGTGTGTGTCACACTTGCTGATGAAGCTGACAGCTTGGTAAATAAGTAGTATTAAAAAGAAAAGACATCACTTTGCCTACAAAGGTCCATATAGTTAAAGCTATGGTTTTCCCAGTAGTCACGTAAGGATGTGAGAGTTGGACCATAAAGAAGGCTGAGCACTAAAGAACTGACGCTTTCAAATTGTGGTGCAACGGAAGACTCTTGAGAGCCCCTTGGATTGCAAGGAGAACAAACCAGTCAATCCTATTCAACCCTGAATATTCATTGGAGGGACTGCTGCTGAAGTTGAAGCTCCAACACCCTGGCCACTTGATGCCAAGAGCCAACTCATTGGAAAAGACTCTGATGCTGGGAAAGATCGAAGGCAAAAGAAGAAGGGGGCGGCAGAGGATGAGATGGTTAGGTAGCATCATTGACTCTATGGACATGAGTTTGAGCAAACTCTGGGAGATAGTGGGAGCCTTGCATGCTGCAGTCTATGGGATTGCAAAGAGGTGGACACAACTTAGTGACTGAACAGCAATAACAACCCACCACAAGCTCCAATAACCTTACTGTTCCACTGAGTGATTTAGACAGAGAATGATGTTGCATCTCCTAGGGCATAATTTCCTTGTGCAGAACGTTGTCAGGAAGTATCATTGGTCTTCCATCTAATTCACCATGAGAAACTTCTGTATGCACCAGAGAACACCTATGATGCTCATTAGAATCAGGTTCCCAAGGAGAAGAATCCCAGATAACTGTGTCCTTGGGGTATTCACATGTTCCCTTTTCTCGCAGTGGAGGGCCCTGTACAGTTATTACAAGGTCTCCTTCACAAAGGGAAATACCATCAGCCCTTCTTGTCTCATCCCACCTTTCTGACCCCTTCTCCCCCACCCCTCCTAGATGGGGCCAGACTCCCATTTCACACTGTCATCTCATTAAGAGTTGACATAAAGCTAGTCAGACGTGAAATAGGATGTGATGAGTTGGTGCAGCCAAGCGAGAGAGAAGCATCATTGAGGGTAAAGTCCAGGTTTGAGTCTCGGGCAAGGAGCAGGCTAGGGAGATTGAATTTCACCCTCAGGGCAAGATCTTTAGGGATATTCTGGAGAAATTACAGGCTCATCTATGGGGCCCTTCTATCCTCATGGGTGGAGAAGGGCCAAGGTAATGACAGTGGAAATGAAGAGAGGCAGGTTTATTCAAGAAATTGAAGACACTCTCCAGAGAACCCGAGAGTTTACAGGATCTAAGAAGTAAGAAGATTCTGGAGAGTCCCTTGGACAGCAAGGAAATCAAACCAGTCAATCCAAAAGGAAATCAACCCTGAATATTCACTGGAAGGACTGATGCCAAAGTTGAAGCTCCAGTAAATACTTTGGCCACCTGACGTGATGAGCCGACTCAAGGGAAAAGACCCTGATGCTGAGAAAGATTGAAGGCAGGAGGAGAAGGGGATGACAGAGGATGAGAAGGCTGGTTAGTATCACTGACCCAATGGATATGAATTTGAGGAAATTCCAGGAGATAATGAAGGACAGGGAAGCCTGGTGTGCTGCAGTCCATGGGGTCACAAGGAGTTGGACATGACTTAGTAATTAAGCAATAACAACAACAAATAAGGGAGAAGCATCATCAAAGATGAGGGTCTGGGGGGAGGTGTGGGGGGCCATTAGCTGAGAAGGAAATCAGAAGGATGGACAACACACATCGAGGGCCACTGAATGTCCCATGTCTTTACCTCTTCTCCTGGGAATTTACCTTAGGAAGAATTTGGTGCAAGACAAGAAGTGGTATGCCCTTAAGTACTTGTGACAACAGCATCTGTGAAATGTTGGCTGGTGCTGCTGCTGTTTGGTCACTAAGTCATGTCTGACTTTCTGTGACCCCCACGGACTGTTTCCCGCCAGGATCCTCTGTCCATGGGATTTCCCAGGCAAGAATGCTGGAGTGGGTAGCCATTTCCTTCTCCAGGGGAGCTTCCCAATCCAGGGATGGAATCACATCTCCTGCTTGGCAGGCAGATTCTCTACCTCTGAGCCACCTGGAAAGCCCCATGAAAAACTGGACAATGGCATAAATATAACAATAGCACTTACTATGTCCTGTCCCGGGCATTGTTCTGACTGTTCAACACAGGAGAACTGATTCAACTGTAACAACAACCCTACAAAGCCAGTCTCATTATGACCTCTTGGTTGATAAGCAACCAAGGCTTCAAGCCATGATTCGGACCTGGGGATTGGCCTCCCCAAAATGAACCTGGAAATACTATCACTGTCCTTGACAGGGAGAGGTTCTGGTACATTTGAGCACAACAGCAGGCTAGAATTTTAGACAACCACTAAACAATTATTAAGGTAATTCCACAGAAACAAGGGAAATGTGTCTGGTGTATCATTCAATAAAAAATCAGGGGAAATGGTGTGGAAAGTCTGAAAATAATTAACACGGGTGAGATCGTGGGGGAGAATTTACCAGGATGAAAACATGTGCTCCTCAGGTGATAGGATTAGGATGATTTATAAAATTTCCCCATATTATTGTCGATACCCACCTTTTATTTATGGGGGCTTTTATTTATGGGGACATCCCTGGTGGCTCAGACAGTAAAGCGTCTGCCTGCAGTGTGGGAGACCCAGGTTCGATCCCTGGGTCAGGAAGATACCCTGGAGAAGGCAATGGCAATCCACTCCAGTACTCTTGCCTGGAAAATCCCATGGATGGAGGAGCCTGATAGGCTACAGTCCATGGGGTCACAAAGAGTCGGACATGACTGAGCAACTTCCTCCTCCACCTTTTATTCAATGAAAAAGTCCACCCAAGATGACAAGAAAAAGATATAAACTGTAAATCCCAATACACAAAATGCAAAAACACAGGTGAAACTACTGTATAGGGAGAGGAATTAGAACAACGGTTGCCTCAGACTGGGGCATCCCGGATTGGCTCGAGATACTTTCTAAAATGGAGAGAAGTGACCCATACATAGGATGAGATGATAGTCACCAAGGTATATATTATGGAGAAGGAAATGGCAACCCACTCCAGTGTTCTTGCCTGGACAATCCCAGGGACAGGGGAGCCTGGTGGGCTGCTGTCTCTGGGGTCGCACAGAGTCAGACACGACTGGAGCGACTTAGCAGCAGTAGCAGGGTATATATTAATATTTGTCAAAACTCATTGAATTTTACCTTTGAGATCTGTATATTTTATGTAAATTATTTACAGTCCATGGGGTCGCAAACTGTCAGACACCACTGAATGATTAACACACACACACACACACATATAGCATGTAAATCATTATTGTGTTGTTTGGTTGCTAAGTCGTGTCTGACTCTTTGCAAACCCATGGACTGTCTCCCACCAGACTCCTCTGTCCATTGGATTTCCTAGGCAAGAATGCTGGAGTGGGTTGCCATGCCATTCTCCAGGGGATCCTCCCAACACAGGGATAGAACCCTGGCCTCCTGCATAGCAGGTGGATTCTTCACCATCTGAGCCCCCAGGGAAGTCCAAGTGAGAGTGGGAGTGTGAGAGTTAATTTTAAGTGTCAGCTTGACTAGATCAGCAGAAGTGTAGGTATCTGGTCACAGGGTCTTTCTGGGTGTATCTGGGAGGGCGTTCTCCGATGGACGGGATTAGCACTTGAATGGCACATTCAGTGGAGCAGATTGCCCTCCCCAGTGCGGGTGGGCATCATGTAATTCAGTTGGGGGCCTGCCTGGAACAAAAGGGGGAGGAAGGAGGGACTCCCTCCTTCTTTCCTGCATGACTACCTTAGCTGGGACCTCTCATCTCATATTCTCCTGCCCCAGGTCTAGGATTTACACCAGTGGCTTCCCTGGTTCTTGGGACTTTGGACTTGTTCTGAATTATATACCAGCTTTCTTGGGTCTCCAGGTTGCCAATGGCAGATCATGGGGCCTCTTAGCCCACATGATCATGTGAGTTAATCTCTCATAATTAATCAGTCACATAATTAATCAATCCACATACTTACCTACCTATTTATACCTACCTACCTACCCACCCATCCACTAACTTCTCTATCTATTTACCATCTGTCCATCCACCCATCCATCCATCCACCCACCCATCTATCTATCCATCCTTCCCTCCATCTATCTATCCACCTATTGGTTCCATCTCTCTGAAGAACCCTAATTCAAGGTGCTGCTGCTGCTAAGTCACTTCAGTCGTGTCCTACTCTGTGTGACACCACAGACGGCAGCCCACCAGGCTCCCCCGTCCCTGGGATTCTCCAGGCAAGAACACTGGAGTGGGTTGCCATTTCCTTCTCCAATGCATGAAAGTGAAAAGTGAAAGTGAAGTCGCTCAGTCGTGTCCAACCCTCAGCGACCCCATGGACTGCAGCCTACCAGGCTCCTCCATCCATAGGATTTTCTAGGCAAGAGTACTGGAGTGGGGTGCCATTGCCTTCTCTGAATTCAAAGTGAAGGGAAGACAAAACAAGACCTCTCATCTTGACATTTCCTTCTTCTTTCTGTGAGGAAGCTATCATAGAGATGATCTGTGCTATCAAGGACAGTCACCTCATTTCTCTGTCCACATTTCTCCTAACAGAAAAAGGGAATTTCAATAGGGTGGCACAATCCCCTAGAACAGGTCTCCTCAGAGGACAACCCACAGACCAGGGTCAGTCTGCCATCAGTTCAGTTCAGTTCAGTCACTCAGTCATGTCCAACTCTGCAACCCCATGAATCGCAGCACGCCAGGCCTCCCTGTCCATCACCAACTCCCGGAGTTCACTCAAACTCACATCCATCAAGTCAGTGATGCCATCCAGCCATCTCATCCTCTGTCTTCCCCTTCTCCTCCTGCCCCCCAATCCCTCCCAGCATCAGAGTCTTTTCCAATGAGTCAACTCTTCGCATGAGGTGGCCAAAGTATTGGAGTTTCAGCTTCAGCATCATTCCTTCCAAAGAAATCCCAGGGCTGATCTCCTCCAGAATGGAATGGTTGGATCTCCTTGCAGTCCAAGGGACTCTCAAGAGTCTTCTCCAACAATACAGTTCAAAAGCATCAATTCTTCAGCGCTCAGCCTTCTTCACAGTCTGACTCTCACATCCATACATGACCACTGGAAAAAAAATAGCCTTGACTAGACGGACTTTTGTTGGCAAAGTAATGTCTCTGCTTTTGAATATGCTATCTAGGTTGGTCATAACTTTCCTTCCAAGGAGTAAGCATCTTTTAATCTCATGGCTGAAGTCACCATCTGCAGTGATTTTGAAGCCCAAAAAAATAAAGTCTGACACTGTTTCCACTGTTTCCCCATCTATTCCCCATGAAGTGATGGGACCGGATCAATTTTTGTAAATAACATTTTATTGGAACACAGCCATGCCCATTTGTCCCCATGGCTATGGTTGCTTTCGATCTGCGGGGTGCAGCCTCGAGTTGTGACAGAGACCATAGGGTTGATATTTGCTACCCAGGTCTTCACAGAAAAATACTTGCTAAGACCTTCCCTAGAGAACATTTGGAAAAATGTGTGGGTGTTTGGGGTTGCCACAGAGACTTAAGTTGGGGCTGCTCCTGGCATTTATCAGGTATGGTGACTACACTGCATAGGGAGGAACCACCCTGTCCAGCCCTATAACAGTGACCCTGCTGAGAAACTTGCTCTCCAAGTACGTTCAGAATCTAGAGAAGGCGGCTACAGTTAAGGCTTAGACTTCCAGGCAAATTAAAGCTCTGCATGATTTCATTTCCCCTGTTTAGAGAGATTCACTTCCCTCCCCACTTTTTTGTCTATCTTTAGGCAAGAAGCCTCAGAAAAGCACCCACCTCTTAGCTTCCTTAACTTTATCTAACTTTTCAGTTATTGTTTGACAGCTTGTCTCACAGGTTCCCTTAGGACCCAGTTTTAGAATCAAGGGGGAGGGTTGTAAAAGTTGCCAAACCCAAGTTTAACAGAAGGAGACAGAAATACCCATCAGGCTTTGAACTTGTTTCATCACACATTTCCCACCTCTCCCAGTGGGACCTAGGGAGGGTGCTCTGCTCCTCGCGTCGCAATCATCACTTAGGGTTGACAAAGCACTTTCTGGGTATAGTAGGTTGTGCTCTGTGTGGTGGGCTGTGCAGAAGGAGGAATTTCTGGTTTTAAAGAGGAGAAAGCAAAGAAGTGATTTGCTCAAGGTTAAGTGGGTAACCTGAACTTAACCTTGAAGTCACAGGCATTTCTCAGGAGCTCCCTGTTGGTATTGTACTTAAGCAGTTTAACGGCGGGATTCCAGAAGCTGAGCAGCCTTTTGAAAGCGTGTCAGGCTACAGAATGGGATGGAAGTAGGACAGGATGCAGCCTATTTTGCCTATGAAATCTTAAGTGTCCGTCTTGGAAGAGACTCAGCATTTTGGCGGCTGAGGCTAAGTTTATTCATCTTAATCTCTTTGCATCCTCAATGCCTGGCATTGTACATGATACACAGTAGGCACATCATAAATGTAGGATGAATAAATGAATAAAAGTCATCTCATCTTCTCTATCCTTCCTTCTACCCAGAAAGAATTATAGGCTCTGTGGTAAAGAATCTGCTTGCAATGCAGGAGACACTGGAAATATAGGGTTCCATCCCTGGGTTGGGAAGATCCCCTGGAGGAGGAAATGGCAACCCACTCTAGTATTCTTGTCTGGAGAATCCCACGGACAGAGCAGCCTGGCGGGGTACAGTCCATGGGGTTGCAAATAGTTGGACACAACTGAGTGACTGAGTACCCATGGCACAAGGTATGAAAGAAAATAAAAAGTTATAGTCCACAGCTTGAAAGATATCCAACACTCTTCTAAGCATGTGTATATTTTGGCTCATCTATTCATTTCAACAACTTTCTGAGTTTGGTACTATTATCATCCTCATTTATTTTACAGATAAGGAGACTGAAGATCAGCCAACTTACAAAAAAAAAAAAAAACAGTCCAAGCTTCCAGAAGAGCTGGGGTTTGACTCAGGTCTGGCAGCTTCCTGTAGCAGGACCCACAATTACTACTCCACTATTCTGCACCCCCTAGTGGTAAAGAACCCACCTGCCAATTGCAGGAGATGTAAGAGACAAGGCTTTGATCCCTGGATCAGAAAGATCCCCTGGAGGAGGGCATGGCAACCCACTCCACTGTGCTTGCCTGGGAAATCCCATGGACAGAGGAGCCTGGCAGGCTACAGTCCATAGGGTCATGAAGAGTCTGACAGGACTTAGCACACACATTCTACATCCAGTGCTAAATGCTGGGGCAATGCAATCCCATCGTCCCGCTTGAGTGGGAGGGGGTGTTCCTTTTCTAGGATGGATATATTTCCAATGGAATTCACCCTGAACCCAGGGGAATAGAGAGAAAAGACTGCTTAGCTTGTCAATATTCATAAGAGGCAACTCTCCTCCAGAAAGGACCTGCAGAGATGCGAGGATATGTGGACACATGGATATTGGATTCTGTAATTTCAATAAAACAGAGCTTGGGCCCCATGCTATGTGATAAATGGCTCAATAAGTAGGGTAATATAATGCAGCCAGAAAGAAACACATTTTTATGTGCTGAATGGAATTGTAGAACACCCGCTACAACTTGGGTGATCATGTATTGGAAACGCTTTTGTGCTGGGTTGGAAATGCGAGGATGAGCAAAGCTCAGGTCTAGAAGTTGAACAACAGTGTGGGGCTTAACTTTTCACAGTTTAAATTCAAGATCCATCAAAGGGCCAGATCCAGAGGGGTTTGTGCAAGAGGTCAGGGAGTAGGGAAAATGGAAAATATAATTACTTGAAAAATAAGCAAATGATTTATTTTCAAATCATCCTGAACTTGTTAAAATATCTTGAGTTAAAAGTTGGGTGCTCTGTGACAACCTTAAGGGTTGGGATGGGGAGGGAGGTGGTAGGGGAGGAAGTTTAAGAGGGAGAGGACATATGTATACCTGTGGGGCTGATTTGTGTTGATATGAACACGAATGGCAGAAACCATTATAATATTGTAAAGTAAATATCCTCCAATTAAAAACAAAATAAAATTTGAAGAAATATCTTGAGTTGGTGTCCAGGTAGCCATCGATAGCCTGGCAGCTTAACTCATAGTTGGAATCTGGATTTCTCTGATAATAGTTTGTTCCATCCCCACAAAACTGTGAGTGTTTAATATAAATTTGCAGAAGGAAGGAAGAAGAAAAGTAAAAAGGGAGGGAAGAAGGAAGCTGTTGAGTGTTTTATATGCCAGATACATAAGCACGCATTTTGTTTAGCATTCGTATGAATCATACTGGGCAGATACCAATAATCGGCAGAGCAAAGGAAGCACCGAGAGGGCCTGAGATTGTAGAGAACCTGGGTGGGTAGACTTTGAACTCAAACTCAGGAGGACGGTTCCCATCACCTCCTACTCACCCCGTTAGTGAAGGGGGGAATCCCCCCACCTAAGTAGCATGAGATGGTCTAACGTACGGCACCCCACAGTGGGCAGGTAAGACCTGCATAGTTGGCTAGTCGCATACACACACAGCCCCGCAGAGCGAAGACTGAACAACATGCAGGGCTACACGGAGGCCAGCTGAACCAGCTGGGGCCTCGGAGGCAGGCTTCGCAGCAGCGGGAGAGTGGGATGGCCCCTCGCTCCTGCAGGAGGATGGGATCGGTGTGTTGGGATAATGATGCAGGCTGGTAGGGAAGCAGTACCCACTAGGTGGAGGACCAGGTGGGGCGCAGCTTGTGGGGAAGGAGACAGGAAAGAGCCTCTCCTGCTGAGTGGGGGGCATAACCGGCAGGAGAACTCTCGGTTAGCTCTCCGGGCCCCTGTGCGGCTCAAAGGGATCATGGAAGCCTGTGAAACTGCAAACCTTACAAGTCATGGAAGACTCTGGGCCAGTAACTCTCAAATGGTAGATGGTCACCATTCCTCCCCACCTTCCTTGATTCATCCTCCACCCCCTGTGCAAACCCATAGACCTTCCTTCTTCTTTATTTCAGGATAGAAAGAAAGGCAGGTATGACGTGTGTAATGAGCATCAGTCCTGGAAACAGTAGGTAGGAGTTTGGGGTCTGGCTCTTCTGAGCCTTTGTTTTCTCTGCAAATTGATGATATACCACATGCTTCACACAGTGGTTAAAAAGATTAAGAGAAATAAAAGGAAGTACCCTAATAACCATTTTAAATGAAAGAGATAACTACTTATGATCATGGTTGTCATCATCTCTAGATTACTTTGACCTCAGGGATATCTTTTAAAAGAACTAAGCAGGAAAGTAAGGCTATACCACTGCACCAAATAATAACAAAAACCAAGTACAAGAAGTAGCATCAAACAATTCTGAGTGTTATAATGTGCCCCCCTCTGTGCTAAGCACCTTCCCTCATCATCTCACTTGATTTTTATAACAACACTATCAGGTTGGCATTAGCGTTATTCCCCTTCTGAGGATAAGTTCACTGAAACACTGAAAGATGAAGCAACCTGCTTAAAGCCAAGTTCCACCGGGAGTGACGGAGAAAGGATTCACATCCAGGTCAATGTAACCTTGCAGCCTGTGACCTTAACCTCCGAGTGACAGATGCACAAGGGTGTCTGGGTGATGCAAGAGGCTAGACGATGCCCTGGTGTTAATCCTCAGAACCTGTGAACGTGTTGCCACCTATGGCAAAAAAGGACTTTGTGAATGTGAGTGTGTGTTCTAAGTCACTTTGTCATGTCCGACTCTTTTCCGACCCTATGGACTGTAGCCATGGACAGCTCCTCTGTCCGTGGGATTCTCCAGGCAAGGACAATGGAGTGGGTTGCCATGCCTTCCTCCAGGGGATCTTCCTGACCCAGGGTTCGAACTCATGTCTGTTACATCTCCTGCATTGGCAGGCGCATCCTTTACCACTAGCACCACTTGGGAAGCCCTAAAAGTGCTAGTTGCTTCAGTCATGTCAAACTCTTTGTGAAACTATGGACTATAGCCTGCCAGGTTCCTCTATTTGTGGGATTCTCCAGGCAGGAATACTGGAGTGGGTTGCCATTCCCTTCTAAGGACTCTGATATGGGGAGACAGTTCTGGATTATCGAGATACACCAGTGTAATTACAAAGGTCTTAGAAGAAGGCGGGAAGTTCAGAATCAGACAGAGAGTTGAAGGTGCTCTTCTGCCGACTTTGAAGGGACAGGAAGGGGCCACAAGCCAGAGAATGCAGGCAGGCTGTAGACACTAGAAAAGAGAAGGAAATGCATTCTCCCCTAGAGCCTGCAGAAGGAACACAGCCCTGCTGACACCTCGAGGTTAGGGCTCCTGACCTTCAGAACTTTGTGTTTTTTCAACCATGAAGTTTGGCTAATTAGTTACAGCAGCAATAAGTGGGGTCTGAGTATTACTGTGTAAGAGCAGACAACTTGCTCTACGACTATGCTGTCTAATATGGCAGCCAGTAACCACACATGGCTATTTAGACAAGTAATCATATTTAATTGTTAAATTCAGTTCCACAGACACGCTAGTCATATTTCACAGGCTCAATAGCCCTCCATGGCTAGTGGTCACTGAACTGGACAGTTCAGCTCAGTTCAGTTCAGTCGCTCAGTCATGTCCAACTCTTTGCAACCCCATGAATTGCAGCACACCCGGCCTCCCTGTTCATCACCAACTCCCGGAGTTCACTCAGACTCATGTCCATCGAGTCAGTGATGCCATCCAGCCATTTCATCCTTTGTCGTCCCCTTCTCCTCCTGGCCCCAATCCCTCCCAGCATCAGAGTCTTTTCCAATGAATCAACTCTTCACATGAGGTGGCTAAAGCACTGGAGTTTCAGCTTCAGCATCATTCCTTCCAAAGAAATCCCAGGGCTGATCTCCTTCAGGATGGACTGGTTGGATCTCCTTGCAGTCCAAGGGACTCTCAAGAGTCTTCTCCAACACCACAGTTCAAAAGCATCAATTCTTCGGCACTCAGCCTTCTTCACAGTCCAACTCTCACATCCATACATGACCACTGGAAAAACCATAGCCTTGACTAGATGGACCTTTGTTGGCAAAGTAATGTCTCTGCTTTTGAATATGCTATCTAGGTTGGTCATAACTTTCCTTCCAAGGAGTAAGCGTCTTTTAATTTCATGGCTGCAGTCACCATCTGCAGTGATTTTGGAGCCCAGAAAAATAAAGTCTGACACTGTTTCCACTGTTTCCCCATCTATTTCCCATGAAGTGATGGGACTGGATGCCATGATCTTCGTTTTCTGAATGTTGAGCTTTAAGCCCACTTTTTCACTCTCCTCTTTCACTTTCATCAAGAGGCTTTTGAGTTCCTCTTCACTTTCTGCCATAAGGGTGGTGTCATCTGCATATCTGAGGTTATTGATATTTCTCCCGGCAATCTTGATTCCAGCTTGTGTTTCTTCCAGTCCAGCGTTTCTCATGATGTACTCTGCATATAAGTTAAATAAGCAGGGTGATAATATACAGCTTTGACGTACTCCTTTTCCTACTTGGAACCAGTCTGTTGTTCCATGTCCAGTTCTAACTGAACTGGACAGACCTGGCCATTTCCATCGTCACAGAAAGTCTCCTGAAAGGAGGTGGTCAGCATGTCTGCATATCCCAAATATTACCATAAGGACGGTATAAGGGGTACATCGGGCACTACAGGCAATTAAAGGCAAGCTGCCTGGCTTCAAACCCCAACTGATCCACTTCCTAGCTTGACATAAACTGAGGATGACAACAGGAGCAGCTAGGCCCTTGATTTATCATGAAGGCTGAATGCGGACAATAAAGACAGATTGCGCATAGTATGGCTGTGTGTTAGTTGCTCAGTCGCGTCCGACTCTTTGTTACCCCATGGGGTGTAGCCCGCCAGGCTCCTCCGTCCATGGGATTCTCCAGGAAAGAAGACTGGGAAAATACATTTCCTTCTCCAGGGGGACCTTCCCAACCCAGGAATCAAACCCAGGTCTCCTGCATTGCAGGCAGATTCTTTACCATCTGAGCCACCAGGGAAGCCTGGTGCAGTACAGATTAGTGGGCTTTTTACATTTGCTATACTTAATACATGTACTACATGTGAACTCTTACCATTGTCAGCATTTCCCTTTTAGACAGGAAGACTGGAGCCTCGCCCAGTTTCAGAAGGTCCACTGGGTTTCTGTCTCAGGCCAACCACTTCATGCAGGTGAACACACGTTAGAACAGTGGTGGCTGGCTCACGCTACCCCCTGAGTGTAAATTCTGAAACTGACTCTGTGCCCCAAAGCAAAAGAAGGACGGAAGTGTTGCCTGTGAGAAAATATTATGTAAGACACTTCCCCAGAATGTGTGGTATCGCAGCCACGTGAACACAAATCACTGACGTGCAAATACTCCTCAGAAATATTTATGATGAAACTTCAGCACCAACCCAAACAGCCTTCACAGAGTGAAACGAAACCATAAATTATTTCCAAGAACATTGTAATGCCAAGGGAACTCACTTAATTATCCATTATCCCAGAAATGTAGACATAATGTTAATTAAAATGAAGGGGAAAAGCCATTTCCATTTTTTATTAAGATTCATTGGGCTCTTGAAGAGCTCTTTGCCCTGAAGGCTGGGCCAGGTGATGGAAGACTCTTCCTGGGGAGCCAGAAACGTCACCCAGACAAGATCAGAGGCACCTCAAGGTCAAGAGGCAGCACCTCCAAAATGGAAGAAGAACTGTCTATCCTCCTCCCCAGCCCTCTCCCATGAATGCCTGCGTTGCCAGCTTTAGACATGATTTTCCTTCCTCCGGGCACTGACAGATACCTGTTCTCTCTTTCAAAGCCCTCATTCCTGGCACTGCAGCACAGGGAGGCTCCAGTCTGTCAGCAAGCACTAACCATGCAGAATAGCAGACCCCTGGTTTCAAGCCTATGTTTTCTAGCTCCTCGAGGCTACACTGAGGCAATCCTCCTGCAGCAGGCCAGGGTGTGTGGCTGGATGCATGGATGGACAAACGGACAGCAAAGAGACCTAGTGGGCATTGGGTGGGCCCAGTGAATTTGGTTTCAGAACCTCACCACTTGCCAAACAAGGCAGCTTTTGTTTTTATAGTTTATAAGGGATGGGACGAAGCATTGTGCAAACATGGGTTTTGAGCTTTTTTTTTGCTTATTTCCCCCTGTTTTATGAATAATTCTGGTCTGCTCGCATCAGACCTTTGGATGCAGTGCCTCCCCAGCTGCATCCGCCTGTTCCTCTTCAAGACAGACCCAGGCTTCACATCGGGCATGAGGACTAGGAGATGAGAGCCAGGGAGAGGAGCCTGGTTTGCAGAGGAGAAGCTTAGGAGCAGCCAAGGCAGGTGGGGGAGGGTGCAGGTGGGGCAGGTGGGGGAGGGGTGCAGGTAGGGCAGGTGGGGGTTGGGGTGCAGGCATGGCAGGTTAGGGAAAAGAATGGAGTCTGGGAAATGGTGTCACCTGTGGGGTACTCAAAAAGCCCCAGAAAGTGGTGAGTTACTCTGGGTTGATTTGAGATGCGGAGTCTCTTCTTTTGCCCACGTCACCCCTTCGGGGATTAAGAGGCATGCATCATGACTTTATAAGCATTTTGCAGACTTTCCAATTTCCTATGAAGTTTGGTTTGGGGGAAATGAGGGAGGGGGAGGTGTTGTTTAAATAAACTTTAAGTCCTTCAGCAGACAGGAAAGGAAACTCTGCTGGTATCCTAAAGCCCTGACAAGTAGTAGGCACTTTTATAAATGGTGTGGAACAATGACTACTAAACAGAGTATTAAACAAATCAGTTGCATAGTTACTGAAATCTACCACCTACTGTGATTTGTTGGAGAAGCTGGGTAACCTCTGTCTGTATAAAGAGGTCAGAGGGGAATTGATATTTGTTGAACATTATTGAACATTTATTAAACATTTGTAGATATTGTGTATACATATATAATACTCCCTCTGTGAAAATGATTTCTAAAAGCATCTACATGACACACCTCTTAGAATGGCCAAAATCCAGAACACTGACCACCCCAAGTACCGGCGAGGGTGTGAAGCAAAAAAAAACTTTCATTCATTGCTGGTGGGAATGCAGAATGGTACAGCTGCTAGGGAAGACAGTTGGGCATTTCCTCACGAAACCAAGCATACTCTCACCATATAATCCACAAATTATGCCAATTATGTATTTGCCCAAATGAACTGAAAACTTATTTCCATACAAAAAGCTCCCCCTACATATTGCCTATAGAAGCCTTGCTCATAATTGCCAAAACTCGGAATCAACCAAAGTGTTCTTCAGGCAGCAAATGGATAAATAATTGTGGTACATCCAGACAATGAAATATTACTCAGCACTAAAAATGAATGAGCTATCAAGCCATGGAAAGACATGGAGGAATCTTTAGTGCATATTTCTAACCCAAAGAAGCCAATCTGAAAAGGATACATGCTGTATGATTCCAACCACATGACATTTTGGAAAGGGTAAAACTATGGAGACAGTCAACAAATCAGTGGGTTGCCAGGGGTTTTGCCGGGAAGGAAGGGGGATGGATGGAGCACAGAGAATGTTTATGGCATGAAAACACACTGCATGATACCATAATGATGCACACATGTCATTCAACACCTGACTAAACCTGTACAATGCACAATACCAAGTGCTATAAACTGTGGACTATGTGGGATTATGGAGTGTCAATACCAGGTTCATTAATTATAACAAATGCACTACTCTCTGGGCACTGTTGATAGTAGGGGAGGCTGTGCACATGGAGGAGCAGAGGATAAACTCTGTGCCTCCCTCTCAAGGGAGGGACCTTTTTTTTCTTTTTCCCGTGACCATAAAACTCATCTAAAACAGCAAAGTCTTTGAAAACGTCTATATGAAACTAAAACACTGACTCATATACCATAAAAAATGATATGAGCAAGTATTTCCACTAACACAGAAATGGAAAAGTAAAGCAAAATGCTATTAATGCAGAAATAGAAAAGTGACGTTGGTCTGCCTCCATCCATCTGCCTGTGGGTGGGGCCTTTCTCGCATCTTTCCCACACGTTCCCATGCTGTGACTTGGTCTCTTCATCTGTGCTATGGGGATAAAACTACTGCTCTCCCTCCCTCCCATCTCCAGACCGACTGATAATGCCCCTAAGTTCAGTTCAGTTGCTCAGTCATGTCCGACTCTTTGTGCCCCATGAATAGCAGCACGCCAGGCCTCCCTGTCCATCACCAACTGCCGGAGTTCACTCAGACTCACATCCATCGAGTTGGTGATGCCATCCAGCCATCACATCCTCTGTAGTCCCCTTCTCCTCCTGCCCCCAATCCCTCCCAGCATCAGAGTCTTTTCCAATGAGTCAACTCTTCGCATGAAGTGGCCAAAGTACTGGAGTTTCAGCCTTAGCATCAGTCCTTCCAATGAACACCCAGGACTGATCTCCTTTAGGATGGACTGGTTGGATCTTCTTGCAGTCCAAGGGACTCTCAAGAGTCTTCTCCAACACCACAGTTCAAAAGCATCAATTCTTCAGCGCTCAGCTTTCTTCACAGTCCAACTCTCACATCCATACTGACCACTGGAGAAACCATAGCCTTGACTACACGGACCTTTGTTGGCAAAGTAATGTCTCTGCTTTTTAATATGCTATCTAGGTTGGTCATAACTTTCCTTCTAAGGAGTAATGCCTCTAAAGGGCTTTGTAAAACATACAACTATATAAAAAGCAGACATCGCCCTGCTGATGAGATTGCAAATTACTGTTCAACACAACCCATTTAAAGGGCAACTTGGGCTTTCCTGGTGGCTCAAATGGTAAAGAATCTGCCTGCAATGTGGGAGACCTGGGTTCGATCCCTAGGTGAAGAAGATCCCCTGGAGAAGAGAACGGCTATCCACTCCAATATTCTTGCCTAGAGAATTCCATGGACAGAGGAGCCTGGCTGGCTACAGTCCATGAGGTTGCAAAGAGTCAGACGTGACTGATTGACTAACACACATTTGGTAGATCTATTAAAATATAAAATGTATATACCCTTCAAACTGGCCATTCCCTTTATAGGAAAACAATCCCATGCACACACATGTTCAGGTACACAAAAACAGACATTGCAAAAATGATCACCATAGCATTGTTCACAATGGGGAAAAAAAAAAAAAAAACAAACAGGAAACATTCTAAATGTCCACCGATAAGAAACTAATATATACAACAAAGGCCTATCCAAGTTATTTAAAGCTATGCAGCTCTTAGAATAGGATAGGATATAGAAAATGTAAATGATGAATTTAAAAAGTAAAATATGTAGCAATGTGTATCTCATGACCTCATTTATGTAAAAGTGTGTGCATGTATGTGTGCACACGTGACCATAGACATAACCTGGAAGGTCACTCATGAAAAGTTTACTTACTTCTGGGCGTGCATGTGTATCCTCTGTTCCTCAGTCGTGTCCAACTTTTTGTGACCCCATGAACTGTAGCCTGCCAGGCTCCTCTGTCCGTGGGATTTTCCAGGCAAAAATACTGGAGTGAGTTGCCATTTCCTACTCCTGGTACCTTCCCAACCCAGGGATAGAACCCATGCCACTGTGTGTCTCCTGCATTGGCAGGTGGGTGCTTTACCACTAGCGCCACCTGAGGAGCCCATGCTAATTCATACTGTAGCATAATTGACTCTTGTGTACTCTTCCACAGGAATTTCTGCCTCATAACTGGGTTGAATTATCACGTGATTCTGAAACTGGAGGGTACATAAGAATCACCTGAGGAGCTTGCTCAGCATGGGGATTCATGGGCATCAGATCACTGACGTTCTAAGTCAGTGAGCTGACAATGGAGCCTGGGAATGTGGATTCTTGAGAAACACACGAGGAGATTCTGCAAGAGGTGGTCCACGTTAGGGCGCCTGGCAGTGAGCCTTGTGTTCTCCATCAGGACTCTGCAGATCCTTTTGTCAGTACCAAAGAGGCCGCTGGTCTTGAGTTCCCTGCTCTTATTCACAAGCTAGACTTAAAAAAAAAGCAACATACTGATTGAACTGACCCTATGACACATATAAAAAAGAGCTAGAACAGAGCAAGGGTCCTATTTCACACTGAACATCATCACTTGCCTGACCCCAAACTGAAGTGCTTTCTCTTGAGAGCGACAACAGTCTCTGGCTTACTGCTCAGACCCATGTAGAACTCACGCTGACTGCCTACACAGGAGGACGGTCCCTCCAGGTCAGAGCATCTCACACCTAATGTGCACGTTGATCACCTCGGGACCCTGTTTCAGAAATGCAGATTTCAATTCAGTAGGTGTGGGAGGGGCCCCAGAGTGCGTTTCACCCAAGCTGCCAGCCCAGAGACCACATCTTCGGTAGAAAGGGTCTTGACAAGAAACCAAAAACTAGATTTCATTTTGCATGCCACATTGGGATGATTGGTTGTGCCTGCCTGGCTTACCAGTGGAGGCAAGATTCAACCCAGAGGGAAAGAGTGTTGTGATCCATTAGTGATGTCTACCATGGCCACAAGGTAGAGCATTCTATGAAAAGTGTGCTACCGTATTTTGCCTGCATTCATCCTGCCCCTTCACTGGATGGTTGACGTTTAAACAGTACAATCAGTTCAACATGAGAGTTTCTGACTTAAGCTTATGACATCATCTCAGGCATTAATACACTCACAACATGCACACAAATACATCTTCAACATAACTCTGGCTAGCACCTTATTCATTCTTTCCTCTTGAAATTTTCAGAGCCTCCAAGTTCCTGGACATTCCCACAGTGACCTATCCCAGCCCTCCCATAGGTAAGCTCCTTTCCACCTCAACCCTCTGTAATTTCTCCCTTAACTAGAGAAGAACTAATATCCAGGAGTTACACATACTCACAACTTGATTTTCTTCCAAGAGGTCCTTGCTGTGTATATTCTGCATTCATTTGCAAGGACCACCATGATAATGAACCACAAACCGGATGGTTTAAATTTACCGTCCACAGTTCTGGAGGCCAAAACTCCAGGATCAAGTGGTTGGCAAGATTGCTTCCTTCCGAGGGCTATGAGGAGGAACCTGTCCCAGGACTCCATCCCTGGTTTGTAGATGACCATCTTCTTTGTCTTTGTGTGGTCTTCCCACCATGTATATCTACAATCACATTTCCACTCTTATAAGGGCACCAGTCATACAGGAACAGAGCCCACCCATGTGGCCTCATTTTCACTTGAGTCCCTCTAGAAAGACTCTGTCTCCAGTTGAGGTCACATTCTGAGTGAGGACTTCAACACATGGATTTTGAAGGGAAACACTTTACCCTGTAACATATTGACCGAAAAGGTCAGATTTAGAAGGCAGTCCCTCACTTCTCTTCCACTTACTGTTGCATCAATATTCAATTGACTCTAATCTTTCTTTGACTTTATGGGAGTCTGTAGGCTCCACCACAAGGCTTTCTGCTAACATAGCTATCTGAAACTTCTTAATGGGGGCCAAGGACTTCCCAGGTGGCACTAGTGGTAAAGAAAACCCACCTGTCAATGTAGGAGATGTAAGAGACCTGAGTTTGATCCCTGGGTTGGGAAGATCCCCTGGAGGAGGGCATGGCAACCCACTCCACTATTCTTGCCTGGAGAGTCCCATGGACAGAGAAGCCTGGCAGGCTATAGTCCACAGGGTCGCAAAGAGTTGGACACGACTGAAGTGACTTAGCATGCACAAAGGGACCATACGCACCCCCCACCTACCCCAGCTCTATCCCACTTTCTGGCTTTTCTATTTTCTCATTCCTTTGAAAATGTAGAATACTTGAGGACAATAGGCTTAAAAAATATATAACAACAGAGGTGGTCAGTGTGATCGAGCTCCTCATCCAGGCATCTCATACCTGTGTTCCACAGACAGCAGCTCCATTTGGCCACAAGAGAAGTCATTTTCTAATGAAGTACCCCGGGGAAGCAGCAGAGAACAGCCTGACCTCCCATTTCAAAGGCGCCCACGTGGGCTGAACCCAGAGTCACCTGCTTCCTCCAGAGCGGGTGGGCTCAAATCCACACAAGAATAACGCACAGGAGAGTGGATTTTGGCAACAATGCAGAGTTTCAGCCCAAATAAATGCTGCCACCTGGTAGCTTTCGAACAGGATCCATGCCGGTATTTCATTAGGGCTGAAAACACTAGAGAAATAGTATTTTGCATTTTGCACCTGTAGCCATGCTCCCTGTCAGCCACGTATCACTTCCCATTGATGCCATGAGGAAGGAGGAAAAGGGTCTAAGCAGAGAAGGCATGTTGGGTGCAGGGTTTCTAATAAAATGTGATGGGAGGAGGGAAGTCACGGTATCCCATGAAATTTCAGCAGCCATTTCTTCAGAAGCACAGATATCTTAGCAACCCCCATTCGATGCACATTTCAGTGTTCCCTTTGTTAAGTCAACAGCACCTCTGCCAAAACGCATTCACTTATCTCATTACAGTTCAGCCTCTCTTTTGTTCCAAAAACCAAGCATGGAGGTAGATGCTCCACACCACACGCGGGCATACACGCGT
Source organism: Bos taurus (assembly GCF_002263795.3). Lineage (NCBI taxonomy): Eukaryota > Metazoa > Chordata > Mammalia > Artiodactyla > Bovidae > Bos > Bos taurus. The sequence continues at coordinate 4,705,526 of NC_037352.1, read as the reverse complement.
TCATTAAGCATGCTCACTATAGAGAAGCCTGACTTAATGAAAGTTTATTTGAAGAGAATGCTTATTTAAATGCAGTCTACTCTTACAAATGGGAATGGGCTATTTTGGGATAATTGCATAGTTGGGTGAGCTGTGCATTCACTCCACTGGGTGGCCTGACTGCTTCTTAACCTTTTCAAACCAGCGGCGGGGGGTGGGAAATATATATATATATACACATATATATTTCATCTGCGGAGAGAAAGTAATGGGACTTCATTAGGTCAAGAGTATGGCCATGAAGCTTAAGGACTGAGGAGAAATACAAACAGGAATCCTCAAAGACTGATGCTGGAGGAGGGGAAGGAGGCAACAGAGCTGAAAGCCTCTTATTTTGATACTGCTGAGTGTTAGGCCCAGCAAAGCCGACTAATGAGGGTCTTTAATATCGAATTACAGTAAACAGGCTTCCCCTCTCAGACAAAAAGCTTCCCTTATGCCTCTTTAGGAGTCAAGAGGAAAGCCACCCTATAAACACTATGGGGGAGATACTGAGAGTACCCCGACATGCCCTGCTGTGTACAGTTGGCAGAGCCGACTCAGTGGGAAAGACCCTGATACTGGGAAAGATCAAGGGCAGGAGGAGAAGGGGGCAACAGAGGATGAGATGGTTGGCTGGCATCACAAAGTCAATGGACATGAGTTTAAGCAAACTCAGGGAGATGGTGGAGGACAGGGAAGACTGGTGTGCTGCAGTCCATGGGGTCAAAAAGAGTCGGACACGACTGAGCAACTGAACGACAACAATCCACAATACAAAGCTCGTGGGTGTGAGGGCCGACCGTATTCACTATGCTGTGTCATTTTATATAAGGAACTGGAGCACCCATGGAACTTGGTATCTGCTGGGGCTTCTGGAGCCAACGCCCTGTGGACACTGAGGGACTGAACTCAGAAGCTTGGAGACAACTGCAGGAAACGAGATGTCTGTGAGCTTGAATGCCCCAAATGGGAGAGATTGGGAGAGGTCCTGCTGAGTGTGACGTCCAGAAGGGGGTCCCTGAGGGCCGGCACTTCATGCTCCATTCCTTTCTGAACACATCACCCACCCCTCCCCTGCTGGTGGGCCATTTGGGAACTGGGCTGCCAACTTTCATGGCTCCACTGGTCTCAGTTAAGGATTTCTAAGGATGGTCTCTGGACATCGTCTCATCTTAATCTATCTGGATGAAAAGAGTCCCCCTGACTCCTTCCTGTAACCCCACACCTACAGGCAGTCCCCACTTTATCTTGAAGTCAGGAACAGAGCACGGGCCATGAGAAATGAAGATGAGCTGCTGCCTTGGAGCTTCCAGCTCACAGCTAGAGCCTTTTCACCCACCCACCCCTGCCCTTCTCGTCTGTGGTTGGCGGTGAATGCCAAGCTGTAAGCCGGGGGCTCTAGAGGGAACACACAAGGTGTGAAAGACAGACTCCGTCTGAAAGGGTGGCAGTTGTTTCACACAGGGACTGAGATGTAGGTTTTCGCACCGTGAAAACCAGAGCCAGGAGCAAACTAGCAGACAAACAAACAAACCCAGGAAGGTAAATGATGGGCACTAAATGCAGAGGATTCGTTGTCTGCAAGACGTAGTATAGACTGGACCATCAGTAGATGCTTAAAGACTAGATGAGCTTGGAGATAGTGGCTCCCCAGTGAGAGATGAAGGGAAATAGTTGGGACTTGAAGGGAAGGATAGAGAGGAAAAGACCTCTAAGGCAGGGGGGGTGTCACCTCAGCATCTATGATTTCCCCAAGAGGTCAGTGTGTGGGTCAGGAGGATGCTGACGCCTACAGTCTGGAACCTGATTGGAAGCCCAAGGGAGGTGCAGAGGGCAAACGTTAGGGATTTGGTATCCTCATTTCTGTAAACTTGAACTTTGGCCAAGTATAACCTCTCTGAGCTCCAATGTCTCCACCCCTCGAGTAAGGTGAATACAGTCTTCCCTGCCTACCTTTCATTAGAATGGTCTTCATGTTTTTATCATTAAAACGTGTTGAACACCTACATGTCACTCACCAGAGTGGGCACTCTGCATGCAGCATCTCACTCAGTTCCCACAAGAGCTATAAGAGTCGCTCATCCGATAGACAAGGAAGGACAAACACTTGCCTAAATCCCTCTGCTGTAGGTTTCAGAGCAAGCTTCCCAGGGGTCTTGATGCTGTGCCATTTGAAGAGCAAGGCACCAACAAATGTCACAGGTCTCCTTCCAAAAGGGTCCACAAGGATTTGCAAGCATTGCTTCTAATTACTGGGAAGCCCTTAGGTGGGAGCTGAGAGACCATTTTCAGTCAATCTGAAGTAGGTAGGCTCAGAGATTTCCTATGTCAATTCCGCAAGAACACTCTTACCTCTGGTCACAGGAGCCCAGACCCAAGTGGGGCAGGGCCGAGGGTACCTGACAGCAGAGTACCCCAAAACCAAAGCAAATGAATGTGACTTTATAAAGCACTAGGTTTAATCAACCCACCAGTTTCCACCCCCAAGGGGGTCCAAGCAGGGAGAGTCAAATTTCAACGTCTATGTCTTTGAAAAAATAGCACTAAAAACTCAGGATATGGAAGCAACCTGAATGTCCATCAAAGAGGAATGGATAAAGAAGATGCGGCACATATATACAATAAAATATTGCCATAAAAAGGAACAAAATAGTGCCATTTGCAGAGACATGGATAGACCCAGAGACTATCCTACAGAATGAACTAAGTTAGAAAGACAAGAATAATATTGTTTATATGTGGAATCTAGAATAATGGTAGAGATGAACTTATTTGCAAAGCATAAATAGAGACACAGATGTAGAGGTCAAACTTATGGATACCAAGCCAGGAAGGGGATAGGATGATTGGAGATTACAATTGACATATACATGTACCCTGTTTCCCAAGTAGCTCAGCTGGTAAAGAATCCGCCTGCAATGCAGGAGACTCTGATTCTATTCCTGGGTTGGGAAGATCTGCTGGAGAAGGGATAGGCTACCCACTCCAGTATTCTTGGGCTTCCCTGGTGGCTCAGCCGGTAAAGAATCCACCTGCAGTGTGGGAGACCTGGGTTCGATCCCTGGGTTGGGAAGATCCCCTGGAGAAGGGAACGGCTACCCACTCCAGTATTCTGGCCTGAAGAATTCCATGGACTACAGTTGCAAAGAGTCGGACACGACTGAGAGACTTTGAAAAAAAATTGTATAACAAAGATGGGTTCCCAGGTGGTGCTAGTGTTAAAGAACCCACCTGCCAATGCAAGAGATGTAAGAGATATAGATTCAGTCTCTGGGTTGGGCAGATCCCCTGGAGGAGGGAATGGCTACCCACTCCAGTATTCTTACCTGGAGAATCCCATGGACAGAGGAGCCTCATGGGCTGCAGTCCATGGAGTCGCACAGAGTTGACGCGACCAAAAGGACTAAGCAGGCGTGCAGGGCAGGAAAGGAGCTTTGGGGGAAAACACAAGTTCCAGGAAAGCTGACAGAAGAACGTGCTATTTTAGACAGTGATTTCTGAGGAGGGTTTTTTCTAGACGTGGTATTTCAGCAAAGACGTGAGTAAAAGGAATGAGCTTCTCGAATCTCGGGGTCTAAAGTGCAATGAGTCACCATGATCTGTGGAACCTTGACCTGCTCATCATCTGGGGGAAATCACTTTTCAAATCCAAGTTTAAAAAAAAAAAAATCTTCCCTTAGAGTAAAGTGTTCTCAGATTTGTGCTGACTTCAGGAGGCAAGCAGACTGCCTTGGCAGCAATTTTTAAAAATAAAATGAAAAGCAATTATGTTCCATCGCAGCAATTTACTCAGCGAAAATCTGGGGAGCATAAAAAAAAAGGTAAATACATCCCCTTCTATGCAAGGGCCTCCTGGGCCGCGGGCTTTCCTCATCGCGGCCCGGAGCTGGCTCTCTCTCTCTCTCCAGGAGGCTAGTCCAGGCTGTCCTCAGAGCTTCAGTGACTGGTCTGCTCTCTGATGTCCAGGTACAAACCAGCTCTCATCAGCACACACGGCCAGGAGCGAGTCACCCCTGTGTGTGTGTGCTACGTTGCTTCAATCGTGTCCGACTCTACAACCCTATGGACTGTAGCCCACCAGGCTCCTCTGTCCATGGGATTCTCCAGGCAAGAAGAGTGGAGTGGGTTGCCATGCCCTCCTCCAGGGGGATCTTCCCGACCCAGGGCAGCAAAGACAAAGGGGATTGTTTGTGTGTTTCCCAGACACGACACATCCTAAGGAGGCTGAAGTCAAGTCAAGGTCTCAGAGTGTTGATCTGAGGTCAGAAAAGCTTAAACAGTCACCAGGGAGGTAGGGAAGGCTGCTCACCTCTTGCTGCACTTTTACCCTAGCCAGACGCCCTACCTCCTCCCGGCTCACACACTTGCGTTCTAGTTCCTTATCTTGGTTGCCAACTACCCACCCCCATCTCAGCAAGTCCCTCTATTTTAACATTAAGTTTTTTTTTTTTAATATGTGTCAATAGTACATGCTCAGAATACACAGAAAAGCAGAAAAAAGGGACTAAAAATCATTCACCATGTCACACCACTCAGCACTAACGGCTTCTCCTGTCGCTCTGTGCACCCTTAGAGAGTCTTTCTCCCCGTCTTATTTATGGACACGTCTTTTTAAACAAGCTGTAGCCATACGATCTGTCATTTAAAAAAAATTTTTTTTAACTCGGGGAATCAGAAATACCTTACAGGCCCTTGTAAATGGTAAGTTATCCAAACGTGTTTACGGAATCAAATTTAATGGCTGCAGAGGATTTCATTTTGTGGCCAGACCATAATTTATTTATTTTTTTCCTGTTACTGGAATTTTCGTTATTATAAACAATGCAGCAATGAGGATCGTTCACTCCTTCATTTAACAACTATTTATAGAGTGCTTTCTGTGGCTAAGTTTGCGAGCACATCCTTAATTATTCCCTGGGGATAAATTTCTCAAACTGGAATTGCCAGGTCAAAACTTAAGTGCATGTTTAAAGCTTTTGAAACAAGCATATTATCGCCAAATCACCCCCCTCAAAATGTTGGTCTCGGTTGTTCCATTAATAGCCTAGGATGCAAATACCTGGCTCCTAAACTCTAAGGCAACACTGACTCCCCCCGCCCCCTTTTCCTGGGCCAATTTTGTAGGAGACAAATGACGCCTTGCTGTTTCTCTTTTCAATCCTTTGTTGCTAGCCACCCTGAACATTTCTCCATGGGTGCTGGCCGTGTAGATTTCCCTTCCTGTGAATCGCTTATTCAAAGCTTCAATGATACATCTTAATTAAGTCTTGGGATGAAAAGGAAAGAATGGAGAAAATTAATAATTATTGAGCACTTGTTATTTTCCAGACAGTGTATACTACTGGCTTCGAGGAGAAACACGTGTCCTCACAACACGTCTGTCTCTGTCCTCATTTTACAGGTGACGATGTACACCTTGGGGGTGAATACCAGTTCTAGGACGCAGGGTCAAGGGCAGAAGCAGAAATCAGACTCCACAGGGAAGCTCCTGCCCATTGCTGTGTCCTAGGGGTCGGGGAGGTGGTTGTTTAAACCCTCTTTGATCCTGGAGTCACTCTGTCCAGGAAGCTGTGTTAAGAGCCAGAACTAGGATGCTCTGGTCCTTACTGTGCAGTCCTGCCCCAGCACCAAGTCACTGGATGTGGAATGGCTTCCCCAGAGAATCTGCCATCTCACATTATTTTTTTTTTTTTTAGCATTTTAGCCCCAAAGTCTCTAGGAATCTGTTCCCTAGGAAATACTCAGAAAGAGTAAAGACTAAATGGCGGGGCCAGATCTTCCTCAGGGCAATGGAGCAGCTGAAGGACCATTTTAGAAGTAGGGCAATTACAGGATTTTAGATTCTTGCAAGTACAAGTGTTAGTCACTCAGTAGTGTCCAGCTCTTTGCAACCCCAGGGACTGTAGCCCACCAGGCTCCGCTCTCCATGGAATTTTTCAGGCAAGAATGCTGGAGGGGGTTGTCATTTCCTTCACTTTGAAAGTAGCCTCACCTACTCTAAATATGTCACATAAATGGAATCTCACAATGTGTGGGCACTTTGGGGTCTCCTTTGACTTAGCATGGTGTTTTCTAAGTTCACCCATGTTACAGCATGTATCAGTTACTCCATTCCTTTTACAGCTGAATAATATTCCATTGCGTGGACAGAGGAGAACTGGAGTGTCCATTCATCTGGTGATGGACATTTGGGTTGTTCTTGCCATTCAGTTGCTGTGAACAGAGCTGCCATGGACACACATGGATATGTGTTTGTTAGAGGGCCTGTTTTCAGATTTGGGTCCATAGCTAGGAGTTAATCTGCTGGGTGTTCACTTCTATTTTCTGGTTTATTAGACTGTCAGATCCTTGAGAGAGAAGGTTCTGTTCAGCAGTTTAGTCCTAGGGTCTAAGGTAACCAACTCCCCTGGTCCTGGGACTGTTGAATTTCCGTGGGACTTTCCATGATAAAACTGGGAAAATACTAGACAAACCTGGACAAGCTGGTCACTTTCTCAATGTCCAGAACATCACGTGACATGGAATGGCTACTCAGTATATATTTATAAAAGTAACATTTTCCTGCCATTTATTCAGCGTCTAGTTGATCATGACATGTCTCAGCATATGAGGCTTAAATGGAAGGTTTTTATTTGTTTGTTTGTTTTTAACCCAATGAGGTATTCACAGCAGTCTATAAGATTATAGAAACCCACACTTTGGGTACAGTTGAAGCCTACACAGAGGGGAGCACGGACGTTTTAAATCGTGAAGCTGCAGGTGGCTGCAGTGTTAAGGCTGTTTGATAAAGATGCCCAAGGAGTGTCGAGGCTTCCCTCCACTGGTGAGGAAGAACAGCTCCACGTGCCAAAAACCAGAGCCGAATATTGTTTCCTTACACGGAGGGAGATTGGGCAGATCAGAGAAAAACAGTGCTCATGACAGGAAGTGGAAACTACTTCTTTTTAGAGAGGCCCCTGGGAAACACTGCAGAGCATCAGACAGGGCTGGAGACGAGTTCTGAGAGCTTTGGCTCCAACCAAGCAGAGATCCAGCAGACGCTTGGCACTGGAAGTAAAGGAGCTTTCTTCCATTTGGTGCCATTAAGAACAGACATGTGATAGCACCTCACACCTGTTAGAGTACTTATTTTATTTTATTTTTTTATTTTTTTTATTTATTTTTTTTTTTTCTGTGGCTCTTGACTTTTTTTTTTTTTTTATTCTTCCAATTTTATTTTATTTTTAAACTTTACATAATTGTATTAGTTTTGCCAAATATCAAAATGAATCCACCACTGGTATACATATTTTATTTTTTTAAAAGAATGATAACAGCTGTTGACAAAGATGTGGAGGGAAGGGAACCCTTGTGCACTGTTGGTAGGAATGTAAATTGGTTCAGCCACTGTGGGAAACAGTAGAGAGGTCCTTCAAAAATTAAAAATAGAATTACCATATGCTCCAGGAATCCCACTTCTGGGTATATTTCCCAAGGAAATGAAATCAGAATCTCAAAGAGAAGCTGCACCTCATGTTAATTGCAAGCATTCTCCATAATAGCCAAGACATGGAATCCATCTAAATGTCCATTGAAGGGTAAATGGATAAAGAAAATGTGCTCTATAAGTACAATGGAAGAGTATTCAACCTCAGAAAAGCAGGAAATCTTGCCATTAGCAACAACCTGGATGATCCTCGGGTCATTACTGCTGCTGCTGCTGCTAAGTCGCTTCAGTCGTGTCCGACTCTGTGTGACCCCATAGATGGCAGCCCACCAGGCTCCCCCATCCCTGGGATTCTCCAGGCAAGAACACTGGAGTGGGTTGCCATTGCCTTCTCCAATGCATGAAAGTGAAAAGAGAAAGTGAAGTCGCTCAGTTGTGTCCGACTCAGCAACCCCATGGACCGCAGCCTACCAGGCTCCTCCATCCATGGGATTTTCCAGGCAAGAGTACTGGAGTGGGGTGCCATTGCCTTCTCCGTCAGGCCATTATGTTAAGCCAAATAAACCAGACACAGACAGACAAATACTGCAAGGCACCACTTAAATGGGGCTTCCCTAGTGGCTCAGTGGTAAAGAATCTGCCTGCAATGCAGGAGACCAGGGTTCTATCCCCTAGATAAGGGGATGACAACTCACTCGACTACCCTGCCTGGAGAATCCCATGGATAGAGGAGCTTGGCAGGCTACAATCTACTCGGTTGCAATGAGTCAGAATAATAACAACCACTTAAATGAGAAATCTAAAATAGTCAAACTCACAGAAGCAGAAAGTGGAAGGGTGCTTGCTAGGGGCTGTCAGGAGGGGATAAACAGAGAGACCCTGATCAAAGTGTACAGCTACATTAGATGAACAAGTTCTAGAGATCCACATATAGCAAAGCACTTCTAGTGAACAATACTGTATTATACACTTAAAAATATTTTAAGAGAGTAGATCTTATATTCATTGTTTTTATCAAAAATTAAAAAACAACAACAATAATAAAGAGCATGGAAGGAAATTTTTGGAGGTAATAGTTGTGCGTGTGGCATAGATTCTGGTGATGGTTTCATGAGTGTATACTTATCTTCAGACTCATCAAGTTGTATACATAAAATATGTTGACAGTTTTTTTATGTCAGCATACTTCAATAAAGGGGTTTAAACTTTTTAATAATTAAAAAAAACAGAGATGGGAATAGCCACAAAAATTGTTAATAAGACTCTGAACTTGCAGTGACTGCAGAAGGAGACCCTGAGAATTTTGTGTATTTGAATGTCCTGATAGAATTGGATGGCATTTCAGCAAATGCGTGAGATGTGAGTGAAAGTGTTAGTCGCTCAGTCATGTCCAACTCTGCGACCCCATGGACTGTAGCCCGCCAGGCTCCTCTGTCCATGGAATTCTCCAGGCAAGAATACTGGAGTGGTTAGCCATTCCCTTCTCCTTCTTCCTGACCCAGGATTGGAACCAGGATCTCCTACATTTTGGGCGGATTCTTTACCATCTGAGCCAGCAAGGAAGCCCAGATGTGAATGGAGGGAGACAAAAGAGAAGTCAGGGATCAAACAGGCAGGCCCTTGACAAAGAGGAGTAGGAGCCACAAAAGAAGTGGAGCATCAGAACAGATACTCATTTGACTTCACCTGTCCCCAACACGACAAACAGCACACGTGTCCGAAGATGGCCTCATGTTTCCACTGACGATTCTGTCAAGCCGTACCTCTCACGCCATTATGTCATCGGTTCAGACATTCTGGACTAAACCTTTACCTTGTACAGAGGAAGTCAGGCTGAAAAACCCCTCCTGCTACTCCTCAAAACAAACATACACATCTGAAGAGAGGTGAACGAAGGAGACGAATACACATTCATAAAGTGTGTGGGTGCACTTTCAAGCCTACAACACTTCATATACAGCTTTAGCATGCCCATTTTATGGAACATGGAAACAGAGGTTCAGCAAGCTGGAGGGATTTGCTTAAAGCTGCTGCTGCTGCTGCTAAGTCGCTTCAGTCGTGTCCGACTCTGTGCGACCTCATGGACAGCAGCCCACCGGGCTCCTCTGTCCCTGGGGTTCTGCAGGCAAGAACACTGGAGAGGGTTGCCATTTCCTTCTCCAATGCTCAAAGCTATGAGACGGCAAATGGAGGAGCTGAGACTGAACTCTGTTCTGACCATAAATTCTACATCTTTGCCTTGCATCTCGCTGCCTCTTTCATGTCCCACTAACTCTTTCTGAATGAGCTCAACAGAGACGTGGAGTCACGGTGCACTTTCCATAGAAGTGAAGTAGCTCTTTCCCCACAATGGGGTATTAACAAGCATTCCTCCCGTCTGACAGACCACAATTACCTGGATGTGCATTTGTAACCTTTCTGCACCATGTCCAAAAAGTGAAGGTCCTTGGTTAGATTAGGATGTCAAATGTATCATTCCCCGTCTCTTCTGACATCCAACACCTTTACTTGCAACACATCATTTCTTTATTAGTGATCAGCAGAACTGGGCTCATAGGAGCTTTCCTATTCTGGGTCTTAATTTTGTACATTTCCAGTTTCCATGGAGACACTACATTCCTGCATTCTAAGAGTGTCACTGTAAAACAATGTGAAAACAAAGCAACTTCATAGAAATGGCTCACTCTGGACATCACCAAGCAACACCCTCATCAAATACATAGGACCGCTTGGCTGAGTTTTGGGGTTAAGTGCTGAGGGCAAACTCCCTTCTTTTTCCCCCAGTCTAAGAGACGTGTTTCATGCCCATCCTAGGGACTGAGCTCGTGGTTACGAGAGCATCCCCTGATCCCCTTGCTTCAATTATTGCACCACTGGTATAATAAAGTCGAGAGGTAACTATGGCAACATTGTTCCAAGGATAAACACCACAATATCGCCTTCAACATTTTCCCCCCACAAACAAATGAAAACCCGAGAACATGTAGGATTAATAGCATCACTTGTTAAAAAGCCAACGGACAGCAGAGTTCAGAAAAGCTTTAATTAGTGGAATCTTTCCTGCTCAGTTTGACACTTGCTCTCTGCCTCCCACAGTGGAAGCACACGTGGGTGGTCAGCCTCAGAATTCAGCATCACTGGACCTGAGCACCCCAGGGTACCCCAGCCTGGGTTTCTGCAAGTTCCCAAGATGTCCTGGTTCTGCTTTCACTAGACAAGTCCACATCAGAGGCAGGGGTAACAGCTCAGCTCAGAAGGAAAAGAACTTCATGGTGGGTTGGGGTCAAGTATGTTAGTGCTTTTTTAAAGTGTATGCATTACTTTTGGCTGCGTTGGGTCTTTGTGGCTACACGCGGGCTTTCCTCTAGTTGCGGCAAGCAGGGGCTACTGTTCTTTGCAGTGTGGGGGCTTCTCATCGTGGTGGCTTCTCTTGTTGCCAAGCATGGGCTCTAGAGCATGGACTCGGTAGCCGTGGTGCACGGGCTTAGTTGCCCGCAGCATGTGGACTCTTCCCAGACCAGGGATCGAACCTGTGTCCTCTGCATTGGTAGGCAGATTCTTAACCACTGGACCACCAGGGAAGTCCTTATATGTTAATGTTGACCAGAGCATAGTGAGGGGAAAAGATCTCTCATCTGACCTTCCCATTGTTTAAGACCTGATAGAAGCAGTTTAGCACAGGTGAAAGCGTGGTCTTGGAATCGGACAGATGACTTGAGCTGAAGACTCTGTTCCTTCACTTTCTAGCTCTTTGACCTTAAGCAAGTTAACTTAACCTGTCCAAGCCTCAGCTTCCTCATCTGTAAAGTGGGGATAAGGGCCAACCTGATAGCACCGTTGTAAAGATTAAGTGAAATCACGGTTTGTGGCAATCTGTCCAACAAAACACACTTCTTCTTGGGTCACATCTACATTACATTTCCAGGTCTCCCTGAGTTATGACCAATACAGCATGAGTTGAAATGATGTGTTCTTCTAGGCTAGCCCATTAAAACTTCCCACCTATGCTCCCCATGCTCTTTCCTCCATCTGCTGACTGAACACCAGCAGCAAGGGAGGGCAACCTTGGAAGCTGTTCACCGATGATGGTGGATCACCTAGGCTTTAATTCAGGGACTCCATCAACCTGAATGACTACATGGACCAAAACTTCCCCATCCTTTGCCAACCAGGAATGCCTGAATTAAATGGTTAATGAAAAAGAAATAAATTTCTGTTGTGATAAGCTACTAAAGTTTGATTATCTGTCATGACCTTTAATCATACAAATGCAACATGCTTTTTTTTCCCCAGTAGTCATGTTTTTCCAGTAGTTGAGTACGGATGTGAGAGTTGGACCATAAAGAAGGTTGGGCGCCAAAGAATTGATGCATTCAAACTGTGGTGCTGGAGAAGACTCTTGAGAATCCCTTGGAATGCTAAGAGATCAAACCAGTCAATCCTAAAGGGAATCAACCCTTAATAGTCATTGGAAGGGACTGATGATGAAGCTGAAGCTCCAATAGTTTGGCCACCTGATGTGAAGAGATGACTCATTGGAAAAGACCTTGATGCTGGGAAAGATTGAGGAGAAGGTGGCGACAGAGGATGAGATGGTTGAATGGCATCAGTGACTCAATGGACATGAGTTTGAGCGAGCTCTGGGAAATGGTGAAGGACAGAGAAGGCTGGTGTGCTGCAGTCCATGGGGTCACAAAGAGTCAGATACGACTTAGTGACTGAACAACAGCAGCATGTTTAGCCCTGTTCCTGACACACAATGAAAACTTAGTATCCCTTAGATGTTTTGTTGAGAAGAAGTCACCTTTCCTGAAAAGCTGGTCAATTTGCCAAGAACTCTGGCCAATACCATCACTGCTGATTTCATGGAGTCTATTTGATTCATAGAGTTAGGTATAAGCTTTTCTGCTGCAATAAGTAATGAAGTACAAATTGAGGAAATTAGTTATCAATTAGTCATTCGATGGTTGGGAAGGCAGGCAGCAGGCATAAATGGTGCCAGATTAGTTAAGCCATGATAAATTTTACTGCTCTACAAGGATGGGTCTTTACCCATTACTTCTCAAATTTATCTTTATTATTCGCCCCTGGACATGAGACAGGGCCTGGATGCTGAAGGCGGTAAAAGACCAGCCAGGGCATTTGAGAGATGTGACAAACTTCCCAGAGGAGATGGTCCCTAAGGAGGCCATTTACAAGCAACTGCGAGAGAGTCATCCGGGAAGCCTTGTTCATCTTTTTCACGGCCCTCGCTGTAGGGTTTCCAGTTTTCCTCAGGTCGTCCCACAGTTTGCATGCCCTTTCCCCATAATTAGCACAACATACTACAATTCTGCGATGTTTCTGCATATCAATCCAGTGCAGGAGATAAGGAGGGATTTTTCTGTTCATCTAAAAAATGTAAAAACTGGACTCATGAAGATTAAGCTACAACTGACAAAGGGGAGGGCTTTTCTAGTCTGTGCTCAACTACATTTCTGTATCTCCTCATGCCTTGCTGTTGCTGTTCAGTCATCCAGTTGTTTCTGACTCTTTGTGACTCGATGAACCCCAGCACTCCAGGCCTCCCTGTCCCTCACCGTCTCCCGGAGTTTGCCCAAGTTCACATCCACTGAGTTGGTGATGCCATCCAACCACCTCAGCCCCTGTCACTCTCTTCTGTCCTCAGTCTTTCCCAGCATCAGGGTCTTTTCCAATGTGTCAGCTATTTGCATCAGGTGGCCAGAGTATTAGAACTTCAGCTTCCTAGCACCTAAATTTTTTCACAGCTTTCCAGTTGGCTTACTAAGGTATAAAACTTTCACCATGACCTCTGAGGAATTCCAAGGTCTGGGGTCTGGGTGCTCTCTGATTTTATCTCCCACCATTCCCTCCTCTTCATCATGCCTTCCAGGTCCAGATGAACCAGATGGAAGCTAATAAAACAGATTCCTAGGGAAAGTGGTCTTTTGTAATGGTCAGCTAAAGCTCTCTATCATGAGTTTGAGTAAGCTCCGGGAGTTGGTGAGGGACAGGGAGGCCTGGCATGCTGCAGTCCATGGGGTTGCAAAGAGTCGGACACGACTGAGTGACTGAACTGAATTGAAAGCTCTCTGTGTCATAGGTTAAGTTTCAGGAGAAGCCACTGGCTTAGCCTATATAACACCAAACAGCCACACAGTATCAATTATTCATTCAACAGGGTCAGGCTGGACCAAAGGAATGAACTTCTAACCAAGACTCCCCCAGTCTTGACTCCATCCACTCTAACCGTCACTCAGCTGCCAATGTCATCAATTAAAACACTCTTTTACTTTATAATAATAATAACTAATGTGCCTAACTAATGTGCCTAGCCCAAATAAGTCCAAGCAGTGATACTAAGCATGTTACATATATGAACACATTTAATAAGAAACTTTAACAGCAGGGTATCATTTTTATTCTGATTTTACTGAAGAAGAAACTAAAAGCTCAGAAAAGGTGAAGTAGCTTGTGTGGCAAAGCCTAGATTCAAACCCGTGTAATCTGGGTTTCAACTATCATATTTTCCAACTTCAGTAAAATACTTTTAAAATATTTATTTATTTATTTATCTTCAGCTGTTCTGGGTGTTCATTGCTGCACGGGCTTTTCTCTAGTTGCTGCAAGGGGGCCTGCACTCTAGTTGAAGTGCACGGACTTCTCATTGCAGTGGCCTCTCTTGTTGCAGAGCATGGGCTCTAGGGAGCTCGGACTTGAGCAATTGTGGCACCTGGATCAGTAACTGCAGCTGGCGGGCTCTAGAGCACAGGTTCAATAGTGCACAGGCGTGTTGGATCTTCCCAGAAAAGGGTTTGAACCCATGTCTCCTGCACTGACAGGCAAAGTCTTAATCACTGAGCCAGCAGAAGAGTCCTCCAGTAAAATACTCTTGTGGCCAAAGTTACCCTCAAAAGCCCCCTAAATACTCTTATAAAGTGCCATACACATGGTTTCCCCCTATTGACACTTGCATATTAACTCATCCACTAAAGCTTGAGGACTCTTAAGATAGCTTAGGAAAAGGAACAAAAAGAAAGGCTACATTATATAATTATCAAATACCTACAGGTTACTGGGTAAGAGTAGGGAATCCTTTATTGTTTCCGATTTCTCATAGAGTTCAGGTCTTTGGCTTTCCTATTAAGAACTCTACTCAGTACTCTTGTTAATGACCTATATGGAAAAGAATTTTAAAACGAGTGAGTATATGTATATGTACAATTGATTCACTTTTGTTATACACCTGAAACTGACACAATGTTGTCAATCAACTACACTGAAATACAGTTTTTTTCAAAAAAAAAGACTATGACTTTCACATGGTTGTCTACTTGTCTGTGGATATGAAAATTAAGTGAGATTGAAAGATATAAATGGAGCAGCACCCTATATAGTGAATAGCAGCGGTGTTGTGGTAAATGCTTAACAACCAGTTCCTTAGAGAGTGAAAACCACTGCTTTGTAGTATTTCCTGGTTTCCATGGTGCAAACATCCCAATGATGGCCAATTTCAAGGTGCCAAGATGACACCAACCAGCTGGCAGATTTCCTTGAAATTTGACAACCTGCTCTCCCCCGCCAGTCTGAGCTGGTTCCAACACACCATGGGAGGGAGGCCCTAAAGACAGTTCTTACCACAGAAGTTGCAGTGAGAGACAACTTCACTGCACACGTTCAGAGAGGCTCTCTGGCTGCCACACGGGAGCCGAGTTCTAACTCTTTCTCAAGTGAAACATGCAGTCTAAATCCACACAATTATATTCTAAACGTTTTTGAGAATAAACAGTAAAATAATAATTAGTGTGCAAAGTGTGGGTATCCCCGGTGGCGCTAGTGGTAAAGAACCCGCCAGCCAATGCAGGAGACATAAGAGACATGAGTTCAATCCCTGAGTCTGGAAGACCCCCTGGAGGAGGACATGGCAACCCATGTCCCAGTATGATTGCCTGGAGAATCCCATGGACAGAGGAGCCTGGTGGGCTATGGTCCATAGCGTCGCAGAGTCAGACACGACTGAAGCAACTTAGCACGTACGCACGTACAAAGTGTAAAATTTATAGGCAACTTATAAGAAAGCCTTCCTCAGTGATCAATGCAAAGAAATAGAGGAAAACAACAGAATGGGAAAGACTAGAGATCTCTTCAAGAAAATCAGAGATACCAAAGGAACATTTCATGCAAAGATGAGCTCGATAAAGGACAGAAATGATATGGACCTAACAGAAGCAGAAGATATTAAGAAGAGATGGCAAGAATACACAGAAGAACTGTACAAAAAAGATCTTCACGACCCAGATAATCATGGTGGTGTGATCACTGACCTAGAGCCAGACATCCTGGAATGTGAAGTCAAGTGGGCCTTAGAAAGCATCACTACGAGCAAAGCTAGTAGAGGTGATGGAATTCCAGTTGAGCTATTTCAAATCCTGAAAGATGATGCTGTGAAAGTGCTGCACTCAATATGCCAGCAAATTTGGAAAACTCAGCAGTGGCCACAGAACTGGAAAACGTCAGTTTTCATTCCAATCCCAAAGAAAGGCAATGCCAAAGAATGCTCAAACTACTGCAAAATTGCACTCATCTCACACACTAGTAAAGTAATGCTCAACATTCTCCAAGCCAGGCTTCAGCAATATGTGAACTATGAACTTCCTGAGGTTCAAGCTGGTTTTAGAAAAGGCAGAGGAACCAGCGATCAAATTGCCAACATCCGCTGGATCATAGAAAAAGCAAGAGAGTTCCAGAAAAACATCTATTTCTGCTTTATTGACTATGCCAAAGGCTTTGACTGTGTGGATCACAATAAACTGGAAAATTCTGAAAGACATGGGAATACCAGACCACCTGATCTGCCTCTTGAGAAATTTGTATGCAGGTCAGGAAGCAACAGTTAGAACTGGACATGGAACAACAGACTGGTTCCAAATAGGAAAAGGAGTTCGTCAAGGCTGTATATTGTCACCCTGTTTATTTAACTTAGATGCAGAGTACATCATGAGAAACGCTGGACTGGAAGAAGCACAAGCTGGAATCAAGATTGCTGGGAGAAATATCAATAACCTCAGATATGCAGATGACAGCACTCTTATGGCAGAAAGTGAAGAGGAACTCAAAAGCCTCTTGATGAAAGTGAAAGTGGGGAGTGAAAAAGTGGGCTTAAAGCTCAACATTCAAAAAACGAAGATCATGGCATCCGGTCCCACCACTTCATGGGAAATAGACGGAGAAACAGTGGAAACAGTGTCAGACTTTATTTTTCTGAGCTCCAAAATCACTGCAGATGGTGACTGCAGCCATGAAATTAAAAGATGCTTACTCCTTGGAAGGAAAGTTATGACCAACCTAGATAGCATATTCAAAAGCAGAGACATTACTTTGTCAACAAAGGTTTGTCTAGTCAAGGCTATGGTTTTTCCTGTGGTCATGTATGGATGTGAGAGTTGGACTGTGAAGAAGGCTGAGTGCTGAAGAATTGATGCTTTTGAACTGTGGTACTGGAGGAGACTCTTGAGAGTCCCTTGGACTGCAAGGAGATCCAGCCAGTCCATTGTGAAGGAGATAAGCCCTGGGATTTCTTTGGAAGGAATGATGCTAAAGCTGAAACTCCAGTACTTTGGCCACCTCATGCAAAGAGTTGACTCATTGAAAAAGACTCTGATGCTGGGAGGGATTGGGGGCAGGAGGAGAAGGGGACGACAGAGGATGAGATGGCTGGATGGCATCATTGACTCGATGGACGTGAGTCTGAGTGAACTCCGGGAGTTGGTGATGGACAGGGAGGCCTGGCGTGCTGCAATTCATGGGGTGGCAAAGAGTCGGACACGACTGAGCGACTGATCTGATCTGATCTGATCTATACCAACCAATATTGTTTTTTCCTGAATTTCCTATGTAACGGCACTGAAATCTTTATTTCTAGAATTCTTGTGAGCACATTATGAGGGCTGAGCTATATCCATTGTTACCATTCAGCTACTATTGCCATTGGAGGTGTGTTATTAAAGTTTTGCACATGCATGTACACACATGGATGTCCGCATTCTTTTTAAAATGTTTTACTTTAACTGCTGATTTTTGCTGTGCTGGTCTTTGTTGCTGTGCCTGGTGCTTTCTCAAGTTGCAGCAGGCAGAGGCGACTCTCTAGCTGAAGTGAGCCGGCTTCTCGATGCGCTGGCTTCTCTTGTTGTGGAGCAAGGTCTCTAGGGCTTGGGCTCAGTACTTGTGGCAACATGGGCTTAGTTGCCCGGCAGCATGCAGAATGTTTCTGGATCAGGGATCAAACCTATGTCCCCTGCACTGGCAGGCGGACTCTGCACTGGACCACCAGGGAAGTCCTGGCTTTCTTTTTTGAATGATGCCTTGTACGTGTTTTCCTTTGCTCTAAATGTATTCCTTCAGTCTACTTTGAAACTCAATATATGTCTTAGAGTCGTACAAATCCCAAGTAGAGGGGTGAGCAAAGTTCTACACCCAGGCTTGTCTGAATTACTTGGTAGTTTCGTGAAACTCAAATTGCTTCTCCTCCTTAGCCTCCTAATAGGTTCTCTTATCACAGGGAATTCAGAGAGATGAGTTATCAACCTTTTCTGAAACCTTTGTAAAATGCCTGTTCATCCTCGATTGTGTGTGGAGGGGTCAGTCTCTCTGGAGGGAAAAAGGATTTCATGACCCACAGAGCAAGGAGCCTCCTGGGAAGCCCGGAGCCGTGATTATGAGGCTCAGACAGCTCATCGAGCGGCAAAAATGGAAGGGAGCCCTCCAAACGGATTGAGTATTCAGATGTTTGGAATCAAAGATAAGCTATCTCAATTTTGAGACAGTGTGCTTTTTGCCTTCTATTAAAATAGCTGATATTACATAGATACGCTACTTTTCAGTTCTTCTCGGCGACCACCCACACCAAATGTTCTTCACCTTCGGTGCAATCCAGGAGCTGATGAAGCTTTGCTGCTCTGTATCTGCATGACTTTGGGTAAGTGTCTTGCCCTCTCTGAGCCTCAGAGTTCATCCTACCTGAACTGAGCACATTATGGTCTGCCATCACCCTGTGGCCCCCACCCCCTCTCTGAGACCAAGGTCAACTATGCGCAAATCTATTTGAAAATCTAAGTAGAAGTCTACACCGGATGTATTAACTTCCCTATTTAGTGGCTTCTGAGAAGTGTCAAATGACATAATGGATATGAAAGTTCTTCAGGGAAAAAAAGAAAAGATAAGGGCTGAATGAATGTAGGGCATTAGTAATGTTAATTACTTGTGAGTGATATGCATAATGCCCAGAATCAATGAATTTTAGAGCTGGGAAGAAACTTTATAATCACCCAGTCTAATCCAGCATCTCTCTAGTGTTAGTCACTCAGTCAAGCCTGACTCTTTGCCACCCTATGGACTGTAGCCCACCAGGCTCCTCTGTCCATGGGGTTCTCCAGGCAAGAATACTGGAGGAGATTGCCATTTCCTCCAGGGGATCTTCCCCATCCAGGGATCGAAACTGGGTCTCCTGCATTGCAGGCAGACTCTTTACCATTTGAGCTACAGGGAAGACCTGTAGCATCTCTCTACCAGAGCCTAAACAGTGGAGCCTGCAGAGAGAGCTCTTTAAACTGTCTGGATGGAGAGAAAGCGACATTTCTTCACACACAGGTCAGTTCAGTTCGGTCGCTCAGTCATGTCCAACTCTTTGCAACCCCATGAACTGCAGCACGCCAGGCCTCCTTGTCCATCACAACTCCCGGAGTCCACCCAAACCCACGTCCATAGAGTTGGTGATGCCATCCAATCACCTCATCCTCTGTTGTCCCCTTCTCCTCCTGCCCTCAGTCTTTCCCAGCATCAGGGTTTTTTCAAATGAGTCAGCTCTTCTCATCAGGTGGCCAAAGTATTGGAGTTTCAGCTTCAACATAAGTCCTTCCAATGAACACCCAAGGCTGATCTCCTTCAGAATGGACTGGTTGGATCTCCTTGCAGTCCAAGGGACTCTCAAGAGTCTTCTCCAACACCACAGTTCAAAAGCATCAATTCTTCGGCGCTCAGCTTTCTTTATAATCCAACTCTCACATCCATACATGACCACTGGAAAAACCATAGCCTTGACTAGATGGACCTTTGTTGGCACACAGGTCATCTAATCACAAGGAAATGACCACCATTTTCTGAGGCTGATACAGGTGGCAAAAGCCTTTTACTTCATTTTGCCTGAGATCAGTGTGAGGAGGTAAATGTTTTATTATTGTGTCTCCCCCTCCTCACCCATGCCAATAAAGGGCCTGATGTTCATTAACTGCCAGATCCTGCCAATATTCCACTGTGGCCAATTTCAAGTTATCAACGGGAACCTACTGAATGTGTGTTATGATGGCTCATTGGTCCAGGGGTATGATTCTTGGTTTGGGTGCAAGAGGTCGCAGGTTCAAATCCCAGATGGTTCCCAGATGAATCTCTTGTGGTTCATCTATTTTGGGGCTCCTCAGGTGGGCATTAGTGGTAAAGAAACTGCCTGCCAATGCAGGAGACATCAAAGACATGGGTTCGATCCCTGGATTGGAAAATCCCCTGCAGAAGGGCATGGCCACCCACTCCAATATTCTTGCCTGGGGAATCCCATGGACAGAGGAGCCTGGGGGGGGGCTACAATCCATAGGGTCGCAAAGAATCAGACAAGACTGAAGTGACTTAGCAAGCATGAACTGAATGTGCAGTAAGGAAGAGACACACACAGTGATTCTTGTGATCTGGTCCAGGCCAGCTCCAGCAGCAGCTCACACTGCCTCCAATGACTTCAAAATCACTGAGTTCCTGACCTCAAGGAATTCCATGAGCAGCTCAGGAGATGGGTTTGTGAGCAGGTAACTAAAACACAAGCTGACTAGAATCAGTTCCAGGTGCTGTGGGAGCCCAGAAGACAGAGGCTACAAGAAGGAGGAGGCTTTTGAGATGGGGTTTGAAGGATGTGTAGGAGCATGCCATCCAAGCAATGTGAGGGGGAACAGGAAAGAACTCTGGAGAGAGAGAAACATAAGAAAAGGCAAGAGGGATGAGTTGTTTTGGGATTCCCCTGGTTGGCTCAGACTGCAAAGAACCTGCCTGCAATGCAGGAGATGCAGGAGACACAGATTCGATCCCTGGGTGAGGAAGATCCCCTGGAGGAGGAAATGGCAACCCACTCCAGTTTTTTTGCCTGGAAAATTCCATGGACAGAGAAGCTTGGCAGGCTACAGTCTGTGGGGTCACAAAGAGTCAGACATGGCTGAGCATGCACGCCTCTGAGCAAAGCACTTAGAAGAGAACCAGGTTAACAGAAGGTGGGAGCAGATCTCTGCTCTCTTTATTGTCATGCTTGGCAGGCACCCTGCTTGACACAATGCATACTCGGTGAGATGTTCTTGCCCTTGGTTATTACACAGATCGTGAGGCTGACTAAGCTCAAGGACACCTTGATCCCATCCTTTAGCCAGATGGAGAAGGCAATGGCACCCCACTCCAGTATTCTTGCCTGAAAAATCCCATGGGCGGAGGAGCCTGGTGGGCTGTAGTCCATGGGGTCGCTAAGAGTCAGACATGACTGAGCGACTTCCCTTTCACTTTTCACTTTCATGCATTGGAGAAGGAAATGGCAACCCACTCCAGTGTTCTTGCCTGGAGAATCCCAGGGACGGGGGAGCCTGGTGGGCTTCCGTCTATGGGTCGCACAGAGTCGGACACAACTGAAGCAACTTAGCAGCAGCAGCCCTCTCCAGGGATGTTCTTAAAGTTGCTTTTATACACCTTGCCTGGTTCCTCTTGCCCAGACAACCCTTTGTGTTACTTCTGGAGGGTCAAGTCATACCCACCTGCAGCCCCATTCTTCCAGGACCCCTTCTCGAACTTGCACAGCTCTCACGCACTTCTCTTGCTCAGAGGTCATACAGGACACCTGTGCTGTCCTGTGCAACCAGACCCTCAGTCATGCCCAGCTGGGTGCTGACAGCCCAAAGCTGTCTTTACTGGATGCCTTGTACAACTATTCCAATGAGTTAAGCAAATGATGTAGGTGGATATCTTCTGAACATCAGATATTCTCATGGCTCCTGAGGATGCAAAAGTCCTTTCAGAGAAGGCATCCTTGTGTAGAAGAGCTTCCCTGATAGCTCAGACAGGAAAGAATCTGCCTTAATACAGGAGACCTGAGTTGGATCCCTGGGTCAGGAAGATCGCCTGGAGAAAGGAATGGCTACCCACTCTAGTATTCTTGCCTGGAGAATCCCATGGACAGAGGAGCCCTTCGGGTTACAGTCCATGGAGTTGCAAAGAGACGGACACGACTGAATAACTAACATTTTCACTCTCACTAGTGTAGAAAGTTTCTTCAGAACAAGGAATATATCCCCACTTTTACTTTTCAAATCATCTATAAAAGCCCTGGAATCACAAAAGCTGCTCTAATATCCTCTGATGGATTGAAAGAGAGAGACAGACAGACCTTAAATTTCCCAGTAGAAGCACTCACTATCTTGGACCAAATGATAAAAAAACATAAGCCCCTCATCCTATCACTTTCTGAAAACCCTTACACTCTAGAATCAGAAAAGCACTCATTATATGGACACTGCATTGTTTAAAAGTCTGATTTAATATTTTCCCTTACTTCTGAAATTCTCCCAGGCCTTAGGCTGCCAAAGGATTGGGGAGAGTGGAGTATTTCTATTCAATGATAGCATTATCATATGATTCCCGTTAATCTCCAAATACTGGAAATAGCTCCCCAAGTATTTAGCAAAAGTCTGGCTTCTTAATACAGCAGGTATTAGGGTAGGCATTCGGTGTTTTAGACAGCGGGAAAATCTTATATCCCTCTCCTTGCCTATAAGGATTTTTTTTTTTCTTTAACAAAAGTTTCTTCTCAAAGTTTCACTTTAAATATAAAATATGTCCTTGTGGAAGCTGTTACAAATGTCACTACTTTAACCAGCCCAAATTTATGGTGGCATTGAATTTTAATGGAGCCATAAATGTCTGATGTAATGGTGATATATGTGTCGCAATAAATTGTTATAGAGAAATATAAAAATAAGTGTAAGATAAAAGATTGTGTATAAAATATGTTTTTACGTCTCCTTTAATGATTAAAAATCATACAAACCCAATATTCTAAATCACTCGGAATTGTCACATGTGGCTCAGGGAACATCATCTCCCCTGAAAGTCTTTCCCAGGCTGAGTTGATGATTCTGTGGTCAGAAACCACATTCACTTTAATGAGGACATTTAAGATGATTTTTATGTTGACATGGGGAAAAAAGTAATTAGCATTAAAGAAGATGGAGATGATGGTATCGATGACCCTCTGCCTCGGGAATGGTCCTCTGAAACCGACACGATTGATGGGCCCGTGGCCTTGTGACAACTCCCGCTGTCTTCAGGGCGACCCTGACGCTCCCCGGGTGTCTTGGAGTGACTTGGCGGCTCCAAGGACAGATCAGGAAGCAGGGAGGGGCTGGGAACAAGCGGCCGGCGGGAGGCGCGGCTGTGGCTGGGGGATGGGATGAGCTGAGAGCCACTGCAGGGGATGCCGGACCCTGTTTCAGCCTCACCACTGACTCCCTGGGACCAGCGCCTCCACCTTTCCAAGCCTCGGGTTCCCCACCTACAAAAAAGGGGTGATCCGAGCATCAAAGGATGGGCATTTTTATTTTTAATGCCTGCTTCCATTTACCTGGGGCTTCCCAGGTGGCGCAAGTGGTAAAGAATCTGCCTGACAGTGCAGGAGATGTGAGAGACTCAAGTTCAATCCCTGAGTCGGGAAGATCTCCTGGAGATGGGAATGCAACCCACTCCAGTATTTTTGCCTGGAGAAATCCCATGGGCAGAGAAGCCTAGTGGGCTACGGTCCATGAGGTCACAAAGAGTCAGACATGACTGAGCATGCACACACTCTTCTTGATTTACCTATTTTCAGGACTGCCCCTGACGCTCATTTGAGCACCATTCCAGCTCGTTATGACTGAGTGTCCACCTCTCACTCTAGGATAGGTGAGATGGCTCTGCAGCCACAGGAATCTTATCAAGGATGGGCACAGGGTGCCCACTTGAGCCAATGAGAAGCATGAGACTTACTGGAGCTTTGAGGATGGTACCAAGAAATGAAAAGCAGAGTCAAGAAATCAGAAAAAGACTGGACCCTAGAACTTTATTTAAGTTCCTGGATCCAGCCAAACCTGAAGCCATGTACCCCTGGATTTTTCAGTTGCATGTATTGACAAATTCCCTTTCTGCTTCTCATCATTTTGGGTTTGATTTTCAATCACTTGCAACCACATGAGTCCTAAAGGACAGAAGGATTCATGGTGAGGATGAGATAAACCCCATAAAGTTCTTTGTGCATGATGCCTGACAAGCACACGCTCAACACACACCGGCAGATGCTGTTATCATAGAGATGATGACTGTCTGTGGCCAGCACTGCTCGCACTTATTTGCAGAGCCCCCCGCTCCAGCCTCCCGGGACCACGTGACGTTTGGCAACCTGCTGCCCTGCTCTCCTCTCCCCTCCTGTGACAGATCGCTGGGGCGCCTGGTGAATATTAACATTGGCCCTGGCTCTCTGGGGAGCCCCGACTGTGAAGCGCAGAAAGCCCGCCTCTGCCCCGTGTTTGCTTCCTCCCAGCCCAGCTCCCCACAGCTGCTCTGCCCTCTCTACCCTTGGGATGTGGCTCCACTGCCAACAGCCTCTGGGCTTCTGTTTGCTGTGGAAAAATACCAAGTTCAAAGAGACCTGCCTGTGGCTCCAACCCCTGTCGCAGCTGGCCACACGCTGTCTCCCAGGGCCTGGCAGCCACACAGCCTCGTCCCGCCTCCTCTGACTCCAGCTGTGCTCTGCGCCCATTTGTTTTTTGTCTTCCTTTTAGCTTTTGAGCTTGCCAAGGCTTGTGCTTACAAACCAGGAATGGAGTGTGAAGAACGGGCTGTAACTCGAGCACTGACTCCCCAACCTCGTGCTGTCTGTTTCCATAGCAAGAGGGCTGTTTGTCCCCAGCCCAAGTTGTTTTTCCTTCTGCTGCTGGAATCCCAGCTTTAAGTCTTAGGGTGCATGTACATGTGTGTGTGCTAAGTCACTTCAGTCGTGTCCAGCTCTTTGCGACCCTATGGACTACAGCCCGCCAGGCTCCTCTGTCCATGGGATTCTCCAGGTAAGAATACTGGAGTGGGTTGCCATGCCCTCCTCCAAGGGATCTTCCCAACACAGGGGTCAAACCCACACCCCTTATGTGTCCTGCAGTGGCAGATGGGTTCTTTACCACTAGCGCCACCTCGGAAGCCCGTAGGTGCATGGAACACAACAAACCATGACCATTTTCTCTGTCTCTGCCCTGCAGCAAGTTCTCCAGTTTTCTCCCCCTCTGTATTAGGCCTTCATTTCCCTACAGATGCGACGTGAATAAAGACCAAGGAAAAATGTCTAACAAAGGGCCACATGCTGGGACTTCCCTGGTGGTCCAGTGGCTAAGAATCCGCCTGGCAATGCAGGGGACATGGGTTTGATCCTTGGCTGGGAAACTAAGATCCCACATGCCAAGGAGCAGCTAAGCCTGAGTGCCGCTCATCACAACTACTGAGCCCTCGTCACAGCTAGAGAGTCCACACGCAGCAAAGAAAAGACCTCTCATGGTGCGACAAAGACCTAAAGTGGACTAATAAATAAATAAATATTTTTTAAAAAGAAACAAAACAAAACCCCCAAATGGTCACACACCTCACCCACACTCCTCCTCAACACATATCATCTTCTGATAGTCCACATGATCAGCTGGGCTTCCCTGGTGGCTCAGCTGGTAAAGAATCCACCTGCAATGCAGGAGAGCCCAGTTTGATTCCTGGGTCAAGAAGATCCGCTGGAGAAGGGATTATTCTTGGGCTTCCCTGGTGGCTCAGATGGTAAAGAAACAACCTGCAGTGTGAGAGACCTGGGTTCGATCCCTGGGTCAGGAAGATCCCCTGGAAGAGGGCATGGCAACCCACTCCAGTATTCTTGCCTGGAGAATTCCATGGGGGTCGCAGAGTCAGACATGACTGAGGGACTAAGAACACACACACACATGATTAACTGATTTATTTTTATTGTCTATGTCTTTCCCCTACCAGAATTCAAGCTCCAAGAGAGAGGTTTGTTTGGCTCACTGCTGGGTTCCCTGGGGCCTAGAATAGTGTCAGGCTCATAGAAAATAATATATAGGCAGACCTTGGTGCTACAGAAGGTTCAGTTCCATGGCAGTAAAACAAAAATCTCAATAAAGTGAGACACAGGACGTTTTCAGTTTCCCAGGGCAAAATAAAAGTTATGTTTTCTCTATCTTATAGTCTATTCGTACAATAGCATCATGTCTTAAAAAATAATGTACGTACCTAAATTTTAAAATACTTTATTTCTAATGTTCGAGGGAGGTTCAAGAGGGAGGGCACAATCAACCTATGGCTGATTGATGTTGATGTATGGCAGAAACCAACACAATACTGTAAAGCAATTATCCTCCAATTAGAAATAAATAAACTTAATTACTAAAAAACACTTTATTGCTAAAAATTGCTGTCATCTGAGCCTTTGTGTGTGCATGCTGCATGCTAAGTCATTTCAGTTGTGTCTGACTCTTTGCAACCCCATGGACTGTAGTCTACTAGGCTCCTCTGTCCATGGGATTCTCCAGGCAAGAATATTGGAGTGGGTGGCTGTGGCCTTCTCCAGGGGATCTTCTCAACCCAGGGATAGAACCCACATCACTTACACCTCCTGCATTGGTAGGTGGATTCATATCCATGAGGGTCACCTGGGAAGCCCCTAATATTTTTGCAATAGTAACAGCAAAGATCCCTGACCACAAAGCATTGTAACAAATATAATAATGATTAAAAAAAATGTGCAGTATCCTGAGAACTACCAAATGTGACAGAAAGACACGATGTGGCCAAAATATGGTGGAAAACGGTACTGGTGGATCTGCTTAATGCAGGGTAGTTATGAGACTTCAATTTGTAGAAAACATAACATCTGTGAAGCAAAATAAAGTGAAACAAGATCTGCCTGTATATGCGCTCAGTAGGTAGCACTGGGCATTGAATACTTGACTGGGACCAGCGGACTGTCTGTTGTTGCTGTTATTCAGTCACTAAGTTGTGTTCAGCTATTTTGCAACCCCATGGACCATGCATACCAGCCTTCCCTGTCCTGCACTGTCTCCCTGAGTTTGCTCCACCTGACGTCCATTGAGTTAGTGATGCCATCTCACCCTCTCCTCTGCCACCCCTATTTCTACCTTCAACCGTTCCCAGCATCAGGATCTTTTCCAATGAGTCTGATCTTCACATCAGGTGGCCAAAGGATTGGAGCTTCAGCTTCAGCATCAGTCCTTCCAGTGAATATTCAGGGTAGATTGTACTGTCTATATTAGACACCAAGTTCCCATATTCATTTGTTTATTCATCTCCCCTTTCCCCCCTTTTAATCTTCCCTCATCCAATTACCTCATACCTTCTTGGTGCAAAAGAGACATAACTCCCACATTCCAGGCACGTATAGTCCAACAGAGAAGACATCCCCTCAAGCCAAGAAGGAAAAGAAGGCATGATAACCGTGAGAAGGATTTCAGGGTATTTGTGGAGCACAGCAATTAAGGAGATTTCTCTAAACCTGGGGTGCCAGTGAGGCCTTCTGAGGAAGGGTATTTGTGTTGAGGATGAGCAGGAGTTGGCCTGTTTTTGTCAGAGGGAAGAAAACCCATGGAGGCTGGATCCTACTATGAGTTCATTCATCTTCCCTTGTTTTCTGCTTCTGCGTTGACAGTCAGGAGAACCCTCCAGCCAAGGTTTAGATTAGCCAGCTGATTTCAGCAGGAGGCAATGTCTGGTATTTCACTGTGATGCATTTATAGAGAGTCATGAATAAGTTCTGGCCCACATGCTGTGGGGTCCCCAAATTTAAATGATCTAGCGGAAAATCTGAAGCTGGACTAAAATCAGTAGAATGTGTTTTATACTTAGATTTACTTTAAAAAAAAAAAGCCTTGTTGAGAAATAATTCACCTACCACACGTTATCCACAAAGTACACAAGTCAATGGTTTTTAGTTTGTACATAGAGCTCTACAGCCATCATCACAAACTTGAACTCTATAGAAGGGAAATTTGGGAAATTTCCCAAGGCAAACCCTCAGTACCCTTTGCTGAGTGAGAAAAACATAGATTTACTGGCATACAATAAGTAGGATAGAGTTAGTCAAACAGGGGCAGGATAACATGGGAAATTACAGGGCATGTGTGGGACTAAGCAACATTAAGCCCCAGTTACTTTTCCAGAGTCATTTTATTTTAATGATACAGATCTTGTGTGACAATACTGCTAGCTAAAGTAAGGCATACGATGATGAAAAGGTAGCCCATGTTGGAGCCCAAGTTAATTATGGGAAATGCAAAATACCCATTATTGTCAGCCCTGTTTTACCAGGGAGGTGCTGGGGAACACAGAGAGGGTGACTAAGGCAGACTCAGAGAGAGAAAGATGTGTGTGTGTGTGTGTGTGTGTGTGTGGAGGGGGGGTTGAATTGAGGAGGGAGGGAGGAAGAAGGAAGAAGGAGAGAGATTGAAAAAGAGACAGGAAGACAGATTTACAGACACACAAACAGATGGAGAGAAAGGCAGAGATGCAGAGACAGACACGTGCAGATGGAGAGGGGAGGGGGCAGGACGAGCCAGAGACAGACGGTCAGAGAGACCCTGGCCCAGGAAAATGCAGAGAGACACAGCGAGCGTGTTTAAGCAATACATTAAGAAAAATTTAAACCTCCACTGCCTTCTCTGTGAAGTCTTCGCAGAGGGCTCGAATGCCCTTTGCTCTCTCTGGGCCACCTGGGAAACTGGGCGGCAGAGTCCTTCTCTTACTCAGGAATCAGGAAGGGGGTGGGGAGGCCGAGGCAGACAGATGCTGGGGGAGAAACGGCCCCAGATGGCTGTGGGTGGCTGAATCACACCTCCCCCCCAGTGCCACTCTGGTGCACTTTTAGGAGAGTGAAAAGGATCACAAAGAGTGTTGCCGTAGATGGTGACATGTCTGTTTCTGAAACAAAGGAGGCAGCTCCGAATCTGAAACCCCAAACTTCCCACAACGCAGGCACCAGAGTCTCTTCTGGATTCTGAGTTCACTTCCTCTCTGTGCCAGGTGCCGGGCGAGCAGGCTCGCAACAAAGGGGTGAAGAGCCACTCCACGGGATCGGGGCCAAGCACGTGGCCGGGACGCTTCATCAGAGCTGAGAGCTAAGTGTGGTGAGTGAGATCGTGGTGCCAGAACGCCTCTGTGGCAACCAGGCTTTGTCATGGTTCCCTCTGCTCACAGGGAGATCACTACGACATCCCAGCTTTAGACAGCACATGCATGCCCATGCTTAGCTGTCCAGTGCTCCAGTATTCTTGCCCGGAGAATCCCCATGGACAGAGGAGCCTGGTGGGCTATAGGTCATAGGGTCGCAAAGAGCCGGACATGACTGAGCAGCTAAGCACAGCACAGCACACAACGCACCTGCAAAGTGAGTGTGAACACGGCTCCCTGGACAAGGTTCATGTGTATCCCCAGACGCTCAAACGAAGTCCTCCTCTACTCAGGCAGCGAACACCGATGTGCTCACTGATCGGAATCGGAGAAGGGTCAAGGTGGGGAAGCAAGAGGGAAACCGCAGGACAGGGCGTGAGAGATGCCCTCTGGCGGCCCTGGAGAGAGGAAGCTCCTTACAGAGAAGGGAACGCATTTCTAAGGCCAAGGTGGTGGGGCACCTTTGCCACCTGTTAGGGGGGACTTCACTTTTCCTTTTCACTTTCATGCACTGGAGAAGGAAATGGCAACCCACTCCAGTGTTCTTGTCTGGAGAATCCCAGGGACGGGGGAGCCTGGTGGGCTGCCGTCTATGGGGTCGCACAGAGTCGGACACGACTGAAGCGACTTAGCAGCAGTAGCAGCAGCAGGGGAGACTTTGGATGTGACTGAGAAGGCAGCCAGGGGCCAATCCTGCTCTGTTCCATGGACTTTCAGGACAGACATTGTCTGGATTTTAAAAAAGCTATGGGAATCATGGAATGTGGTGAGATTTGAGGCATCTCCTTGGCCTGACCCTTCCCTTTAGTTAAACTGAGATAAGAATGCTATTAAAAAATGATCCCTTCATATTTTCTAGGCAAAACCAATATCTCTGTGACCACAGGAGCATCCAGGACAGACACCAAAGAACTAAGGAAAACTGAACAAACTCTGTCCTTGCCAGCGATGGCCCCTGATTCCTGCCACTGTGGACAGTGCAGCCCTCAGAGATGTTTTCCTCTCTCTTCCATCATTCTCTTGGTCAGTCTGGCTCAACCAGTTTCAACTGTACATCTTACTACACACCAAATCCTGTGCTAAATCCCAGGGTTGCAGGGAATGGTTACCTTGTCCTGGGCTGGGATGAGCTCACTGGCCAGGGTGGAAGTTAGGATATAAAGTCATTCTGGGGCTGTCCACATACAAGTATGGACAGTTGGCACCAAAGAGGAGAATGTCAGCCAAGTTCCCCCGGTGTCTCATTAACCTGGCTGTGAACTCCATGGAGAAAGATTATCAGTTCAGCTGGAGATGAAAAACCTGACGCTACCTCATTTCCTCACTGAGGGTTTCTTCTGCAACGGCAAGACTCTGTGGGGCTCCGTGGAAATCAGGTTTCAGTGGGGATTAAAGCATATGCTTTTTGACTTGAGAAGTCACCTGCCAACGTGCCCCAGCAGGCAGGGAGAAGTACATTAAACCAGGCAGGGGGTGAGGAAGCGCAAGTTTCTTTTAGCTACAAACAGCCTCCCCAGGGAAGAATCAAGGGAAAGATGAGTATGGAGAGATCTAAGAAGGGGAAAGAGGGTAAGAGAAGAGAGAAGAGACAGAAGGGGAAGAAGGAGAGGGGGAGAACAGA
Source organism: Bos taurus (assembly GCF_002263795.3). Classification (NCBI taxonomy): domain Eukaryota; kingdom Metazoa; phylum Chordata; class Mammalia; order Artiodactyla; family Bovidae; genus Bos; species Bos taurus. Next base: position 4,675,128 of record NC_037352.1, on the reverse strand, counting down.
GAGCAGGGAGAAGGAAGCAGCAAGGAGAGAAGGAGGGAGAAGTCTGTGCAGGTGGTCATCACGAGGGATGACACTGGACATCAAGTGACCGTGCTGAGCTCAAAGATTTCCTGGGCACTGAAGCCTGAGTTCCTTGACCTGAACAAGGCCAGGAGGATCAACTTGGCATGACCACTACCAGTTCAGTTCAGTCGCTCAGTCACGTTCAGCTCTGTGACCCATGCAGGCCTCCCTGTCCATCACCAACCCTTGGAGCTTGCTCAAACTCATGTCCATCGAGTCAGTGATGCCATCCAACCGCCTCATCCTCTGTCATCCCCTTCTCCTCCTGCCTTCAATCTTTCCCAGCAACTACCCTGATGCTGGGATGAGATCGTTGGATGGCGTCACTGACTCGATGGACAAAAATTGACCACTACCACGTCGCTGCAATTCTTCCATCGGCAACATTGCTGCTCCAAGGACAGTGCTCAGGGCTAGGGATGAGAGAGCCCGTTGGCACACTGGGCTTGATCTTTAGGTCAGCTGGGGATTGAGTCATTATGACAATTTGCCTTCCCAGTGGCCACCAAGACAAGAGTGGGGTGGGCCAACCCAAAGCCCAGAGTTCATGAGCTCCTGGTGAAAGTCAAAGGCAGGTGGAGGAATCTGTATATTCTTACACACCAAAGTGCAAGGTGAGAACTCTCTGTTAGTTCTTAGTCATCTAAAATTCGGAATTCCTAGTCAGTGACATCTTCAGCTTTGGCAACTACTACAGTCTGTCCCATTGCCTGTTTCATGTCCAAAGAGGGTGTTTTGTGTTTGTTTTGAAAGTCGGGTTATAAGGGAAAGATTGAAGGCAGGAGGAGAAGGGGACGACAGAGGATGAGATGGTTGGATGGCATCACCGACACAATGGACATGGGTTTGGGTGGACTCCGGGAGTTGGTGATGGACAGGGAGGCCTGGCGTGCTGCGATTCATAGGGTCGCAAAGAGTCGGATATGACTGAGCGACTGAACTGAACTTACATACAATAAAATGTATCCTCTTTTAAAGCACTTAGCTTAATGAGTTTTGACAAATACGTACAGTCGTATTCATCACCGTCACGATCAAAACATGGACTGTTTCCATCCCTCCCCAAACTTCCAAGTCAACTTTTTAGGTTGCTAATTGAAAGCAGGTGTTCTCCTCAATCAGGGAGAATGGTATCGATTTAACATTCTTCCTTTCTGGATCTTTATATTCATTCAGGATTGACGAAGATATCGTCGAAGACTCAAAGCGCCATCTTTGGTGAGTAATCTCCACAAGGTCAGGGAAGAAGCCTGGCTTTGCTCCCCAGAATCCCCCACCACCACCACCAAACCCCGGTGGAGTATCTGGCACCTGGTGATCTGTAGTAAATGGCTGTAAATGGATGATAAATGTATAGATTTGAGCTGAGATCAATTTAAAGATCAAAGTAGCTATGCATCACCTAAAAAGGCATTTTTTTTTTCTTTCAATGTGCCAGTGCAGACACAGAGGCTCAGAGAAGCAGGTAGAATTCTGACCATTATCTGCCTGACATCCAAGACTGTGCCTTTTACAAATCTCTGCCTCGCTGCCATCTCTCATCTCTGCAAATTCTGACAAGCGCCCCTCAGCCAGCTTGCTCCTGTTTTGCGGGCTCAGTCCCATGGATAATCACGTTACCAAGAAGCTTTCCTATTCCCGAGTTGCTTTGAGACCTCCTGGGCCGAGAGTCTTCGGTCTGGCAGTCACAGTGAGTTTCCATAATCTTAATGAAGAAGGGCCATTCCCTACCCCCTTGGCTCTAGGTCTTTAAACTCCTGAATTTTAATAACCAACTCCACTGATGATTTACAAATTTCAAGGCAGGAATTAGCAGAAAATTCCATATTTCATAGATGCTGAATCGGGCTATTATCTCCATGCAGCAGGTGCCAATTTCCTCTCAAATGGTGAAATGCCGTAATTATCAGTAGAATTCCATTCAAATTCTAAAAGCAGATAAATAACCAATGGGAATATCATTTATTCATTAGACTACGAAGAAAGGGGGAAATATTACCCTGTTCACAGCGGCAACAAGGTTATCTCTGCAAGGGGATGCCCAGTTCATGGATGCAGGCTGGGGGATTCTAGATTCATTAAGCTCTCGGGTCGGCAGGAGAGAGGAGCTCCTGTGAAACACCTGAGCGGACGAGATAATGTGCCGCTGATTGAGAGGCTACCGTGTGAGATGTGCTCGAGGATGGAAAGACACATATTAGAAATCACTGGAAAAATACCAAAGACTTCCTGCTCCCTGCCATATAGGTATCTCCCCAGAAGATATACTGGTATCTCCAACAAACTGAAGCTCAGAAAGTTTAAGTCAATTACCCAAGAACCCACAGCATGCAAGTGACAGATTTAGGTTGGCCGGTTTCCAAAGTCAATGTTCAGCCAGGGAGAGTCCTCAGCAGCGGCAAACCCTCAACATACATCATCCCTTTCCTGCCCATTTTGCCCTGGAGCTGGGCTTCTGAAAGTCCTGGACTGATTTCAGGATTCTCACCTGCCAGTGGAGACACCAGGTATGAGGCACGGCTGTGCGGATGAAGTTCACCCGGCCAGGGTGCACCACTAGACTTTTAAGCAGAAAGGTGGGACTGTGCCTGGGCACCCACGGGAAGGGGTGTTTCAGGTACAGAGTGTGGGCCGGGATGAGTGGACCAGAAGTGATCCCAGAGCTTTGCACAATGGGAGCGGGGAAGGAAGTTGATAGCACACACTGATGGGCGTGCATCAGACCTCACACATAGAGCTGCCTCTGTGCTGGGAAGGTGTCGTGTTGCAGGTGGTTCCAGGCCACGGGGAGAAGAGCAGCAGAAAGAAGCTCAGAGACGGGGATTCTTGGGGGAACCACCAGGCCAGCTCAGGGACCTGCAGCCTCAGAACAATCAGAGGGGCACCAAGGCAGCAGGCAAAGGTGTTTCCACCACCTCCTCCTTCCTGACCACCAGGACCTCTGCTGCCTTCTAGAAGCCCCTGAAGTGGGTGAGCAGGTGCTTGCCCCATGCAGCCCTCCATCTGGGGATCCCTCCTGATATGGATGGCTTCCCTTGTGTGAAGGAGCCAATGAAACCCTTGAAATACACAAATATTCCCGCAGAGCTCCTATCAGATGACTCCTTTGCTCACGGGAGTTTCGGCTTAGGAACTTATAATGTAAGAGGTCCTAACCAGTGTAAGTAACTATGCAAAATCAGTCTTTGTATCTGGGTTAGAATTCAAGGCCAGATATAATAGTTCCCACATATTGTGCACTTGGGAAAATTATAAAACCTCTCCAAACCTCAGTTTCCTTAGCCATACAATGACAGAAGTAAGTAATACAGGCTTCCCAGGTGGCCCAGTGTAAAGAATCCACCTGCAATGCAGGAGATGTAGGAGACCTGGGTTCGGTCCCCAGGTCAGGAAGATACCCTGGAGAAGGAAACGGCAACCCACTCCAGTATTCATTTTTGCCTGGAAAATCCCATGGACAGAGGAACCCAGCGGGCTACAGTCCACAGGGCTGCAAAGAGTTAGATGCGACTGAGCACAGAAGGAAGTGACTCAGCGCGTCAGTTATTGGGGGAAGTAAAATCTTCAGTATTCTTGCCTTGAAAACCCCATGAATGTATGAAAAGGCAAAAAGAACTAAAGAGCCTCTTGATGAAAGTGAAAGAGGAGAGTGAAAAAGTTGGCTTACAATTCAACATTCAAAAAATGAAGATCATGGCATCCGGTCCCATCACTTCATGGCAAATAGATGGGAAACAATGGAAACAATGAGAGACTTTATTTTGGTGGGCTCCAAAATCACTGCAAATGGTGATTGCAGCCATGAAATTAAAAGACGCTTGCTCCTTGGAAGGAAAGTTATGACCAACCTAGACAGCATCTTAAAAAGCAGAGACATTACTTTGCTGACAAAGGTCCATCTAGTCAAAGCTATGGTTTTTCCAGTGGTCATGTATGGATGTGAGAGCTGGACTATAAAGAAAGCTGAGTGCCAAAGAATTGATGCTTTTGAACTGTGGTGTTGGAGAAGACTCTTGAGAGTCCCTTGGACTGCAAGGAGATCCAACCAGTCCATCCTAAAGGAAATCAGTCCTGAATACTCATTGGAAGGACTGATGCTGAACAGAAGCTCTAATACTTTGGCCACCTGATGTGAAGAACTGACTCACTGGAAAAGACCCTGATGCTGGGAAAGATTGAAGGCAGGAGGAGAAGGGGATGACAGAGGATGAGATGGTTGGATGGCATCACCGACTCAATGGACGTGAGTTTGAGCAAGCTCCAGGAGTTGGTGATGGACAGGGAAGCCTGGCGTGCTGCAGTCCATGAGGTCACAAAGAGTCGGACACGACTGAGTGACTGAACTGAACTGAAATCTGCATGCTTGGCAAATGCTTGGAACACATACAGGACTTGAAGTCCATCATCCTCACCACTATTGTTTGCTGTAGTTTCTACTTTGTTACGCTTGTACCTGAGTCATGAAGTTGATAGAAAAAGGCTCAACGGACAGAGAAGCCTTGTAGCAGCCAGCATACACTATTGTTAATATTGTTGATGATATTAAAATATTTTCATGATTCTGTGTCATATGAGAAATAATCTTGTGTTATTGATTATGATACCTACAGTTAGTACTATTGCTAATATTATGCACTAGTTACGCTGTTGTTCAGTTGCTAATCTCTGCCCAACTCATTGCAACCGTGTGGACTATAGCCCGCCAGGCTCCTCTGTCCATGAGATTCCCCAGACAAGAATACTGGAGTGGGTTGCCATGCCCTCCTCCAGGGGGTCTTCCCAACCCAGGGACTGAAACCAAGTCTCTTACGACTCCTGCATTGGCACACAGTTTCTTTCTACCAGAGCCACCTGGGAAGCCCGTGAGACTTATCAGGCTTATTATAATAAAATAATGCTGGTGTTTGGGGCAAGAACAGACAGGGAGGCAGGAAGTGGCAGAGTCCTTTCTCTGGGCCTCCCTTCTCTGGACTCCAGGCTGTGGACGAGGACTTGCCCCTGGCTGACCCCAAGGCTATGGGGCTGCTCGACAACCAGGCCAGTGCAGAGTGGAGGACAGTGGGTCCAAGAAGCCATGGACCCAGCATGCTGGTGGGTTCCTTGGCAATGCGGGGGCTGTTGCCTAAGGCAGAGGAGCGGTGGGGGGGATGGTGGATAGCTGGAGGTGGGGGTGATATCCAAGGCCCTGTCGGGGGCAGGGGGTGGAGGGGAGGGGGTGGCACTCAGCAGTATTTAATTTAGAGAGGGCCAATCCCAGCTTGGTTCGTGAAAAGAAGGTCAGGCCTGACAAATCTGTTTGAATTCTCTGAATACCTCCCAGAATTGGGAGACAATGGTTCCATAATGGGCAATTTATCTGCATTTCAGGGAGGCCTCTGATCCAGTAGACAAAACCGATTGATTCTCAAAGGCCAATGTGGCACGTTAAGGCAGAGAAATTACACTGGGACCCAAGGAATTTAAATCAGAGAAACCTATTCCACCTGAAGAAAGGGGCTTATTTAAAATAATAATAATAATGTGAAGAAAATTTAAATAAAAAATGTTGGGAGAAGCAGGATTCAGGTTTGGTGAGAAGACAATAGGCCAGGAAGGCCCCACTTGTCCGTACTGGAGCCAAGCTCATGAGTGAAGCAGTGCAGTGAAGCGAGCCCCACCTGCAGCTAACCTGCGAAACCCAGCAGCCGCACCTGGCCAGGTGCCAGCCAATGGGCTGAGGACATGGAGACTGGAAACCTGCACCAGCCCTGATGCGGGAGAAGGTGGCTGGTGGTGCCACTTTGGGAAGCACAGACACCAAGCCAGGCACTGATGGCAGATGACCCACTGCTGGTCCTGACATGTGAGCAAGCCCCCAGGCGCGCCAATGGTTCTGCCACATGCCAGCTGTAGGTGGACCTCCAACTGCTTCTCTGAGTCTCTTTGTGTGGAAAATGGGGAGCATATTGTCACCCACGTGGGCTCAAGGGGGAGACCCACACAGAGGTCCGTGGTGATGGGGATTTTTCTTAAGGATCCAGGCAAGGGAGTTAATGATGCAAGAAACTGCCCTGGCAAGCTCAGTAACCAACGTGCTGTGTGCCTCTGCAATGGGTATCAGGCCTTCTAGAAGATGCTCCCAGTATCTCATTAGTTTTAGGGTCAGGGCTGCCCTCACACAGCACTGGTACCTCCTGAGCAAGAGTGTTGACCAGATTCGACTTCACCATTCAATATGGAATATTCTAATTGGGCAGCATTTGCACAGAGCCACCTCCCCACTTGTTGGCCTCCCCCATGCCCAGCCTATACGTGTTTGCTATCAGCACCATGTCAGGGATGTTCATTTCACTCCATGTATGTGGCGTGGATCATAGCAACTCCATGTGGATACCCAGTAGGGGCTGACTTTCCCAGACAGAATCACGATCAGGGTAGGAATGGACAACTTATATTTTCTCCAGGAAGGGGATGATCTCATGTACTTCAGTGGGCTCGTGTGAATGTTCAACAAGGTAAAGAACACAGAGCAGCTAGTACGGAGTGGAGCCAGGCACTTAATGAAAAGAAAGTGTTACTTGCTCAGTCGTCTCTGACTCTTTGCAACTCTATGGACTGTAGCCACCCAGGTTCCTCTGTCCATGAAAATCTTCAGGCAAGAATACTGGAGTAGGTTGTCATGCCCTTCTCCAGGGGATCTTCCCAACCCAGGGATTGAACCTGGGTCTCCCACACTGTGGGTGGATTCTTTACCATCTGAGCCCCTACCAGCAGGGTAGGTGCACAGAACGTGTCAGATCCTTTTCTTTCCTCTCACTTCCCATCATTCCACCTTGGGCTCTGTGTGATGGCAGAGGGAGGAAAGTACACCCCTATTTTTCAAACAAGAACAACTCTGACTTACTCCAAATATTCACCAGTCTCTCTAATCCTCACAGCCACCCCATGAGGATTGCTCTGGAGGGAGCCTAAGCTCAGAGAAGTCACATTCCTTCCCTATGCCCTCATGGCTAGGAACCAGGGGTTCCAGCTTCAACCCTTGTACTCTGACTCCAGAGTTTCTGCTGTAACCACCACATCGTCCTGCCTCCCTGAAGATGAAGACATGGAGACCCAGGGAGAGTCAGCATTCACCCTGCAGTGATGTTCTCACTTGCACTCGGCATTGCCTGACCAGACAGCAGTGACATCTGTGCCATGATTTCGCTGGGCCTGTTGGGTAGGCAAGGTTCCCAGCCAGCCTCTCTGACAAGCACCCTGGCAGAGGCCTTGTTTCGAGACTTTTTCCAGTCTCCAAGTCTTTGCTTAAGTCACTGATCCAGAGAACAGCTTCTGTCTAAATTAAATCAAGCCCTTCAGGAAATGACTTTATAAGCCTAAGAACACAATAGAAAGCACCATTTTCTGTCTCTCCACAACAGGATGTGAAAAAAGTGAAAATTGTTCAGTCATGTCTGACTCTGTGACCCCATGGACTGTAGTCCATGGAATTCTCCAGGTCAGAATACTGGAGTGGGTGGCCTTTCCCTTCTCCAGAGGATCTTCTCAACCCAGGGATCAAACCCAGGTCTCCCATATTTCAGGCAGATTCTTTACCAGCTGAGCCACAAGGGAAGCCCAAGAATCCTGGAGTGGCTAGCCTATCCCTTCTCCAGCAGATCTTCCCGACCCAGGAATTGAACTGGAATCTCCTGCATTGCAGGATTCTTTACCAACTGAGCCTTCAAGAAGATACAGGATAAAGCAGTCTATATGCATACACATGGACACAGCTGTGCACAGGAGTGCACACACACACACACATATACACAAGCAGCTTTGCTAACAGTGGGAACAATCAACCAACCCTTTTCCCCTCTGAATCTGGCCACTCCAAAACACTTTAGTAAGGAGGGCCTGATTTTAAAAATGGAAGCCACTGTGAAATACCTTCCTTGGTTTGAGTTCTTTTTTTCAATATTCATTTGTTTGGCTGTGCCTGGTCTCGGTCGTGGCATGCAGGATCTTTCATTGTGGCACACTGACTCTAGTTGTGGTTCACGGAATCTATAGTTGTGGTGTGCAGGCTTCAGAGTGTGCAGGCTCACTAATTGTGGGGCGTGGGCTTTAGTCGCCCAGTGATTGTGGGATCTTAGTTCCTTGAGCAAGGCTCTAACCTACGTTCCCTGCATTGCAAGGTGGAGTCTTAACTGCTGGACCAGCAGGGAAGTCCCTTGGCTTGAATTCTCTAAAGAGATGCCCATGTAGGAGAGGCTTTGCTATAGAGAAAGCAATAGAGCAAGATCCAGAATAGCACAAGACTTCTGCCTTGAGGTTCTTGGTGGGGCTGCTAACTGCCCCCCTATCTCCTCCATGGCTTCCTATGGGCCACCTGTTCAATGTCAAATTGAGGATCTTGGAAGCCACAGCTCAGACATCATCTAAACAAACTTCACAATGCAGACAAATGAGAAACTGGCCTCTGGTGGATGTTTGTCTCATAGTGGTTACGCTGTCATCTCAGGACACCCCCTTGAAGAAGATCCTGTGTGCTTCCTCCAGAACGCTGATGAATAATTGAGACAGGTAAACAGGTGAAGCAGGGAGGAGGGGTCCAGCCATTCGGCATGTGTGGAACTAGGGTACAAAAATGAGGTGCAAAGGTGAGGCTGAGTCTCCTGCCAGGGAGGCTGTCGGAGGGTAGCAAGTTAGTCCCCAGGGCTTTCATTCAACCACCACACCTGAGGATTTTCTGTGTGTGCCATGTGCTGTGGGTAGGGCAATGAACAGACAGAGACTCAGCCTTATGAGGAGGGAAACATCAAACAGATGATCAAAGGTATATACACTTACACCTGGAAATCAGTTCCACTGAGGAAAACATAGGGTGAAATAGGAGCTGATCACAGAGGAGCTGATGAGGCCTGGGAGGCAGAGGTCCTGGGAGATCCCTTGGAAGGAGTGTCATTTAAACTCATTGATGACTGGAAGTAAGACAGAAAAGGAGCATTCAAAGCATGTGGCAGTGTCCATGAAGCCGCAAGGTGGGAAAGAGCTATGAGTGTTTGAGAAAGTCCACAGCTGTGCAGTGACCTAAGATTCCACTCTGGAGGCTGACCCACAGACCTAAGTGCATGGTGGGGACTTTTGCCGAAGATTTCACCATCAAAGATGTATGCCAGGGACCAGACTGAGGCTCACGCAGATTGCACAACCATCTGTTGGCAAATCCCCCTTGATGCCCTGGGGACCCCAGGGCATGGGGATGGATGACCATGATGAGTCTAACAGTATCTGATTTTTCCATGGCAAGCATGTGCAGAACAACCCAGCAGAGCCCTTGACTAATGACTTTCAAATATAATTAAAAACATATTTCAATAGAAAGTGCATTGCCAAGTCTATACCAGCAGAGTGAAATTAACCTTCAAATGATACTGGAACAACAGTGAATCGCAAGGGTTTGTAAGAGATTAGATACACTGTAGCCTAATTATGTTACAATAACTCACCTCATTAATCTCCAAGGAAACAATAACCACAACAGCTAAATACTGTAATTAACAAACCCTATTTCAAACTTGATTTTAATTTTATAGGACTTGGTTATATTGTCCAATGTAATTGTGGAAAAGAGAATATCAGTAGAGCAACCTAGCTCTAGAAAAGCTCTTGTCTGACAGAGTGTAAAACCACAAATTTGTGATTCTACCAAGTCAGGCCTCTGGACCCCAGTCCATCCAGGAAGATGTTGATATACTGCATACTATCAAGATCTAGATGCACCCTCCCCCAAAAGAGGGAGTAAAATCAAATCTGCATTTGTCTTTCTAGAAGTAGGGAATCTTGCCCTTGGTCTTCTGCTTGAAACCTGTTCATGTTGAGATGTTCCAGCAGCTGGCCCTTTGCTAAGTTATCATGCGAAAGACTGTGACAGGCCAGACAATCAAGGACATAACAATTGAGAGTGGGCAGATAATAAAGAAGAAAAATGGCATGATCGTCTCAACAGATGCAGAAAAAGCATTTACCAAACCCAACAACTTTTCATGATAAAAATGCTCAATGGTCTAGGAATAGAAAGGAAAGTCCTCACACTGATAAAGGGAATCTACAGAAAATCCACAGCTAAACATCACAGTTGATGGAGAAAGACAATGTTTTCTCCCTAAGATCAGGAACAAGACAAGACGTCTGCTCATGTCACTTCTATTCAGTGTTACACTGCAGGCTCTAGACAGAGCATTTAGGCAAGAAAAAGAAACAGAAAGCATCACGTTGGGAAGGAAGAAGAACTATCTTTCTTTGCAAATGAGAAGATCTTGTATATTTGCAAATGAGAGAAGCGTAGGGAATACACACACACGCGCACACGTGCGCGCGCGTGACAATGAGAACACCCAAGTTCAACAAGGTTGCATGATACAAGAGCAATTTTCCAACAGAAAAAAAAAAAGGCTGTATTTTTTGGCACTAGCAATGAACAACCTGGAAATGAAATTAAGAACGCTTCTATTACAATAGCATCAAAAATAATAAAATACTTAGCAATAAATTTAAGTGAAAAATGTTTACATTGAAAACTATAAGACATTGTTGAAAGATACTTGAAAATACCCACAAAAACGAAAAGACATTCCATGTTCATGAATCAGAACACTTAGTACTTTCAAGATGAAAATACCCTCCAAAATGACCTAGACAATCAACACAATTCCTATCAAATCTCCAGAAGCTTTTTTCTTTTCAGAAATTGACAAACCGATCCCAAAATTCATAGAGAAATACAAGGGACTGAGAACAGCTAAAACAATCTTGGAAATAAAGAACAAAGTTGGAGGACTGACACCCCCAATTCTGAATCTTTCTACAAAGCTACAGTAATTAAGACAGTGTGGCACTGGCATAAAGATCAAGATACAGAGATCAGTGGACTAGAACTGAGAATCCATAAGTGAACCCTTATGGTTACGATCAATTGATTTTTGACAAAAGCATCAAGAATCAATGGGGAAAGGATAGACCTGTCAATAAATTATGCTGAAACAACTGGATATTCAAATACAAAAGGATGAAGATGAACCTCCTTTCAAAATACATTTAAAAATTAACTAAAATCATAGACTGAAATTCAATAGCTAAAATTACAAAACTCATAGAAAAAAACACAGGAATAAATCTTCATGACCTTGGGTTAGGCAACACATTGTCAGATGCAGTTTTAATAAAAGCAAAAGCTACAAAAGAGAAAATATTAGGTATACAATATTGTAAATCAACTATACATCAATTAAAAAAAGAAAAGGTACATTTCAATTCACAGAAATTTTAAACTTTGTGGTAGAAATATCATCATGAAAGTGAAAAGACAACCCATAGAATGGGAGAAACTATTTGAAAATCATGATCAAATAAAGAACTGGTATTCAGAACATACGAAGAACTCTTACAACCCAATATTAAAAAGATAGATAGCCCAGTTTAAAAGTGGGAAAGAATCTGAATAGACATTCCTCAAAGAAGATATACAAGTGACCAATAAGAACACAAAAAAATGTCCAACGTCATTAGTCATTCAGAAAATGCAAATCAAAACCATGATGAGGTGCTACTTCACACTGACTAAAATGGATAGAATTTTTAAAGTCATCACAAGTGTTGGCAAAGATGTAGAAAAATTGGAACCCTCATTCAACACTGGATGGAAAGGGAATGTTAAACAATGCAGCCACTTTGGAAAACAATTTGGCAATTCCTCAAATTGTTTTTTAAAAAATAGAGTTACCATATGGTCTAGAAAATTCACTCCTAAATATACACCCAAGAGAAATAAAAACATGTGTCCATGCAAATATTTGCACACAAATGTTCATAGCAGAATAATTCTCCATAAAAACCAAAAAGTAGAAACAACCTAAATGCATATCAACCATAAATAGATGAAGTGTGGCATATCTATACAATGGAACTCTGTTCAGCAATAATAAGGAATGAAGAGACATGCTGTATCATGGAGAGGTCTTGAAAACATCAATATTGAGTGAAAGAAGCCAGTCATATTTGACCACATATTATATGATTCCATCTGTATGAAATATCCAGAATAGGCAACTTTATAGAGACAGAGAGGAGATCAGTGATGGCCCAGGGCCAGAAGGAAGTCAAAGCAGGAAACCAGGGCTTCCACTGGGCTCAGGGTTTCTTTGGGGTGTGGTGCTGGTGTTTAGTGGCTAACACATACCCAGCTCTTTTGTGGTCCTATGGACTTTAGACTGCCAGGCTCCTCTACCCTTGGGATTTCCCAGGTAAGAATACTGGAATGGGTTGCCATTTCTTCCTCTGAAGATCTTCCTGACCCAGGGATCAAACTCACGTCCCCTGTATTGGCAGGTGGATTCTTTACCACTGAGCAAGTCACTTATACAGATAATCTCATTCAAACCTAACAAAAGCCTTATGAATAAACGAATATTAACTTCCTTACATATATCATGGCCACAATGCCAGAATGTTTAACAGGTTTTTTTTTAACATTTTATTTATTTTTAATTGAAGGGTAATTGCTTTATAATATTGGTTTGATTTCTGCCATACAGCAACATGAATTAGCCATAAGTGTGCATATGTCCCCTCCCGCTTGAAGCTCCCTCCCACCTCTCACCCTTTCCCACCCCCTCCAGGTTGTTATAGAGCCCCAGTTTGAGTTCGCTGAGTCATACGGCAAATTCCTGTTGGCTATCTATTTCACATACGGTAGTGTACGTTCTTCCACGCTACACTCTCCATTCACCTCACCCTCTCCTTTCTCCTCCTGGCCCTTGTCCATAAGTCTGTCCTCTGTCTGTGTCTCCATCGCTGCCCTGCAAATAGGTTCCCCAGTACCATCTTTCTAGATTCCATATATATGCGCTAATATGCAATATTCATTTTTCTCTTTCTGACTTTTTCTTTGTTTTTCTCATTCTGTATAATAGGCTGTAGGTTCATCCACCCCATTAGAATTGAGTCAGATGTGTTCCTTTTCATGGCGGAGCACTATTCCACCGTATATATGCATCATGGCTTCTTTATCCATTCATCTGTTGTTGGACATCAAGGTTGCTTCTATGTCCTAGCTATTGCGACCAGCGCTGCAAAGAACACTGGGATACATGTATCTTCTTCAGTTTTGGTTTCATCAGGTTAAACACAGTTTGAACACAACATAAAAGCCAGGAGAGTCTCAATCAAAGCTCCATGCACTTCATAACTGTTCTTGATTTGGTTTCTGTGCCAGGTCTGTGTTTCACACTGGAGATAAAGAGGAACACACACAGTCTAGCCTTCATGGAGCTGCCTTTCAATGAGAGTTAGCTGACTGTAGTCACACTGATGCTATGTGACAACCCCATAACTCAGTGTCTTAAAAGCAGCACTCAGTTCTTCTCATATCTGTAGCTTGGCTGGACAGTGGCTGACCTAGGCTGGACTCTGTGGGATGTTCTACCTCAAACCACAGGTCTGGCTGGACCTGACTTCTCACTGCAGAGGGGGAGTCGCAAGTGCTCCACATGTGTTCTTAATAATGGCATTTGATTTGGTCTCTGCCCATCAAAATGGATGGCGTCTGGAGGGCCCAGGTTGAAATGACAGTAGCTATCCAAGGGGGACATGCCAATGGCAGAGGTTCATGAGGGTAAACTCAACTGTGGAAGAAGATGTCCATCCTACGTCTGTGTCACATTTCCTAACACCCAGAGCAAGTCACACGGCCAATTCCAAAGTCAAGGGGTGGGGAAGTCTACTCTCCCTATCATGAGTCCTTGGCTGCATCATGCCAGCCCTGTGGAGTAAAGCATTGTGATGAAGCATTCCGTCCACCACTGGGTGAGATTCACAGGCCTCAAACCAAGACCCCAGAATCTTCTACCTTCTAGAGTTTTCCATCTGTACAGATGATTGAAAATGTCTATTCATATCTAATACAATAGTTAGGAGGATCAAATAAACTACTGATTGTGAGAGGTTCTCTGAGTAGTAATTTTCTTGGCAAACATGAAGAATATTGTTAGTAGTAGTTACCAAAGACTTCCAAATTATTGGAAAGATTGCCTGGTGGAACTACTCAAACACAAACAGAAGTGCATAGATAAATGTGTAGAATAACCAAAATCCTTATTACCCAAGACATCCCTTTTGGAAACAACCGCAAGAAGAAATAGAGATAGTTTAAATTACTGTTATTGTTTTGAATTTCCGCTTTTCTACTGGACTCATGAAAGTCCTGGAAAAGTGGGTTATTTTACTGGACTCTTGGATTTTCTCAAAGAGAATAGTACCTCTAAGAATTGCTAATGGACAAACAAGAAAATAGACATGAGATCTGAGAAGGTAAGAGTTTCTGCTGCTGATACAGCTTCTGGTGCCAAGATGAATTCCTAAGAACATTCTGGTGCCAAGGGAAGAACCGTATCAGAAGAGAACAAATCTCAGCTCCCGTGCTGGGAGGCAGGCTACTCAGTGAAAAGGGGCATGGACTTTTGGGGGCCAGAGAGCCCTGAGTTTGAATCTAAGTTCTGCCACTGAACAGTTGGGTGATCTTGAGCAAGTTACCAAGCCTCCCTGAACCTCAGCTTCTTCATATCAAAAAAATTAGCCCAAGGGACTTCCCTGGTGGTTCAGTGGTTAAAAATCCGTCTGCCAATGCAGGGGACACAGGTTCAGTCCCCGGTCCGGGAAGATCCCATATGCTGCAGGGCAACTAAGTCCATGTGCCTCAACTTCCGAGCCCGTGCTCTGGAGCTTGTAAGCCGCGACTCCTGAAGCCTGCATTCTCTAGAGCCCATGCCCACAGCAAGAGAGGCCACCAGACTGAGAAGCCTGCGCACCATGACTAGAGAAAGCCTGAACAGTGATGAAGACCCAATGCAGTCAAAAACAAACAAAAATTTTAAAAATTAGCCCTATGATAGTACCCACGTTAGAGGACTCATTTAAAACTTAAAAGAGGTAACACGTGAAGTGCTTAATGTAGTCCCTGGCATAAAGTATTTGCTAAATTAATGCCAAACATCATCACTGGCAATTTAAAAATATAATGCTTATTCCTGGCTCTGCCCACTGTATGAGATTTTTATGAGGAACAAATGAGAGAATTATTAGGAAGATGCTTTATAAGCTATGAGAAACTATAATAGACAAATAGTCCTAGGTTTTTAGAGTACTTAAGTGGCCTTGGCAGCCTGAACTCAATAAATATGTGTTAAAGGAATAACAAGTCAGTGAATGAAATCAAGCCCCTTTCTTTTGAGGATTGCCTCAGATCAAAGGAAGGCCTGGTAACCAGCATTTCCCACTCACAGCCATGGGCGTCTACTGTAGACATAGATATCTCAAAGACTCTCACCCTTAGTATGATACCCGTTTTTCTGAGAAACTCATCACAGAGAAGGGAAAGCCTTTAGCCTTCATGCCTTGACCTAGAAGAGATAGCTCAGAGATTATTTTTGTGGAAAAGAAGAAAGGTCACATTTCATAATTCTGTGTTCCCATACCTGAGCACTAGCAAGAGAAAAAGAGAAATCTGTCAAGTGGACTTTTCCGCTTACAGAACCATAATAAGTCTAAAGAGTTTGCATGATGCATTGGTATCCCCTTGAAGAAGATATTCTGAGTTTGAGATGCGCTATAAATATCCTTCAATGTGGTATATGTCGGCGGGAATGTTCCCATCCTTGGGTAGGCATGGGCAATCCACAACAGGGACAGAGGTAAGTTATGGCAGGGAGCACATTTAGTAATCTAATCACTCAGCAGATACTCACGATATACAGTTTAATCGTCCACAAGGTATAGTTTCTCTGTAATTGAATTAGATTTGGAAACAAGGCAAGCCTGATTTATAGCGCTGTTAAAACACACACACACACACAGAGAGACAACAGGGTATGTTTTCTTGTTTGTCACAATAATCCAATGGTTAGTTTTAATGTGTTACCAAGGGGTGAGCCAAAACGGATAAAGGTAAGGCACTTAGGGTTCGCTGCACAAACAGGCTGCGTGAGCTAAAGACTGGAGAAGCAGGGGAAGTTATCCTTCTCGTTCATGTTCACTTAAGGCAGATGTTCTATTTTACTTTAATCTGCTTCAGGCTTATTCAGCTAAACATAATTTGAACTATAGTTACTCATTCATCCAACAGACACATGAGCATTGACTGCTTTCTGCTGTACATGGTGCTGAAGGTACTGAGATGTGCGCTAGTTATGTGGCCTTGGGCTAAGCCTCAGTTCTCATGTCTGTAGAGACAATGATGGTTTCCCTCTCGTGGAGCTGCCATGATGATTGTGATAAGTCACTTACTGTAATATATATAATACAGCATCGCCACCACCACTACCATCATCATCATCGTTACGGATTTTGCTATTATTTCCTTGCCTGCAAAGAATTTACAGTCTTGCAGAAATGACAAGCCAAGACTGTTTCTAAACAATGTGAAAAAGGCCGACATATCTATTATCTGTTATTTATTGCCACCACAATGCTATGTAATAAACACCACAATCTCTGTGACATTCAACTGTTAGGGTTTACTACTTATACATCTGAGGGCCACTAGGCGTTGACCAGATGACTTTGCCTGCTCTCATGGATTGGTTCATGTGCCTGGGGTTGGTCAATTTTTGGTCTGTCAATGCTGTCCTAAGCTGGGTGTGACTCTATTCCACGACCTTCATACCTACTTCTTGTAACCAGGCTCTGGTCCAGACATGTTCTTCACATGGTGATGGCAACCGTTCAAAGTTGAACCAAAACATGCAGAACCTTTTGAAGTCTAGTCTCAGAATCAGGACTCCATCCTTTCTGCAGGCCAAAGCAGGCAAGTCACATGGCTGCACCCAGATTCAGGGTAGAAAGGGACTGCAGAGTTACACAGCAAAAGGCATGGATGGAGAGAAGGGTGACCAACTAGGGATATTGGAGCAGTTTATCCCACGTATGTCTACTGAGAGCTGCTGTGGAGATAAAAGACAGTCCCTAGCGCCACTGTCAAGAGAGAGTTCAAGGGACTTCCCTGGTGGTCCAGTGGTTAAGAATCCACGTTGTGAGGCAGAGGACACAGGTTCAGCCCCTGGCCGGGGAACTAAGATCCCACATGCCACAGAGCAACTGAGCCCATGTGCCACAACTATTGAAGCCCACCGGCTCTGGGGCCTGAACATCACAACTAGAGAGCCCGCACCCTGTGACGAAAGATCCTGCGTGACTCAACAAAGATCTTGTGTGCTGCAACTAAGACCCAAGCAACTAAATAAATAAATAGCATGTGTTTTGTTTTGTTTGTTTGTTTTTTAAAGAGACAGAGGGCTCAAAGAAGGCTCTGAGCTGAGAGGTAAGAGTTCACATGGGTGTAAAATCTCCTCAGACCACCCTGGTGAATTTCCAGGTACCATAAACTGGAGATTGGTTTTCTTTCTTTACCTCCTAAATAGTTAAAGAGCTCAGAGTGAGCTTCTTGAAATGCTGAATGTGACAGCAGACCTGAGCTCTGTCAGAGCATCTCCCACACCCCCTCCAGAGAGGTCACTGAAGGGCACAGCTAATCCATCACAAAGTGGACCTTCTGGGCATCCCCCTGGACTTCTAATAAGGAGGTCAGCACCACTGGAGCTTTTGGTACCGCATCTAAAACAGAGACACACCGTCCTAGTTCACTGCCCAGTGGTCGAGCCCTCAGAGTTCCAGCCCTTAGTGACTTAGGTGCAATGGGGCCATTTGTCAGGTGACAGGGACCGGGGTCTCAGTGAGTCTCTCTGTGATGCTGTGCACACACTGAGACCATGAGGAAGCAGAGCAAGAGTTTACCTATAAAGTCTCACACAGCTGAGCGGACAGGATTCCTCACAGCTTCGCATAGAGCGCACCTTCAAAAAGAATTGAAAAGCTAGAATTTTCCAGATCAACCAGTGTCAGCTTTTTGAACCTTAAGAGAGGCAGCTTTTGGAGAAGGAGGCACCCTCCCTGGAAACACAGAGGGAGCAGGATGAGGAAATCAGGGGACCAAAGCCCACATTAGCTCAGATGAGGAAAGCACTGTTTATTTCAAAAACAGCAGGAGTGAAACAAGAGTGGGTTCTACAGGGGACTTCCTCGGTGCTCCAGTGGCTAAGATTCCATGCTCCAGTGATCAACCTGGGGTCAATCCCTGGTCAGGGAACTAGATCCAACATGTCACAACTAAGAGTTTGAATGCCGCAACTAGGACCAGTGCGGCCAAATAAACAAATATTAAAAAAAAAAAAAAAAAAAGAGTAGGCTCCACCAACCATTACAGTTTAAAGGGCAAGGAGGGCCCCCTTCATCTCCTCTGTGCTTAGACCCCTGGCTCACTTCCTTGCCTTGCTCCTTCTCTGTCCTCACTCCCTCAACGTTTACCAAGGATCCATCCATAACAGAGTATATCAGTTAAGGATACTTTGGGCCTTGGGTAACAGTAGAATTAACTCCACATGGTTTGAAAGTGAAAGTGTTAGTCACTCTGTCGTGTCTGACTCTTTGCAAACCCATGGATTGTAGCCTGTCAGGCTTCTCTGTCCATGAAATACTCCAGGCAAGGATACTGGAGTGGGTTTCCATTCGCTTCTCCAGGGGATCTTCCCGACCTAGGGATTGAACCCAGGTCTCCTGCATTGCAGGTAGATTCTTTACCATCTAAGCCATCAGATAAAAAACTTACAATGACATACGAGAAGAAATCCAGAGGCAAGTTGGTTCAGGGTTGGTTAATTTAACTGCACAGAAGCTTTGATTTCCCCTCTAAAACCAGGAAAAACTTTCCCCACTCCCCTGATCCAGCAGACTTCGTTACCTCTCATTGGCCAGGATAAAGTCACAGCCACCATTCTTAAATGGGCCACTAATATTCATTACAAGGATTGTCTTAGAGACTAATCAAGATACCTCCTTGAGCGGGGGGCTGCCCTGCCTCCCCCGAAGAACATGACTGCTCACTACTTTAAAACAATAGGAATTCTGCAGTGTGGAAACACCAGGGGGAAAGCAGTTGGGTAGATAGTCAAGCACAAAGGAGTGTGAAGAAGGTCTGGAAATTTAGACCAGAAGGAGTCAGGGCAATTTCTTTAGATAAGTAACCACTGGCTTTCTTGAAGCCAGATGACCTGGTTAAAATTCTCCCTCTGCTATTTAGGAACTATGTGGTTTGGGGCGATTTATCTGCGTCTCCATTTCCTAACCTATGGAATAGGGCCAATAATGTCTAACTCCCTGGTTGTTATGAGATAATACTCCATGAAGACTCCTTGGGCACTGACATGATCATTAGCAGTGCAACTGTGTGTGCTCAGTCACTAAGTCATGTCCGACTCTTTGTGACCCCATGGATTAGAGCCCTCCAGGCTCCTCTGTCCATGGGAGTCTCCAGGCAAGAATACTGGTGTGGGTAGCCATTCCCTTCTCCAGGGCATCTTCCTGATCCAGGGATTGAACCTGCATCTCCAGCATCTCCTGCATTGGCAGGCAGATTCTTTACCGCTGAACCACTTGGGAAGCCTGACCATTAGCTGAGAGGCTCCCAAACGCCCTGCTTCCTCTTCTCTCATGATAGGAAGTCATCATCATGGGTATAAGCCAGCATCTGGAACCAGACAGGGCTGGGCTCAGTAAGTGGTGCTGCCGGTACCCGTCACATAATGTCAACCAACCGCTAGCACCCATGTGCAAGACGGTGTAACACTGTTCCTAATCTCATGGAAAGCGGTTGTGAGAATCGAGTGAGATGCTGATGATAAAGGATTTAGCCAGTGCCCAGTCTTGAATAAGCACTCAGGAAACAATATCTCTTACTATTACTGTTGCTGTTGTCATCGCCATTATTATAGTCATCATCGACATCATCACCCCCTGAACGTCTCCAACACGCCAGGTACTAGGTCCTGTAGATACACATGGACTTACAGATTCACAGCAACATTTTGCAAGAAAAAAATTTAACCACCTACCACCTTTTGATGCATCCTCATTTGTGTGGAGGCAAAGACCAAAAAGGCTTCCCTGGTGGCTCAGCTGGTAAAGAATCCACCTGCAATGCAGGAGACCTGGGTTTGATCTCTGGCTCAGGAAGATCCCCTGGAGAAGGCAAGGGCAACCTACTCCAGTATTCTTGCCTGGAGAATCCCCTTGGACAGAGGAGCCTGATGGGCTACAGTCCACGGGGTCACAAAGAGTCGGACACAACTGACCACAAAGACCAAAAAAATCCTCGTTATGGCCTTTAAGGCCCTGTAAGGTTCAGTTCCAGTTTACCTCCCCAGACTTAGCTCACCTAGAACTTCAATGAACACCTTTCTATCTCTCTGACCTGCCATCCAGCCATAAGGCCCTTTTCCATGCTGCTCTTTCTCTGTTAGTTAACAAGTCCTCCTTCTTCAAATATAACCCCAATGTCACTTTGCAAGGGAGTCTTTCTGATGCAGAGACCACTTCCTTTGGGATATATTTTCAGCAGAGAGAGGGTGTCCTGAGTGGATAAGAGCATGAACTTTGAATCTAGACTGTGAGGGTGTAGATCCCAGCTTCATTATGTAGCTGTATGACCGTAAAGAAGGCTAAACGCCAGAGAATTGGTGCTTTCCAACTGTGGTGCTGGAGAAGACCCTTGAAAGCCCTGTGGACTGCAAGGAGATCAAACCAGTCAATCTTAAAGGAAATCAACCCTGAATATTCATTGGAAGGACTGATGCTGAAGCTGAAACTCCAATACTTTGGCCACCTGATGTGAACTGACTCGTTGGAAAAGACCCTGATCCTGGAAGAGATTGACGGCAAAAGGAGAAGGGGGTGACAAGGATAAGATGGTTAGACAGCATCACCAACTCAGTGGACATGCATTTGAGCAAACACTGGGAGACAGTGAAGGACAGGGAAGCCTGGTGTGCTGCAGTCCATGGGGTCGCAGAGAGTCAGACAGGACTTAGTGACTGAACAACAACAACATGACCTTGGATGACTTAACCTCTCTGAGCCTCAGTCTTCCCATCCATACAATGTAGATATTAACAGTAATAAATAAGGATACCTGCTCTGGAGGTCTACTGTGAAGATTAAATGAGTTACTATTATTAAAGTTCTCAAAATAGTGTCAGGCATGGTAAGGGCTATGTAAGTGTTTACTAAATCAAATTAATAAACTGTCCCTTGCCTCCAGAGAATCTCTCTTACTCTGCAATTATGCACTCATTTCCATGATAATTTGATTACTCACTCTCTCCCCTTCAAGATCAAATGATCCAGGAGTCCAGGGGCATGTCTCCTGTGCCCCTCAACTGCACCCCAGTTCCAGGAACAAGACCTGGTACAGGATGGGTTCACAATAAATATGTATTCGATTAATGAAGGAAAACTTAACACACACCATACATCAATATTTTCCCTGCATCTGCCAAGACAGAGAGGCCTCTCTAGTCTCTTCTGACCTTCCCAGGTCTTGTAAAGGAAGCAACAGCCCTTCCCTGCTTGATGCACTAATGCAACCACTGCCAATGAGCCCACAAATCCTGGGGGTCCCCAGGGACACAGAGCCAGTAATGGGCTCCATATTGTTTCAGATATTCCAGACCACGCAGCGATCGTGTCTCAGATAATGCAAGCATGGTTAACCCCAAATCCCTCCACTCACTCCAACGCGCAGAACTCTTTAAAACATCCTGCGCCCCAAGCCTCCCCACCACAGCCCATGCAGGATGGGAGCCTTAATCAGAGAAGAAAAGATTAATTAGGAAGTGCCTCAAGAGCACCTGTATGCCAGGCCTGCCATGCGTATAATACAGGCAATTAGAGCTACATTGTAACCTGTGTTGTCTCAGCAGCCGCAGCAGCCCCAGCAAAGCCATTCCTCCCCTTCTTTGGGCCTGCAGCCTCGGAAGGCCAGAAAGCAGACAGAGGAAGGGGCCCTGTCAAGGGCACCAGCAGAAGAAGTTGGCCATCCCCACACCCGACATACAGACCAGTGGAAGCCACAGAAAAAAGCACAGATGCCAAACCTCACTCTAACCCTTACACGCTGTGTGACACTGGGCTCAGTTCCCTCATCAGTCAATTGGCAGAATAGGACCAGATCAACAGTCATCTAATCATTAATTCTAAACTCACGAAGCTCCAATACTTTGGCCACCTGAGCCAATTCACTGGAAAAGACCCTGATGCTGGGAAAGATTGAGAGCAGGAGTAGAAGGGGACCACAGAGGATGAGATGGTCAGATGGCATCATTGACTCAATGGACATGAGTTTAAGCAAACTCTGGGAGACGGTGAAGGACAGGGAAGCCTGTCATGCTGCAGTTCATGGGGTCTCAAAAAGCCGGACACAACTTAGCAACTGAACAACATGAGTTGCTGAAAATAGACAACATGAGAATAGACAGTTCCTGGGAGCTTACAGTCTCTCACATGTATCTTCAGATACATGGATGATGCCTCTGTCAGCCCACATTACCCAAAGCCAGCAATGTGCCAGGAGCTGACCAAGGTTCTGAAGAGTCATTGTCA
The DNA here is from genome assembly GCF_002263795.3 of Bos taurus. Taxonomy (NCBI): domain Eukaryota; kingdom Metazoa; phylum Chordata; class Mammalia; order Artiodactyla; family Bovidae; genus Bos; species Bos taurus. The sequence goes on along the minus strand of NC_037352.1, from coordinate 4,652,562 downwards.
GCTAAACGAGATCACTGCCTTCCAGTGGATTCAAACAGGCTCCAGTTAGAGACCCAGAGTCTCTGGGACAAGGGCCCCAACCTCTTAGGTGCTTGTCAGCAATTCCGACTTTGCAAGGCTGATATAAAGAATGAAGGAAATGATGTATAAAAGGAAACCAACCCACGGTATAGGCTTCATAAGTGGAGTGATTAGTTTGAGGGCCTCCTTATGTGAATGTTATATATGTACAGTGAGACAGCAGCTGTCAGGGAGATTTCAGCTCCAGAGTGAAGGAGACAAGGTTTCCCTTCAGGAGAAGGCAGCGGGAAGGTTACCTGACATGACCCGCTAATGAGGCTGGCTGTTAAACAGGAATGTCGGGAGGGGACCTGGGAGGATGAGAACAGGAGATGGATTCATGCTGTGATTGACATTCACAGGCCAGGAGCCGCCATTTGTCTTCCTAGAGACACCTGGGGAAGGTTGAGGGAAATGAACGATAACACCTCCCACTACAAGAATCTCTTTTAAATCCTCATTACTCTGCCAGTGGACGTCGCCAGCTTGGTTCATCTCCATTAAGTTCACTCTCACTCATTGAAGGGCAGAAGGGCCAGCCCTCCCTCTTCTGGAAAGGACACTGTGGAGCCGTTTTGCACGGGACTCTGAGCTGGTGCCCACAGCACCCTGGGCCCTCTTCTCTCCAGACCCTGATCCCGCTGAGCCATAAAATCACATTTTCCAACATGTCTCTTGCTGGAGACTGATCCACAGATATGCACTCATCAAAGTTTTTTGGGTTGCACGTGACAGAAACTCAACTTGAACAAAGTTAAACAAAAGTAGAATGTGTTGACTCATGGAATTCTTTATGGGGCTGAAGACCCAAACTCTGGGTGGGAGAAGAATTCAGCCCGATGTCAGAAGCAAATTTTAAGTAAGGGGCTCAAAGAGTACCAAGGTGCCGCCATGACTGTGCCCTCTCTCTGGCTCTCATATATTCTTCTACGTGAAAGTGAGGGTCTGTTCTCAATCATGACAGACTTGTTTATTTGAAACGCTGGAAGCTCTCAAGCTGCTCATCTCACATATTCTTCTTTCAGAGAGAACTGACCCTCTCTCAAATCCAGTCTGTATATATATATATATATATATATATATATTCCAGACTTTTAGCAGTCCAACCTGCATCAGATATACCACTGGACCGAGCAATAGCAGGTACTGTGTGTGTGAAGAGGGGATAAACATGTGCCTGTGTGTGTGTCGATCGGAGGTGTTTGTGAAATATGTTGATTCTGGAGAATAAGCATTTGGAGTGGCTGGGGCATCAGTTTCTTAAAGCGCTAGGATGCTACCTCCCTCAGAATGGCAGGTGCAAAGGAATCGAACTAGATGAAAGGCACAGATTAAGCTGGAGGCAGCTGGGTCTAGTAGTGGCTTGAAATGAAAAACTAAGTGTCTGTGAAGATTCTTCTCGCCTGCCCCACTGCTTGAGAGAGAAGCTGAGTCTTTTATTAGACTCTCAAAAGAATTGCTCTATATGGAAGTTTAGGACTTGTGGCGTATGTGACAGGAGGCATTGTCTCTTTCTGTCCTTCATCTCCAGTATCTAGGACAGTGCCTGATGCTCCATCTGCTCATACATATTTTTATTGGCGTATCGTTGATTTACAGTGTTGTGTTAACTTTATGTGTATAGCAAAGTGATTCAGTTATACATATATTTTTCAGCTTATTTGTCATTATAGGTTATTATTAGATATTGACTACAGTTCCCTGTGCTGTACAGTAAATCCTTGTTGTTTATGTTATATATGATACTGTATTGTTTTATATTACTTTATATAATATATATATATATAATTTATAATATTTAATATTATGTATATTTTTATATATGGTAGTGTATCTGTTAATCTCATGCTCCTAATTTACCCCCCTATTTCCCCTTTGGTAACATAGGCTTCTTTTCTATGTCTGTGAGTCTGTTCCTGTTTTGTATATGGATTCATTTGTATCACATTTTAGATTCCACATATAAGTGATGTCATATATTTGTCTTTCTCTGTCTAACTTACTTCACTTAATATGATGACCTCTAGGTCCACTCAGGGCTTCTCAGGTGGTTCAGTGGTAAAGAATCCACCTCCTAACACAGGAGACATAGGAGACCTGCGATCGATCATTGGGTTGGAAAGATCCCCTGGAGGAGGAAACGGCAACCCACTCCAGTATTCTTGCCTGGAGAACCCATGGACAGAGGAGCCTGGTGGGCTACAGTCCACGGGGTCCCAAAGACTGAGCAACTGAGGACACTGACTGAGCACGCACACACGTCCATTTATGTTGCTGTGAAAGTCAATATGTATATGTATATATATTGAAAAGCAGAGACATTCCTTTGCCAACAAAGGTCCGTCTAGTCAAGGCTATGGTTTTTCCAAAGGTCATGTATGGATGTGAGAGTTGGACTGTGAAGAAAGCTGAGCGCTGAAAAATTGATGCTTTTGAACTGTGGTGTTGGAGAAGATTCTTGAGAGTCCCTTGGACTGCAAGGAGATCCAACCAGTCCATCCTGAAGGAGATAAGCCCTGGGATTTCTTTGAAAGGAATGATGCTAAAGCTGAAACTCCAGTACTTTGGCCACCTCATGCGAAGAGTTGACTCATTGGAAAAGACTCTGATGCTGGGAGGGATTGGGGGCAGGAGGAGAAGGGGACAACAGAGGATGAGATGGCTGGATGGCATCACCGACTCAATGGACATGAGTTTGCATGAACTCCGGGAGTTGGTGATGGACAGGGAGGCCTGGCGTGCTGCAATTCATGGGGTCGCAAAGAGTCAGACACAACTGAGCAACTGGACTGAACTGATATATATATTTGCTCATACAATTTTTAAAGGAATTAAGTTATAATGAATATATTGATACAAATGAAATCAGATGAATGAATGAAATCAGGCAAATTCAAGTTCAGGAGGAAATGCATGTCTCTCTTCATATACCCAGGTCCAATCTGACTAATTTAGGTTTTTAGGAAAGAAAAGATTCCAGAAGGAACCCAGAGAACAGGAAGCATAAGGATTGGTGAGCCTGGACAGCAAACTCCTTTATCCATCCCCACTTTCAACAACGACACAAAAAACAATAATAATTTTCCATGTGGCACTTTGGTTACTCTGATGAATTTACTTAATAATCCTTAAAAACTCCTCTGAGGTGTCTATCAGTGCCCCCACCTACAGACTGTAAAATTAATGCTTAGAAAAAGCATTCCCAAGGTCACAGATGGTATTAAGTAATAGACTTGGAATTTGATCCCAGGTCCACGTGGTTCCACTGGGTTTTGTTTTATTTTGTTTTTAACCCGGAAGATCTGCTTTCAGACACTGTTACAGACTCTGGTTTGGCTTTTTGTTCATGGAACACATTCTTTGAAACATAATTTTGAACTATAATTATAAATGCTCCTTCCTATACTTCCTTTCTAAGAAATACTTGTTGAGTGTCTTCTTATTACCAAGTATTGTGTCGTGTCCTTTACATGGGTCTTCTCAATCCTCGCAGGATCCCAATAAATTACCCATGTCTCTCCTGAGCAAGTGAAGAGGCTATTGATGTTCATAGAAGGTACAGTTTCTACCCAAGGATACAATGCTAGTGAACCAGAGAGCTGTGCTGAATGCCAGCTGTATCTTCCCTGGGGTGCTTAACAACTGTGCTTTTAAACACTGCGTTTGTAGCCAGTGTGTTGGGGGAAGGCATAATATTAGGCCTTCTCAGCTACTCCCCAGGAGCCTTGCACATGGCAGGCAGAGGTGTTAGCCATCCAGAAAGGACCCCACACTTGCTATAGTCACTAAACCACATGCAGGTTCAACTGCGTCTAGGAGGAGGGCACTGCCATTCACCATTGGAGGCGTGAGGTGCCCCAGCGTGGTGAGAAAGCACCCGCATGTCAAGGCCCTTACAAAACAACTGACTTGGAAAGTCAAACGCTGCTGAAGCAGCAATTACAGAAGCTCATCTCCTGAAACAGCTGCAGCGTAAGTTCCACGCGTGCACAGCAGAGCGGCCTGGTCCCCGCCTACCCCTCTCAGCTTAAACAGGGCTTGCTTGGTTCTGAGATGCTTCCAGGTGTGGGTGCCACTGTTGGGGAAGGAAAGTACCCCACGATGGGGTTCATGTTGCCTGGGAAGTGAAAGGTCTTAGAAAATCCAAAGCTTGATTCAGTGTGCTGGGTGTTACTCACATTTCACATGCCTGGACATCCCCCTTGTGGGCAAGCTAGTGGAGAGGGCAGAGAGAGGCTGCCTCACGTGTTCAGACAAATAATTGATTTTGCACACAGTGCTCGGTCTCTGCTCCCTGCTGAAAAGGGCCTGTGAACTGGGATGAGGGGAAGGAAAGATGCCAGCAACTTATGGGGTGGGGTTGGGGGAAGGAGGACCACACTCGAAATCCCACATCCTCCTAAACCAAGAATTTCCACACCCACGTGCCCCTGTTCCAACGATTCTTCCCCACTCTCATGGAACATTAAGCCCTTCCTGCAAATTCAAAAGGGATCCCTCTGGAGACAAATCAACCACTGAGGGAAAAAAAAAATAGCAAAACTCATTTCGTTTGGCAACCAATGCTTTAGGAAAGACATAAATATTGGATTTGCAACTTTATTTTCCTCCAGAGAGACACTCTGGAGAAAATTAAAACAATGCAAGATTTAATTATTAAAAGCCAAACATTCCTGTACATATTTTCTGGCCCAAAGTTTTAAAAACAAATTCCCAGAGAAAATACATTTTTAATGACCAACTCCCTCCTACTCAGGCTTTGTTTTCAATCATCTCTCCATCATGACTCACCGGGAGAGCACCAGGGAAATCAGAGGTCAGGCTTTCTGTTAAGGGAGAACCAGGATGGTGCTCGAAGGCTGGGGGCAACAGGCACCACGGTCTGGGCTGTAGTTCACCCCCATCTTCTCAGACAAACTATGTGTTTAAACTGACTGCATCTCTCACCTGTATATGTTTTATGCTTTTGTGTAAATTTCCAAGGAAGATATGAACATAAAGGGAAAAGGCAAGATGGTTTGTTATGCATTCAACAAACATTTTCTGGCTACCTACTGCGTTCCCACTCAACAGTTCTAAGCTCTTTGGAATTGTTGGTAAGTAAAACAAGGGTTCTCATTCCTTGCATTCCAGGGGAGTGATAAAGTGATTCTGTCCACCCCCCAAACCCCCACGTGCTTCAGCTCTTCCATTCCTTTGTTGGGATGGCCAGAGACCATAAAGTTAAGCCTCCTCTCCTGCTTGCCTCATTGCTTCATGACCTCACAATGACTGCCTTCTCTCCATTGTCTTTGAATGTTTTAACTTTGCTGCTAGTCAAAAAAGATGCATGTACTAATGTCAAACGTTTGCTCGTCACAGAGGTACCCAAGAGCTGAGATAACAAGGAAAACGTGAATTTACTGTTTCCGGTGATTCCACAAAGGATACAAGGCAGTAAGGGAGACGCCCTTCTAGGACACAGGTCAGTGGCTACAGGAGCGGAGAGATGTATCCTTACTCCACTGAAGAACTGTGACCTACTTCTCAGTGGTGGTTATACATTTGGGGTGCAAAGTGGACAAAAGTGGGCAAAAATAATGGGCTGAGAGAAGAGGGTCCTGGGGGGAAGAGGTGGTCCATGTATTGATACATCCTCTTGGAGAAGGAGCAGGTCCCACTGACTAATTCCTGTGACTTTTTTGGTTAAAGGACAACATTATCCCTAAGGAGTAGGAACTGAAATACGTCTTAGTCCTGATTCAAACTACTCCAGGATGTTCCCTGGTGGCTCAGTCTGTAAAGAATCAGCCTGAGATGCAAAAGGCCATCTGCCAGTGAAGGAGACCCAGGTTTGATCCCTGGGTTGGGAAGATTACTGGAAAAGGACATGGCAGCCTGCTCCAGTATGCTTGCCTGGGAAATCCCATGGACAGAGGAGCCTGGCAGACTATAGTCCAATGGGTTTCAAAGAGTTGGACACAACTTAGTGACTAAGCCACCATCACACAGGATGTCAAAAGTTCCCAACAACCAGTTGCTCAGGAGATCCTGGCACTGACCCAGCTTACCCTGTTACACTTGCTTCCACAGGCATTGCATGGCAATCGGGTGAAGGTGAGGAACCAGGGTCGGTTGCTGGTGCTGGCAGAGCCCCTCACAAAGGCAGACAGGGCCAGAGGAAGACTCGCCACCTAGGGATGTCTGAAAAGCTACCATCATTGGTACTTCCACTCAACTTGAGATGTGGTGCATTAAAGGCAACTTAAAATAACTTGAAGGGAGAAGGGTAAATAAACCAGGGATGATTTATCTCAGAGGAATAACGGTGTGACTGCTGAATAATTACATGCACCAATCTTTATTAGCATGCAAAGTAGCTGGGCCTGGTTGGCTCCCAGCACTGCTCAACGGACAAAAAGGCGAGAGAGCTGGGCACATGCTAATAAATCACACCCCACCCTCCCCGTGTGGCACGGAGACCCCCAGACCCCAGGGGCCTCTCCGAGTGTGATTCTTCTCTGGGAGATAAGCAGTGGGGGTTTCATTTCCACCTCCCAGTGATGGATTAGCCTCCAGAGTTCCTCTAGACAAGCATGGAGATGGTTTGGGCTTCTCTTTGCACAAGTTTGATCCAAATTCTTCCTGTCTCATCCAGCAGCTTCTGAAGCTGTCATGCATACCCAGTGATGGCTGGAGAACTAAACATACGGCACCTCTGCTCACTTCACATCATATCAGATGATCTTGGGAGATGGTCCTGGCTTGTCTCTACTGGCCCAGAAAGTGGCTTAAGGAGAAGGGACCTGCAAGGCTGGTTTCCTCTCTCCTGAAAAGTCTGTCCTAGCAAACTCAAGGGCACAAGTTGGCCCCTTTTACTCTCTGAAGATAGAACAGATTTGTGCTTCTGTGTACGGATTTGAGAGGGTTTAACCCAGATAATAACTACTCATTGGAAGGACTGATGCTGAAGCCAAAGCCCCAATACTTCGGTCATCTGATGCAAAGAGCCAACTCACTGGAAAAGACCTTGATGCTGGAAAAGATTAAGGGCAAAAGGATAAGAGAGTGGCAGAAGATGAGATGGTCGGGTAGCATCACTGACTCAATGGACATGAACTTGGGCAAACTCCAGGAGATAGTGAGGGAAAGGGAGGCCTGGAATGCTGCAGTCCAGGGGGTCGCAAAGTGTCAGACATGACTTGGCGACTGAACAACAACAAGCCAGACAGAATAATATTTCAAATCATGACAATTTAAATTTCTATATAATTTCAAGTTTCCCAGGCATCTTTCTAAGCTACATACACACACATTCCTGCATATATTCTATATACATACACACTTATTTGATACAACAACCCAATAAGGATTTGTACTATCCCCTTTCTTTGGATGAGAAGGCTGAGATTCAAAAGCTAAATAACTTCTTCCAGAGCTAAGCTGGAGTCCAAGTCCCAACATCCTGACTCCAGAGTCTATGTTCTTAACAACTTCACCAAATTGTCCAAGTTCTTACTTCATTTAAAATCTTAAAATAACTCTTTTTTAACTTTTTATTTTATATTGGGGGTGTGTGTATATATATATATATATATATATATATATATATGTGTGTGTGTGTGTGTGTGTGTGTGTGTATATATGTATGGTATAGCCAATTAATAATGCTGTGATAGTTTCAGGTAGATAGCAAAGCAACTCAGCCATACATATACATGTATCCATTCTCCCTCAAACTCCCTCCCATCCTGGCTGCCACCTAACACTGAGCAGAGTTCCCTGTGCTACACAGTAGGTCCTTGTTGGTTATCCACTTTAAATGCAGCAGTGTGTATATGTCAGTCCCAAATTCCCTACCTTCCCCCCATTCTTCCCCCGGGAACCGTAAGTTCTTTAAGTCCGTGAGTCTGTTTCTGTTCAAATAGCTCTTCATGACTAGTATAACAATGAACCGCTAACAAAGAGTACATGAAGGTGGCCTGAGACAGTTGACCCCTGGCTTCATTCCTGCCACTTTCCTCCTTGCTCTCTGGGCTCCCCATCCTGTCCTCCTGCTGACCCTTTAATGAAAGAAACTCCATCCTGGTCAGAAGCTGTGACCTTCTCCCTGGGCAGCCCTTCCCTGCCCTGTCTGCTTGGCCAACTCTTAAACACATTCTTCAAAAAGACTTGGTTTAAATGTCACCTCTTCCAGAAAGCCTTTCCCAAGGTCCCTCTGTCCCACACGTAGCTAGGTTATGTCTTATAGTATCCTATATAGTATCCTATATCCTATATAGTATCCTATATTCTGCTTTGATGACATGCAGAACCACTGCAAGGAAATAATCATAAGTCTGATTATTTTTTCCCCTGTCCCTCTCACACCCTGGACTGTAAATGCCATGAGTGCTGGTATGTCTTTCATCATTGTTGCCCTGGTACCTACACTGACTCTGGCACAGAGAAAACACAAAATAACTATTTACTGAATGTCCTAATAGAGGAACAACTTCAAGATACATCATGGCATACTGAAGCGCTCTGGAGTTTGTCAAACTGTAACAGACACAGTAAAACGGAAGTATCTTCCCTCTCCCCATATTCACAACCACCAGAACCAAAGATTTGGGCACCAGGAGTGTTATTTTAAAATGAGAGCAATTACTAAGTTCGGTCCCATAACACAAGCTCACTGCATGCCAGCCCCCTGAGTCATGTTCATGCATCAGCTCATTCTACCCCTCCAAAGTCCTATGAGGTCAACACCGTGTTACCCCCATTTCAGAGATGGGTTGACTAACACCCACAGTCTCACCCATCGCGTCATGGTTAACATACTATGGTCATAGAAGCTGGTTGTTAAAATAGATCTCAACCCTTGACAAAAGCAAGCAAGGAAACTCAGAACCCTCTCCAACCCCTGTTACCCTCCCGAGACGTTCAGGCACAATGGTTTGAACGCTCAGACATCTGCACAGCAATTAGTCTTTTGTTTCCTCACTAGTCAAGTAAGTGATGAGGACTTTCTACCGATTCTCCACATCCATCACAACCAATAACTATTCATGACCTTGATGGCAACCTAGATTTCTAGTCACTCAGTCAACACGTATCTATTAAGCTACTGCTCTTTGCCAAGCATTGTTCTAGACACTGAAAGAACAGCATCAGACAAAACAGGGGTCTCCTATAGCTTATGTTGTTTGAAAGGATTTATAGATTTCTCCGTCCATAAAAATTAGGAAGTTAAGGCTATTCAAAATTGGCATTCAAACCTAAGCTCCAGGAAGTCAGAAGTCACCTGGAAATCCTCCAGACAACCTATCTTTTGGTCATGCCACAGATAATATGTGCCTCTGGATGGATGGCCATCAAAGGATTCTCCACCTACTTGTACATTTAGGATGCTGGATGTCTGTAATCTCTACAATTCTGGCTACAGAGTGGTCTTTTCAGGCAAACTTAAGCATCACCATGTTTTCTCCAGTGAAGCCTCTCAACTTTACAAACACAATAAACTTTCACATGATTTCCTTTTGCAATTTTTTTATTACTTTTGGAAGCCAAGTTCTTCCCACATCCTATTTCAGCTCTAAGTGTGGAGAAGACACAGTGTCTGATGCTGACAGTACATGGTCTGGCAGGGCAGACAGACAATTAGCCAATAATGCAGTGCAAGAGACAGATCACACGAAGCCAAGATTGACTCGTTAGGATCTTCAACAATAAATAGAGTTTTCTGAGCCCTTTAGGGCAAGGAGGAAGGGAGATGAGAGGCAGTGAAAAGAAGAAAAGTCCAGATCAAGGGGACAGCATATTTGCAGCGAACAACTTGTTTCCGCCCCCCCGGTGTCATTCTCCGTTTGGGAGTTAGCAGCATTCTTTTACTTCCTTCCCTTGCCTACTCTCAGGCTCTGTGGGTTGGACCAAGCCCACCCTCAGCTCCTAGAGCGGGCATGCAGCCTATGACTGGCCACTGAACGTCTGGCTCACACGTGAGCATGGGGAACAAATGGGACCACAAGCAGGGTAAGTCTGAAGAATTCATCCAGAGTGCACTAAAGTCAAAGAGACAAAGACGAGGGTGGGCAAGAGATAAGGATGACTGACTGAAAAGTTCCACGTGCATCTAATGGGAGCCCCAGAAATGAATAAGGGCAGTAATAAAGAACAAGTGACAAGAAATCATTGTGGAGAATCTCCCAAAATTGAAGTAACCTGGGTCCTCTGAAAGTTGTAGTCAGGATAAATAAAATGCACATCTAGATGCCTCATACCGACATTGCATAAAACACAAAAAATAAAGAAAAATCTTAAAAGCTGACATAGGGAAAAGATTACTACCTACAAAGAAGTGACACTTAGAGTTGCAAAAAATAAAATAAAATAAAATAAAGCCATCCATAAGGAACACAAGTCAACAATATGCCAGGAGAAACTACTGAGAATCAGATCCATCTCACCATGATTTGGCAGTGAAGGCAACACAATTATGTTTTCAGGAACAGCAAGGTTGAGAGGGTTTATATCCACTAACCCTTGTTCTACAGAACTGTCAAAGGTGGACTTCAGAAAAAAGATAACAAATACAGAAGGACAGAAGAAACAAAGCTGAACCCAGAAACTGATCAAATATGTCGGCAATCTGTTTTAAGTGTTAACTACAAACAACTATTTTGAGAAAGATTAAGCTAAAAATTTTAATTAATAAAAACAGAATGGGGAATTCCCTGGTGGTCCAGTGGCTAGGGCTCTGAGTTTTCACTGCTGGGGCCCAGGTTCAGTCCCCAGTTGGGGAGCTAAGATCCTACAAGCAGCACGGCTCAACCAAGAACAGAACAAAAGAATGGAAAGATAATGCTTGGTAACATCCATGCGATGGAACCACTACGGGCTTTTCAGCCTCGACATTGCTGATATTTGGGTTGGATAATGCTGGTGGTGGAAGGCTGCTTTGTGCACTGGAGTACAACTGGCAGAACCCCTGGGCTCTACCCACTAGAGGCCAGTGGAACACTGCAGTGCCTAACTGACCAACTAAAACATCTCCAGACAGTGACAAGTGTTTTCCAGAGGGAAAAACTGTCCTCTGCTTAAGAACCACTACACTAACAAATCTGCCTGAAATATAGGAGACCCAGGTTTGACCCCTGGGTTGGGAAGACACTCTAGAGAAGGGAATGGCAACCCACTCTGGTATTCTTGCCTGGAGAATTCCATGGACAGAGAAGCCTGGTGGGCTACAGTCCACAGGGTTGCAGAGTCGGACATGGTTAAAGGGACTTAGCAGGCACGCGCGCACACGGTTCCATCCCCGGTCCAGGAAGGTCCCACATGCCACGGGGCAACTAACCCCTATGCCACAACTACTGAGGCTGTGTTCTGGATCATGCAAGACACAGCTACTGAAGCCCATGCACCCAGAGCCCATGCTCCACAAGAGAAGACATCACAGTGAGAAGCCTGAGCACTACAACTTAGAGTAGCCCCCGCACTTCACAACTAGAGAAAGCCTGTGTGCAGCACCAAAGACCAGTGCAATGAAAAATTAATCAATCAATTAATTTTTTTAAAAAAAGACAGCACTGTGTTCATGGTTTGGAAGATTTAATGTTATTAAAATGACTATTTTATCCAAAGTGATCTACAGACTCAGTGCAATACCTATCAAAATCCTAATAAGATTTTTTGCTTTCTGTCTCTATGGATTTGTCTAATTTGGACATTTCATATAAATGGAATCACACACTGTGTGACCTTTTGTGTCTGGCTTCTTTCACTTAGATGTATTCCTTCCATGGAGAAATAATTTCCTATTGTATGGATGTATCATATTTTGTCTACCCATCCATCAACTGATGGATATTTGGGTTGTTTCTACCTTTTAGCTATGGTGAAGAGAGCTTATTTAAATATTTATGTATGTTTTTAAAGTCCATTTTCAGATATTTGGGTTATATGCCCAAGAGTGGTATTTCCGGGTTGTAGGATATTTCTGTTAGATATATTTTTAAAATAAAATGTAAACTATAAGCACGTACACGCTAAAAACCAAAAATATGTACACTGAATGTCTAATTTTTTCAGTTCAGTTCAGTTCAGTTGCTCAGTTGTGTCCGACTCTTTGCATCCCCATGGACTACAGTACGCCAGGCTTCCCTGTCCATCACTAATGCTCGGAGTTTACTCAGACTCATGTCCATTGAGTCGGTGAGGCCATCCAACCATCATGTCACCCAACCATCTCATGCCCTGTTGTCCTCTTCTCCTCCTGCCTTCAATCTTTCCCAGCATCAGGGTTTTTCCAGTGAGTCAGCTCTTCGCATCAGGTGGCCAAAGCACTGGAGTTTCAGCTTCAACATCAGTCCTTTCAATGAATATTCAGAACTGATTTCCTTTAGGATGGTCTGGTTGGATCTCCTTGTTGTCCAAGGGACTCTCAAAAGTCTTCTCCAACCCCACAGTTCAAAAGCATCAATTCTTTGGCACTCAGCTTTCTTTATAGTCCAACTCTCACATCCATATATGACTACTGGAAAAACCAAAGCTTTGATTACTTGTACCTTTGTTGGCAAAGTAATGTCTCTGCTTTTTAATATGCTGTCTAGGTTGGTTATAACTTTTCTTCCAAGGAGCAAGCGTCTTTTAATTTCATGGCTGCAGTCACCATCTGCAGTGATTGAGGAAATCCTAAATTATTAAAATTGACAAGAGAAAATAGAAGAACTACAATGAGCCAGTAACTAAAAAAAAAAAAAAAAAAACCAGAATTGGTGACCAAAGTTGCTTTTCCTCTCCAAAATACTCACTCTAAAGGCAAAAAAGAAAAATACTAGAAAAATTTTATCAAATTTTCAAGTAACATATAATCTTTTGCCTTATATAAGTTTTCCAGAAAATATAAAAAGAAAAGTAACAAAATCAAACCAGGACAGTATAAGAAGAGAAAATTATAAGCTTTCTCACTTATTAGTGAAGATGTAAAAATCTCAAACACTATAAAGCTGGATCCATCAGGATCTAAAAATAATAGTACATCATAATCCAATAGGTTTATCCCTGAAATCCAATAATGGTTGAGAACCAGAATTCCTATTAAGGTAATGTACTACATTAAAAAATTAAGAAGACAGCATATAATAATAGATGCTGAACAAGTATTTTATCAAATTTAATACTCATTCATTATAAAAACTTAGCAAACTAAGTATAGTAGAGAATTTTTGTAGCCCAATAAGGTTACTTATCAAAACCCCCTGCAACAATCATGCCTCAAGGTAAAATTATAGATGGATTCTTACTACTGTCAGAAACAAGAAAAGAATCATCACTTTTATTCATCACTGTTCTCTTGATCTTCTAGCTAACAGAACAACAATACATGTGGCATCAATAAAGATAATAATAATATAATGCAGTAATTTGATAAATATTTAATATATTACGTTATGCACAACATCTATAGATTGGCAAAGCAGAGCCAAAACAGTCTTCACAAATGATACAGATAACACAAACAGAATATCCAAGACCTAGAATATCTACAACCAAGATATTAGCATTATAAATAATTTAGCAATATTTCTGGATAAAGATCAATATACAAAAAGCAATAGTATTGTTATATCCAGAACTGTGGTGCTGGCAAAGACATTGAGATCCCTTTGGACTGCAAGGAGATCAAACCAGTCAGTCCTAAAGGAAATCAACTCTGACTATTCTTTGGAAGGAATGATATTGAAGCTGAAGCTCCAATACTTTGGGCACCTGATTCAGTTCAGTTCAGTCATTCAGTCATGTCTGACTCTTTGCGACCCCATCAATCGCAGCACACCAGGCCTCCCTGTCCATCACCAACTCCCAGAGTTTACTCAAACTCATGTCCATTGAGTCAGTGATGCCATCCAGCCATCTCATCCTCTGTCATCCCCTTTTCCTCCTGCTCCCCCTCCCAATCCCTCCCAGCATCAGAGTTTTTTCCAATGAGTCCACTCTTCGCATGAGATGGCCAAAGTATTGGAGTTTCAGCTTTAGCATCATTCCTTCCAATGAACACCCAGGATGGATCTCCTTTAGAATAGACTGGTTGGATCTCCTTGCAGTCCAAGGGACTCTCAAGAGTCTTCTCCAACACCACAGTTCAAAAGCATCAATTCTTTGGCATTGAGCTTTCTTCACAGTCCAACTCTCACATTCATATACACCTGATATGAAGAGCTAATTCATTGGAAAAGACCCTGATGCTGGGAAAGATTGAGGGCAGAAGATGGGGGCGACAGAAGATAAGATGGTTGGATGACATCATCAACTCAATGGACATGAGTTTGAGCAAATTCTGGGAGGTAGTGAAGGACAGGGAAGCCTGGCGTGCTGCATTTCATGGGGTCACAAGAAGTCAGACACAACTTAGTGACTGAGTAACAACAGCAAATATCTGGAATAAAATAAACAGTTCAAACTTACATAATAAAAAATATTCCATTCACATGACATAAAAAAACCTCTAAGATACCAAGAAATAAATGTTCATATTATTTAAATTAAATATAAATATATGTTATATATACATATATAGAGAGAATTGATACATACATAATTTAAATATATAAACAACTTTGTGTGTGTGTGTGTGTGTGTGTGTGTATGTGTGTGTGCATGGGCCACATTGCTTCAGTCATGTCTGACTCTTTGTGACCCCATGGACTGTAGCCCCTCAGGCTCCTCTGTACCATGGCCTTCTCCAGGCAAGAATACTGGAGTGGGTTGCTATGCCCTCCTCCAGGGATATATATATATATATATATATATATATATATATATATACATATATTAAAAATATATATATGCATATATATACATACATATAATTTACAGACATGAAGGAAGGCCTCAAAAATAATGAGGCATATACAATATTCATATATAAGAAAATAATATCATAAAGATGTAAACTCTTCTCAGATAAATCTGTAAAATCAATGTCAGATCAGATCAGTGGCTCAGTCGTGTCCGACTCTTTGTGACCCCATGAATTGCAGCACGCCAGGCCTCCCTGTCCATCACCAACTCCCGGAGTTCACTCAGACTCACGCCCATCGAGTCAGTGATGCCATCCAGCCATCTCATCCTATGTCGTCCCATTCTCCTCCTGCCTCCAATCCCTCCCAGCATCAGAGTCTTTTCCAATGAGTCAACTCTTCGCATGAGGTGGCCAAAGTACTGGAGTTTCAGCTTCAGCATCATTCCTTCCAAAGAAATCCCAGGGCTTATCTCCTTCAGAATGGACTGGTTGGATCTCCTTGCAGTCCAAGGGACTCTCAAGAGTCTTCTCCAACACCACAGTTCAAAAGCATCAATTCTTCAGCGCTCAGCTTTCTTCACAGTCCAACTCTCACATCCATACATGACCACAGGAAAAACCATAGCCTTGACTAGACGAACCTTTGTTGGCAAAGTAATGTCTCTGCTTTTTCATATGCTATCTAGGTTGGTCATAACTTTCCTTCCAAGGAGTAAGCGTCTTTTAATTTCATGGCTGAAGTCACCATCTGTAGTGATTTTGGAGCCCAGAAACATAAAGTCGGACACTGTTTCCACTGTTTCCCCATCTCTTTCCCATGAAGTGGTGGGACCGGATGCCATGATCTTCGTTTTCTGAATGTTGAGCTTTAAGCCAACTTTTTCACTCTCCATTTTCATCAAGAGGCTTTATAAAAACTATAATAACTTTTCATCAAAATTTAACACACTGTTCTTTAAATTCAAATAGAGGTGCAAGAGACTAAAAATAGGGAAGACTTAGTTTTATTTATTTATTTTTTAAATTTTATTTTATTTTTAAACTTTACAATATTGTATTAGTTTTGCCAAATATCGAAATGAATCCGCCACAGGTATATATGTGTTCCCCATCCTGAACCCTCCTCCCTCCTCCCTCCCCATACCATCCCTCTGGGTCGTCCCAGTGTACCAGCCCCAAGCATCCAGTATCGTGCATCAAACCTGGACTGGCAACTCATTTCATACATGATATTATACATGTTTCAATGCCATTCTCCCAAATCTTCCCACCCTCTCCCTCTCCAACAGAGTCCATAAGACTGTTCTATACATCAGTGTCTCTTTTGCTGTCTCGTACACAGGGTTATTGTTACCATATTTCTAAATTCCATATATATGTGTTAGTATACCGTATTGGTGTTTTCCTTTCTGGCTTACTTCACTCTGTATAATAGGCTCCAGTTTCATCCACCTCATTAGAACTGGTTCAAATGTATTCTTTTTAATGGCTGAGTAATCCTCCATTGTGTATATGTACCACGGCTTTCTTATCCATTCATCTGCTGATGGACATCTAGGTTGCTTCCATGTCCTGGCTATTATAAACAGTGCTGCGATGAACATTGGGGTACACGTGTCTCTTTCCCTTCTGGTTTCCTTAGTGTGTATGCCCAGCAGTGGGATTGCTGGATCATAAGGCAGTTCTATTTCCAGTTTTTTAAGGAATCTCCACACTGTTCTCCATAGTGGCTGTACTAGTTTGCATTCCCACCAACAGTGTAAGAGGGTTCCCTTTTCTCCACACCCTCTCCAGCATTTCTTGCTTGTAGACTTTTGGATCGCAGCCATTCTGACTGGCGTGAAATGGTACCTCATAGTGGTTTTGATTTGCATTTCTCTGATAATGAGTGATGTTGAACATCTTTTCATGTGTTTGTTAGCCACCTGTATGTCTTCTTTGGAGAAATGTCTATTTAGTTCTTTGGCCCATTTTTTGATTGGGTCATTTATTTTTCTGGAGTTGAGCTGTAGGAGTTGCTTGTATATTTTTGAGATTAATCCTTTGTCAGTTGCTTCATTTGCTATTATTTTCTCCCATTCTGAAGGCTGCCTTTTCACCTTGCTAATAGTTTCCTTTGATGTGCAGAAGCTTTTAAGTTTAATTAGGTCCCATTTGTTTATTTTTGCTTTTATTTCCAATATTTTGGGAGGTGGGTCATAGAGGATCCTGCTGTGATGTATGTTAGAGAGTGTTTTGCCTATGTTCTCCTCTAGGAGTTTTATAGTTTCTGGTCTTACGTTTAGATCTTTAATCCATTTTGAGTTTATTTTTGTGTATGGTGTTAGAAAGTGTTCTAGTTTCACTCTTTTACAAGTGGTTGACAAGACTTAGTTTTAGAAACATCTGGTAAACCTAGGGATGCACTTACCCTCTGACTGTGCAGTCTCACTTCTGCACATTTAATGTCAACACCAGGATGTGCATTGACAAGTCTTAGTTGGAGCCTTGTTTGAAAGTGTTCAAAATAATGTGGATGTCCATCAATATGAGAAAGGATAACTAATCATGATATAGTCGTGCAGGGAAATATTACAGAGAAAATAAATGGAATAGACTAGTGTTGCCTGTGAAAGTGTAGATTTAAAAAAGTGTTGAGTAAAGATGCATGAGATATATTTTTTCAGTGGATTCATAAGAATTTAGACAATATCTATGAGAATAATAATTAAGGCATCAAAGGAAGACAATGGGAAGGGGAACAGCAATGGCAGGGACAATCAGTTTTATTTAAAAATCTCTACAAATTCTGCAGCAAATATAGGATGATGAGATATAAAATAGAGATGTACTGAAGCCAGAAGGTAGGTACAGGAAGTTCATTATATTGTTCTCTAATCTTTAAAAGAAAAGATGGTGATCAACCTTTTAAGAATAAGCAAATGAGTTTACATACGTATTTTCAAAGATTCAATTTATGTGTATATTCTCTAATTTTCTGCTAGGATTTCCTACTTTCTAGATTTCTCTGTGGAGAAGTAAATGGCAACCCACTCCAGTGTTCTTGCCTGGAGAATCCCAGGGACGGGGGAGCCTGGCGGGCTGCCGTCTATGGAGTCACACAGAAACGGACACAACTGATGTGACTTAGCAGCAGCAGATTTCTCTGACTTTATCCAAACTTAAAATCATGTTTAACATTTCCCTCTAACCTCATATTTCCTACAACTGTCAATTAGGTTTAAAAGCTTCATTAGATTTACATGCAGTTTATTTTCTTTTTAATGTTAGCACATCATGGGTGGGACTGGGTATTATATATTGCATAGATATGTCTAATTTCCCCACTTTTAGTGATTCTAAGACTGAGCAGTGGGTTCAGGTGGTATCATTTGGATCCATCCGTCATCAAACTCCCCATAATCCTGTTACTTCGTGGTTTCAGCAGTTATTGATCATTATTGACAAACTCTTATTTCATTAGGAGCTGCAAAACAGTGATTTTCTAATGATTTTTAGGGATTGCTGGGGGGTTTATCATCCTGCTTGCTCTTATATCTGTGGCTTTTCTATAAAGAAGCTTTCCTTCATAACTATTTGCCTCATGGGTAATGAGGCAATACTTGGGTAATGATTGTTGGAGTTGGGTGGTAAGTACATAGGAACTTGTTATACTTTCTACTTTTCAGTGTGTTTGAAATTTTCTGTAATACAATTAAAAACCAAGGAAAAAAATTAAATGCATAGGAAAAAACTGAAAGGAAATACCCCAAACATATTATCATCATCAATGAGAAAATGGCAGGATTATTTAGGATGACTTTTAAACACTACTGTATTTCCAGATTTATTAAGAAAATATATAGTATTACATTTAGAATTAGAAACCAAACAGAATTCTACAGAAATATAGTAATAATGATGGGAGCAGTGAGTGATCTAATTTAAATCGGGGTTCAGAGCCCACGTCTCTAAGAGGCATCATTTGAAGAAACTGGTTTGACAAAACCCTTGGGAATGAGTGCAGCAGGCAAAGAAACCCGGATCCCAGAGCAGGGATGACCCTAGAGTGTTTGTGGGAAAGGGAACACCACAGAGTACCATGAGTATCAGTCAGCTCTCAGGAAGAACAGAGACCAGCCGATCCTCCAAACCACCCCCCAGACTCCTGCTGATTTCACTCAGGAGCCTGTGTGCCTGAAGTTACAGAACCCAAATTGCACAGGAAATCTCAACTTCTGCCCCCACTGGGTAGGTAGAAGGCAGAAAACCCGAAAACCCTAAATAATGGATCGCAGCAGCTCTGTAATGACAAGGCAAAATAGTGATAATTAAATGATTCTAATAGTGTGTCAAGATGAAGGATAACAGTCTTGGAAAATGAGGTTGGTAAATCATTACCCCTCAGGCTCGCATGCACACCCCAGTTAGGGCGTGAAAAATGCAGAATGCAAAATCCCTGGCTGCCCATCTTGGTTTTGCACAATGTTGGCTCCCACCCTATTAGGGTTACTTCTGAGCCAAGCACAGTTGGGCTCCATTTTCAACTCTGAGGGAAAATGAGAGCTAAGCTCAAATTTATCTCACTTACGGAGCACTTTACTCTGTGCCCCCAAGCTCTACGACAGACACTGGCAATGGATACAAAAGACATCTACTCAGACTGGGGAAAACAGGCACTGCCGGGGCCTTTACAACCTGTGATGGGTGGTGGGGCTGAGGCAGCACAGAGCAGGGTCCCCTAATGAAGCCCCAGCCTCCTCTAAGTGAGGGGAGCATCCACAAAGAGCCAACACTTGAGCTGGGTTTAAGGAGCAGGAAGTTACTGTTTATAAGGAGGGAGAAAGGAGCATTCCAGGCAAAGGGAATCAAAACATCTAATGACCTTGGTCCAGTGGTTAAGAATCCACTTTGCAATGAACTGGACTCGAGTTCGACTTTTGGTTGGGGAACTAAGATCCCACATGCCGCAGGGCAACTAAACCCATGTGCCGTCACTGGAGAAGCCAGCGCACTGCAATGAAGAGCCCGTGCGCTGCAACAAAGACCCAGCCCAGCCAAAACACAAAATAAAACCGCAGGCTTCAGCTTGGACAGAGCAGGGAAGAGGGAGTCTCTGAAGGTGACATTTAAGATTATTTAATTTCACTGGCACCAAAAGTTCTGAAACCAGAATGCTCGCTGCATCCTTGGCAAATGCCCACACTCAAATCCATCACCTCCCACTGTCCATGGAGCATGATTGAAAGAAGGGCCTGACCTCTAAGAAAGAATTTTCTTTTCCCCCCAATACATAATGAGTTTTTTAACCTTTTGTTATTCCACAAGTACTGTGTATAGCACAAAAAGGAAAAAGCTAAAGAGACAAAAGTAAATAAAATTCATCCCCATATCTTCCACACAGGCACAACCCCTGTAATGTTTCGATGCAGTTTCAGATTTTTTTGTTTGTTTCTGTGTATGTATGTGCATATTTATGCATGTTTTTTAAGTAAATTAGAAATGCACTAATTGTAAACTGAAAGTCATTTTCTCTTAATGCAAAAGTTTGGATGGTTTCCAAGTCTCATTACCCACAGCTGTCATCTCCTACTTATTAAATTAGTGTCAGGAAAGAGTTAAAGTGCCCATTGGCAGGAGGGAGGAGATTTATCATCTAAGGGGACTGCTGGCAACAGAAAAGGTTGATGTGCTTAACAACTCACACCAGGATGCAATACACCCACGTCTGTCCACTAAGCTGTCTTCCATGGCAACCAGAATAGTGCCTTCACAGAGATCTGAAAACTTCCTGACACTTAAAGCACCCTAACATGACATCCCAGGGTTGGGGCGACTGGGAAACAGTGAATTATGGAGTGAGTCTAGACATTTGCAAAGCTGCATAATTGCTTTCATCTCAGAACCTACCTACCTTATCCTTTCAGCTGATTGACTGCTTGTACCATAGCTTTAACCTTGGTGTCTCCATTGTTACCTGGTCTCCCAGGTGTGCCTCATGTCTTTATTTCTCAGCTGCCCAGTGACTGCATCCCTCTGGCCTGGCCTCAGGACTCTCTTACATTCTGTGGGCCATGTCCTAATGGCCCCACCACACCTGTTGCTTGGGTTCCCAACAACCGGGTATCACACCAACATCCCTGGAAGAAGATAAGCTTCTTCACTAGAGATTCAGGTCCTCATGTTAAGAAGCCATGAGCATTCACTTCCTGCATGGCTTTCTACTGCTGCATACCAAGCCATCGCAAACTCAGAATCTTGAAGTTTATTATTAAATAATATTTAATTATCGAATTGTATCTCTGGATCAGGAGTCCAGGCAAAGGTTAGTGGGGTCCTGCACGCAGCATCTTCACCAAGGGGAAATCCAGCAGCCGCTGGTTGAGGCTGGGTCTCATCAGAGGCTCAGCTGAGGAAAAGTCCACTCCGGGCTCCCTCAGGTCATTAGTAGAATTCATCTCGTTAAAGCTGTAGGACTAAGGTCCTTTTTCTTGCTGGCTGCTGGTCGGAGCTGCTCCCAACTCCTAGAAGCTGCCTGGCAGTTTCTTGCCATGGCCCTTTCCAAAGGCCCCTCTCACAATATGCTATGCTAAGTCATGTCAGTCGTGTCCGACTCTGTGCAACCCCACAGACGGCAGCCCACCAGGCTCCCCCATCCCTGGGATTTTCCAGGCAAGAACACTAGAGTGGGTTGCCATTTCCTTCTCCAATGCATGAAAATGAAAAGTGAAAGTGAAGTCACTCAGTCGTGTCTGACTCTTAGTGACCCCATGGACTGCAGCCTACCAGGCTCCTCCGTCCATGGGATTTTCCCGGCAAGCTCTCACAATATAGCAGCTTCCTTCTTCAAAACCAGCAAGGGGAGTTTTCTCTGTGCATCCTCTAACATTAACACACACAGAGAGTCAATCCTCACTACTTGTGGGTATTTGTGAATTAGCTTACTTGCTAAAATTTCTTTGTAACTTCAGAATCAATACATGAAGCGCTTTGGGTGATGTTTGTGCAAGACTGCACATAGCAAGAAAAATCTGAGTTGCCTGACACATTCCCAGCTGAGGTACAACAAGACAATGCTCTGACATCTTATCTCAGCAATCCCATAGATATGATGACTGGAGGATGGAGACGGGAGAGGGCAGGTGAGAGCAGGGCAAAGGGACTTCCCTGTGGTCCAGTGGTTCAGAATCTGCTTTGCAATGCAGGGGACATAGGTTTGATTTCTGGTCAGGGAACTAAGACCCCACATGCCTCAGAGTAACTAAGCCTGTGTGCCGTAACTACTAAGCCCCTGAGCCACAACTAGAATGTCTGTGTGCCACAGTGGAAGATCCTGCATGCCACAACTAAGAGCCGACTCAGCCACGTAAATAAATAAATATTAAAAAAAAAAAAAAAAGAGCAGTGCAAAAAAGCTCCAGTGGCAAAGAGTAGGACATGACCAAGTGACTAATCACAGCACAACACAACACAGATGGGATTTAACCCAATTGGCACCTGGTATATGGTGGCCTAAGACAAGTCACTTACCACTTCTGAACCCCATTCTCTCTTTGGCAAAATAAAGAAAACAGAATCTACCAAGGTAAGCTGTTTTCAGGGCTTAAGATTATAATCTATGTAAGACAAATGTATAATACACAAATATTCACTGGGAATACTGAAGTAGTGAATACTGAACCACGGTTCCTTTGGTCCTAGGGGAGATATGTACATATACATGTACATATATGCATTTATGTGCATATATGCCCATATTTACATTACCTTTAAATTATAACACCGTTATAGAGTGTAACTATTTTATAAATAAAGACAATCAAATGTATATATGCATATATACATATATCTGTATATATGCACATGTATATTATTGCTTGTTATACATATTTATAATATACAAATATTATATAATTATAATATTTGAGTATATATACTTATAAATATGTATGTATATACTGCTACTGCTAAGTCACTTCAGTCGTGTCCGACTCTGTGTGACCCCATAGACGGCAGTCCCCCAGGCTCCCCCGTCCCTGGGATTCTCCAGGCAAGAACACTGGAGTGGGTTGCCATTTCCTTCTCCAATGCATGAAAATGAAAAGTGAAAGTGAAGTAGCTCAGTCGTGTCCGACTCTCAGTGACCCCATGGACTGCAGCCTACCAGGCTCCTCCGTCCATGAGATTTTCCAGGCAAGAGTACTGGAGTGGGGTGCCATTGCCTTCTCCATATATTATAGTAGTATAAGTAGTATATATAATATAAACTTATAATATCTACATATGTAAGAATAAATATTATATATGCATGTATGTGTATATATATATAAATATATAATATCTTACAGAAAAACCCAAATGAACATTTTGGCCAACTCAGTATATAGTGTGCATTTACAGAAATTTAATCAAGGGAGTGACATTTCATTGCATTACCTTTGTTTTAATTTATCAGTTGGAATTAACTCACAGGTCCTACCCAAACACAAGGGAAAGGATTGTACAGAGGCATGAAATGTCTGTTACATTCGAGTCTCCATCACACCTCCTGTGCACCCGAAGTCTACACCTGTGCGGTACATTGCCTGAGGGCCCACCATAAATGATGGTTGAATTGATAGAAAATTCTATCTAATACCAGTGTATCCCATGAGGAACACCCCAATTCCAGCCTGGAAACTTCAGTCCCAGGGGACCCAAGCAGGCCAGAGCACCTATCGTAAGTGCCTTGTTGAGTAAACCCAACCACGTGTGGGACTGGGAGCCCTTTGCATTTTGACATACAAATATATAGCAGTCTTGTTGAAAAAATTTTCTGATGATTCGATCAGTTTCATTTCACCAGCTACAAAGAACTAAAACTCAATCTAACACAGCCATTGGAGAGCATTACATAACATTCTGCCATCTACTGTTTACCTTTCAAATTTGCTAAAGCGTGTTTTCTTCTTTATAGAGACAAATTAATGTTCCTATGAGCACAGTCTGCTCGGCTGGCCTCAGACTTCGGCAGAACCGTTCCAATTGTGCATGTCCTTTAGGAGAGAACTGGTCTGCCAACTGCCCAGACCAGCCCGGCACCCCTGCTGCATCTCCTACCAACTCAGATCATGAAGGGACCACCTTCCCAGAGCCTATGTGCTACAGGCAGGGCTTCTGCTTCATCACCTATATCCCAATCTTCTTTTATCACTCAGGGTTCTTTGGTTGTGGGCAACAGAAACTATGGAGGTCATGCCAAACAGATAATTTGTTAGAGGGATATTGGGAAGTTCAGAGAAATGAAGGAAAAGCTTAAAAGCCAGCTCTGGGAATCCAGGCAGTGGCCGCCTCTGAAAGTTACAGTCAGGGTGAGTAAGTCTCTATTTTCCATCTCTGTGTCACCCCACTCAAGATTTGATTCTGGGACAAAGAGTAAGACTGATATGTGTCAGGCCCTTGCCTTTCTTCTTTAGAAGAATGGGGCTACTTGACAGGCTCCTATAAAACTGCCACCTATTGGGAACATCTTACAAAACATCTTCCGTAACATCTTACAAAAAACCCCAATGAACCTTTTGGCCAACCCAGTAGTTTCCCAAAGCAAAATCCAGGTGCCACTGCAATAAGGGCAGATGAATACAAGGCACGCAGAATCAGAAGTGCACATTGTCAGGGTCTGCGGTCAGTTCCAGAGAACATGACTTCTCAGAGAAAGAGGTCCCTCATAAAAGAATCAGTCTTCTCTATCCATTCATTCAAAATACATTTATTTAATGTTAATTGTGTACTAGGCTTTCTGCTAAGTTTCTAAGATACAGAGGAAAGTAAAATCAAGAAATACCCTCAAGTTCATCAAAGTCTAATGGGAGAAAAAAAAAAAGGCAAATTAAGGACTTCCCTGGCGGTCCAGTGGCTCAGACGTGGCACTCCAAACGCAGGGGGCCTGGGCTCGATCCCTGGTCAGGGAACTAGATCCCATACGCTGCAGCTAAGAGTTCACAAGCCACAACCAAAGATCCTGCATGCTACAACTAAGACCCAGCACAGCCAAATAAATAAATATTATTTTTTTTAGTTCTACTGCTATAAATGACATATTTATTTATTTTTTAAATATAAATTTATTTATTTTAATTGGAGGCTAATTACTTTACAATATTGTATTGGTTTTGCCATACATAAACACAAATCCACTATGGAGAACAGTGTGGAGATTCCTTAAAAAACTGGAAATAGAACTGCCTTATGACCCAGCAATCCCACTGCTGGACATACACACCGAGGAAAGAAGAATAAATATTTTTTAAAAAAAGAATGATTCCCTTTTTAAAAAAGCAAATTAATAGTGATCGTGAAGATGTTTGTGTTTACTAAGTGTCTTCTTCATGTGTCAAGGAAGTTACATTTATTATATTATCCATTATGTTATCCAGCTCTCACAACATTTTGTGGTAGGTACTGACCTACGGATGACAGTGTTTGTAGAGCTGTACGCTGATTCGTCTGAGTCCCGAGAGATGGGCGTTTTGTAGCCCAACATGTCTCACTGGGTGGGTAATGACTTTCTCTCTAGTATAACCCACGGAGACCAGTTCAAGCCACTCACCACCTAGTTCATGGTTGGACCGGTCCAATCCCACCATCTAAGAGCTAAAGAGGAAAAAGCTATCCTCGGGCATCTTGGACATGCAGGAATCACCTCTATGCTCACAAACAGGGAATACATGTTCTAAGAGGCCAAAATGTATTCCAGACTTCCACCTGGCCAAGCAAGGGCAGCAGGCTTGCCCCAAACATAAATTATCCCTTGCTATGGAAAATGAGTAGCCTTTAAAGCAAAATGGCCCTCGTTGATACAAAATGCCTGTTGCAATTCAAAAAGCTCTTTTTTACCCCCTTAAGTATTCATTTCTGACAAACAAAATAAATTGTCATGCCAGACACATATAAAGATTGCAGAGATGCACCTCTATTAAATTCTACTTAGCAGCAGAGCAACTCAGGTGTTATCTAAATTTAGCCTTCTAAGTTCCATTTCTTTCATACCTAAACACCATTTCTTGCAGGTTTTGCTTAGACTTATAAGAGTTTAATAAATAGAAATACTTTCACAGTGCATTAAGATCAGGTCAGCTGGAGAGCTTGACCTGGTTGGATCGAATCTTGTATTGATTTCTCAAAGTATATATATGTATTTTTTTTTCCACTAAAACTTGAACTCTTGCAAAGAAATAGAAGAAATGCTTCAACTATGAGTTTAGGTAAAAGCAAAACAAAACCATTACACACTCTGTCCATTCCCTTAACTGTACAGAGTAGAGAGAGCTTTCTCTCTGAAGCCAGTGGGTAGAGATGACAACCATAATCCGATTTAATTCTCTAAAATATAAAATGTGCACTCATTATTGAGACGATAGGTACCACATGTTTGGATTCTGACAGCAGAGCCAGGAGTGAAGATCAGGGTAACCATCTGTCCCAACTTGCCTGGGACTAGGGGAGGTGGGGGTGGTGAGAGTAGGTCCACAGATTTGGAATTCTCTGTGCTAAAACTGAGGCAGAACCAGGCAAACTTGGATAGCCAGTCATCCTAGGGAAGGTGCAATAAGTTTCTCTAACATGTCTTTCAGGGAAGTCAGTGCTCTAGACATAAACTGTAGGATAACTTTTATGTTAGTTCCATTTACCTACTCTGTATAATGGTACCACAGCATCTGAACATAGCTTTCAAAATGACTATCTTTGCTGCCTCATTTGATACTCATTCTAGCCTTAAGAGGTTATTACCCCACTTACAGATGAGAAAGCTAAGTTAAACGATTGGCCCAAGGTCATACAGCCAGTAATTGGTGAGAAGGGAGTTGTAGGCAGTTTATTCTACATTCTCTCCTTCCCAGTCCACACCCCATGACACTGAAGCGCCTTAAGTTTCATGAAGGCACCACAGTCTACAGTCTGGGACTGTTGCACATGCTCAATGCTTATTAAACATGTGTTACACTCAATCTTGGGCTTCCCTAGTACACTCAACCTTAATTGTTTCTCGGTCATACTATATTGGGAGTATCTTGAGGGTACAAGTCTTTCTTTGAACCATTTTTTCCTAAGTAATAAGCTCAAGGTCTACCAAGTGGTTAGTAATCAATACATATCAGCTGAATTAATACATTATGAACATCTAACTTCAAAGTTAGATGACAGCCAAGAAAATAACTTCAGAACACTGCTCCAAGTGTCAAATAAGGAGATCACACCAATCAATCCTAAAAGAAATCAACTCTGAATATTCATTGAAAGGACTGATGCAGAAGCTGAAGCTCTAATACTTTGGCCACTTGATGCAAAGAGCTGACTCACTGGAAAGGACCTTGATGCTGGGAAAGATTGAAGACAAAAGGAGAAGGGAGTAGCAAAGGATGAGATGGTTGGATGGCATCACCAACTCAATGGACATGAATTTGAGCAAACTCTGGGAGATAGCGGAGGACAGAGGAGCCTGGTGTGCTGCAGTCCATGGGGTTGCAGAGAGTCGGACATGACTGAGCGACTGAACAACAACACTGGTCCCAAGGCAAAGAGAAAACAAGAGCACTGGGAGGTTGGATTGTTCCCTTAGAAGCCTCGTGCATCTCAGTCAATCGACCTCCCTAGTTCCCATCCCACTCACGACATCAGTGGAAACTGCAAAGGTGGCCGCAGCCAGCCCCACCTTGTCCTGCAGTTGGAAGTCCAATACTGGCTTCACTGCCCCTTATTTTCATGCTTGTGATTGAAGATACGATCATGACTTGAGTAAATGCTGAGTGAGTGTCCAGGTACCAAAAACAATACTGGTTGGAACTTCTGACACCGGGGACGGAAATCTTTATGTCAGCTCATCAGAAGAAACAAGCCTCTTCTTTCCCTTTCTTGGCCAAATATTGGGAATCAGACGTCTGTCCCAGGATGACTGTGAGCCACTGGTGGTAGAAGAAGCAGGCGGAGAAGTCCCAGAAGCTTAATGAACAGGGACTGGGGTGCTACCTTCAACTGACATGTAATTTCCCCCCTATTGTCACAGATATCATTTTCATCAAAAGCAATGAGTCTTCTCATGTAGCAACGTAAGTGCCTAGTTGGAACGGGGTGTTTTGGCAAATCCAAACACAGAGAAAAGTTGACTTCTATGGCCCCTAGGGCAAAGAGTAAGTCAAATAAAAAGACCAAATTCCTTAGTGAATAATCAGAAGTAAAGAAAGGAGACCCAACTGTTGAACAGAAATTCCTCAATAGCCTCTTGCGGAGTCAAAGCTAGACTTCTTCCTTGGGGGTGCAGAAGACAATCCTTCATGGCAGACCCCAGGTTTGCCTCTCACTGAACTTCCCCATTCTTCCTCTCAACCTCCTTTAAGAGCTTTAAAAAATAATAAGAGGGACCAAAAAGAGAGAGAGAGAGAGAAAACACTCATATTCCTACCGGCTTAAAATATACATATATTTATTTTGCCATACTTATTTCCATTCTTTAAAACAAACTAAACGTTACAGGTAATGCTGACACCATGGTGCCAGGTCCATTCCCCTCACCCAGAGTCCCCTCCCAGATAGCCACTGACAAAACTCAGTGTTTGTCCCCCAGCTGCTGTGCTTTCCTACCCACAACACTGCTCTGCATGTTGTGTCCGAGCCTGTTTGTATTGATGCAAGGAATCAAGGTGCAGCATCACATTAAAAGAAGAACCACATGTATTCCTAACTGATGCAAATAGTTTATCGTGTAAAAACACACATTTCCCTTATCCCTGCCTCCACTGGTGGGCATCTGTGTTATTCACAAATGTCTGCCATTGCAAACATGGCTGCAGTGAACACGTCTGTACACATGCCTTTGCGTACATGTAAAAGTTTGTCCGAGGCACATGATTAAAAGTGGCCTTTCTATGTCCTAGGAAGACTCATTTTCCAACTTGTAGATTCTGTCAATTTGTTCCTCAGAAGCCATGCCAATATACAGTCTCATCAGCCCCTGAGGAAGACAACTCCCCACAACCCTCAACAGGCGTATCTTCAGATTTAAGCTGAGATGGCCTCAGTTTGGTCCAAGAGGTTGACCTTTCACAAAAGCAAATAGATTAACTTATATAGAAAAAAGAAAACCCTGAAGTTCAATTTAATTCTCTTTAATCACCAGTCACATCACTTAAAAAGCTAATAATGTATCTGCATTCTCCCACCTTGTGATAATGTAATGAATTAGCCACTTGCCCATCAGAAAACAACCCCTTGGGATAATACGTCAAAATCGAGGAAGGCAATGAAGCCTGTATTGAGTTGATGGATTTAAGGCAAGACTTCAGGCAATAATAATGTTGTTTAGAAGATGAATCTACTCATAAGAGCCCCTCCATGACAAATGACTTACTCGGAGGCTAACTACTTATGAGGTCCAGGTGGGAGAGGTATAAACTTAATTCAAGTTTGACAGCATAATAGAACCAAAGGCAGTGCACCAATTTCTGGATGTCCAATCAAAACGCCAGTGACGTCCTGAACAGGTTGGCAATACCTGCCCCTTGGCACTGCAGAGTGTAGTTATCCAACTTACGTGGTTCCAATTGCTGCTGATCTTGCTGAAGGCACACCATCCCCCACACATACATCTCTCCTCCTGTCTCCATGTCTGCTTATGAGACCCATTCATCTCGACTGGGAGGAGAATCACTCCTGCCTCTATCACACACACTTTACACTGGATCCTAATGAAACCAAGCACAGGCTGGCTGCCCACCCCCATTCCTTAATGCCTTGGTCTATCTGTATCTGGGAAACCACATAAATCACCGCTACCCTGTGCTTTGGAGCTCCCTGATGCCTAGAACTCAAACTCAGCAGCATCACATAAAAATATTTAAAGGCTCATTTGAATTGCAACCCAGGGAACCAAATACTCCTGAGCAAGCTGAAAATGTAAATAAATATAAACAACCCAGGACAGGACCCAGGTATGCCAGCCAAGACTTCATTCTGATACACTTCATTATAGGTGTGAAGTGATGTTTCTGAAGGATAATTGGATGGCTTCAATGGCTCCCTGCTGAGGAAGAAGCTGGTTGAAAAGGCTGAATCACACCCAACTTTGCATCCCATTTAAAACACACCCAGGAGTCACTAAGTAGTGGGGTCATTTTTATAAACAGGTTTACTTCCTTGGAAGGATTTGAGAGAACCTAGAGAAATCTATGTTTGCATGAGGCCAGTCCTGAAAGACAGGCAGGCAGACAGGCACAGGCACACACGCAAGCACGCAAGCACGCACGCACACACACACACACACACACATACAGAGTTAGTGGCTGTAAAAGAGAGAAGAACTGTTGCCACGAGAGAGATATAACATTACTGTGGTGTCACTCATCTGTCCCAACTAAGCCAAGTCTCGTGAAGCAGAGGGAAGGCACCCCATGACCTCTAAACTCTACAGCCAATAGAAAACAGTGGTTCTCAACTTCTCAACCCGGGATGCTAAGATATCAACATTCAGTCTCCACCCCAGAGCAACCAAGTCAGGACATCTCAAGAGGGACTCCTAGTATTTATCAAAATCTCCCCAAGTGATTCAGTTTTGCATCCAAGGGTGAGAAACTCACGTTCAAAGAATCTGACACTTCAGGAATTTTTTCCAGGCTTCAGCAAAATCAAAACAATCATTGCCTTATCTGTTCTTCCAACAACATGGTGGCTGTTAATATGGCAGTGGCAATGATAAATTTTACTTTCTCTATATTATATTGTTCAAATCTCTATGGGAAGGGAAAAATAATAGGTAGCTTTTAGTAACAGCTTATTATACACCAGGCATGGTGCTAAGCAATTTCCATGCTTTATCTCAGTAAATCCTTACAACATCCCTAAGAGGCAGGTGCTCTTATTATTCCCATTTTATAATGAATGAGCAGAGTCCCAAAGAGGTTAAATAATTTGTCGACATACTTCAAGCAAGAAGCAGAGCCAGGACTCATACCCACCTCCATGAGTTACAAGGCTCTGTGTTTCACCTGATGTTTTATTGCAGCCAGTCTTTGAAATGTGAAGTTCTCACTTTTAAAGAAAGAGCAGTAATATAGTTCACATATCTGGTTGTCAGTTCTGGTGAGGAAAATTCAAGGACCTCTCAAACTCTTCCATCAACTCAGTGTGTGGCTGCCGAGGATTTAGATACCTCTCTTTCAGTGCAGTGTTATTAGAGTCAGACAATCTTGGATAAAAACTTGAGCTCTTCCTGTTCCTAGCTGTGAGATTCTGGGCCAATTATTTCTCTTTTATGAAACTCAGTTGCATGATCTGTAAAATGGGGATAATACCTACCTCCCAGGGTTATCAGGATGAGAAGTAATTACATTTAAGAAAGCTCCTGGCATGAGTCAAGGATTAACACATGGTAATCTCTTCCACTGCAAGTATGTGTCAGAAGTACCTAGACTGTGAATGTCATGCTTATCTTGAGTACCGCCTCATAATTACAGAGTTTCTCTTTTCAAAGTGCTTTCCCATCGATGATCTCATTTTAACCAATTTTTATCGAATACTACTTGTGACAGCAGCATGGTGTCCCTTTTTATTCTTAGACCCCCCCAAAGGGGATCAGTGGTGCCCCCATGATGGTAAGGTTTTTAATGGATGCAAATTTTCAAGGCATGACACATTTATTAATCCTTCATTGGAGTAAACTGTAACAAAGCCAGCAGGAGCAATCATTAATTTACATTAATAGCTTTCAGTGTTGCATACCCCAGCGCCTGACATGAAACAGTAATCTGAAATCAAACTATGGTTGTGCCCTACATGAGTTCATGTATCACAGCCCTTTAGACCCAGTGCTCATGCATTTCAACAAGGGTAAGATGCGTGAGTGCTACACAGTGCACACAGGAAAATATTCACCTCCTTACTATGGCCTTTAAAGTTCTACCTCCTCCAGACTCATCTCAGAGCACTCAACTCTTCTTCAGCTGGATGAATCTTTCTATATATTCTGCATACACTTTAGGCTTATTTCCACCTCAGGGCCTTTGCACATGCCATAGCACTGCCCGAGACATTGCCCCCTCCCCACTGCTCTTTGCATGACTGGATCTTTTAATCCTACAAGTCTCAGAAAAAAAAAAAAATCTTTTTTTTTTTTTCCCAGAAAGGTCTCTCTTTCCTGACCACGTTATCTAAGAGGTCCTCCCTAGAAACATTGCTTTACCCTATTTCTTTGCCTCGGAGCCCTTTGTTGTTCTTATTGCTGTTCAGTCACTCAGTCATGTCTGACTCTTTGCAACCCCATGGATTGCAGCACACCAGGTTTCCCTTCCATCCACTATCTTCTAGAGTTCGCTCAAGGTCATGTCCATTGAGTCACTGATACTATCCAACCATCTCATCCTCTGTCATCCCCTTCTCCTCCTGCCTTCAATCTTCCCCAGCATTGGGGTCTTTTTCAATGAATCAGCTCTTCACATCAGGTGGCCAAAGTATCGGAGCTCCACCTTCAGCTTCAGTCCTTCCAATGAATATTCAGGGTTGATTTTCTTTTGGATTGACTGATTTGATCTCTTTGCTGTCCAAAGGACTCTCAAGAGTCTTCTCCAGCACCACAGGTCAGTGCCATTATGACATTTCAAGTTTATCTTGCTTATGGTTGCTAATTGTATAGTCTAATTACCCTTACAAATGCAAGCCCTAGAGGGAGGGACCTTGTCTAGTTGTCATATCAAGCATGTAGAACTATGACTGGAACATAGCAGGTTCTCAACAAACACTTGGTGAATGTGGGAATGAATGGTGAGCCATCTTCATATCAGCATCTTCCAAGTCCAAAAATGTTTTCACAAGAGTCTAATGCTTCTGATCACTCCTCAAGGTTGTGACCTCAGATATTTCCTTCCTTCTCAACACCTTCTCCCTCATTCCCCCTGCTGTGACTCCTACCACCTACACTTTTGGTTGTCAACTGCATGCCTCCAGCAGACCTGCCTGCTGGGATGTAATAGAAATGCATTTACAAGGCAATCAACAACCTATAGCCTGACTCAATGTGAAAGCTTTAGTCATTAAAGGCAATTCTAAGTATATAGTTGAGTCCTTCACTTATATCTGTGTCTAACTTAGCCCCCATGGTTTCAAGTCTACATTCTAGGAGACAGAGAGAGAGAGAGAGGGAGAGAGTCCTGAAATTAAATAGGAAGAGAAAGTTCACTAGGATATTGGGGTATAACAGTCTTGGTGTCAAAATGAAGATTTTTTTTTTTTCAAATGGGGCCTCTTTATTCCTCCATCAAACAAAATGAGCAGATCTTCAGGAGACTAAGGCCTTGTTTTCAGTAAGACTGCCCCCCAGAATAACAAAAGGTTTATTGATGATGTCCTGTATCCATACCTCCAAGCCAAGCTTCATGCCCTTACACTTGACTTTGTTCCTAGTCAGTCCCTTAAAAGTCCCATCCTTTTTGTTGAAGTCCCTGTTGATAAACTCTTGCTAAACCAATCAGCTATTTACTCTAATTCCCCCTTCAGTTTCTGTCTTTGATTCAATACACATATGAGAGAGATTATTTTCTGACTCTTCCTTTTCTTAAAACAAATAAAGAAGCAAAAAAGGATTTCTAGGTGATAGATAACAGTGATAGCTAGCATTGACTGAACACATACACGTTATACCAGGCGCCATCCTAGACACGTTGCTCTCATTATGAAAAGTACCCCATGGAGTCCTCACCACAGCGTGCCTGAGGTAGGTGCAACCGAAACAGAGGTTCAGAGGGGAGATTGGCTTGTCCAGTGTTACACAGGAAATCTATATAGAGTCTTATCTCTAATTTGGAATGCTCTGCTGCCAAAAGCCATTACCTTCATCCGCATACTAAAAAGTTCATTACCAGGGATTAATTGGCTAAAAGGACTTCAGAAAACAGAATTGATGATCAGCAGTTCTGTTTGGGATGTACGAGCATGACTTCCCTACCGTGTGCTATTCACTATTAGTGCCTACCTGAACCCAGGCTGACGGGCAATTCCTGGCTGGACGGAATGAAGATATGCACTCACAGAAAATATCATGGTATCTTTGATGGCCTTGCCCTTTCTGGGCTCCACTGCTTAGCTGCTGTTTACCAATTAGCTGAACAGCTCTGTATTGCAACAAGGCATAAATGGAGTAATGAATTGAGATGCAGGTTTCATAAAAGTGATTAACTGCTAAATTCCAGTTCAGCTAACAGTTCAATTATCCCATTTTGCATCTCAGCCTTCCATCCAATTCTGCATTCACACAGCCCCAATCACTGAGGCACCTACATCCTTTGCATTACCATTAATTAAGCCATCGCTCTTTCCCAGGAATCTGTCCACCCTTACTCGTGAGCTGGGTTTGCAAATAAGGATGGGAAGAGAGAGAGTTTTGAGAAGCAGATTTTAATTGTCCTGGAACAGGGGACTGACTCAAAGTAGATATTAATGACCACCACCCTGCACATTTTGTCACCACCTTCCTCTGAGAACACAAATGTAGATAAACTCCATGATGTATATGTCCACACAAAATAAGTAGTAGGAAGTGCGGAGGAAGAGAAGACACATCGGCTGAGGTTTTCACCCGTCTTTGGTGGTTAACAGGTTCCTGGGGAAGGGATTCAAATGCCTAGAAGAAAGTACTGATTACCCAGGTCACCATTCTGGACCATGGACAGGACCCTCTCTTTATGCTTGTTTGACTTCAAGTGTCAAAAACACATGACTCCCTCATCCTCATCCCTCCACCCACCCCCGGCACACACAGACCTCTTCACTTCCTATATTGATTAGGGTTATTGGTTATAAGTGATAGAAACTGGCAGGGATATGTTTAATCAGGAAAGGAGTTCTAGGGAAGGATACTGGATTGCTAACCAACTTGCCACGGAGACTGGAGAATAAAACCAGCCACCACAACCAGAACGACCACAGAAGAGACCAGTTTGCACCACACTGCCCTCTTCAGAGGGTGCTGATTGGCTAGTGCTGCCACAAGAACAGGCTCTGAGCTCTCCCTCCAGAGCCAAGAGGAAGCACTGGATTGGCCCACGCTCACAGTCCCACACCAAGAAGGAAGGAAATGGCAACCCACTCCAGTATTCTTTCCTGGAGAATCCATGGACAGAGGAGACTGGTAGGCTACAGTCCATGGTGTCAAAAGAGTCGGACACGACTTAGCAACTAAATCACCACCACCTGGAGGAGGGCATGATGACTCACTTCAGTATCCTTGCCTGGAGAATCTCATGGACAGAGGAGCCTGGCGGGCTACAATCCATGGGGTCACAAAGAGTCAGACACGACTGAAGCAACTTAGCATGCATGCACAGTCCCACATCAAGCTGCCAGGGAGGGGAAGAGTGAGTATCTGGACACTTTATACTTATCGTGGTGATCATTTTGCAATACATACAAATATCAAATCATGCTGTACACCTGAAATTAAAGTAAGGCTATATGTCAATTAGGTGTGTGTGTTCAGTTGTTTGGTCATGTGTGACTCTTTGTGATTTCCAAGCACTGTAGCCCACCAGGCTCCTCTGTCCATGGGATTTCCCAGGCAAGAATATTGGACTGGGTTGCCATTTCCTTCTCCAGGGGATCTTCCCAACCCAGGGATTGAGCCCAGGTCTCCTACATTGCAGGTGGATTCTTTACCATCTGAGTTAGGGAAGCCCCTTAACTTTTAACACCCCCCTAAATTATATGTGTAATATATATAATGTATGGTGCATGCTCAGTCACTTCAGTTATGTCCAACTCTTTGCAACCCTATGGACTGTAGCCTGCCAGCCTCCTCTGTCCATGGGATTCTCCAGGCAAGAATACTTGAATGGGTTGCCATGCCCTCCTCCTGGGGATCTTCTCAGCCCAGGGATCAAACCCACGGATCATCTCCTGCATTGCAGGCAGATTCTTTACTGCTGAGCCAACAGGGAAACCTGATGTATGGTGACAGGTACACAATAATTGTTTAATAAATGCAATTTTAATAAATAAGAGGTAGATGGACAGATAGATGAACAGATGGATGGGTGGGCAGAAAGGTGTGACCTCTTTATCCTTGAAACGATCCCCATCACAGCCTGCTTTGTAGGCAAGGACTAGCTCATGGAGCCTTCATGCTCAGATGATGATGTTCCCAGAAACGGGGGTTAGTCTCCTGAAACTGCAGCCAACAGGAGCTCTATTCACATGTCTTTACTCCCAAGGAATGTCTGTAATTTCCAGGAGCCACTAGAGGAAGTGTGGCCAAGGGGGAGGGGCAGGCAGAGCGATCCCACACACACCATCCCCAGGGAGAGAGGACGTGAGAGCAGATGCCACTAATCACCCTGCTCTCCCTGACAGATGGGCCACATCACAGCCTTAGAATCCATCGTCAGCTCCCAGCAGCCACAGGGGCTGTGAGATGACACCCGGGTGCCTTCCAAGGAGGCATCAGTGTTGAGGTTCGATTGCCATGTTTAAACATAAACAGCTCACTCTTCCCGTGCCTTGTTTTCTATGTTTCCATTATCTGACAAAGTTGGGTCCAACTGAGAAGGAGGCAGCTGTGTTTGGGAAGCCATTGTCTTTTTTCCCATTGGGCACGTGAGCTGAGTTCTCTATTGTCCACATCTGTGGCTGCCTGGCTGAAAACCCAAAGAGATCCTTGTCTCTTTTCCAACACAAACATGTTCAGTCCAAAGCCCAGAAATGATTCTGTAGTAAAAAGCCTCTAACAAACTTGGAGAAACTCATGGGCTGTTCATCCTTCTCTTCTTTCCTTAGGATCCAAAGACATGCTGTTTTCAAATATCTACCATGAGCCGCAGCCCGGCCCATATGTCATTGAATCTGTATAACCAGTTTCAGGGCTTCCCAGGTGGTGCTAGTGGTAAAGAATCCACCTGCCCATGCAGGAGACGCAGGAGATGCAGGTTCAACCTCTGGGTCAGGAGTAGGAAATGGCAACCCACTCCAGTATTCTTATCTGAAAAACTCCATGGGCAGAGAAGCCTGGTGGGCCACACAGTCCGTGGGGTTGCAAAGAGTCAAACACAACTGAGCAACTGAGGCAGGACAGCAAGTTTCCACTGTGCAGATGGAGATGTGGCTGGCCCAAAATCAGATTTATACAAGTCTCCAACCAGGAGCTGTAGGCAAACATTTCTCAGAGATGATGTTTTGCCACTGAATTAGGTTCCATGCATACCATGAGGTGCTTCTAGTTTTAAGCAGAACAGGACCTGAGCACTGCCAGAAAGCCCCCTCTACCTCCGCTTTATCCCCTTGTCAAGGCTTTTTCCACACATGATGGGAAAGCTCCAGGAAGAAGCAGAATCTGGCAGAAGAGAGGTGGGCTGCAGAGTCAAACAAGGCTGGGTCCATCTTAGTCAACTTGGACCTGGCTGTGGGACCACATCACTAAACCTGCCCCCCACACAAGTGCGCAACTCCTCTAATACTCATATACTTATTATAATACTCATGATAGACATGATTATCGTATCCATTTTAGAGGAAAGTAGAAATTACATGAGAGAAAAACTCATACTCATACTCATCCCCCGAGTCTTAGCGTTAAGTATCAGGTTCTCAGAAGCTGCTTCTCTGGCCCCTAAATCAAGTGAAATCCAGTTGCTTATACAGATGTTCACAATGCCCTGTGCATCTATTCATTTTAACACTTGATGTGCTCATGATTCCTTCTTAACTACATGCCCCCCATCCTAGACTTGATAATGGGGTATAAAGCTGCTTTGTCTCCCTCTGCTTAACCACCTCCCGGAACAGCACTACACACGGAAAGAATACACAAAGAATAAACATGATATGGCAATGGATAACATTTGCAAAGCAACCAGCACAGTCCCTGGCACACAGTAGGTCTTCCAAAAGCATGAGTTCTTTGCCCTCTTCTTCTGGATGTACTGAGGCCTCCTGGGTTTCCTCACTCCCCTTCTGTACAAGATAGAAGAGTAGGTGAGAAACAGCAAGTGCTGGAGAGGGTGTGGCGAAAAGGGAACCCTCTTGCACTGCTGGTGGGCAGGTAAATTGATACAGCCACTATGGAAGACAGTACGGAGATTCCTTTAAAAAAAACTAGGAATAAGACCACCAGATGACCCAGCAATACTGCTTCTAGGCATACACCATGAGGAAACCAAAACTGCAAAAGATGTGTACTCCAATGTTCATTGCAGCACTATTTACAATAGCTAGGAGAAGGCAATGGCACCCTACTCCAGTACTCTTGCCTGGAAAATCCCATGGACAGACGAGTCTGGTGGGCTGCAGTCCATGGGGTCCCAAAGAGTCGGACACGACTGAGCAACTTCACTTTCACTTTTCACTTTCATGCATTGGAAAAGGAAATGGCAACCCACTCCAGTGTTCTTGCCTGGAGAATCCCGGGGATGGGGGAGCCTGATGGGCTGCCGTCTATGGGGTCGCAGAGTCGGACACGACTCAAGTGACTTAGCAGCAGGAGGACATGGAAGCCAGGGTTCGAGATGAATGGAGAGAGTAGCATGGAAGCATATTCACGACCATATGTAACACAGATAGCCAGTGGAAATCTGCTGTGTGACTCAGGGAACTCAAACTGGGGCTCTATAGTGACCTGGGAGAGGGCGGTGGGAAAGGGTGGGAGACGGGAGGGAGGTTCACGAGGGAGGGGACATATGCACACCTATGGCTGATCCATGTTGATGTATGGCAGAAATCAAACCAATATTGTAAAGCAATTATCCTCCAATTAAAAATAAATTAAAAATTTTAAAAATGAGTGGGTGGAGAGGGTAGTTGGCAGGTGGACACAGCAGGTAGCTGGGGCAGGGGAGTGAAGAAATGCAAGTCATAGGTGGGGGGGTGCATATGTGGGGGGAGAGTGCCTTCTACCCGAAGGCAGACATGACTTCACTGAGTCAGAACTGCTGCATCACAGACCCCTTAGGTTTGATGGGACAACCAGTTCCAGTCTTGATAACGGTGATACCAATATCTGGAGACCAAGCAGAGGCCTCGTTGGGGCTGGAACGTGGAAATTCACAGTGAAACTGACCTTTCCTGGGAGACAGGGAGGGGAGGGGACATGCAAGGGATTAGTTCCGTCTTCAGGACAGTTTTACTTAGGGAGACAGCAACCTTCTGCACCTTCCCTTAGTGACTGTTGACCTTGAGCGAGACCCTGTCACCCTTGCCGCCTGTCTTCTGAGTAGCAGGCTCCCGCTTCCTTGTGACCCTGTAATATGAGCTGTTTCTCGTTGACTGGCTCCGTCCTTGCCCCTTTTCTGCGACTCCTACTTGAATAATGAGCTCTAAATATATTTTTCTTGTTCTAAACCATTTTTCTTTTCTAATGCTAAATTATAAGGCTTGTGTGTGTCAGCAGGAAAACATGCCCTGCTTTTCCAAGGGATGCAGAGATACTGTTCGATGTTCTTCCAAACTGCTGTGAGAGGGTGGGGGTGGGGTGTTCTACCCACTGAAGCACCAGCCCTGGAGTGGAGGCTTGTCTACGGCCAGCACATCGCCTCTGTAATTACTGGTCCAACCCCAAGTCCCCCAATTATTTCTGAAAAAGTTCAGGATAAAGAAGGACCTTCTATTAATTATTAAAAACAAAAACCCAGAGATACACACACATAGCAGAAGACTTCTTATCATGCCTCCTTTATTCTAAACATCTGGCCAAAACCATCAGATACCACCGAATTTAGCCAGGCTTCCTGTAAGTCACACAAATTACTGGCAACTCAAAACAGCCAGAGTTTTCCCCTCTTGATAGCATTATCTCCAGCTAATGGAGGCAGTGATTATGAAAAAAAAAAAAAAATTCAGAGATGGATGTTTCTGGCTCTTTCACGGCTGTGCTCTTTCCTGGAACAATATGACTTACTATTAGTACCCTGTTTGACTTAAAAAAATAATAATCAGGTGAAGTAGCAGCCAAGTGAAGATTCTGGAGAGTCCCTTGGACTGCAAGGAGATCAAACCTGTCAATCCTAAAGGAAATCAACCCTGAACATTCATTGGAAGCACTGATGCTGAAGCTGAAGCTCCAATACTTTGGCCATCTGATACAAAAAGTTGACTCATTGGAAAAGACCCTGATACTGGGAAAGATTGAGGGCAGGAGGAGAAGAGGGCAACAGACGATGAGATGGTTGGATGGCATCACTGACTCAATGGACATGAGTTTGAGCAAACTCCAGGAGATATGAAGGACAGGGAAGCCTGGCGTGCTGCAGTCCATGGAGTCACAGGGTTGGACATGACTTAGCAACTGAACAATAACAACACTCAGTCTTGTAGGTAATATACCACACTTACCCTTTTCTATAAGTTGGGTCCTTTCTAGGGTCTAGAGAGGAATGTATGTCCTTTAAGAAAGAAATACGCCCAAACCCAGACCCAAGAAGTTCAGCATAACAGATATAGCTTACAGTATGTGCCAAGGCCCTGTGGCATGTCCAGAACAGTCAGGAAGCAGTAGAGTGAGGTACAAACAAAGACAGGCAGGAAGTCAGGAGTCCTCCAGACACTTGCATCTGAATCACCCTTGGGCAAGTTTCATGACCCCTGAAACTGAGTTTCTGCATCCGAAACTGGGCTGGATCTGCCCAGATAGCCTCAAAGGGCCATTCTAAGGCTCATACAAGGCGATACAGGGAATTACGGTACTGACAATGGAAACTTTACATCCCTAAGGTTCTATCTGGTCCATTTCCAGCCTCTAGATTGATGCAAATATCCCAAAACAAATAAAAAGCCCATAAACTTTTAACTGGAAATCTGAGAAAATTCAGAGAAGTAGCACCTCTTTTATTTCAGTTCTCAAACATGCAAATCTCTCTACCCATTTAACTGGGTTATCCAAAGAACACAGCATGGGCTTTTATTATTCATCGCTTTGAGAGAAAACTGATTATATGTATGACTTTTACCTGGGAAAAGGCAATGGCTGTGATTTAAATTTGAATATTCTGCCAGGCTGGTGGGTGGCATCATTTACCACCCCACACCACCCACCCCCACCAAACACACACACTCCATCTTACATGAATATAGTGGGAAAAATTGAGTAGTAATTTTAAATTATAAAAAGACAAGGAGTCTTATATTGACTGGATGGTCTCCTCTCTCTGGGCAGCTCTGAATTAGCAAAAGCTTCGAGTCCTAAAAATAACAGGGTGAAAGAGGCACCGCTATCACAAAGGTTTGCATTAGCACTTTGATCACTTGCCCATCAAACTGTGCATTTCTGTATAGGAAATGGAGAACAGCTTGTCTCCACAGTCTATTATAATTACCACTAAATACTCCAGAAACTTGGCAGTTTTGAATTTCATAACACCCATGACTGACATTCCTAATTAATACTATTGTTTTTCTCCTCTGGCTGAATTTCCTGAATGCCAACATGCATCGCATACACTAAAAACAGACATTAAAGAAAATAACATCAGTGTTAATCTCCAGCACAAATATATCAAATGCCTCAGTGAAGTGTATAGAAAAGAGCTGGATTCCTATAAATAATGGAGCTCCCCTGCCTGATCATCTTTATCCTCCTACGCTAATAAGATGGTAATCTTTCTCCTCCTGTGTCCTTGCTCTGAGATTTCAGGACAGCTTTTGGTGAAGTGCACTCCCAGCTCTTTTCTTCTCTTGCTTTGCTTTTAAGTTGCGGATTGAAACTTTCAAAGAAAACCTTCTAGCTTAAGTTAGAAATAGCATCCACTGGGCACTCTATAAATAGGGGATCTGCAGAAGAGAGCAAGATGGTCTAATTTGTGCTTTCTAATGGATGTTTTTCTGGTTTGCGTGGGGCTAAGAGCACCCAGCATTTGCTGACGCTTCTCGTTTACTATGTGGGATGGTTCAGAGCTGGGACTTCGGCGTTTGGAGGCTTCGTGTTTTGAATCCTGCCTCTGCCATCCAGAAGCTGGGCCATTTTCTTAAGTTCTCTGAGCCTCAATTTTCTCATCTGTAAAATGCAAATTACCAACAGTACCTATTTCAGAGAGCTGTTCTGAGAATCCAATGAGAAGGTAAATAATGACTTTGGCAGAGGCTCTGACACATAGGACTACTTAAACTTAGTTATTAGATTTACCATTCAGTTCAGTTCAGTCACTCAGTCGTGTCTGACTCTTTGGGACCCCATGAATCGCAGCACACCAGGCCTCCCTGTCCATCACCAACTCCCAGAGTTCGCTCAGACTCACGTCCATCGAGTCAGTGATGCCATCCAGCCATCT
Source organism: Bos taurus (assembly GCF_002263795.3). Classification (NCBI taxonomy): domain Eukaryota; kingdom Metazoa; phylum Chordata; class Mammalia; order Artiodactyla; family Bovidae; genus Bos; species Bos taurus. The sequence goes on along the minus strand of NC_037352.1, from coordinate 4,610,493 downwards.
CATCCTCTGTCGTCCCCTTCTCCTCCTGCCCCCAGTCCCTCCCAGCATCAGAGTCTTTTCCAATGAGTCAACTCTTCGCATGAGGTGGCCAAAGTACTGGAGTTTCAGCTTCAGCATCAGTCCTTCCAAAGAAATCCCATTGCTGATCTCCTTCAGAACATACACTTAAGTGTGGAAAATAAGTCTCAGAAAAGCGGTGGTGTTAGTCACTCAGTTGTGTCTGACTCTATGACCCCATGGACTGTATTATATGGCCAGGCTCCTCTGTCCATGGAATTCTCCAGGCAAGAATACTGGAGTGGGTAGCCATTCCCTTCTCCAAGGGATCTCCCCAATCCAGGGATTGAACTCAGCTCCGCTAGATTGGCAGGTGGATTCTTCACCACCTAAGCCACCAGGGAAGCCCATCTAAGAAAAGTACCAGGCACCTAATAAGAACTCAATAAACTCATATGGCTGAACCGACAAGAAAGACATCTCTATGAGGTGCCCAGGACGTTAAATTGTATTTAAATTAAAAAGAAGGGAACATACATGAGTCTAGGACTCACATTGTAAAGAGTGACAGCTGCCTCTTCTCAGATGGCCAGGACCTTGGACAGTATCAAAGAGCAGAAACTTGCAAGTGAAAATTAGACCTCGCAGCTTCGGAAGTGAATACACAGTTGTCTCCATACCTTTCATATCTCACTCCATGATCACAGTTTTATTGGTGTTGGTTTTGCTCTTGATGAGTTCCCTGTGGATATAGGCGATAGCAGGATTTCACTCACTCTGCATTTCTGTCTTGCTTCCTCTACTTTTTCTAATTCAAGATGGATTGATAGTTATTTTCTTATTGTGGCAAAATTAAGAAAAAAAAACTTACCATTAGCAACATTTAGTACATTCACAATGGTGTGCAGCCATCACCCCTATCTAGTTTCAGAACATTTCAACACGCCAAAATGAAACCCCACACCCATTAAGTCCAACCCAGCCTCCCCTCCTCAGCCTCTAGCAATCATAAATCTGCTTTGTGTCTCTGTGAACTTTATTCTATTTAACAGATGCAGACACATACGATATTGGACGTTTTGTCTGGCTTCTCTCATTCAAGTAGAATGCTTTCAAGGTTCATCTACCTTGCAGCATGTATCAGTACTTCATTTCTTTATATGGCTGAATAATATTCCATTGTATGGATAATACCAAATTTATTCCTCCATTCATCCATTGATTGACATTATTATTTCCGCCTTTTGGCTATTGTGAATAGTGTCACTATGGACATTTGTGTACAAGTCTTTGTGTGGGTCTATGAACTAGGAATGGAAACAGTGTCAGACTTTATTTTTTTGGGCTCCAAAATCACTGCAGATGGTGACTGCAGCCATGAAATTAAAAGATGCTTACTCCTTGGAAGGAAAGTTATGACCAACCTAGACAGCATATTCAAAAGCAGAGACATTACTTTGTCAACAAAGGTCCATCTAGTCAAGGCTATGGTTTGTCCAGTGGTCATGTATGGATGTGAGAGTTGGACTACAAAGAAAGCTGAACACAGAAGAATTGTTGCTTTTGAACTGTGGTGTTGGAGAAGACTCTTGAGAGTCCCTTGGACTTCAAGGAGATCCAACCACTCCATCCTAAAGGAAATCAGTCCTGGGTGTTCATTGGAAGGACTGATGTTGAAGCTGAAACTCCAATATTTTGGCCACCTGATGCGAAGAGCTGACTTATTTGAAAAGACCCTGATGTTGGGAAAGATTGAAGGCAGGAGGAGAAGGGGATGACAGAGGATGAGATGGTTAGATGGCATCACAGACTCAATGGACATGAGTTTGGGTAAACTCCAGGAGTTGGTGATGGACAGGGAGGCCTGGCATGCTGTGGTTCATGGGGTCACAAAGAGTTGGACACAACTGAGCGACTGAACTGAATTGAACTGATGAACTAGGAATGGAATTTCTGGGTCATATGGTAATTCTATGTTTAACTTCTAGTGTTGATACCCTACATTTCTACTCAAGAATCACCCTTTCCTCACGATCCTTGACCTCAGGCAGTCAGTTTATATGATCCTGTGGCTTGACCTCAGGCAGTCAGCTTACTCTTACTCTGACAGGACTGGTTTAGGGTTGGGTATCTGACTTGGGATAACCCAAGGAACAAAAACCCTGGGGCTTTTGCAGGAACTTAGCTCCCACATGGAGGTGGGTGGGCAAAGGTAGTAAAACTCAAATCTGGAGCTGCTGGTGCCCATTATCCCACTGAGAGGAGAAAGCCTGTCTGAGAAGGCAAAACAGAGGAAAGGAGTGGGATGAGACAGGTTCCTCAAGGCATCATTAGAGGACCCAGATTCCATCAGGGTAACAGGAAAACCCCACCCTCTAGAGTGTTCAGGTTTGTATGGTAACATTTCATTTTGTAGCACTTAGTTTTAAGTTGAGACTTCCTTGTTGCCTTGTCCAGCTGTTTACATGGGTGCTCAGATTGAGTGGGCAAGGGTCATTTGAACTTAAATTTTGTAATGTAGCCTGAATACTACATACGCAGCTGTGATGGTTATTTTATGCATCAACATGACCAGGCAAGAGAGTGCCCTGCATGCTAAGTTGCTTTAGTTGTGTCTGACTCTTTGTGACTCCATGGACTGTAGCCCGCCAGGCTCCTCTGTCCATGAGATTCTCCAGGCAAGTATACTAGAGTGGGTTGTCATGCCCTCCTCCAGGGGATCTTCCTGACCCTGGGACAGAACCGGCCTCTCACGTCTCCTGCATTGGCAGGTGGGTTCTTTATTGGGAAGCCTGTGTGATGGTTAATTTTATGCATCAACATGACCTGGCAAGAGAGTGTCCTGATATCCGATTAAATACTATTCTGGGTGTGTCTATGGAAGAGCTTCTGGATGAGATTAATATCTGAATCAGTGGACTGAGTAAAGCAGGCTTCTCTCCCCTATAGCCCCACCCAAGTCCTTGAAGACCTAATAGAACAAAAAGGCTGAGTGAGAGAGAATTTCTAGTCTCTCTGCCTCAAAGTCTTCCAGCAGGGACACTGGTCTTCTTCTGTCTTTGGACATAGACTCAGCCTGCACTTAAACCATCCATTCTCCTGGTTCTCAAGCATGTAGCCTTGGATTAGAACTCTACCTCATTGACCCTCCTGGGCCTCCAGCTTGTCAAGTGCAGTTCTTGGGACTTGTGAGTCTCCATCACTGTATAAGCCAACTCTTTGTAATAAATGAATATGTGTGTGTGTGTGTGTATCTACACACCTATATAACCTATTCTTTTGGTTCTGTTTCTCTGAAGAATACTAACAACAGTATCTAATTATGGTAATGATTTCTCTACTCAAAACATGGGACAACCAGCTCCAGAGCAACTGAATGAGACTTGAAAAAAAAAAAAAAAAAACCAGAGGGAATATAACATATCAGGGGAGTCAAAAGTGTGCTCCACCTTGTACCAGTCCAGTGACTTCAGACCAGGTAGACGCATTTCCAAGGTAACAGTGCATGACCTCACCGTGTTAAGAGGCATATGAAACAGAAGCGCTTGGGAGAACAGGGTGGAGCCTGCTGTCAAAAGCTTTCTCACACACAAAGGAAAAACTGACATCTTTAGGACAGTGGGAAGGGGGAGAGAGAGGCTGCAGGTTGGGTTAAGTGAAGAGTTATGCACACCCACCTCCCTGTCACTTCCCCCAAAGCATTCAGAGGCTACAGTTTAATCTGAAGAGGAAAGAAAGGATCCAGCCTATTTATGCTTCCCAGCAAGATAAGGGGTTGCAGAGATGCCTGGGAGTGTAGGACTGTATCAAGGATCCCTCCAGAAGTACTTCCCAGCAGCCCCTGCAGTTCTTAGAACCACCTCTAGTGTTTCAGGCTACCAATCAAGCCTTCTGTTCAAAGTACTGTTCTTTCTCACAGACCTCTAAAGCTCTGCGATAAGCTTCTGAGAAAGATACGATTTTTGCTTCAAGGTTTATTCAGCTCAACCAAAGACCTCAGAGATGACCTTAATTATATATATATATTTTTCCCCAGTCCTTTTCAAAAGTCCTTTTCTAAAAGTGTGCTGGTTGATGATGTGGTTGCTAGAATGTTTTTCCCCTCCCAGAGGACAAAGCGCAGCATTTCTAGAAATGCTTCATTAAGAAGCCAACCCACGCAACCACCGCCACCCCCTGATAGTAATCCAGAGGCAGACCCTCTGCCTTTGCAGAAACGTCCCCGCCATGGGCAGTTTCACTGCATCGACCAGTTCATTATAAAGTCTCACTGTCAGACCCATTCCCTCGACTAATCCAGAGAGGTGATGAAAGGGTTCTTTCTTTTTATTCTTGTTACTTTGGAATTTCTGCCTTGGTAGTAGAGATAAGCAAGAAGAAAAACTAATCCTAAAAGAGCATCCTCATAGAAACACCAACAAAAAAGGATAAATTAAAAGATGAAGCAGGAAACTAATCTAGAATATCTGATCAACCTAAATAATACAGACAGGCTACATATGATCTTTAAGTAGATATTTTTATTATTGACTACATTGTTGTTGTTGTTTTTGTTGAGTCGCTAAGTTGTGTATGGCTCTTTGAGACCCCCATGGACTGCAGCACATCAAGCTTTCCTATCCTTCACTATCTCCCAGAGTTTGCTCAAATTCACGTCCCTTGAGTTGGTGATACCACCCAACCATCTCATCGTCTCCCACCATCTTCTGATTTACTATATACCAGACTGCTCAAGGCTATGGTTTTTCCAAAGGTCATGTATGGATGTGAGAGTTGGACTGTGAAGAAGGCTGAGTACCGAAGAATTGATGCTTTTGAACTGTGGTGTTGGAGAAGACTCTTGAGAGTCCCTTGGACTGCAAGGAGGTCCAACCAGTCCATCCTAAAGGAGATCAGCCCTGGGATTTCTTTGTAAGGAATGATGCTAAAGCTGAAACTTCAGTACTTTGGCCACCTCATGCGAAGAGTTGACTCATTGGAAAAGACTCTGATGCTGAGAGGGATTGGGGGCAGGAGGAGAAGGGGACAACAGGGGATGAGATGGCTGGATGGCATTACTGACTCGATGGATGTGAGTTGGTGATGGACAGGGAGGCCTGGTGTGCTGCAATTCATGGGGTCTCAAAGAGTCGGACACGACTGAGCTGCTGAACTGAACTGAACTGAGACTGCAAAAAAAGATGTCTCAAGATTTTAAGTTGATAGTTAATGAAGCACCTTTAACTCCATAAATCCTATGAAATTAGAAATAAATAACCCCAAATTGGCCCCCCAGACTACCTATCTATAAGTGTGTGTGTGTGTGTGTATGCACACTTGGTAATTTAAAATCATACTTTAAAAGAGAAAATCAAAATGGAAATCGCAAACTATGTAGAACTGAGTGGTAAGGTTTTTGCAGAGCAAAAGTGATAGGGTACAGCCAAAGCTGTTCCCAGAGGAAAATGTATAACCTTAAATGGATCTGTTAGACAACAAGAGAGTAGTTAACTAAACCGGGCTTTCAACTCAAAAAAAAAAAAAAAAAAAAAAGCAAGGGGTGGGGAGGGGATGAAATAAACCCAAAGAAAATACTAAGAAGATAATTACTAAAGTTAAAAGCAACTGTTAACGTAACCAGAAAACAAAACAAGCAACGATCACCATGAAAACAGTGGGATATACCAATAGTCAAATGCTTTTACTTTGTAAGTATCAGTAGAATAGGTAATGATTTTTCCTAAAAGTAGGTGGAGGCACCTTTAATGACCTCAGCTTAATTCTGGGGTGGACCCTGAACAGCCTTGCAAAGAAAAAGCCAGACACACAGAGCCGCACATCTGTAAGCTTTTCACCACTTTGTCCATATATTTGATTGGGAGATGGAATGAAACACTCAGAGCCACAAGCTGAAAGGTATTTAACGCATACAAAATGAGCTGTGGTGAAATGAGCTCAGTGAAAAATCCTGGCATAGCTCACAAACATCACATCTCTGCCTTTCAGCCCGACATTTTCGAATCATGATTTCTCTTTGATTCTTTAAACAGAAGTAGAGATCTCTTCTCTATTCAGAAAAAAAGTACAAGGGAGAGGGAAAATATGGGTCATAACTCATCCTTCAGGTTTCCAGCTTCATCCATCTAAAGTGGACAACCCCACCCCACCCCTAGGCCACTTCTTGTCACATCACCTGCTTCCTTCTTTTGTGAAATTTGTCAGTCTATAAGTGCCTTATTTCCTCGTGTCTGTCCCTCCTGGAATTCAGGTTTCAAGGAAATGGATCTGCTCTGTCTTACTTACTCTTCTCTCTCCCATACTCTCCATAATACCTGAGACATCCATGGAATATTAATTAAATGGAGTCATGTACCTTGTCACGGGAATAATATGCAATATTATTGAAGACTCGCCTTAAAAGACGTTTGCTCCTTGGAAGAAAAGCTATGACAAAGCTAGACACATATTCCAAGGCAGAGACATCACTTTGCTGACAAAGTTCCATATAGTCAAAGCTATGGTTTTTCTAGTAGTCATGTACGGATATGAGAGTTGGACCATAAGGAAGGCTGAGAACCAAAGAATTGATGCTTTTGAATTGTGGTTTTGGAGAAGATCCTTGAGAGTTCTTTGGACTGCAAGGAGATGAAACCAGTCAATCATAAAGGAAATTAACCCTGAATATTCACTGGAAGGACTGATGCTGAAGATCCAATACTATGGCCACCTAATTCGAAGAGCAGACTTATTGGAAAAGACCCTGACTGAGAAAGATTGAGGGTAACAGGAGAAGGGGCAATGGAGGATGAGATGGTTGGATGGCATCACTGACTCAACGGACACGAATTTGAGCAAACTCCCAGAGATAGTGATAGAGAAGCCTGGCGTGCTGCATTCCATGGGGCTGCAAAGAGTCAGACACGACTGAGCGACTGAACAACAACTGAAGTCTCCCCTTAGCTCTGTTTGTTGTGCCAAGGGACTGCGGGGCCTTTGCTTTGTTTTGCGGGGAACCCACATGGAAGAAATGAGAGAAGCGGAAATGGGATAACGAGTCTCATTCAGGCATCTGTTTCACACGTTGAGAACTTCATCTGACTCCACACTGATGGAACCCCCTCCCCTTCCTCCCCAGCTGCCACCCCCTCTGCACCGCCTTCATACCCACATTGGATTTGCCCGGCTGGGACTTGAGAAGGCCCCGGTCAATCAGCACCAGCCTCGTGAGTCGCGCTTGGGTGCGCACTTTTCTCAGTCATTAGACACGTGAAGAAGCTGACACGTCTGGAGGATTTCTCCTGTGGAGTCTGGCAGGCTTGAGTGGGTGGCAGTTTTGACGGCTGGGGCCTGATTATCCCATTCACCCTATGACATTTCCTCAGCTCTGCTTCTCTCCCAACACTCATGCCAACAACTGCTTTCAGTGGACGCCTCCGAGACGTGGGGCCTGCTGGCACCTGCCCCCATTTCTGTGGGCTCTGAGGGCATGGCATGGCCCTGTCTGGCCTCTACAGGCATGTGGACAGGAGGCCTGGGAGGCCTTGGAACACAGGCCCAGGACCCCGTGAGAAGGCTCGAGGTGGGTGCAGCGGAACCTCTCCTTCTACCTAGCCTGAATTTTCTGGGATCTTCTCTAAGATTAGTGGTGCCAGGAAACAAACACAGGAAAACAGCTAGAGAAACACTAGCCACTCACCCACTCCCTCATTCATTCATTCATCCACTAAGTGCTGAATGAGTGCCAACTATATGCTAAACACTGAACCTAGTGCTGGGCTCACGGTGTGGTCCCAAAGCTCCCTCCCGCTGCAGCACTTGCTGGTTGGGGACACAGCAGAAACACACAGTCCCATATATTATGTCACTGTGACTGCTGCTAGAAATAGAAGGAAGAAGATGGTATATAAGGTAACAAAGTATGGTTTTTTTTTTTAGCAGTGAAGAGCTCAGAAACAACCTGTCTGATGGGATGGCCTTAAAGTTGAGACTAAAGCAGAATCAGCCGGCTGCCTGGAAAGCAAGAGGAACCACTCACAGGTGCACAGATTCTCAGACAGAAAACAGCTTGTCCGGGGGAACTGGAAGAAGACCACTGCAGCTGGTGCAGCGTGAACAAGGAGAGAGCCGCCGGGGGTGATGAGAGGGGTGGACAAGGAGCAGAGTGCACAGGGCTTGTATATCAGAAAAGGCCCGGGGTTATTTCACGCTGAAGACAGTGAGACACCAGAGGAGGATTTTCACCTGAAAGCAGCATTATCCTTCTATATCCACCCAGTCCCTTCAGTTGTGCCTGACTGTGCGGCCCTATGGACCCTAGCCCGCCAGGCTCCTCTGTCCATGGAGTTCTCCAGGCAAGAATACTGGAGTGGGTTGTCATGTCCTTCTCCAGGGGGTCTTCCTGACCCAGGGATCGAACCTGCGTCTCTTATGTCTCCTGACTTCTCAGGCGGGCTCTTTGCCACTAGCACCGCTTGTGAAGCTATTATCCTTCTATGGGTCCCAGGAATTAGGGAAAAAAAGGAAAAGGAACTTGGACCCCAAGCACCCAAGAGCAGCATTTCCCAAGGGCAGAATTCTCATTTTCTGACATGAAATGCACATTTTCTGGGACAAAGTCATGTATTCTAGACCTCAACTACAGGAATCCTTAGAGGAGTTTGTTAACATTAAGAGTACAGAGTCCTATTGCAGAATGTCTAGGAGGAAGCACCATACTCTGTGTTCTTTAACTAGGTCGTGACTGATGCTGGTGGACAGCTTGGCTTGAGAACCCCTGAGCCAAGACATGCAGTCTCTCTCAAGTGTTACAATTGACAAGTCAGCCAGTAAATAAACCAAGCACAAAGCAGGCAAACAGCCAAGGTGAGAAGGTGAACACAAGAAGGGCAGGATCTGTGGGAGAAGACAGGGTGCCATAAACACCTGTCTCCTCAGTGAAAAGAGCGCCAGGGAACCTTTTTGATGCCCACATGCCAAGGAATTCCACAGCCTCTGGGACATCTTGAGCACTGGCTGGTCCCTAAAGAGAAGGCTGCCACCCCGTTGATGAACACCTGCTTCACTGGGAATGAAACAGTAGAAGAATCCAAGGCAGGCTCCCTGATAAATTTCAACTACTGACTTGAAGACTGCTAAGACCCACGGGTGCCTCTTAATCATCTATGATGCGGAAAGCACGAATGTTAGGGTAAGTGCAGACCCAAGTGGTGACCCAGAGTGTGACCTGGTGCCTCCAGCTTTCCAACCACGTTCATGCTGGCTGGCCCCAGAGCGTTCTACCCGCAGCTGCATCCTCCACAGCACTGGGCACAGTGCCTCGCACTACGTAGGGGCTTTGTCATTGCTGACTACAATCAGTACATAACTAGTTTTGGAGGAGGCTAACATCAAAACTCAGATTGCATCTCCCAAGCTCTCAACTGATGATCGACTTGACTATGCCCATTATAGCTGGCTATAGAGAGCAATTTCTCAGCCTCTGCATTACTAGCATTTGCGTGCTAAGTCTCTTCAGTTGTGTCTGATTCTTTGTGACCCCATGGACTGTTGCCCACCAGGCTCCTCTGTCCATGGGAGTCTCCAGACAAGAATGCTGGAGTGGGTTGCCATGCCCTCCTTCAAGTGATCTGGGATCAAACCCACATCTCTTATGTCTCCTGCATTGGCAGGCAGATTCTTTACCACTAGTGCCACCTGGGAAGCCCTGGTGGCTCAGACGGTAAAGAATGTGCCTGCAATGCAGAAGACCTGGGTTCAATCCCTGGGCTGGAAAGATTCCCCAGAGAATGGAATGGCTACTAGCATTTGGGGCTGCATAGCATAACTGTCCTGTGTATTATCGGATGTTTAACAATATCCCTGATGTTATGGAATGCTTGCATCCCCCACCAAAATACACAAGATGAAAGCAAACCCCCAGTGTGATAGTATCAGGAAGTGGGACTGAGAGATTGGATTAAGTCATAAAGGTGGAGCCCATGTGAATGAGATGAGTGTCCTTATAAAAGAGACCCCAGAGAGCTCCCTCAGCCCTTCCACCATGTGAGCACACAGCGGGAAGATGGTCATCTATGAACCAGGAAGCAGGCCCTCGCTAGACACCGAATCTGTCAGGACCTTGGTCTTGGACTTGCGGCCTCCAGAGCTATGGTATGATGTCCCGGCACAGCAGCCTGAACAGACTAGGACATCTGGCCTCTACTCACTTTATCCCAATAGTACATCCCCTCCCTCCACTTACAACTAACAAAAGTATCTCCAGACATTGCTCAATATATTCCCGGGGTGGGGGAGGGGTACAAACCACTCCCCACTGAAAGCCACTGCTATGGATAAGTAACATTTATCCAGCATTTATTCTATGTCAGGCACTGCCTTTGCCATGTGACACACACTTATTATTTAATCCTTGCAACACAGGGGTGAGAAAGGTGCAACTATGCTCATTTTACAGATGAGAAAACTGAGGCTCAGAGGTGGTGGAGCCGGATGTTGAACTTAACTGTCCAGCTCCAATAAGTTACCACTCCACCCACCACTTCCTGTGTCACTAGGGACTCGAGTATCACAAAGAGGCAAAAGAATCCCATGCAATTTTCTACTTTTTGTGTGTTTAAACTTCCTTAACAAATTTTTACAGAAAGAACAAAACTATCAGAATATAGAAGCTGTAGGGGATGACTTCAGGGCATTGGTTCTCAAAGGGTGCTCAGGCCCCCAAGTCTCCCACTGGGGATCTTCCAGGTCAAAACCCTTTCTCAGGAAGACTGTGATGTTACCTGCCTGACTCACTGTCTTCACTCATGAGTGCACAGTGGAGTTTCCAAGAGATCACAGAGCATGTGATGATACCACTGCTGTAACAGATAATGGAATCTGTGGTCACATATTCCGGCATTTTAACAGTCCTCAGTTTTGAATTCTAACATGGTAAGTATCAACAGACAGCACTCACCTAAACAAAAAGCTCTTCAATATATTTAAGAGTGTAAAGGGATCTTGAAACCAAAAAGATAGGGAATCTTTGCTCTAGATTTAAAGAAACTCAAAGTATACTGTAATGGTGTTTTTCTTTCCGGCTTACTTCACTCTGTATAGTAGGCTCCAGTTTCATCCACCTCATTAGAACTGATTCAAATGTATTCTTTTTAATGGCTGAGTAATACTCCATTGTGTATATGTACCACAGCTTTCTTATCCATTCATCTGCTGATGGACATCTAGGTTGCTTCCATGTCCTGGCTATTACAAACAGTGCTGCGATGAACATTGGGGTACACGTGTCTCTTTCCCTTCTGGTTTCCTTGGTGTGTATGCCCAGCAGTGGGATTGCTGGATTGTATGGCAGTTCTATTTCCAGTTTTTTAAGGAATCTCCACACTGTTCTCCATAGTGGCTGTACTAGTTTGCATTCCCACCAACAGTGTAAGAGGGTTCCCTTTTCTCCACACACTCTCCAGCATTTATTGCTTGTAGACTTTTGGATCGGAGCCATTCTGACTGGTGTGAAATGGTACCTCGTTGTGGTTTTGATTTGCATTTCTCTGATAATGAGTGATATTGAGCATCTTTTCATGTGTTTGTTAGCCATCTGTATGTCTTTTTTGGAGAACTGTCTGTTTAGTTCTTTGCCCCATTTTTTGATTGGGTCATTTATTTTTCTGGAATTGAGCTGCAGGAGTTGCTTGTATATTTTTGAGATTAATCCTTTGTCAGTTGCTTCATTTGCTATTATTTTCTCCCATTCTGAAGGCTGTCTTTTCACCTTGCTTATAGTTTCCTTTGTTGTGCAGAAGCTTTTAATTTTAATTAGGTCCCTTTTGTTTATTTTTGCTTTTATTTCCAGTATTCTGAGAGTTGGGTCATAGAGGATCTGGCTGTGATTTATGTCAGAGAGTGTTTTGCCTGTGTTCTCCTCTAGGAGTTTTATAGCTTCTGGTCTTACGTTTAGATCTTTAATCCATTTTGAGTTTATTTTTGTGTATGGTGTTAGAAAGTGTTCTAGTTTCATTCTTTTACAAGTGGTTGACCAGTTTTCCCAACACCAATACAGTATACTAACACATATATATGGAATTTAGAAAGATGGTAACATTAACCCTATATGCGAGACACCAAAAGAGACACAGATGTATGAAAAGTCTTTTGGACTCTGTGGGAGAGGGTGAGGGTGGGATGATTTGGGAGAATGGCATTGAAACATGTATAATATCATATGTGAAATGAATCGCCAGTCCACGTTTGATGCATGATACAGGGTTCTGGGTCATCCCAGTGGGTGCACTGGGATGACCCAGAGGGATGGGATGGGGAGGGAGGTGGGAGGGGGTTCAGGATGGGGAACATGTGTACACCCATGGCAGATTCATGTTGATGTATGGCAAAACCAATACAATATTGTAAAGTAATTAGCCTCCAATTAAATAAACTTATATTAAAAAAAAACAAACAGAAAAAAAAGAAAGAAACTCAAAGATACAATGGTCACAATGGAATGTGTGAACCTTGATGGGATCCTGGCTTTTAAAGGAGGATTTATGTGAATATTTAGGGGAGCAACTGGGAAAATCTGAATATTTATTGTTTTTTAGATATCATGAGGGAATCTTCATTAACTTTTTCTTGAGTGTATGAAAATCCTTGTTATGAAGAATGTTTTTTATTCTCAGGAGGCACAGGCTGAAGACTTTAGGGTTGATAACCTGAAGCTTACAGCAGTGTGCATACACACACACACACATGAACATGCCCACAAATAAAAACACACACATGCACACACATACCAATACACATATATGTTTAGACAAAGCAAAAGTGGAAAAATGTTCATTGGGCTTGGGTAGCGGGCTTCCCCAGTGGCTCATTGGTAAAGGATCTGCCTACAATGTAGGAGATGCGGGTTTAATCCCTGGGTTGGGAAGATCCCCTGGAAGAGGAAATGACAATCCACTCCAGTATTCTTGCCTGGAGAATCCCACGGACAGAGGAACCCAGTGGGCTGCAGTCCATGGGGTCAAAAAGAGTCGGACGTGACCAAGCACACTGACCAGGGCCTGACCGGTGGATCTGAGCCTACACTGCATGCCTCGTGTATTATATTATTCTCTTAAATGCTGTGCATGTTTAATAATAAATAAGTTGGAAAAATAGACTCAACTTCGAGTCATGAAACAATATGGGGAGGGAAGACAGGAGGCTTTTCTGTTTTCCAAAATGAAATCTCACAGGAAAAGTGGCAGCGGTGAAGTGGGCAGGTGACTGACTATATATGCCCCCATCATTGAATCAGAGCCACTGGCCAGGCCAAGGCACCACTTAAGGCTAATCCAACATGGCGCGCAACTCCTCAACCCTGTTTCAAGCCATTCCTGGAGGGACAGGACTCCCTCCTAGATGCAGACAATCCGCACACACAGATTCAGTTTCAATCTGCACACACAGCAGCTGCGGCAGCAACCGAAGCCAGTTCCTTACTTCTCTGTGTTGGGACCCTCATTCCCATATACTGTTCTGTCCCTTCAGGACCATCTCTCAGGCACAGCAGGCATCTCGAAGGATCGTTCACGGCCCCATTTATGGATCTGTTAGCTTTATCAGTTTAGCTCTAAACTAGTTACTTTAAGCATTTTACTTCTATGGCAACTACCAAAAAAATAATGAACCGTGCAGAAGGAAAAAAAAATGTCAAAACTATCTAAACAGAGAAAACTGCAACCATAAATTGCGTCTCTCTCCAAGAAATGATGAAAACACCCAAACAGAATGGCACCCGTGTGGTTTAATAAACCACACACACCATGAACACACTGCACAACACGCGGCAGTCATCACTCATGTTGAAACGGTAACAAATTTGAAAGTCTGGTACAAGCATCTGGTGGGTAGCACCTGCCTCTGGGTTCGAGGTGTGACGTGACGGGCTGAGATGTCCTTTCTAATCAATGGGCTTTGCCAGGGAGGCCCACTAGGGGACAGTGAAGGAAGCTCGGGAAGCTTTTTCTGGTTCTAAGGAAATCTGGTTATAAAACTCAACAGGAAATCAAGAGATTGCATGAAATTACCTTCTCTCAAGGCGGCACTTGGGAATACCATTTAATACCAATCGATCAGTTGAGTGAAGGAGCAGGTAGGTGAAGAGAAGATTTTGGCCCATGTGGTGGCCTCTCTCTAGCTCAGATCCATACTCCATCAGTTACTAATGTGGGCAGGTGATGGGATTTCCTAAGCAAGAATACTGGAGTGGGTAGCCATTCCCTTGTCCAGGGGATCTTCCTGACCCAGGGATCGAACCTTGGTCTCCTCCACTACAGGTGGATTTCTGATCATCTGAGCCACCAGGTACCCTCCCTATGCCCTTACCAGGCCTCAGCATTTGTTATTTTCTTCTTGGTACATCTCTGTATATTCTAAATTGTCTAAAATAAACATGCTATCCTACAGTTAAAAAAAAAAATACCAGCCAGTCAACCAAAACACCTTAGCTGTAAACATTGTCTCCCTGACCTCCTTCCTCCTGCAGTCCCAATAAACCTGAGTCTTATGCTCTCCAAATGCAGAAAAAGGGGTTTGTATCCTAAACCATATGTTCTTCACTTTGTGTTTATGCCTTGAACCCTTCTGGCCTAATGAAGACCATGAATCTCTTCTCAGGATGTTTATAAGTTCATAAAGATAGAATACAAAGGACTACAAAGGGTATCAATACTATTGCAATTGAGTTATCAAAATATTTTAAAAATAAATTCATAATTTGGCAAGAGATCATTTTCTTTATTAATGCATCAAATAATAAGATCCAGAAGCAGACCTAATAACTACCATAATTTCCAAGCAGTGAGTGATGGCCATAAATAATATTTGGGGATAACGGAAACAACTGTAATGTGATATGAAAAGATCCATGATTCGATTGATGACAGTCACAGATTCTGCTTAAAAAAACCACTGTAGTTTGCTGAATATGTTCATAATTAAAGGAAATGCTAGCTTGCAGTTAGAGTGAATGTAAACGAAGATGTCATTTTTTTTTTTTTTTTACATCAAAGTTAACAGACTCCTTGAATCCTATTTTCAGATCCCAGGTTTACAATGTCTGGTCCAGAACCTTCAGGAATCTAGGCAGTGGTTACTGAAAATCACAACCAGTTGGAGGAAGATATTTCTGGCTCACCCTCTGAATTCTTCTCTGCCTTCCTAGCTCTACCAGCTAGGAAGCTCTAAAATGGTGTCCTAACCTCATGCCCTGTCTCCCTAACTGGGCTGAGCTTCCTCTTCTCCTGACCTTGCATTCTTTTAACACTGTCTAGTGGTTTCTTCATTCATCCATCCATCATACATTTCTTGTGTGCTTATTACATAACAAGGAGGGTGTCAAGCCTAAAACAAAGATAAAAGACACAGTTCAGTTCAGTTGCTTAGTTGTGTCTGACTCTTTGCGACCCCATGGACTGCAGCACACCAGGCTTCCCTGTCCATCACTAACTCCTTGAGCTTACTCAAACTCTTGTCCATTGAGTCAGTGATGCTATCCAACCATCTCATCCTCTGTTGGCCCCTTCTCCTCCTGTCTTCAATCTTTCCCAGCATCAGGGTCTTTTCAGATGAGTCAGTTCTTCACATCAGGTAGCCAAAGTATTGGAGTTTCAGCTTCAACATCAGTCCTTCCAAAGAATATTCAGGACTGATTTCCTTTAGGGTGGACTGGTTGAATCTCTTTGCAGTCCAAGGGACTCTCAAGAGTCTTCTCCAACACTACAGTTCAAAAGCATCAATTCTTCAGCACTCAGCTTTCTTCACAGTCCAACTCTCACATCCATACATGACTACTGGAAAAACAATAGCCTTGACTAGACGGACCTTTGTTGGCAAAGTAATGTCTCTGCTTTTTCATATGCTGTCTAGGTTGGTCATAACTTTTCTTCCAAGGAGTAAGTGTATTTTAATTTCATGGCTGCAGTCACCATCTGCAGTGATTTTGGAGCCCAAAAAACATAAAGTCTATCACTGTTTCCCCATCTATTTGCCATAAAGTGATGGGACCAGATGCCATGATCTTAGTTTTCTGAATGATGAGCTTTAAGCCAACTTTTTCACTCTCCTCTTTCACTTTCATCAAGAGGCTCTTTAGTTCTCCTTGGCTTTCTGCCATAAGGGTGGTGTCACCTGCATATCTGAAGTTATTGATGTTTCTCCCAGCTATCTTGATTCCATCTTGTGCTTCATCCAGCCCAGTGTTTCTCATAATGTACTCTGTATATAAGTTAAATAAGCAGGGTGACAATATACAGCCTGACGTACTCCTTTCCCTGTTTGGAACCAGTCTATTGTTCCATGTCCAGTTCTAACTGTTGCTTCTTGACCTTCACACAGATTTCTCAAGAGGCAGATCAGGTGGTCTGGTATTCCCATCTGTTTAAGAATTTTCCAGAGTTTGTTGTGGTCCACACAGTCAAAGGCTTTGGCATAGTCAATAAAGAAGACACAGTTCCCAACCACAGTTCCCAACCACCTTAATCCTAAGACCATAAACTTTCTGCAGTCAGAGAACCATGTCTTTGATGCTTACTTCATACCCGCAGTGCTCAGTATACAGAAACACTCAATAAATATTTGTTGGATTGATGGATATTGCCAATATCTGCTGGATCATGGAAAAAGCAAGAGAGTTCCAGAAAAACATCTATTTCTGCTTTATTGACTATGCCAAAGCCTTTGACTGTGTGGATCACAATCAACTGTGGGAAATTCTGAAAGAGATGGGAATACTAGACCACCTGATCTGCCTCTTGAGAAATCTGTATGCACGTCAGGAAGCAACAGTTAGAACTGGACATGGAACAACAGACTGGTTCCAAATAGGAAAAGGAGTACGTTGGGGCTGTATATTGTCACCCTGCTTATTTAACTTATATGCAGCATACATCATGAGAAACGCTGGACTGGAAGAAACACAAGCTGGAATCAAGATTGCCAGGAGAAATATCAATAACCTCAGATATGCAGATGACACCACCCTTATGGCAGAAAGTGAAGAGGAACTCAAAAGCCTCTTGGTGAAAGTGAAAGTGGAGAGTGAAAAAGTTGGCTTAAAGCTCAACATTCAGAAAATAAAGATCATGGCATCCGGTCCCATCACTTCATGGGAAATAGATGGGGAAACAGTGGAAACAGTGTCAGACTTTATGTTTCTGGGCTCCAAAATCACTGCAGATGGTGACTGCAGCCATGAAATTAAAAGATGCTTACTCCTTGGAAGGAAAGTTATGACCAACCTAGATAGCATGTTGAAAAGCAGAGACATTACTTTGCCAACAAAGGTCCATCTAGTCAAGGCTATGGTTTTTCCAGTGGTCATGTATGGATGTGAGAGTTGGACTGTGAAAAAGGCTGAGCACCGAAGAATTGATGCTTTTGAACTGTGGTATTGGAGAAGACTCTTGAGAGTCCCTTGGACTGCAAGGAGGTCCAACCAGTCCATTTTGAAGGAGATCAGCCCTGGGATTTCTTTGGAAGGAATGATGCTAAAGCTGAAACTCCAGTACTTTGGCCACCTCATGCGAAGAGTTGACTCATTGGAAAAGACTTTGATGCTGGGAGGGATTGGGGGCAGGAGGAGAAGGGGACACATAGGATGAGATGGCTGGATGGCATCACCGACTCGATGGACGTGAGTCTGAGTGAACTCCGGAGTTGGTGATGGACAGGGAGGCCTGGTGTGCTGCGATTTATGAGGTCACAAAGAGTCGGACACAACTGAGTGACTGAACTGAACTGAACTGAAGTACGTGGAAGGGTGGATGGAGGAATAGGTGGATGGATGAATGGATGGGTGGATGGATGGGCATACTACTGTTTGTGTTTTTGATATTCACATTGCAGGTGTACCACCACACCTCAACTAAAATGTCCAGTTAGCTTTCCCAGTATGATACTGAGGCCCAGAATTGCTCTCTGTGTAATACCCATAGTCAAGCTCTGTCCTAGTGAAGGAATAGCAGAGATGGATGACCCCTCAACAGACTGATTGAGGTGGAAACTCACAGCATATTGTCCTTAATCAACAAGCCCCAATCCAAGTTTTATCAAGTAAATCAAGTGTACCAATGTGATGATCAAAAGTTCATGGTGACCCTAGATGTTATCTATTCGTGATTCACATTCAGAAGTACAGCCTGCATCCTGCCGGCTTGCTTCAGCCCCAGACTTGAATCACAGTGAGAATTTTGCCCTGCTTCTACCGGGCTACATTTCCAACCCTCACTGGCATCTTGGTCTTGGGGTCTAAATTTCCTAGCAGATGGTTTGCCTAAGTTCTCAAACAGCTGAAGAGACTAAAACACCCCGGGTCTGCTGGCATGTCTTCATCCCCTCTCTCCACCTCACTTGCTCTGTTAATCTTGGCGTTGCTTGCATGCATAACTGACTTGGAACCCACAGCAGGAATCCTCTCCAGCCCTGCCTAACAGACTAGATTATGAAATATGATCAAGAATCTGCAAGTCAGGCTTCCCTAGTGGCTCAGTGGTAAAGAATCTGCCTTCCAATGCAGGAGACATGGGTTCAATGACCAGTCCAGGAAGATCCCACATGCTGCGGAGCAACAAAGTCCATGTGCCACAACTACTGAGCCCGTGCTCCAGAGCCCGGGAGTCTCAACTACTGAGCCTGCGTGCTGCCGCCATCAAAGCCTGAGTGCCTGAGAGCCTGTGCTCTAGAGCCCGGGAGTCACAACTACTGAGCCTGTGCTCCAGAGCCCGGGAGTCTCAACTACTGAGCCTGTGCTCTAGAGCCCGGGAGTCACAACTACTGAGCCCACATGCTGCAGCCATCAAAGCCTGAGTGCCCGAGAGTCTGTGCTCTAGAGCCCGGGAGTCACAACTACTGAGCCCGTGCTCTAGAGCCCAGGAGTCTCAACTACTGAGCCCAAGTGCTGCAGCCATCAAAGCCTGAGCGCCCTAGAGCCTGTGCTCTGCAACAAGAGAAGTCACTGCAATGAGAAGCCCATGCCCTGCAACTAGAGAGAAGCTCCCACTCTCTGCAACTAGAGAAAGCCCACCAAGCAACGAAGGCCCAGCACAGCCAAAAATAAATAATAAACTAAATATATAAAATTATTGAAAACCAAAAGAATCTGCAAGTCTCCCAATCTATCTCCTCCTTTACTCCACAGCTGAACGCTAAGAGTATCTCTGTGTGAAAGATAAACTGGAGTGCATAGGTCAATATTCCAGACTCTGGAGTCAGACTGTCTGGGTTCACATTTTTATCCCACTGCCTCCGACTGGTGCTGGGATTGTGGGATTATTCACTCAAGCTTCAGTTTCCTCCTCCATAAAATGGAGATAGAAAGGATGCACCACACTCTCTCGTTAATGGATTAAGTGTGAGAAAGACCACAAAGCATTTGTCACACACTAAGTGTTCATGTGTTAGCTGTTATATTAGTGTTGTTAGAAAATTATGGTTCTTAAGATCATTAGAGCTTGCTCTTAAGTTGGTGAAACCACATGGTTACAACTCTGAAAGGCCATTTCCAAAGAAAAATTAGTAAATAGGTCCTCAATTAGCAACATAAACCATACATACTGGGTGTTGAGTGTAGGAGATATAGACCTTATGGTAAGTGTTCTTATCATCATCATCATTAATATGAGCACAGGGGGAAACTTCTGGAGGTGATGGATAGATTTTTAGTATAGACTGCAGTGATGGTTTCAAGGGTATGTATTTATCCCCAAACTTATCAAGTTATACACATTTAATATGTATAGTATTTTGTATGTCAAGCATACCTCAATAAAGTGGTTTTAAAAATAATAATGCAACCTTCTCCAAACCAGCATTTTTAAATGAATGTGATAGAGTTACAAGATACACTAATGGTGAAATTTTATTAACAACAAATAGCAATTTTAAACTGTACGCTAGCCACTCTGCCAAGTGCTTGAGATGTATTATTTCTTTCAGCTTTCACAACAACCCTTTAAGGCAGGTGTTGCTGTTCACAATTTCTAAAATAAGATGCTCATGACTTCAGAGTTAAAATGATTTGCCTGAGCACACCCACTTCACAAGCAGTAAAGCAAAGATTTGAACCCAGTTTTTCCTGAGTCCCAAGTCATTCATGTTATTAATATTTTTGCTATTATTGATAATAACTGATATTATTATTCATTACTCTAGAATGGTGATTCCCAGTTATTCACTCAACAAGCACACCTACCCCAAGCTGGACACTGAAAACTGCTGATGGAATGAATAGTGATGGACAAGACAGACAGCATGGACACCGTCCTTCCCCTCTCCTGGAGCTCAAAGTCTAGAGATACCGGACTATAGCAATATTCAGTCAATAATCACATGTCCTCTTAAAAATAATTTTCAGTGTAAAAAGTAGTTTCAAGGAGAAATCAAAACAATATAAGGGCTTCCATGACACCTCCTGCTAATTTATACAGCTGGGGAGCTAAGGCTTAGGTGTATTCTCAAGTTCCTAGAAGCTGCTGAATCCCACTCCGCATCCCTACCCTCCTCAAGGGTTGTGCTCTTGAGATGTGGAAAAAGTGAAAAAAAAAAAAAGCACACTTGTTTCATTCGCCTGAAAAGCTTAAACAAGGACAGACGAGACACTCTGCCATGCAGAAGACAAGTGTGACAGCTCCTCACCCAATTATTCCCTCTGTAGCTGTAGCAGGACTCGCCTCAGAAAATTCTGGGAAGGAATACAAAGCACTATTCATCACTGAACCTGGCCCCACCCCATCTTCAGTTTCTTTGCAGCCAGCTGTTGCTACAGATGTCACTTCCTGCCAGATGTGTTCATAAAAAGCCTCAATCAACCTCCAGTCCCAACCAGCGGTAGAATGCTTGCAACTTTCGAGGTCTTTCTGCACTCGGGAAGCAAGACTCTTGACCAGTTTTTCCACACCAGTCTAGCTCCAAGAAATCAGTAAGAATTGTCATGAAGTCTGTGCTGAAAAGACCCATGGGACCCGTTTGTCTGTCAATAGTCCATGAGCCCACTCTTTCATCACAAACGCTGGTTTTCATAATTATAGAAGCTACGTCATTCTAGGAAATGCAAATCTCCTATTATTCACAATTTCTTTTCTGATTCTGAGGGTGGAAAATTAAAGGAATGAATTTCTCCTCACTTTATCAAGTGCTGGGAAAACCCCAAACTTCAAGTGAACTCAATCCCTGTTATCTGAGGAACATTAAAATGGTTAATACCCTCCACACAACTCAGTGGTAAAGAATCTGTACGCAGTGCAGGAGACCCAGGTTCGATCCCTGGGTTGGGAAGATCCCCTGGAGGAAAGAAATGGCAACTCACTCAAGTTTTCCTGCCTGGAAAATCCCATGGACAGAGGAGCCTGGTGGGCTACAGTCTATAGCCTTGCAAAGAGTTGGACACAACTGAGGAACTGAGCACATGTACAAAATGGTTAATGAGATACATGACTTTATATTCTGATCCAGCTATTATACAGTCTGGTGTAACTCACACAAACTCTTGACTCACCAGCTTTTTCACCCATTAAGTAGAAATCATCACACTACCTATTTCACTGAGATGCCAGGAGGATGGAATGAAATAATACACGAAAATGGTCACTACTTCTGGCACCCAGAAAGTATTTCATTTATATCTTTCCCCCATGCCCCCTCCAAACATAAAATATCAGTTAATAGAAGAGTCTCCTGTTGAAGATATCACTTCTAACTCCAACATACAGCATGAAATGACTTAGGGAGAGAGACCAAATTTATTCTGGGTTTTCAGGGCAGAACTAGGATCATTCATCATTCATCCGTTCATTTGCTCAACAAATATTTGCTGAGCACCTAATATGAGCCAGGCCCTGTGTCTGGTGCTGGAGGAACAGTGGAGAGGAAGACAGACATGATGTGACCTATTGTGGAGCTCAGATTTTGGGAAGAAATGGATGGAGTCACAAGAGACCCCAGAAATGCATTGTGTGGGTAACATTCCTAACAATTAAAGCTGAGAAAGGAGTGAAATAAAGTAAGTTTGGAATACATGGGTTATTGCCTATAGCTCAAACAGTAAAGAATCTGCCTGCAATGCAGGAAACCAAGGTTCAATCCCTGGGTCCGGAAGATCCTCTGGAGAAGGGAATGGCAATCCACTCTAGGATTCTTGACTGGAGGATCCCATAGACAGAGGAGCCTGGCAGGGCTACAGTTGCAAAAAGCCAGACATGACTGAGCAACTAACACATGTTCACTGGGGCTCTTTGGACATTGTAGTGGACACTCTGCATGAGGCTGAGGGTTGAAATTCTAAAACTGCTTCCAGCCTGGCAGTCCTTTGAGAACCAAGAGCCCAGAGTTCATTGCCTGGAGTTCATTTAAATTCTCTGCCCTTCTTATCCACACACCAGTGTTTATTAACCTACTTTAATGCCTAGCACGTGGCAGCAATTAAATACATATTCAATCTATCATACCTAGTTCCATCGATTTAATATCCATTTCACACATTATTTACCATATTGCTGTTTCTTTTAAAGCTATCACATATTTTCTTCCTTTCCCAAGAACAGACATTTTAAAAATATTGCTAGATTACAAGAAAAGGCACAAGAAATATGGACAGTCAGTCAATGCATTGATAATTACCCAGGTTGCGACTTTTAGATACAACTGTATGACCTTGGAAAAGTAACTTAAATTCTGGGAGATTCAACTTTCCCACCTGGACAATGGATAAAGTTAAATACTTTCTTGAACATTTAATATTGTAGGGATAATTAAATAAAGCAACAGAGTATTCAAATGCTCAGGTTTCTGCCTGGCATGTGCTTCTCCCCAATACCAGATACAGCAGAAAGTCATCTGAACTGGACAAGAACCTATAGGTCCCAATTGCTGGTTAACCAGACTGTCTGTGGTTGATTAATAACATCGTCTAGATGTCAGGGGAAAAAAATGAAAAGGCAAGTTAGTGTAATAGTTAAACAGCTGGACTGTCATGTAAGACTAAGTGTGCCCAGACATGCTGCTAAGGCGCATGCTAAGTCAGTCGTGTCCGACTCTGTGCGACCCCATAGATGGCAGCCCACCAGGCTCCCTCGTCCCTGGGATTCTCCAGGCAAGAACACTGGAGTGGGTCGCCATTTCCTTCTCCAATGCATGAAAGTGAAAAGTGAAAGTGAAGTCACTCAGTCCTGTCTGACTCTTCTCGACCCCATGGACTGCAGCCTACCAGGCTTCTCCATCCATGGGATTTTCCAGGCAAGAGTACTGGAGTGGGGTGCCATTGCCTTCTCCAGTGCCCAGACATAGGCATCTTCTTAACTGAATGACCATGACTAGTGCACTTCTCTGGACCTCACCATCCCCTTGTGTAAAGAGGTAATGAGCATTTTAACTATGGAGTGATGTAAAAATTGTTCACAAAGAACAGTGAGCCTGGCACAGAATATTCACTCAATGAAAATTTAGCCCTATTAGCCATGAACTTGGGCAAACTCCAGGAGATACTGACAGACAGGGAGGCCTGGTGGGTTGCAGTCCATAGGGCTGCAAAGAGTTGGACACAACTGAGCAACTGAACAACAACAAAGCTATATACTAGTTATCAGGATTCTTCCAAAATGAATACAGTCTGATAGTAAATGACTTAAACCAACTGGGACCTGATTGTTTTCCTCCTGTCTTTTTAGCCTGAAGTTGGGAATAGAGTAGAGACTACCATCAAGGGTGGCGGCAGGAAGATCTATGAGCTCCTGAGAAAAGAATTACTGGGATCTTTTCATTTTTTTTTTTTTTTTTTCTGAAAACTTCAAGCAAAGTCTTGCGCTCTTCGTGGAAGAGCATGATGCTGACATAATTGAAAGGAAAATGCTATAATCTACTGAAGATTCCAGCACTTAGACGGCACTTGTCCATTCTAGCAAAATCAAATCAAGAGATACTAATCTGATTCTTGCTTATTTCTAAAGGTTCATTAAAAGAAGACAAAGGAATTGCAGATGATTGATTCATTGATTCAAATATTTATGAGAACGAACCACTGTTGTAGCCATTTAGGTTCTGTGCTGGATCTGGCATCATGGTAAGGCCCTGTGAGTGCACCCTCACTTGGATCTGTAAAGGTTGGTTTGGGGTAGGAGGTACAGGCTGGACACAGAGTTCAGTGAAATACAGTGCCAAATACAACCCACAGCAAGGGAGTCGCAACTGACTGGGGAGCTGTCCTAGGTGCTGAACAGGTGCCATGGTGTAGAAGAGGCTCTAGGTCTAGGAGCTTATAAACAAAGGCAGGACACAGGAGAAGCCAGAAGAGTTGGGGGAGAGGAAGGAAGGGAAGGAGAACTACATGAGCTGCATGAGGCAGGGGAACATTCCAGCCAGTAGGAGCCTTGCGGGCAGGGTGGTCTCGATTGTATCAGCCCCAGAATGCCATGCCAAGCTGTGAAGGAAATGTGAGCAAACCTGAGGCTTTGACAGACTCACAGGGGCTGGGCAGGAAAGGAACAGTGTGCTTTCATGTCCAGTGCAGGCCAGGCCGACACAGAAATGTCTGCACTTTGAGTCTTGGGGGATAGTTCTGATCAGAAAAGAGAACATAGCTGGAAGGGAAAAAGTGAAGGAACAAACAATGCTTCAGCAACCTCCACACACAATCCTGTGGGTTCCAGGGAGGGCAGGGGAGGCCTGATCGGTAGTGTTTGCTGATTCCCGCAGTGTAAATACTCCCACTATGGTATGACAAGTTTCAACCTATAGTGGTTCAACCACTGACTTGCAAGATGCCTAAAAATTTTACAATTAGTTCTTAGAAGCTCATGTGGGGTGGCTCACTAGTACATCACTAATTATGGGACAAAGAGTAGCTTGGAGCACTTTCCATGTATTACCTCAATGATCAGTCACAGTCCTACGAAGTTGTCACTGTGAATCCATTCTGCACATGAGAAGACTGAGGCTCAGAGAATAAACTGACTTGTCTCAAGTGACACAGCAAGAGAATCATAGAGCAAGGATTTGACCCAGACTTATCCCACTGCAGAGTGTATGCACTTTCCATGGCAGGCATCAACCTCTTAACATCAAATTCATCAACCAAAAGCTGGGCCCCGGCCAGCCCACCCTGCCGAGTGAGTGACAGACCAGAAGGGATCTCAGAACATCCACAGAGCGAGAAGCAAGATAGACGAGCAGACACCAGATTTACTCCCTCATCCTTCAGGAGCTGAGAGAAGTCCTCCTGCCTACCAGCTTTGGCTGAGCTCTACAGAGCCCCCTGAACTCAGCATCCTTTACGAGAGGGCACATATGGCCTGGACTCCATGGCTGCAGGTAAACCAGCTGGACCTGAGCCACCCCAGCCTTGGCCTGTGGAAATGAGCAATTCTAAGCACTTTTGGAAGATGAATAAACTCTCCCTTACCCTGCACCTGCCCCTGAAGTCAAGCATTCTAAAGAGAGAAGGGCAGCTCTTTTTAAGGCAGAAAAGGCTATTCTGTTAGAACAGGGATTCACAAAGGATGCAGGCAGGAGGCAGTCACCACAAGCCCAACTCGGGGCTCAGTACCCCAACTTCTCCACATAGGTGAGCTCATATGTACATATGCAGGATGGGGCAGAGAGGGGCCTGGGGGAGGGTCCCCATTCACCCCTGACTTGATGCCAACCACTTATGTACTGGGTACATTACAGACAGTAACCCCACCCACCCCTACAGTTAACCTGTGAGTTGGAAAGCTTCTACAGATGCAATGAGCCAAGAAGGAGATATCTGTAATCTATCCAAGGTCCTATAGCAAGCAAGTGGCAGGACAGGGAATCGGGTTTCAGCTGTCTTGTTCTAAATCATATCTTCTTGCCTCTATACCTCCACAAAAGGGACACAGTGCACCTTCTACATAGCTGAGCTCCTGCACTCACTGGTCCTGGCCAAGCTTCTGAGTGCCAGGAGTCTGGAGCAGGATGTGCAAAGACTTGTGGAATGGAGGTCAGGCTTATAGGGTCTTGATGGTAGAGCACAAAGAGGCTACACAAATATGGTCTTGTCACCAATCCTGCTGAGGGAGGACTCTGCTAAAAAAAATAATAACTTATTCTTGGCCTCCTGTATCATGTGGCTCCTCCCCTTGTCCCTACCATGCTCATGATCATGAGCACAGGCTTCGGCATCAGACAACCCTGCACGAGAATAAGACGGCTGGATGGCATCACTGATTCAATGGACATAAACTTGGGTGAACTCCGGGAGAAGGTGAGGGGCAGGGAGGCCTGGCATGCTGCAGTCCACAGGGTCACAAAGAATCAGACACGACTAAGCGACTGAACAGCAACAACCTGCATTCACCTCCTACACCTGGTCCTCTGTGTGAGTTCATTACTCACACTGAGCCTCAGCTTTCCCTTCTGAAAAATAAAGGTTGATGATAGCAGCCACCTTCTGAGGCTGTTGCAAAAACTAAATGAGATCAAATATATGAAGTGCCACATAGTGTCTGATGACTGGCAATCTCTCAGGCTATGTTATCTCTGTAAATATCATCATTATTAAAAATATTTTGCTATCATTATACACTTTCACTGATATGCAAATGAAGGTAATGTTTGGGCAGGACTGATTAGAAGAAATTATGTAACAAGCACTCCCCATGTATATGCAGACAGGAAAGCCTAAAAGATGGAGGAGGGGATGGCAGCCAGAGTGGACAGAAGCAGGATGAAATGGCTCACGGGGGGGACACCAGGAGCGTCGTGCTGGAGGTGGAAGACCAGGGCTGAGTGGGTGATAAACCAGGTCACACATAGAACAAAGGGCATTCCTTCCCCCAAAGGAGTGCTGGCTCCTCTCAGCCCTGGGAGGGCAGAAGATGATACAGACCCGAAAGGGTCCTGCAGCTCTGGGAGTGGCCAGGGGCAGGATCCCATGTGTCTCTGCATGGGGTGGACTCAGAGGGGCTCACTGTGTCCTCCAACCAACACCCTGCAGGTTGCTTTCGAGGTGGCTGTGAAGATGCTAGGACTCCGCCAGGGAAGAGAGGGAGAAAGGGAATGATGAGAAGGGGAGAAAAAACTGACAGCAAAGGAGGAGGGCAATGGGGGGAAGGAAAGAGAGAGAAATGAACCAGAAGGAAAGGAAGGGGTAGAAGATAAGAAAGAAGGATGGTGAGGGGGTGCAGATGGCAGTTGGCACTGCCCTGAGGAGTTCTCGCTACATCCTGTGTTTGCTGGGTTTCTGTCTCCACTGCCTGCAGCCTCAGCCTCCATGACAGCAAAGACAGTTCCTATCTGCAGTCAAGGCACACAGTCAGCACTCGATAAATGTGAGAGGGAAGGAGGGAGGGACGGAGAGAGAAACAGAGGGAGGAAAGAAAGAGAGAGGCCGGTGCCTCTGGAACCCCTGTTATCTGGGGAGAATAGCCAAGCTGTCCCCTCCCCTCCAGTGTTTATCTAAGCAGCTGGCAGAACTAAGGCAGTTTTGCTTAAAAATCATTTCCCAGGGGATTAGCATCCCCTTTCACACTTAAAAGCCTTCCCCAAAGCCAAAGAATGAATTGATTTTCCTATAACTAATCACACTCCTGTTTAATAGCAGGAAGCCGCTGCTTTATTTTCCATCTCTGTCTCTAAAAATGCAGCCTGGGCATTCACCTCGCCTCTCCTCCACCGAGTGCAGGACTCCAGGATGATGAAGATGGCCTCTCAGTGGGGTGGCCAGCCTCTCCCCTAAATCATTGCGGCCACAGCTGTCTCTGAAGAGCCTGTTGAGAGAGGCCAGAAAGCCCAGGAAGGGCACTTGACATTTCGTGATGCCGTCAAGACAACCTCTCGGGCCAAAGCATGAGTCTGTTTGTACAGGTAAGACCACGAGTCTCGACTTAAAGTCATTTCACCAGGAGTATAGGGCTGGAGGCTGTGGAGTTCCTGCCCAAACCACAGGGGTTGCTGAGAGCAGAAGTTAAGTGGCAGCTCATTCACAAGGACCCCAACTTGTGCCTTCAAAGCCTGTGTTGACTTTCGCAGCCCGAGGGCCAACGGGGGATGCAGAGAGAGACAGGGGAAGTGCGTGGCCTCTACTCTCAGCTAATCTCAGGGACTCCCGCCCTCTGTGGGAGGTACCAGACCCGAGACGGTTCTCAGGAACATGAGTGCCACCTCACCCCAGTGAAGCAGTTAAAATTGCTCTACATTATCAAGGACTAACAAGCTCCACTCCAAGGCAATCAGCTAGACTGCAGGGACCCAGATCAAACCCAACCCACCTACATGTTGTCAACATGAGTCACTGCTGAATAAAAAGAGCAAGTTGCAGGTGATACCTTTCCATCTGTGTTCACTGGGGAAAAATGTAAATGCACACAATGCTTTGTTCATGGTGACTGATGTATATAAAATACAAAAAAAAAAAATGGGTGGAAAAGATGAAGATGAATTCATGATAGAGGCTGTGTCTCTGGAGGAGGGAAGGGAAATGAGAAAGGGAGATGATGGGGTAGCTCATCTGTGATATTTTTTTTAATTTATTAAAAATATCTGAAGAGAAGTGTAACTGCCAATTTTGAGTGGTGAGAACATGATTGTTTATTTTCCAGTTTTTAACATTATCTGCACCTTTAAACTACATCTGATATTTTTAATATGAAAAAAAAAAAGAGCATGGAGAAAAGGAAAACCCTCTCTGCATCCTCAATGGTTTCCTGTCCGAATCTCCACGTGTTACCATCTTCCTTCTAGGTCAGTTCCTCGGCACTGCTGACATTTTGGGCAGGATCATTCTCCACCGTGACGGGCTGGAGAGGTGTCCCGTGCACTGCGAGGAGGTTAACAGCATCTCTGCCCCTGCTAGACACCACCAGCAGATCTCCCCCAGCTGTGATGACCAAGGTGTCTGCAGACCTGGGCTAGGGTCCTCTTAGAGTGAAATCACTCTTAGATAAGAACCACGGGCTAAACGAAACCCTCTCTATGGCATCCCACTTCCTCTTCTGGTGCGGTGCACCACACCCACATAGCACTTCAGCGTTTCCTGAGGACAGTTGCCTTCATTTTCTTATGCTGATTTTGAGGTGTACCCACCCGAGGAGGTGGGGTTATTATCCCATTGCCTAGATGTGGAAACTGAGGCTCAGAGAAGCCAGCCAGCTTGTGCCAGGCCCTGCAGCCGAGCCAAGGCAGGATGTGGCCTTGACCTGGACCTTCAGGTTCTTGATGCTAAGCTGTGTGTCATCGTTCCTACCTGGATAATCCGGAGAGTCAACTCTTACTAACTTTCGCCCTTCTTCCCCCCTCCCTCCAATACAGGAGAAGTGGGGATGGGGGAGGAGAGGTGTTTGGGGAAAAGGACTAACAGTTCTGAGCACCTACTGTTTCCCCTGAGCTTTCAATAATCTATCTCTATTGACTGTAATAATCTTGCAGAGTAGACAACAGTATTCATGTTCCACAGATGAAGAAACAACATAAAATCAAAGAATCATATTTAATTGTGGCAATCGCAGGCACACTGAAGAGTAAAAGGGGCCTTCTGGTATTTTGAAAATCCAATTTCCTCCAAGGCAGTTTAATATGATTAGATCCCAGCTGTGCTGCTTACAAGCTGCGTGACCCTGGGTGAATGACCCCACCTCCCTACGCCCCACTGTTTTTACCCAAAAACCCAGAGAGGATCATATTCAATAAAATGGTGCGTGTGTAACCCGAAATATAACTGGGCTGCCTTGAGGTCCACTTCTGCCCACTGATGCACTAAACACCCACACCCATATGCCGTGAGTGAAACGGCGTAGGATCCTATGGTTCTGTCCCTCCTTGTCCTCTGCCTGCCTTTTGTCAGTGGAAACACTTGACTAGAATAAATTGAATCAGAGAAGTGAGAAAAGGCATAAGCAAAGGAAAGCAAACAGGACAAACTAATAACAGTTTAGTCACTAAACAAAGTCAAGAACCTTTAGTTCCTTCTCAAGGGCTTATAGATAAATGTTCTGAGCCATGTCCTGTGAGCCGTTTTGTAGATACCGAAACCTCCACTAGGCAGAAGTTAACTACACAGTAACCAGACATGACATAAGCTGCCACAATTCTGAGAACCGGCCTTGAAGAAATGGGAACAAACTGACCCTGGAACTGAAGTCTAACTTTATTTCCAACCATCAAGATGACACTGATCAGACCATGGCAGGACCGATTTCAGGATGACTGTCAGAGCTGACTGTGCTGTTTCTGCTTAGAGCCCCCTCCCCCTGCCCATACCCACCCTCCCGAGACTCTCCTTTAAAAGTAGGAATGACATTCATACTCCACCCTGTGTAAAATAGATACCTAGTGGGAAGCTGCTGTGTAGCACAGGGAGCCCAGCCTGGCGCTCTGCAAAGACAGGAGGGTGGAATGGAGAGGGTGGGAGGGAGACTCAAGAGGGAGGGTACATATATATATGTATATATGTATATATATGTATATATATATATTGCTCAGTCTTTTCAGTCATGTCTGACTCTTTACAACCCTACGGACTCCAGCCCGCCAGGCTCCTCTGTCCACAAGATTCTCCAGGCAAGAATACTGGAGTGGGTTGCCCTGCCCTCCTCCAGGGGATCTTCCCGACCCAGGGATCAAAGCTGTGTCTCTTGTGTCTCCCGCATTGCAGGCAGGTTCTTTACCCACAAAGCCACTTGGGAAGCAGTTAAGAACAATGCAGCATCCCTGGAAGAGGAGCGCAGGTAAAGGCAGTGCGCCACCACAGAGTAGCACCTGCATCTGCCTGCTCCCTCGCAGCCTCCGCACAGCCCCAGCTGTCGCCCTCCCAGTCTCCAGGCTGGCCCTCCTGCCATCACCTGGGAGATCTGCCCGCCTCTGTCTGCCCAGCCCCTGGCACTCCCCTCCCACATGCCAGGCCACCTTCCAGCAAGGCAGAGCTCCCTCCACACACTTCTCTCCTCCCGAATAACACCTCCAGAAACTGGGAAACAAACTCTTCATCTCCTCATTCTTACTGTTTTTTGTATTTGTTACTTACTTATGCTTGACTGCGCTGGGTCTTCGTTGCATGCATGGGCTTTCTCTAGTCATGGTGAGCGGGGACGACTTTCTAGTTGTGGTCCACGGGCTTCTCTTCGCGGTGGCGTCTCTTGATGCGGAGCACGGGCTCTAGGCACACGGGCCTTGTACTTGTGGCCCACCAGCTTAGTTTGCTCTGCAGCCTGTGGCATCTTCCTGGACCAAGGATTGAACCTGTGTCCCCTGCATCAGCAGGAGGGCCTATTCTTGACCACTAGAACACCAGGGAAGTCCCTCTCCTCACTCTCAGGAAGGGCCTGGTCCAGTATCCAGCAGGTCACACGTTCTCAGTCAAAGTGGTTGGCTCTCACCGAGAGCCTACAAGTTGTCAAGCACTGCTGGAAACCAGGATTTCAAAATAAACAAATGTGGATTCTGTCCCAAGGAAGCTCAATACACGAACAGGCCAACTTATACAGCCTGTTCCAATACACATGGGTTTTTTAAAAAGAGAGAGAAACAAAAATCACATAACATAAAAATCTACCTACACATAAAATCAACCGTTTTAAAGTGAACAGTTCAGTGGCATTTAGTGTAGTCCGTTGTTACACAAGAATCACCTCTAATTCCAAAATACACACGGTCCTGAAAAGAAGCCCCCGTCCCACTCAGCCATCACTCTTCACTGCTCCAACCTCCCGGAGCCTGGAAACCACTAGTCTACTTCCTGTCTCTGTGGATTTGCCTGTTGTGGACACTTCATAGAAATGGACCCACAGAATGTGTTGTCTTTTGTGTCTGGGCTCTTTCACTGAGCATCACATGTCCAAGGTTCGTTCATGCTGTGACAGGTATCGGTACTTTATTCTTCCCAGGTATATATCCAAAACAATTGGAAACAGGGATTCGAACAAAAACTTGCACACGGATGTTCACGGCAGCATTATTCACAGTAGTCAAAAGGCAGAAACAACCCAAATGTCCATCAACTGATGAATGCATAGTCAAAATGTGGCAAAAACAAACAATGGAATATTATCCAGCCATACATGGGGCTCTTCATGTACATGACTTCAGTGAATCATCAGAAAGAGGCTGGAGAATGCATCATGTTTTATTTCCCCAGTTTCTGGAGGAAAAGATAGACTATCGGTCCCATCTTCAGCCTCATGTCTCCTAGCCAAACCTGCTTCAAAGTCAGCTGTGTCCCTGAAAACATGGGTATCACAGGCTGACCCCCTGGCTCGCATCCCTGGAGCATGCCCGCGCAGGTGGTTACAGAGTGTAAGGTGGAGCTCGCCTCCCCTCCATATAGTCCAGCCTCAGCCTGCATCTAACCCAAGAGCCATTGATGATGATGGGTGTGCTCTCTAGTGTCCAACTCTTTGTGACCCCATGGACTGTAGCCCACCAGGCTCCTCTGTCCATGGGATTCTCCAGGCAAGAATACTGGAGTGGGTTTCCATGCCCTCCTCCAGGAGATCTTCCCAGCCCAGGGATCAAACCCATGTCTCTTGTGTCTCCTGCATTGGCAGGTGGATTCTTTACCACTAGCGCCATCCGGGAAGCCCCAAGAGCCTTTAATGTGATCTTACAAAATTCTCCCTCCTCCACCACCCCAAGGGTGTTCCCTCCCACACTGGCCAAAATCACACTTTCACATTCAGGGTAACATTACTATGCCCTTGTCAAGGATCGCTGGCTTCTTATGAATCACAAATTCACTTTCCTGAACATAAATTGCATTCTCTTTCATATGTAGCTTTAACCTACTTAATTAGAGTCCTAATTTACTTTTTTTTAAGGAGGGGGAAACACACCTTAACCGTACCATGGGCTAAAATTATACCTTAGGAAGACGCGATTGTTTCCTGACCATGAACTTTTGCTTTTATGAATTGCTAATTTGGCTAATGGGCTCATTCTGCTCAGAAATTTGCATCATGAAAATTACTAGCTTCGAAGAGTCCTCTGTGTACGACGCAGTTTGCACGTTTTGTTGTAAAGGTCACATTTGACATCGTAAAACAGCGGGCCCTTTTGAAAAGGTACAAATGTAAGAATTTAAGTGGCCCCATTGGTATAATGTCATTGGGAAGGAGGGAGGAAAGATTTTTAAGTTAATTTTTATTCATGTTGTTTACGTAAATGCAGGCTGAGCTGGGTTCCATGTGAATCCCTTCTCATACCTGACACGTTATCAGCTGAACTTGTGGTCTGGGGACATCAGTGACCAGAAAGGTCCTGCCACAAGCACCAGTGGCATGGGGGGGTCTCAAGTCAACAAAAGAATAAACGATACAGAGGGCGCCATCGTCCTCATCTGAGTAGACCCAGGGTGTGGGCAACGCAGACATTGGACATCAAATCGTTATGTAAGTGCTGTCAGGGGGCCCTGTACTTAACACTATCTTGCTGGGATTCAGCTGTGTCTGACAGCGATGAGTCAAGAGATGTTCACCACCCTGGTTGATGGCGGGGCAGGAGTACACTTCTGGATATCCTTGGGCTGCGCACGTGAAGTCAGATATACATAGCATCTCCATCCCTCGGGGCAGAGCAACCTTACCTGGGGCTTTTAGAAAGCCTTGCAGGGCTCAGGGGAGGAGGAAATGGAACCCGGTCCTCATGCACAGAAGCACTGAGAAGAAAGTGTTGTTGCAAGAGGCTCAGTCACCTTCCTGAGCGCTTGAGGAAAGGAGCAGAGGCCAACAGTGCCCCAGAAAAAAGGGTGGTCACGAAAGCACATACATTTTTATGAAGAGGCAGTCTTGCGTTAATGGAGGGGCACCCAGTTCATAGAACATTGATCCCATTTCTTCACTATCTTGATCTGGGAGTCATTTTGCCTTGATTTTATGTCTCCACTGGGCGTGGCAATCTCCCACAGGGTGGGGTATTGTTGCAAAGCCCTTTTCAGCAGTAACACAGAGCAGACACCTCCCCGTGTCACCTGACTTGTAGGAGAGGGGACAGATCACGCGCTAATGTAAGGATGTAATTCTTTTGCTTCCTGCCAGGGCTTTAAGAAGTCCCTCCCAGAGGAGGCAGTGGGCGCCCTGCCTTGGGCATCAGGGGGTGGGTCAGGGGACGGCACTGAAGCAGGCATTTTGCTGGATGATGCGTGGGTTCCCAGGGAGGACAGGAACCCCACTCCTGGAGTCCCACGCATGCTGCCCTTGGGACTGGAAGCCCCGGGTGGAACTAGAAAGGAGGGCCACCTGGGTACACGGGCAGGGCCGAGTGAAATGGGCACAGAGCATGTGCTTTCGAATACACATCTCCCGTGGTCACAGGTGGCACCAAAGAGCACCCTCCCTGTGGTGCCTTCTCTTAACCAAGTCCTGGTAGAAAACGGGCTCACAAGAACAGCATCTGAGCAAACAGTCCTTTGTGACAAAGAGAAAGAAAGACCCCTTCCTCTCCCCGGAGCACGTGGGGCCTCCCTCCCCTCCTTCTGTAATTACCTCTAGTAAATTCCCCATTCATCTGCACAACGGTTTCTATTCAGGGAGGACTTGAGGCTGTGCTGTGGGGAGGCGGGGGGTGGCCAGGCACATTCAAACTCGCACAATCTCCAATCACCGCACCTGATGGGATGAGCATTTGCTTATGTGAAATTTTCATTTCAATCCCAGCCTCAGATTGCACCATTTCACAGCCATGCTCCCCAAGCACTTACACACAGAAGGCTTTTCATTCTTCAAGTCCTGCACAAGTGTTACCTAATTAATGTTCAACAATGTTACCAAACCTCCCTCTTTTAAGATGTATCAACCTGGAAAGGTCTGGAATTAAGGATTTTGATCTCGAATGGATTGCTTTCATGTATTTCAGATAATTCACACAGCTGCTTAAAGACAGATATTCATCAACTATAAACAGCCTCAAGTTCGAGTAGCTACATAAATAAATCTTTTCCTTATCTCTCCCGGCAGCCTCCCTCTGCCTGCTTGGGCAGCAAAGGGATCAAAAATGCTCCCTCATGGACTCAGTCGATGAACACTTGGACTCTAAAGTGAAGGATGCTTCAGCCAAGCAGAATAAACTACCAGCCTGAGACTCTCTGGTGGCTTCCCTGAGTCCAGACCACAGGTTCCAGCCTTGCTCCTCAAAGTGTGGTTGAGGCAGCATAACTTGGAGCTCACCTCAGACCTACTGGGCCAGAATCTGCATTTTAGCCAAATCCTCAGGTGACTCAAGATGCTCCGGTGTTAGAAGCCCTTGACGAACTGACCCCTGACCACCTCCAGGCATGGCACGGGTCCCCTCTCTCTATTTCACGGGCCTCCTTGTTGTTCCTCAAACTCAGCACGCATGCCCAGTCTCAAGACACTTACCCTGGCTCTTCTCTCTGCCCAGGTTGATTCCTCAAGCCACACCTGCAAATACATCTAGGGGGTACCCTTCACGTGGCCACGGACATAAATGGCACCACCCATGGCCCAGTTGCTGTCTACCATATGAGCAGTGTCCCTGGAGCTGGGCGGCTCAGCTACCCTGTGCAAGGATCCGGGTCAGTTCTCACCCTTCGAGGAAGACTCCCTGCTCACCATTAGCTGAAGAAAACTTCTGCGACCCTGTCCACCGCACCCCACTTCATAGCACTCACCACTGCCTGACACACATCATACACCCGTTTCCTTATGTAGTTTACTGCCTGTCTTTCGGAGAAGGCAATGGCACCCCCACTCCAGTACTCTTGCCTGGCAAATCCCATGGATGGAGGAGCCTGGAATGTTGCAGTCCATGGGGTTGCTGAGGGTCGGACACGACTGAGCAACTTCACTTTCACTTTTCACTTTCATGCATTGGAGAAGGCAATGGCAACCCACTCCAGTGTTCTTGCCTGGAGAATCCCAGGGACAGAGGAGCCTGGTGGGCTGCCGTCTCTGGGGTCGCACAGAGTCGGACACAACTGAAGTGACTTAGCAGCAGCAGCTGCAGCAGCCTGTCTTTCTCTGGTAGGATTCATTCTCTGTGAAATCAAGGACTTTGTATTTGCCACCACACACACGCACGCACACACACACACACACACACAGAACTTTCAGCACCTAGAACAGAGCCCTTTTCATAACTGGTACACAATGTGTGTGCGCATGTGTGAAGATGTATGTGTACACATGTATATGCACGTATAAGGTTAAGTATTCTCTCTCCCCTGGTTCACAATAGCTTGGGACGGATGGAAATAGTGAACTTTCGTGTAAAATAACCCCCTTCATTTCTGCAGATCTCTCAGAGAGTCACATGGTCTGGCTCAATGCCAAGGAAAGGGCGCCCACACCTGGGCAAGAGGCCACTTCTGTTCCTCAGCTGCTACAGAAGCCTCTCTATATTCTTCCAACGTCCCTCGGCTGCACATGTAGCAAAGATGACCCACATGACTCCAATCAAATGCAACTCCCAGCACCAAGGAAAGAAACAGTCAAGTGCCCAGTGAGCACCACTGATGGGAAAGTAAGGCTCTGTGCAGGCAGGGACCAAAGAGATGCTTGGTTTGTCTGGTTAACACAACAGTTCTTACGTTAGCGGGAGAGAGCTCATGACCAAAGTCTGTGTGGCTTCAAAGGCACAAGTGAATGAATCCTCAATCATAACGAGAAGAACAAAGTGGTGCCGACCCAGGGCGCTGGACACTATGATTACTCTCTGTCGACACCCAGGTAAACACAATCATCTGGTTGCAGTCGTGTGTTGACCAAGCTCCTGCCTCAGGACACACAGCCTGATAGAACCTGTAAATAAGTGAAGCGGTTCAGATGAAGACGGCGTCATTAGAGTGATGATGAATGGACACTCCCCTGATGCTTGGGGCAATAGAGAGTGGTGGGGACTGTGGCAGAGGGGTCATGCTCTTGACCAGGGTCAAGGGGGCAGCTGCTGACCGGTTGACCAGCGTTGTTTTGGGGTTTGGACCCAATGTTACCAGATCCTCTTCAGACTTTTTTTTAAACCTCCTTGTTTTGAAACACTGAGACATAGATCCAAACTTTTAACAACTCTGCAAGCAAATAAAGTACGTCTGTGGGTGAGACATACTCATAGGTCATCCTCATGAGGATTTCCAGCCTTTATGTAGTTCTTCATTAGTGCAATTGTGGGCACCTCCTATACACACATGCATGTGTGTGCACACACAATTCTAGAACATCTGTGATAGGAAGACAAGGAAAGGACCAAGCATGTAGTCAAAATCCATTCTGCCTCAGGATTACCTCAGTCTCTAGGCTAGAGGGGTGTAGGGGTCTCACCACTGGGAAAGGAGTACATCAAGGCTGTATACTGTCATCCTGCTTATTTGACTTATTTTACCCAAAGGACAGAATAGCCATGGACTTCCTGTATCTTCAGAGAGGAAACATTGCATAAAACTGGATTCCTCAGCACTTTTTCAAAGAGGCTTGGTGCTCAGCCAAGGAAAAGGTGGCATTTCCCCCGGGGGATGGCTGTTGTCTATAGCTGAGCAGGTGGGAGAGGTCCCTGGAACCGGAGTGGGATAAACCCTCCTTCCTCATCTTTCAACCAGGGACAGAAAGCTTTCAACATGGAACATGAGTTCTTTCTTATTACAGCCTGGGTGTAGGAATCTTTCTCCACCCTCGGAGGGCTCGTCCCCACCAGCTTCCTCAGTGAACTACTGAAATGACCGGAAGTGGAACTAGACAAGTGCCATCAGAGCCTCGTGCAGAGCAGGGTAGAAAGGGATCATTCCCTAAACAGTTCATAAGGGAACGAAAAATAATAAAAGCCGTATTTATGGAGCACACGAGGTGCTCAATATACCAGGTACATTACATTAAATGTGTTACAGACATTCACTCAGTAAGTCCACACGACTCTTATGAGTAGATATTATTTTATCATCTGAGGCTCAGAGACATTAAATTACATCCTAAGGGCCACCTGGAGGAAATAGCAGAGCAGAAACAAGACCCCTGGACACCGGGCTCAGGAGATCACCTCTCTAACGAGTGAGGTATGACTGAATACACTGCAGTCAGAGACG
Source organism: Bos taurus (assembly GCF_002263795.3). NCBI lineage: Eukaryota > Metazoa > Chordata > Mammalia > Artiodactyla > Bovidae > Bos > Bos taurus. Next base: position 4,572,518 of record NC_037352.1, on the reverse strand, counting down.
GGGATTCCAGGAAGCCAGCTACCCTCTCCCACCCTGGATGGTGACCCAGTGCTTAATTGTCAGAGGCAGTTTGAAAGCTTGCTTTAGGTTGATTTGCTTCTTTCTCAGCGGCATGTCAGCTGCTGCCCGGCATGATAGCTTATTTAAAATATCGGGTAGAAATAAGATTCGCTGTGAAATTAGTTGTAGACAAGCTCAGAAACTGCTAATGATGCAGAGATAATAAGGGGATTTGCAGAAAACACTGATATTGCATTATGATTAGTGAGCGGAGCTTCACCCCTTGAAGCCTGCAGGCCCCAGCTCCCACAAGAAGAACAAATGCATATGCATTAGCGGCGCACGCTGGCAGACCCAGGCTCCTGGGGCCAGCAGGCTCAGGCCTCCCGGTCAGGGGCTCAGAGCTCAGCTCTGATTTGCAAAGATGATTAATTTGTGGGTTTTGAGAATGAGAAATGTTTACTTCCCAGGTCTGAGAGAAACCAAAGGCCGGTCCTAAATCAAACTCCAATTTGAAAATGAGAACAAGCCACAGCAGTTCCGGAAGGAGGGCTCGCCGGTCCTGCCTGGTCCGCTGCCCAGGGCGCCTCAGGCAGCTCTCCCGGGGTTTGATCTCAAGTCTACCAAGAACTTCAATAGGTCCGTAAGCCTGCACAGCTGCCTGCAGCCCATTGGCACCAGAGAGGTGAGGCCAGCTGGGAAATCACGGGCATCTCGCACCGTTGTTGTTCAGGCGCTCAGTCGTGTCTGACTCTTTGCGGTCCCGTAGACTACAGCACACCAGGCACCAGGCTTCCCTGTCCTTCACTATCTCCCAGAGTTTACTCAAACTCATGCCAAACTCAATGAGCTGGTGATGCCATCCAACCATCTTATCCTTTGCCACCCCCTTCTCCTCATGCCCTCAACCTTTCCCAGCATCAGGGTCTTTTCCAATGAGTCAGTACTTCACATCAGGTGGCCAAAGTATTGGAGATTCAGCTTCAGTATCAGTCCTTCCAATGAATATGCAGGGTTGATTTCCTTTAGGACTGACTGGACTGATCTCCTTGCAGTCCAAGGGACTCTCAAGAGTCTTCTCCAGCATCACAGTTTGTTCTTTGGTGCTCAAACTTCTTTATGGTAAAACTCTGACATCCATACATGACTATTGGAAAAACCATATTGCCATACCAATTAGTAACAAATGGTTTCCCTGACCTTATGACATGGCCTGGCCTCATCCTCCCACCCTCTCTAAGACCCAGCAACTGAAGGGCTAGTGTTTGGGACCGTGAAGGTCTTCAAATTCAATTCCAACACTTTGGCCCAAGTCCATTTGGATATGTTGGTGTCCACACCTAATTGGTTGTTAACTTCTTTTTTCTTTATTTCTTTTCTTGGCTGCACTGTCTTTTGAGGTGGCACAAGGCTTCTCATTGTGGAGCACGGGCTCCAGAACACACGGGCTCAACACAGCTAAGCCCATGCAGGGTGGGCTTAGCTGCCCCACAGCACGCAGGATCTTAGCTCCCGGACCAGGGATTGAACCCACGGCCCCTGCATTAGAAGGTGGGTTCTTAACCACTGGACTGCTGAGGAAGTCCCTGTTAAATATTTTTAATATCACCCCCGCCTCCAGACCCAGCCCCAGACATGTCTGGTAGAGCTGTATCCTTCACATGAAATAGGCTACATGCTAGAAATCAGATAAAATCCTCAAGAAAAACCTATTAGTCCAAATCAACAGGATCTCAGTCCTGTTCTGGCTGAGCCTGTCCCTCAGTATTTACAGATGCGCCCAGGATGGCAGTCTGTGCACCCAGGGTGTGTAATTTGGCCAAGTTACAGCCTCTGCACTTTTGGCAGAGAAGGGGGAAAATGCAAATTGCATGCATGTCAATGACTAAGTCACCTGCATAATGAAATGCCAGAAAGTTTGAGGCTAAAACACTTATTTACATGAAAAACAAATCTGTATGGAATACGTATTTCTCTCCTTCACATCTCAACACATTTGTCACTCAAAGCCAGAAGGCTCTACTTGACAAAGTCCCTCAAGTCCCTGGCCCCATTTTCATTCTCTTTAGCCTTCAGCTTACCTCCTTGAGGGATGGAGGCCACCAGGTGTTCAAAACAGACGCCGCTGCTTTGCTGCCTAGGGAACCACATGCTGAGAGAGGGCTGGGCTGAGATGATGCAAATTCCCACCATGCCAAAACTATTTGTATGATCCTTGTACAGAATGTAAATTATTTATTCAATTTATGCAGCGAGGTTGATACAGCTGAATGGCTTGGGACTCTGTCAGATGGCTGACCACCAATACCATCAGTCCTTTTCTTTTAAATGTGATGAAACTGTGCACCAAAGTCAAAAGTGAAATATTAAATAAAGATAGGGAGGGAGTGTGGTTCCGTGATGGACGGATGGTACCCAGTGATGGGAGGGTTTGGCATATTTTTCCTCCATTCTTCCTCTCCCAGCAACAGACTCTGGGACTTCCAGATCACACAGGTGATCATGTGACCCTCCCTGAACAATCATGGCAACTCCTTCTACTAGACACAGTGACTGGGGAATGGGTGGATGCAGCATCCAAGGACAGCCCATCGGAACCTGTCATGGGAGTGATATGTAAATGCTCTGAGTAGAATATTCTCTTTCCTCTGGTGTTGATAAACACGAAGTTATAAAGCCAAGGAGCTGTGGATGCATCCTCTGCCATCTATGCCATCTGCAAGAGTCTGTCTGCAGAATGAAGCCAATCAGAAATTAGCAGACATGAGCGACAGATGCAAAGAGCGTGGTGGCCCTGACTCCTGGGTCTCCACCCGAAGCCCCTGTGCCCTACAATTCCTCCTTAACTCTTCAAATGACCCAGGATCCTTCCCACCTATGTAAGTCAATAAATTTCCCTTGGCTTAAACACTTTGAAATTGTGTCTGTCACTGAAAACATCCTGGCTTGCACCCAATCACAAAAAGGATGGCTATGTATCTTCCACACTTAGGTGTTTGATAATGAATATTTAGCATTTTGTGCAAGTTCTCTGATTTTGTTTTTCCCCCTTTGCAATTTAAAATGATTAATTAGTTTAAATCTAGTAAGTATCCAATTAAAGCTAAATAGTCTCTATTTTTGTCTCAATTGTACTTGAGGTCCCTGCTTTTGATCACTCATATGGGCATTTTAATTTGCCTGTTTTCCACTCTTTGTAAAATATTAAGGGTGAAAGCGGAAGGAAACAGTCAAACGAAGGCAGCAACACTGCATTAGGGACAAAACTGCAGACCTTCCCAAAGCCGAACCAGTAGCTCGCAGGCACCACCAGCGTGCCGTAATCCAAAACGTCAATTTGTTAACAGATAAAGAGTGAGGGTCAGCTGAAAGCTGGACTTCAGAAATTGCGCAAGACCACATCACTTATCACTTAGGTTCAAACCCATAGGTGGCCGTGGAGGGATGTGTTTAGTCACATCAGTCCGACTCTGTGAGACACTATGGACCGCAGCCCTCCAGGCTCCTCTGTCCATGGGATTCTCCAGGCAAGAATACTGGAGTGGGTTGCCTTTCCCTTCTCGAGGAGATCTTCCTGACCCAGGGATCGAACCCAGGTCTCTTGTATCTCCTGCATTGGCAGGCGGATTCTTTACCACTAGCGCCATCTGGGAAGCTCCAGTGGAGGGAATACCCAACATTATATTCATGGTGAGTTTGCCAATGGTAAGGAACTGGCTGTGAAATGTGCATCTATCCATGCTTTGGGTTGAGAAAAGCAGCCATAAGTGAGTGGTTTCCCAGCCCTGCATAGTTACTTAATGTCTACAGCTTCAATTTTCTCACCAGTTAAAGAAGGATGTAACAGTGCCTACCTCACAGGGGTGAAGAGCGGGCTAAGTCAAGACCATTTCTGCACAGCGTTGGCCATACAGCAAGCACTCACTAAAGCATGGACACAGGCCTCACTGTAGCTACCCCTGCCACTGCCCCCACCCCAGAGGCTCTCAAAACAGAAGACAAAATAAACACAGGCAGGGTTAGGAGGCCTGTAGGCAGAGACTGGAGATGATTGTCATTTCTGGATGAATCGCCACTGATACATGAAATGTTGAAATTCAAATATTCCTAAAAGATACCAAAGCCCTTGCCTCTCTGAGCAATAAAAAACAACAACAAATAACAAAAACGATGGCTCTCACTCACTAAGTCATTCCTATGTTAGGCACTTTCCATCTACTTACTTTGAACCTCACCACAAAGTACAGGCTAGGTATAGTTGTCTCCAGGGCTTCCCTGGTGGCTCAGGCGGTAAAGAATCCACCTACAAGGCAGGAGACTAGGATTTGATCCCTGGGTTGGGAGGATCCCCCGGAGAAGGGAAAGGGTACCATCTCACAGGGTGTACAGAAATATTGACCAGGACAACTCAGGTTCAGTGACTTGCTTGGGGGACACAGTTAGTGATGTGGAAGAGGAACCCAGCAGAAATCCATCCTGCTCTCAAACATCACCATGGCTCGTTGAGTTCTCTCACAACATCGTCCCTGCTATAAAATAACTTTAATGGTAACAATAACAATAACAGATTGACTGTGTACATGTGACCAGTGGACGTGTAAGCCGCTGACCTGCAGTCTGTGTCATTTATGAAAAGACCTCTGGTGTCTCCATGCCTTCCCTGGCTCACTAAGTAGCCTTGGGAAAATAAACCTCAGGTGTCCAGTCCTCCCTTGAGATCTCTGGACAGAAGCTTACAGAGAGCACACGTGTAGATGTCTAGCCCTTCTTTGCAGTGTGGGAATGCCATTTCACCTATCTGCCATCCCAGTATCCACCACAGGAAATGATACCATACTGGGAGATGCCTTTGGTCAAAACTCTGGCTCTCAAGAGAAAAGCCCACATGATAAATTATACGTAGGAGAACTAAAAGCTGCAATGGATACATAGAAGAAAGACTTTAAAACACATATTGGAGAGGGGAATTTCCTGGCAGTCTAGTGGTTAGATTTCACCTTCCAATGCAGAGGTAAAAGGTTCAATTTCTGGTCGAGAAGCTAAGATCCCACATGTCTCATGGCCCAAAACTCAAAACATAAAACAGAAGCAATACTGTAACAAATTCAATAAAGACTTTAAAAAATGGTCTACCCTAAAAAAAGAAAAAGCATATGGGGGAATTAGGAAGAGCCTCTGAGAGCCTAACCAGTAAGAGAAATCACCAACGTCATCACGATTATTGACACCATCACCTTCATCAGAGAAAATCCGGACATGCCGTTAACAGCCAGAAGAGCTTTGTTCTCTTTTCTTTGTATTCAAAGCAGATACAGCATCTCCAAGTGTCTACACTCACAGATTGGGAAACTGGTTTGGCCATTTGTCGTGGACAACCTCCAGATGCAAGCATGACCTTTCCAAGGGAAATAACTCCACTGACCTGCTTTCCCCTCTTAAATGTCAACTGTTGCCATTCTGTGGCTGTTTTGCAATAAATGGAGGAAATAACATCAGAATCCATCTAAAAACCAGATTTGGTCATTAAACATCAGCAACTGAAAGATGTAAAGCTCAAGTTGCTCCTCTTTGAAATGACTTCCTCATCCATACAGGCTTTCCTCCAACAGTTAAAGAGACAAGAGCAGAGTTGAGGGTCGGCCCCCTAGATCCTGCCTCAGTTTCATTGAGGTGGAAAAGGCATAAAAGAGTTGGTCTGTCTTCAAGAAATGATGGTTGATGAGGGCACTGGCACCAAAAATGAGAGACCCAAGTCCTGTCCATAATAATATCGAGCATTATTATGAGGGGAATCTGAAAAACTTTTATAGACACAATGATTATTAATCAGATGTTGGGGAGTGATGGCTAAAGTCCGGATGCCTGCTCCTCTCTTGCTTCTCCTGTGTGAGCGTGCTCAGTCACGTCTGACTCTTTGCGACCCCACGGACTGTAGCCCACCAGGCTTCTCTGTCCATGAAATTCTCCAGGCAAGAATACTTGGAGTCTCTTCCAAGGGATCTTCCCGACCCAGCTGGCATCTCTTGCGTCTCCTGCATTGCAGGTGGATTCTTCACCACTAGCGCCACCTGGCAAGCATACACTCCTCCTGCAGAAGGTGCCATACCCTGAGCTCTGAGCCTCAAATGACCTCTGAGGAATAGATGGAGACAGAGAAGGGAAAACAGAGGGTCCTGAGATGCATATGCACTCATCTGCAAGGAATACCCCCAGGACAGGGACAGATCCCCTCCCCAATCTAAAAAGAAGGGTTAGCAGGTGCTGTGTGCTGTTCAGAGTTAAGTAAGTGCAGGCTCACTGAATCATCCCTACAACGCTGTAAGGTGGGTACTCTCACAGTCACCAAGACTTAGAAAAATGAGACTTGAAACTAAGTTTGTAAGAACTCAGGATTTGACCCTGGTTCTAACGGACTCTGAAATCTGCCCTCTCGACCTTTTTGCTCTGCTGCCTCCAACTGAACTCAGGGGGCTAAATGCTGAGCCCAGGTCCTCCTGCTGAAACAGACAGCTGGGTAAATATGACCTTGCTTCCCAGGTGTCGCAGTGGTAAAGAATCCGCCTGCCAATGCAGGAGATGCAGGTTTGATCCCTGGGTCGGGAAGATCCCCTGGAGGAGGAACCAGCAACCCACTCCAGTATTCTTGCCCAGAAAATTCCACAGACAGAGGAGCCTGGTGGGCTGCAGTCCATGGGGTCACAAGGAGTCGGACATGACTTAGTGACTGAGCATGCACACGTACAACCTTAAGGCTGAAGGAAGGCAGGTGAGGACAAAACACTAAGGCTGAGGGGAAACACTGCCATTCCAGGACCCAAGCGGTGCCAAGGGTGAGACTGTTGGCGTCAAGAAGGAGGCAGCTGCAGTATCAGCCCTCAGCTGCACCGGCTTCTTCGTCTTTACTCAGACACCGTCCACCTGCCCATTACTGAGTTTTCTGTGCTCACCCGCCCGGCCTATGCATTCTTCTTTGGGCAGTGGCTTTGAGTCCTTGGGGACTGTCTGAGAATCTGTACACAAAGTCCTAAAGATACAACAGGGGGCATGAAACACTGCTGTTTTCGTCAGCCAGTTCACCTGGCACAGCTCTACAGGCTTCACGGTGCAATCTGTTCTGTTCCATTGCTGCCTCTATTTGATTTGACTGGCATCTGAGTCCTATGGGTTGTTAAACATTGAATACTACCCTGGTACCTCCTTAAAATATTGAGGAGTGGAGAAAGAGGGAAGGCCCTTCCAGATCACTTTTGGGTTGAATTCAGGTCCTGGTGGCATGCCTGTCACCACTGAGTCTCCTAGCCTTGCACTCTCGGAGAATGTAGAGTTGGTGGCTTGTTCCCTTTGGGGCTTGAGCTTCTCCTTTCTCTTCAGTGTCTACTGCAGCTCCAGTGCATTTGTTGGCTCTGTGATGGCTGCTCAGGGCCTGGACAGCATCATTAGAAAGGCATTCAGCCTCATTCACAGCTTACTCTGATGGCACTGGCATCAGCCTCACAGCGTGCCATATCCACACAAAGCTACAAGCCTCCTTTGTGCCTGATTTGATTAAGCTGAGGGCCGACTGCTCAGATGCCACAGGACTCATCACCGCACATGGAGCAGAGGCACTGGGACAAAGGATGAGCACGGGCCCCGTGGGATCTCACTTTAGCCATGAAGCTGCTCAGATCTGTCATTTCTTGGGGGGATGTGAAATGCTGTAGTCGGAACTTGGCAGGTGAAAATCAGGAAACAGCTCTGCCAGCCCTGGCTGGCTATCAAGGACTGTAATAGCAAGGTTCCCACCATCATTTATTCTAGACAGTTGAAAGTTCTTGGGAAGTCTCCACTCTCACTGGGGATGAAGAGAGAGCTATGACACCAGGAGATATCACGCCTCAGATCTGGGATCTGACCTAGAGCTAACTGCTACTCAGCCGGCTTAAAGGGTTCCTTCTCCAGCCTAGATCCTGGGAGCCTGAATGGTTCCTATAGCAATGGTTCCTTTCCTCCAGAACTTAGGAGCTTCTTCTGATCTGGTTCCCAGTGCAGAATGTTTCCAGGATCCAGAGAGGGCAATAAAGAGCAGAAATAAAGAAGAGAAAGAAGAAAGTAGTCTATGAAAACTGTCATCACAGATAGGACCACCGTTTGCATGTTAGAAAAGAAGAAAGAAAGAAAGTGAAGTCGCTCAGTCGTGTCCGACTCTTTGTGATCCCATGGACTGTAGTCTACTAGGCTTCTCTGTCCACGGGATTTTCCAGGCAAGAGTACTGGAGTGGGTTGCCATTTCAAAAGAGACTTCAATTCTTGGGTTCCTTCGGCCCTGAATCCTTAATTCAGACACTGGGCTGCATTATATTTATCAATAAAACATCTGATATGAAAGTAGTTATCCAGTACCAGACACAAAACTCTTCCAAGGATTGAAACTCTGTACAAAGTTTGTACTGATTGGGATGAAGATGGCAGAGGCTGAAAGATCACCATGCTTACACCAATTACCTTAGTACTCATGCATGCGTACTTAGTCCCTCAGTCCTGTCCCACTCTCTGCAGCCCCATGGATTGTAGCCCACAGGGCTCCTTGTCCATATAATTTTCCAGGCAAGAGTACTGGAGTGGGTTGCCATTTCTCACTCCAGGGGATCTTCCTGACCCAAGGATCAAACCCACGTCTCTTTTGTCTCCTGCATCGGCAGATGGATTCTTTACCACAAGCACCACCTAAGAAGCCACGTTAGTACTCAACATATAAGAAATTCTCTCAGGTGCAGAGATGGTCAAACCTAAGGCTATGACAATGCCTCTAAGTACTTCTTTGACCACTTCTCACACGTTATAATTATGTGCTTCTCCTGTGAAATATTCTCTTCTTAATATCAACGTTATAAATGAGCTTACTGCTTTACTTCCAAAGGTTTAGAATTTTTTGTATAATAAATCTGAATCATTCGTTTTTAGATCTACTGCTCTGTGCTCAAATCTATTGCATTTTCTGTCCTTTACAATTGATTATTTTCTTGGGGATACATAGACACTCACACACACACCATGATTACTATGATCAAAAGCGAAATTCTTATCTGTGAGGTACACAATTTGGTATATGTTTTGCAATTCTGCCTGATGAATTGTATTAGTCATTATTTCTCCGTTCTATTCATTTGTTTACTAAGTCTGACACATCAATAAAATGAGACAAATTTTGAAAGAAAAAATAGTGACTTGGTGCCACTACACGGGATAGAATAGAATCATTTTCAGCTCAAAGTATTTAAAACTACAGAGCCATGAAGCTGAATTTAAAAAAAAATAATAATAAATTATTTCTAGTGGTGGAATTTTTCAGCATCTTAATTTGAGTAAAGGAAAGGTTTAAATAGATTTGAGGGCTTAAATACTTCTGAGGAAACAAGGGACTGCAGCCGGGATGTGTAATTCACCTAAAAGTAATTAACAAAAAGTAAGTTAGATCATTATTTCCTCCAAGATCATAATTTAAAAGGAAGCTGATTTATCTGAACTGATTGGGGCTTTCAATCCCAACAGAAATGTAGACGGTTGGTTGTTATGGGGAGAACAGAAATGAGACCCAATTAAGCAAAATTCTTTCTTATGGGAAAAAAAAAGACTTAGATAAAACGATTACTTAAATATGCTCAGAAGGGAGCTGAAAAAAGCAGAACTGAGGGGGGGTTTTTTTAGCCTCTGGTTGAAATCTCCACCCAATTCACAAGTAACATTCATCACAAGAAAATAAAGGAAATGGGACCTCCATAGTGGCCTAGCAGCTAAGACTCCGAGCTCCCAATGCAGGGGGCCCGGTTCCATCCCTGGTGGGGGAACTAGACCCCACACGCCACAGCTAAGACCCGGTGCAGCTAAATAAATGAAAATAAAGGTTTTAAAATGGGGAACTCATTTCCACCTAAACATTTGAGTGTAACCAGCGGTTTAGAACTGGGTATTATGTTGACATTTGACATCTGACTGCCATGAGAGGGGCAGGGAGCTGAGGACAGAAACAATATTGGAGGAATTTAGAAGCAAGCTTCCTGATCCTCTGTGAAGTGAAGTGAAGTGAAGTGAAAGTCACTCGCTTGTGTCCGACTCTTTGTGACCCCATGGACTATATAGTCCATGGAATTCTCCAGGCCAAAATACTAGAGTGGGTAGCCTTTCCCTTCTCTGGGGGATCTTTCCAACCAGGGACTGAACTCAGGTCTCCCACATTGCAGGCAGATTCTTTACCAGCTGACCCACAAGGGAAGCCCGACCCTCTGTGATTAGGGTCTATTATGGGCTGAGCAAATAGGGTCCCCCTAATTCGTATGTTTGTATGTTGAAGTCCTAGCCTCCATTCCCTCCAAATGTTATCGTATCTAAAGACAAGGTCTTTAAAGAGATGGGTAAGGTAAAATGAGGTCATTAGAGTGGGCTCTCACCCAGTGTGACTGATGTCCTTGTAGGAAGAGATTAGGACACAGACATGAACAGAGGGAAGACACAGGGAGAAGATGGCCATCTACAAGCCACGGAGCAAGGTCTCAGAAAAACTGAGCCTGCTGAACCTTGATCTCAGACTTCCGGCCTTCAGCATTGTGAAAAAACAAAATGTCTGTTGTTTAACCCACCCAACCTGCAGTTCTTTGCTCTCACAGTCCTAGCTGACTAATACAGGGTCTCAGACAATCCTGGCTAGCCTACCAATTCTGTCTCTTCTCTTCCAATTACACTGCAACTCCACTGAGAGCAGAGTCTGTGTTTATTTCTGCATCACTGTACCAGTGGTGAATAAAGTAGATTTATTAACTGAATCATTCTTTCCTCAGAGGATAAACTGGAAGACTCGGGAAATTATAAAGTAAATTCAAACTAGTCCTCATGATTTGGCTGGTTATAAAGGACCTCGCGGTGGTTAGATGTGCCAGTCTGGGAGGAAATGCCCAAGTTCAAATCCCAACCAAACCACTGAGGATCTGTGTGACCCATAGCCAGTTCCCTAACCTCTCTGAGAACCACAATCAGGATCCAGAGTGGCACCTGACTCAGGGGGACTCAGCTAATGCACTGCTTCATTCACCCGCACAAATACGTCCTGAGCCCACACTCCATCCAGGAACTGCTGTAGATATGAGGATGTTGACAAAAATGTCCTGCCCTGTGGGGCTAAAATTCTGGTGTGTATGTGCTAAGTTGCTTCAGTCTTCTCTGACTGTTGGCGACCTATGAACTGTAGCCCGTCAGGCTCCTCTGTCCATGAGATTTCCCAGGCAAGAATGCTGGAGTGGGTAGTCCCCCTCCAGGGGATCTTCCCAACCCAGGGATCATACTTGCATCTCCTGTGACTCTTGAACTGCAGGCAGATTCTTTACCGCTGAGCCACTGGGGAAGCCCCAATCCTCTGGTGGATGTTAGCTAATAATTACAGTGAGGGCCCTTTAGTAAGAAAGGGAAGGATGGCATAAGTGCAAAATTCTAAAGCTTGGTTCATTTCCGTGCCCTCTGTGTAGTGACCCTGAATCTCGTTTTAAATCATCATAATAATAATAATCTGAGTCGCCCACCATGGGTGTCATTAATACTCTCTGCTGGCAGGCTCCCTGGCACCACAGTCACCCTCCATCACCCTGCTCTGCCCCAAATCAGGGCAGAGCCCTTGCAGATGCCTGTGCACTTTGCCGTTTGGCTGCAGAGAAACCTATTTGTTGATCTCAGAAGGTCAGTCTCCTCTCCCAGAGCCATTCAGCGAGCGACTCCCTCTGTCTCCCTGTCCTGCAACAAGAGCTCTGTGGTGCCAGCCTGTACTCAGCGTACCAGGTCCCTGAAGCGTCCCTGAGGCCCTGTCACCCCTCATGGGCAGCTGTGTCCAAACCAGCCAGGCTGATGTGTATGCAAGACGGGGCTGTGCCAACCTTTCAGGGAGTGGCTGGGAGCCTGGTTCCAACACCCAGGCCATCTCCACCACCTGTCTCTGTGCCTCCCGGGTGATGGGGGCAGGGGTAGGGACCAGCATCTGTACTTAAGAAACCCTGGGAGCCCAGAGATTCCACAGGCTTGTTTCTAGGGACTCCCTGGCACCTTCAAGTATTAAAAAGGACCTAAAAGCTTCCCCTCAACTTCTGCAAATCAGTAAACCCCCCAAGGCTTTGTTTGCCCTTCTGTAAAATGGGGGTGGAAACTGCCCTGCTCTTTTCATGCGGTTCTGCAAGGATAAAATAAGTCTGCAAAAGCCTTTGTAGGGGGTTTCTTTCTGGGGTGAAGAAAGTGTTCTAAAGTTGGTTGCAGTGATAGTTACATGACTGTAAATATACTGAAAACCATTGAATTGTACAGCTAAATGGGTGGGTTTTATAGTATGTGAATTATCTTACAATAAAGCTCGGTTTTTTTAAGCTTTTATAAACTGTTAAGGAGTATGGCCATCCTATGACTTCAAGTCAGCTCTTAATCAGATGCAGTGTTGGGGGTGGTGGGTGGAGTGGGAGAGGTGGGGGACAGAGAGAGACACTAAAGGAGCTGGGGTCGGGGGCCAGGGCAGGGCGGTTACCAGCTTACTGAGAGGGACACAGGAAGAAGCAGGAGAGGATAGTGTCCCAGAGAACAGAAGACAGTGGCCATCACTCTGTGGTCCTCCACGGCCAACCAGGGACCGTGTCAGGATGCAGACTCCATTCCCAGACCTTCCCTCCATGCAGTCTTTCTGCCTCGCCTCCCTCAGGCCTCCACGCAGATGCTGCCACAGCAGCAGGGCCTACTCTGCAGCCCGTGTCACGGTCTGCAGCCCAGCCTTGCTCTCCTCTCTTCAGAGACCTCGTCCCCACTCCCCCTGTGCAGGTATGTGTGTGTGTGATGATTCTTAGTGCCCCCCCCCCACTGAATGCAGGCCCTGCACGAGCTGGGACTTTGTCTGCTTCTTCCCTGGGTACACGGCCCCTAAAATAGCTCCTGGTATATAGTAAGTGCTCAGTATGCTGCTGCTACTGCTAAGTCGCTTCAGTCGTGTCAGACTCTGTGTGACCCCATAGACGGCAACCCACCAGGCTCCCCCATCCCTGGGATTCTCCAGGCAAGAACACTGAAGTGGGTTGCCATTTCCTTCTCCAGGAAGTGCTCAGTATACATCTGATGAATTAATAAAGAAGACTAAGCACTGAAGAACTGATGCTTTTGAACTGTGGTGTTGGAGAAGACTCTTGAGAGTCTGTCGGACAGTTAAGGAGATCAAACCAGTCCATCCTAAAGGAAATCAACCCTGAATATTCATTAGGAGGACTGATGCTGAAGCTGAAGCTCCAGTACTTTGGCCACCCAACACGAAGAGCCAACTCATTGGAAAAGACCCTGATGCTGGGAAAGATTGAGGGCAGGAAGAGAAGGGGACAACAGAGAATGAGATGGTTGGATGGCATCACCGACTCGATGGACATGAGTTTGAGCAAACTCCAGGAGATGGTGAAGGACAGGGAAACCTGGCGTGCTGCAGTCCATGGGGTCGCAAAGAGTCGGACACGACTGAGCGACTGAACAACAGCAACAAATAACTGAGTAAATTCCTGGGTCCATCCCACAGTCACGGGTAGAAAGGCCTAGAAAGGTGCATTTTAAGCAACTGCTTAGGTGATTCTAACCCCCAGGACCTCAGAATGGGACCATTATTGGGAGGTAGGTTGTTTAAAGAGGTAATTAAGTTAAAATGAGTTATTAGGGTGGGCCCAAGATGACTGATGCTCTTATAAGCAGAGATTATGACACAGACACCCACAGAGGGTTGACGTATGAAGACACAGGAGGGAGACAGTCGCCTGCACGCCAAGGAGATAGGCCTCAGAAGAAACCAGGCCTGCCGACACCTTCATCTCAGGCTACAGTCCTCCTGAGCTGTAAGAAAATGTATTTCTGTTGTTTAAACCACTCGGTCTGCGGGACTTCGTTATGGTCCTACATATGGAGGCGAAGACAGCACCCGGAAGAAAAGGTCGCAGTAGATGTTACCTGCTGCCTGTCTGCAGAGCGGCAATGCGGTGAAGAAAAAGGATGAGGGATCAGACGGACCTGAGTTCAGACTGGGTGTGTCACGTCCCTCTGGGGCTCAGCTTCCTTGCCCATGAAATGCTGATCACGCAAGGACAATGTGAGCGTCACACAAAAAAGTGTACAAAGCACCCAGCCCAGAGCCTGGGCTACAGTAACTGCTCTGCAGGGTTCTGGAAGCATGGCAGCCAACCCAGGCCATCGTCCGGGTAAAATCTGACTTGACCTCTCCAAGTCCGGGATGTATGGAGAGACGAAGCTGGAGCCTCCTTTGCCAGCTTGAGCCACTGCCACTCTTCCCTGGACCAGGAGAGCAGACCAGGGCAAGGGGAGGGTGGGCATCAACCCAGGGGGCGCCATGAGCTCAGATCTTGAGGGAGTTTAAGAAAGAACTTTTTAGTGTAGCCCAGGAATCTACCACACTGCACAGGGATTTAACACAAAGCAGGATGGGTACGGGGAGAAGGCAATGGCACCCCACTCCAGTGTTCTTGCCTGGAGAATCCCAGGGATGGGGGAGCCTGGTGGGCTGCTGTCTATGGGGTCACACAGAGTCGGACACGACTGAAGTGACTTAGCAGCAGCAGCAGGATGGGTACGGGTTTCCAGGTGGCGCTCGTGGTAAAGAACCCACCTGCCAGTGCAGGAGATGCAGGTTCCATCCCTGGGTTGGGAAGATCCCCTGAAGGAGGAAATGGCAGCCCACTCTAGTATTCTTGCCTAGAGAATTTCCGTGGGCAGAGGAGCTGGACAGGCTGCAGTCCATGGGGTCGCAAGTGCGCAAGTGTCCAACATGACTGAGGGACTGAGTGGCAGTTGCAGAACGGGCGCAGCAAAAACAACAGGTGTCTCAGCACAGGTGCGCCCCTCCCCAAGCCCCCTGGGGCACCTGCAGAAGGCCTGGACCCCCATGTCCCCAGGCGACTCGCCCAGGTGTGACTGTCTTCCTGGAGACCTGTTGAGGGACGCACACAGGTAAGGGGGTGACTCCAGCACCAACAGGGGAGGTGACTCCCCACATCCTGCCGCGGGTCAGGCAGCAGCCCCCCATGGGGACTCCCGTCCAAGCATTTCTGACAGCCGCCGGACAGAGGGACGCCCTCCCCTCTGTCACCCGCTAATGATGTGTGAAGGAAAGCAAGTCTCCCTGCCAGAGGGTCACCCACAGATGATGGAAAAGCTCTGTCCGGAGGCAGTCTGGCAAGATTTTTTCAATCCAATTTCTCTTGAGTGAAAGGCTAACAGGATAAGATCTCTCCGTGTTAACAACCTGGATTGTAAGTGAAGTCTCCAGGTTGGGGTGAAAGATGAGGTCATGAAATCAAGAGCTTACCTTGCAAAGCAATCTAGTCGGCGCCCCAGGTCCCCAAGCCACCCTCCAGAGCCTGTTATTCGAATGTTGAACATGTCCCTCATGGGCACTTCCTGTCCAGGGACTCAGGCTGTCTATCCTAGGCTGGCCGTCTGCCCTGGTGTCCAGTGGGAACCTGGAAGGCTTGTCACAGGGCATCCTACAGACTCCTCAGTGGGGAGAGAGTGGGGTGAATGCTACTGTCCAAGAATGGTCAGAGTCTCAGAGCTACAGCCTCGCAGGTGACCCCTCAGGATGGCTTGTGAACCAGTCAGTGTCCTCCTGAGGCTCCTTCCCTGTGGCAAACAGGCCGTGAGCTGCGTCCACAGTAGACGCACAAGGAATTGCGTCCAGTAGAGGCTGTCTAAGGAGGCTGGTCTCCCTGAAACCACAGGGAGCAAGTATCTAGGAAGAATTAGAGTCCATCAGTGACCCAGTGTACTCCACCCACGCCAGGCTCTTAGGATCCCACAGTCACACCTGGCCGCCATGGGAGACTGGGTGACACATTCTACATTCACTGGTGCCCAACTCAGTGAAGCCAGGGTGAAAGGCAAGGAGAAGTGAGGTTGAGCTGAAACTAACCTGATTCAGCCTCCTGAGATGGGTTCCACTCAAGCCAGTGTGAGAAGTCCAAAGCCAGGAGTTAAGTTCGACGAGCAGGTTCAGATGTGTCAACCTTCTGCAACATGGTCGGCGCTCACGGATAATGCAGAATGAAAGAAGTCAGGGGATTCCATTTATGTGTAGTGCAAAAGCAGACGAAATTATTCTAAAGAGGGGGCGAGCAGAGTGACGGAGACTCTGAGTGGGGTGGTCTGACTGGGAGGGGCACTTGGGAACCTTGCAAGTATGTAAATGGTCTAGGTCTTGAACTGGGTGGTGGTCTCCCAGGGGTAGGCACATGTGGAAATTCATGGAGCTGCCACTTAGCCTGTGTACTTTATGATCTGTAAGCTATACCTTGAGCTTTCAAACTGCTGATGATTTATTGAGCACCTAGTATATATGCCAGAGCTTAGACACCAGCATCAGGACATTATCCTCTATTCAAATGGGATTGGTAAAACCCAAGGATGCAGAAAAACTTTTCATCTAACCATCCCATGTTGGTGCTTCAGTTTCTGGATTTCTGGGGATGCTATTGTGTACAGGGTGCCCTCAGGGAAAGAAACAAGAGTAACCACTGGAGTGCACAGAGTCCCAGGCAGTCAAAAACCAGCTTTGGGAGAGGGTGGGGGTTGACTCAATATAAGGCTGGCTTTGACTTCTGGGAAGCCCTGGACTGGGTTTGGAGGAAACAGAAGCAGTAAACTTTCAAAAAAAAAAAAAAAAAACACCCAAAGCTAATGGGTGGGAGGAGTGATCACACACAGCCTAGTCTTTACCTCAACTTCAAAGTGAGTAGGAGATTTCCAGGCAGAGAAGAGAGAGCAAATGTTCTGCTAGACATCCAGAGTCAAAGCCAGAAGTGGGGTACATGCCTGGCATGATGCTTTACACACAGCTGGCCTCAAAAATGTTTATTGAATCTGCATGCCCCTGTGAATGAGTGAATGACTGCATGCAGGTACCCCTGCATGAATGAATGAGTGAATGAGGGTGATCTCAAACCTTCAGCATCCACAGCTGGGCTCCTGGCTTAGCATCTAACGCAACTGACCCGCACCTACGTTCCACCAAATATCGGAACCACTCAAAGTAGTTCATTAAAGGAAGGCTGGCTGAGCCAAGGGAAGAATGAGGAAGGAGGTGGGGGGCGGGGAGGAGGCAGGACTGGGAACGAGAGGACAGGATGGCGTGGGGAGGAGTGAGGGAGTCGGGGGAGGAAGAGACTGGGAAGGAAGACGGGGAGGGGAGGAAGAAAGGAGGAGGAGGACCATGGAGGGGAGAAGAGGCAGGGAGGTGTCACTCCTGGGAGCCCATGTTCACAGAGGCAGGCTCCGCGGGAGCAACAGGGGCCAGTCTGACCTGAGTCATCCTGCCCTCAGGCAGCAGCAAGATGCTCCTCTGAGCCACACCCTCTCGGAGAGCAGCTGGGTCGGGGGACCTTGCTGACCAGCACACCCCGACCTCATTCCTGCCCAGAGAGACGTTTCCTGTTTCCTCCTGGACGGTGCGGGCAGTGGCAGTTCCGGCAAATGGTCACTAGGTGGCGAGTGCTCCGCGTGGTCCCTTCCCCAGGTCTCAGCTGTGGGATCCCGAGGCGGACACCTCAGCAATGTGAACGGTCCCAATGATGGATGCCCGCAGCCAGCCCCCCCGGGGAGGGCCGGCAGAGCAGCCTGTGGGGCCAGATCGTCTCCCCGTCTGCCCGTGAAGGGGGTCCACGCTGTCCCTCTCAAAACAGGGCTTGTCTGAGAGACGCCCCCCGAGATACGTCCGGAGAGGGGAGAGGGGAGGAGGAGGCCCGGATGCGTCCTGATCCACTCCAGCCCAGGGCAGTCACAGAAGTCGTTTCCTGAAGGTGCCTGCGAGCCCAGTCTGGAGAGGAAGGAAAAGGGCTCCCAGATGCAGAAGCTCCACTATTGTCTGTTTTACACCCCGGGATATTCATGCAACAAATAGTTTGGGAGGAAAAAAAGTCCAGGGCTTAAAAAGCATTGAAGACCTTTCCACTTACCCTTGAGGACTCCACCATAGGGCAGAAACCCAGCCAGACATTCATAACCCGAGGTTCCTTTTCTTAGAAGTGTTACTCAGTCGTCCGACTCTTTGAGATCCCATGGACTGTAGCCTTGCAGGTGCCTCTGTCCGTGGGATTCTCCAGGCAAGAATTCTGAAGTGGGTAGCCATTCCCTTCTCCAAGGGATCTGTCCAAACCCAGGTCTCCTTCATTGCAGATGGATTCTTAAAGGGCCCCCCAAAAAATTGCTTCAGGTCCCACAAAACATGGATCTGCGCCTGCCAGGCACATACTAAGTGCTCAACCCACAGTAGCTAACCAATGAGCTGGATGAGTTCCATTTTACAGATGAAGAAATTAAGGCTCAAGAACACTGAGTGGTGAGCTCAAGACCAGGAGCATGAGAATCAGCTAGAACTCCCACCACGTCCTGGGGACCACAGTCGGCTGCCTTGTCAAAGCAGCACACCAACGGGCCATCGCTGCAGAGACCTGGCCCCACCCACCCCTCACCCTCTTCTCTGCCAAGCAGCCTCTGGAGCTCTTGGACCAAACCCCCGTGGCCGCCTGTCATGTCATGTGAGTCCCTATGTGGATTCTCCCTTTATCTGAATGGAAATGGACTGGAATGGGTGCATTTAACTCAGATGACCATTATATCTACTACTGCGGACAAGAATCCCTTAGAAGAAATGGAGTAGCCATCATGGTCAACAAAAGAGTGCGAAATGCAATACTTGGATCCAATCTCAAAAACGAGAGAATGATCTCTGTTCGTTTCCAAAGCAAACCATTCAATATCACAGTAATCCAAGTCTATGCCCCAACCAGTAATGCTGAAGAAGCTGAAGTTGAACGGTTCTACGAAGACCTATAAGACATTTTAGAATTAACACCCAAAAAAGATGTCCCTTTCATTATAGGGGACTGGAATGCAAAAGTAGGAAGTCAAGAAACACCTGGAGTAACAGGCAAATTTGGCCTTGGAATATGGAATGAAGCAGGGCAAAGGCTAATAGAGTTTAGCCAAGAGAATGCACTGGTCATAGCAAACACCCTCTTCCAACAACACAAGAGAAGACTCTACACATGGACATCACCAGATGGTCAACACCGAAATCAGATTGATTATATTCTTTGCAGCCAAAGATGGAGAAGCTCTATACAGTCAGCAAAAACAAGACCGGGAGCTGACTGTGGCTCAAATCATGAACTCCTTATTGCCAAATTCAGACTTAAATTGAAGAAAGTAGGGAAAACCACTAGACCATTCAGGTATGACCTAAATCAAATCCCTTATGATTATACAGTGGAAGTGAGAAATGGATTTAAGGGACTAGATCTGACAGATTGCCTGATGAACTATGGACGAAGGTTCGTGACATTGTACAGGAGACAGGGATTAAGACCATCCCCATGGAAAAGAAATGCAAAAAAGCAAAATGGCTGTCTGGGGAGGTCTTACAAATAGCTGTGAAAAGAAGGGAAGTGAAAAGCAAAGGAGAAAAGGAAAG
Organism: Bos taurus; assembly: GCF_002263795.3. Lineage (NCBI taxonomy): Eukaryota > Metazoa > Chordata > Mammalia > Artiodactyla > Bovidae > Bos > Bos taurus. Next base: position 4,553,011 of record NC_037352.1, on the reverse strand, counting down.
ATATAAGCATTTGAATGCAGAGTTTCAAAGAATAGCAAGGAGAGAAAAGAAAGCCTTCCTCAGTGATCAGTGCAAAGAAATAGAGGAAAACAACAGAATGGGAAAGACTAGAGATCTCTTCAAGAAAATTAGAGATACCAAGGGAACATTTCATGCAAAGAAGGGCTTAATAAAGGACAGAAATGGTATGGACCTAACAAAAGCAGAAGATATTAAGAAGAGGTGGCAAGAATACACAGAAGAACTGTACAAAAAACATCTTCACGACCAAGATAATCACGATGGTGTGATCACTCACCTACAGCCAGACATCCTGGAATGTGAAGTCAAGTGGGCCTTAGAAAGCATCACTACAAACAAAGCTAGTGGAGGTGATGGAATTCCAGTTGAGCTATTTCAAATCTGAAAGATGATGCTGTGAAAGTGCTGCACTCAATATGCCAGCACATTTGGAAAACTCAGCAGTGGCCACAGGACTGGAAAAGGTCAGTTTTCATTCCAATCCCAAAGAAAGGCAATGCCAAAGAATGCTCAAACTACCACACAATTGCACTCATCTCACACACTAGTAAAGTAATGCTCAAAATTCTCCAAGCCAGGCTTCAGCAATACATGAACCCTGAACTTCCAGATGTTCAAGCTAGTTTTAGAAAAGGCAGAGAAACCAGAGATCAAATTGCCAACATCCGCTGGATCATGGGAAAAGAGTCCCAGAAAAACGTCTATTTCTGCTTTATTGACTATGCCAAAGCCTTTGACTGTGTGGATCACAATAAACTGTGGAAAATTCTGAAAGAGATGGGAATACCAGACCACCTGACCTGCCTCTTGAGAAACCTATATGCAGGTCAGGAAGCAACAGTTAGAACTGGACGTGGAACAACAGACTGGTTCCAAATAGGAAAAGGAGAACGTCAAGGCTGTATATTGTCACCCTGCTTAGTTAACTTCTATGCAGAGTACATCATGAGAAAGGCTAGGCTGGAAGAAGCACAAGCTGGAATCAAGATTGCCGGGAGAAATCTCAATAACCTCAGGTATGCAGATGACACCACCCTTATGGCAGAAAGTGAAGAGGAACTAAAAAGCCTCTTGATGAAAGTGAAAGAGGAGAGTGAAAAAGTTGGCTTAAAGCTCAACATTCAGAAAACGAAGATCATGGTATCTGGTCCCATCACTTCATGGTAAGTAGATGAGGAAACAGTGGAAACAGGGCAGACTTTATTTGGGGGGGCTCCTAAATCACTGCAGATGGTGATTGCAGCCATGAAATTAAAAGATGCTTACTCCTTGGAAGGAAAGTTATGACCAACCTAGATAGCATATTAAAAAGCAGAGACATTACTTTGCCAACAAAGGTCTGTCTAGTCAAGGCTATGGTTTTTTCAGTAGTCATGTATGGATATGAGAGTTGGACTGTGAAGAAAGCTGAGTGCCAAAGAATTGATGCTTTTGAACTGTATTGTTGGAGAAAACTCTTGAGAGTCCCTTGGATTGCAAGGAGATCCTACCAGTCCATTCTAAAGGAGATCAGCCCTGGGATTTCTTTGGATGGACTGATGCTAAAGCTGAAACTCCAATACTTTGGCCACCTCATGCAAAGAGTTGACTCATTGGAAAAGACCCTGATGCTGGGAGGGATTGAGGGCAGGAGAAGGGGATGACAGAGGATGAGACGGCTGGATGGCATCACTGACTCGATGGACGTGAGTCTGAGCGAACTCTGGGAGTTGGTGATGGACAGGGAGGCCTGGTGTGCTGCAATTCATGGGGTCACAAAGAGTCGGACACAACTGAGCGACTGAACTGAACTGAACTGAACTGAAGGATGCCATTGGAAGAAATGTGTGCTTAATATACTGTGTATCTCCACTCACCCACAGCCTCTAGTACCCAGATATGCATTCAGTAAGCACTCAATAAATGTGTCTTCTTGCTGTTGGTACAGCCTAAGTGCAGAGAGTAAGGGCAGAGTGTTGACGACTGGAAAATGAGAGTGTTTCAGAATTACAGAGCAAATGAACAGGGAAATGTCTCGTCTATAATAAATATACCTCTGAAGAGTCTTAAAAGAAATCAATGAAGCACAACATCAAAGTCCCAGGGAGTTATAAATCAGCAGCCTGGTAGACAAAAGTGCATCTGAAATCATTTAAAGTGCACCAGAAATCATTTATGTCTGAGTAATTAGAACACATTGGAACGACTCTGTGCCATTGAACTGAAATTGAGCAACATAACGTTTAGAAATCCCCACAGACTCGGGGAGGAAAAGGAAGAAAGTTGCGTTGAAAACTCCCCCACCTGTCCGGAGCCCTCTTGAATGGTCCCCAGGAGGCCTGGAGGGAGACAGTTGTTATTTAGTTACTAAGTCTTGTCTGACTCTTTGGGACCCCATGGACTGCAGCAGGCCAGGCTTCCCTGTCCTTCACTATCTCCCAGAGTTTGATCAAACTCATGTCCACTGATTCAGTGATACCATCCAACCACCATCATCTTCTGTCAACCCCATTTCCTCCTGCCCTCAATCTTTCCCAGCATCAGGGGCTTTTCCTAAGAGTCAGCTCCTCCCATAGGGTGGCCAAAGTATTGGAGCTTCAGCTTCAGCATCAGTTCTTCCAATGAATATTCAGGGTTGATTTCCTTTAGGTTTGATCTCCTTGCAGTCGAAGAGACTCTCAAGAGTCTTCTCCAGCACCACAGTCTGAAAGCATCAGTTCTTCAGCACTCAGCTGGTCCAATTCTCACAACCTACATGACTACTAGAAAAACCATAGCTTTGACTATATGGAACTTTTTCAGAGAGACACAGAGTTTTTTTCTAATGTTTGCCCAAACTGGCTTTTTCCTTCTGGTTTAAAGATGTCTGTGGCCCCGGTTGTTGCAAGAAAAATGCAGGTCCCAGGCTGCATGTAACAGACTAGGGTCCCTCATCTGACCTCACTTCCGAACTGAGAGGGGTGTTTGATAAGACAGAAAAGACACCAGGGGAGTGTGAGAACTCATGTGTTTTCCCAGAGAGGTGGCCAGTCTTAGCAAGGAAAAGGCTGGACTTTCTTCCCAGGGCTCCCACCGGAGGTGACACTCCCTCCCACAGCCTCACGAGGGGGAAACTGATGGGGACTGGGGTCCTGGTGGGTGGGAGCAGAATGAAGGGTCCAAGGGCACCCCAGATGGGGAGAGCAGGAGGTGAGAAGGACCAGACAGAGGGGCTTCTGAAGGCTACCTACCAACCCAGTGGCCAGATTGATAGCTGGGAAACATAACCCTACCCTCTTTGATTTGGGGAATAAAATAACGAAATAGCAGGAAATAGCACATGAGTATTAAACACTCTTACAGCCCCTGCACTCTGCGATGGAACCTGGCCCGCCTCACATGGCCCCAGCATGGCCCCAGGACTGGAAGGCTTCCGCAGTCTAAACTGCCCCACGAGCCAAACCTGACATTCTTGAGTCACTGTCAACTTGCAGACAGAGAGGAATAAAAATCCCTGTCCGGGCCATGCCTCCCTCATTCTCTCCCCTGCTCCCCACTATTTTTAGACAACCTAACCTCAGGCTCTGGGAGTCATGTCCTGGGCTGTCACCCGGCTCCATCAGCAGGTGGGCAGACATGAAAGTAAGCGGAAGACCCTGCATGCAGCATGGGATGGGGAGGGGGTAATGCTCAGCCCATTTACAGAAGCATGTCTACTCATGCCTCCCTGCCTAGAATCCAGAAGGTTATGTTGGGGAATCCATCTTCAACCGTATGACTGCAAATGTGGTGCGGGCATACGTGCACCTGGACGGCACATAGAGGTCCTGCTGGAGTCTGGAGAGGATGACCGCTGCCATGCCAACAGCTGTTTTCCCTTCTGGAGCCTTTGCAATCCTGCTCCTGCTCCAGATGAGTGAGACCCCTCAAAGGAGCCACAGGGACCTTCACAAAATGCGAATGGTGAAGCCTTTCAAGGCCTTCCAGGGCTTTGGGATAAAGACCAGTGTCTTCCCACAGCCTGGGAGCCCTGTGTGGGGTGACCCCTGTCCTCACATCCCTTTGGCCTCATCTGGGATACTGCCGCTCAGGCAGACTTCTGACGGTTCCTGGAAATAACCATGCCCCTTCTGGTCACAGGGCCTTTGCACATACTGCTGCCTCTGTCTGAAAGGCTGTACTCCCTACCTTAGTCCCAATCCTATTCTCCTCCTTGAGGCTTCAGCTCATGAGTCCCCTCCTGGGGGGACCCCAGATATGCCCCTCCATCTGGGCCAGCTTTCACTGTCAGAGGCCCTCCCAGGAACGCATCCCTCCCTTTGTAGACTCCTTTAGTGTTTATCTGCTTACTCTCTGTCTCTCCCACTAGACTTCAGGGTCTGGGAGGGCAGGGCTCGACATATCTCAGGTGATGACTGTAGTCTGAGCATCTACGCAGGGCCTGACACATGGTGTTGCCCAAAACTGGGCAGATGAATGGCTAGATGAATGTGCAGATGGGTGGATGGGTCACCGGTTTTTGTTGACAGTGGTTTGGGAGACTGATCATTTTTATCAGCTAGAAGAATACGAGGACATCAAAATACAAAGCAAAGGGTACTGGAAGTTGAAAAAAGCCAAAAAAGAAACAACAGCGATAATGCTGGCGGGGGGCAAGCCCACTAAGTCATTCATTCTGTCAGTCATTGACTCTCTCATAATGTGCTAGGCTCCTCCAACATGTGGGCTCCGGGATGGTGCTGGGGTGGCAGGGAGCTGCTGGAGCCCACCTTGTGGACCAGGGTTTGGATCTAGGTCATGGAGTCTCACCAAGTTTGGCCAAGCTCTGGCCTGTGGTGGCCCTGGGTCAATGTTGGCCAAACACCTCTAAATGCATGGCACCTGCCAACCTTCCAGGAGGGTGCTTCCCCGTGTCCCCACATAAGGGGAACACAACCTTGGGGGACAACAGCCTGAGGGCTGACCTCTCCTTGGCACCCACTTCTCTCCAGGGGGGCACTCAGCATTCACATTCCACTCCCATCTCAGACCAGCGGTGAAAGACAGAAGTTGGCTCAATGTGTTTTGCTGGTAATGGGATAGACGGATGGCATATTGGAAATTCACATTTAAAATACATCTCTCCCTTCTGTAAATGAGATTGCATCTACCGATTCGGGTAATGAACATCTACTTAGATCCACGCCTCGGGCTGGAAGCAAGAGCCTAGGCACGGTTCAGCCTGTTCTGGGTGGTCCATCCCATTTCGGTGCTCATCACAGAGCCTCTCCCCTTCCTCTGGTCATTTTATTTCTTAGCAAAATCATTACTGAGAATATTGAACTGCCTTACAGAGACATATTTACTTCCCTTATCTTCCCTCCGTCTCTCTTGATTAAAAGCTATGTGTGATATTTGTAGTTATCAAACATCAATATTTGGCCTGGATTTGCGGGAGGGAGGTGGTGGAAGGAAAGGCGTCTGACCGTTTCTATAAAGGGGAAAACCTTGAGCAAACAGGCTGCGTTTCTTACCAGGGGCACTAAAGAGCAGGGACTCATTTCGGAAGGGACCGGCCAGACTGCACCCCAGCAAGCTTCGTGACACCAATGACTGGGGCTAGAAATTAGATTCCAGATTTCATCTGGAAGGCCGGCTACCTTCAGAGGGTTGGGAAAGGGGGTGACAATTATGCAGCCTGCCTGACAACTTGATCAGAGCGACTACAGCCTTCTTCCCCAACAGCTGAGTCCAGCAAAGTGCACAGAGCTGAAAAAAACAACAATAATAACAATATGAGTTAACCCTTCTGAAGTGCCCACCCCCTAACATTATATCTACATTAACTCAATCCTCACAACAACCCGATTTATCAACTCCAGACGTGGAAAGTGTGGGGCAGAAAGGTCCAGTCGCTTGCTCAGTCCTTCCATCTGGAGTAAGAGGCAGAGCTGGAAGTCAGTGCCCGCAGCCCAGCTCCTGAGCCTGTGCGTGTAACCACTCCACAACCCTGCCCTCTGTCTCACAGGCACTCCTGGACCCCGGCACCTCCACGGCAGAGCACGGTTGCCCAGAGTCAACCATGCCCTGAATTCACAGAACAAGATGCTGGTCTAAGAGCTGCTGTTGTTGCAGAAGTGGAGTCCTTGCTTTAAGCCCTCACCATCACTGACTCCATGCGCCCCTCTGTCTATCAGTCAGCATGGTAATAACCACATCTGCCCTCTGGGGCATGACAACAAATCACAACTTATACTTTCAGAGGGCTTTTAGCATGCAAGTGGGATTTATATTCATTGATGGTAGGAGTGATCATTTGTAAAAACGCTTTAGAAAAGTTTAGGGGTCGCATCTACTGAAACTGAATGTGTATCCCTTCCACACCCAAATATACCCTGTGGTGGATTCCCAAGATAAATGGGTGCATATGTCCATTAAACAGCAGGCACATGAGAGTGTATAGCCCCAAACCAAAGACAGCCCAAGCGCTCTTCAGTTGGAGAGCGGATGAATCAAGCATGGTATAATCAATCAATGAAATACTGTTCGACAATTTTACCGAAAACAGTCAATGATGCATGCAATAATGTGGCTGAATCTCCCAGGGATGAGGCTGAATAAGGTAGATGTGTATAGGGTCCATTTATATGAAGTTCGCAAATGAGCAAAATCTATCTTTGGTGGTAAAAATCAGGAGGGTAGTTGGCAAAAAGTAGTAGCGACTTCGGTGAGGCACAAGGGAGCCTGTTGGGGTGTCCTCCGCCCATAAGACTGATCTTGTTATTCACTCATTCATGTCAGCAGCAAGCATTTATTGAGCACCCACTGTATTTTACACGCCCCCTCTGGAGACGAGGAGAACACTCATTCCCAACTGGAAGTACGACGCTCGCCTTGGAAACCTCTCAGAAACCCAGTATCTCCAGGGGGCACAGCCAACTTCGGGGACCTGGGGACATCGCTAAGGAGATTTCCCCCTTTTATCTGGCAGCGAGTGGTGCAGAGAATGGCAGGGCGGCTCATTAGAGCCGCAGACCTCTGCACTCGCTGAGCCCGAGGTCGCGAGCACCACTCAGCATTTCATCGTGGCAAGCCTGGCTTGCTTTCATCAGAACCACGTGGCCAAAATCATGTGCGACATTTTGAAGGGAAAAGAATTTAAGCCTCCATGTCTCACTGCCCTGAGTATCAGCTTTGTCCTTCTGCTCTTAATGCTGTTATCTCGTCCGCACACTTGGTGTTCTGCTGAGCAGATGCTATGGAAAGGCAGATCAGCGAGGAGAAGCAGAGTGCGCCTGGCGGCCTGGGTATCGAGCCAGTGACCCCTCTGCTCTGGAAGCCAGCTCCAGTGGGGTGCAGGAGAAGATAACGCCTGAGGAGGACCAAGGCTTCCCCCAGTTCCACAGCTCCCAAGCCCGGTCCCAGGGAGCTCTTTCTCAAATGCAAATCGGATAAGACAATCATGAGCTTAAAACCCTCCAGTGGCCCCACGTGGATCACAGCCAAAACCCAACTGCTTGCCCACCGTGGAGCATGGGGCGGGCGGGGAGGTAGGTGACAGTGTCCACCCCTCCTGCTCATCCCTGGCATCCCCTACTCTAGAACCTAAGCCAGGTGTAAATCCATGCCCACGCTTCCCCTGCTCCTCCACAAGTGTGATGACCCACCCTTGTCTTCAAGATGCTTTGACATCTCTTCCATGACGCCTTCTCTGACTGCCTATTTATGCCACTACTAAATTTTGCATTGTGCCTCCGCTAAGAAGCAATCAGATGGTGCCTCCACGATGGGTTTCATTGTCATCTTCCCTCGTAGACCACAAGCACTCAGAGGGCAGGATCTGGGTCTCTTTCATCTTTGTACCTTCCGACTTTCACCAGTAACTGCAACAGAGTTTGCTTAAGGGTGGAGGGTGGAGAAGGGGAGGAGCGTGGAGGAAGGGAGAGATGAGGAGGAGGGGAGGGGAGGAAGGGAGGGGGAGTGGACGGTGGGGGGGGCATCTAGTCGGGGGAGAAACTCAGTGCAGCCACAGAGACTTGGGAAGAATTGGAGGGCAAAGCTTTTCCGAGGGATTTGTGTGGACGGTTAGGAATCCAGACAGATTTGGAAGGGGTGGGGGTGGGGGCGGGTGACCTGAAGCAGAGGAGATGACCTGGGTAAGGTCCACAGTTGGGGAAGATGGCAGGTGGAGACAGGAGGACCTGGGCTGGAGGAGTGGCAGGGTGGGGCCCACGGCCAGCTTGGAGGGGTCCCAGTGTGTTCTCACATCCCAGGGAGCCACTGAAACGTGGAGAAGGAGAGCGAACCCTAGTCAAGAGGCTGACCAGCTTGGGGGGAAAGAACTGGAAGAGGAGGACGGGTTAGAGCTCGTTATGTAATCCAGATGCAACGTAAGGAAGGCATGGACCTGAGCCATGCATCCACTGGGGATGTGCTGATGGGGGCATGGATAAGCTGTGCTGACTTCAGAGAGGGGAGTGCCAAGGGTACCAGGGGCCAGGAGGGCGGCAGCGCATCTGAATGCACAGGAGGAGAAGCACTGGGGAAGGTGGGCAGATGGGCAGCTCCAAGTGAGCTCCGGGAGACTCTGTGTCTCCAGGAGGCACCTGGCATTGGGGTGGTGCCGGTGCAGCCTCCCCTCCCCAACTACCAGTTATAATCAGTGGTTCCACTCCTTCCTGCTGAGGACAGGAACAGCCTTAGGTGCACTGGGCCCACTGACTGGCATCCATAAATGAGGTGCTACCTGTCTCCTACACCTGGCCACAGGCATCACGACCTGGGGTCAGGGGTGGGGAGCTAAAAGAGGCTGCTGGACCCACATTTCACAGGTGAGCTGCGGGCAGAACTGGGGATGAAGTCCAGCCAGATGCACCAGAGCTCATTCTCGTATGTTCTGCTCCCTCTTGGAAAGTCAAACAGGCCTGTCAGGACTCACGGTAACTATGAACCGGAGAAGAAACGACCAGCAAATCCGCCTCAAGAAGAAACTGGCTCCTTTTCCTTTTTTTCCTCTAGAATCTGACACGAAACCTTGGTCAGCTCCCATCAGAAGTAAAGTCTGGGCGAACCGGTGCCAGTGGAAAAGAGAAAGGGATTGTGTTTCCTTTCCAGAGCTTCCTTCACCTCCATCCTTTGAAACAACACAGATCACTTTTGCTAAGTTCCAAAAGGTGGCAGCATTCTATTAAATATTCATTTGCTGCTGAGGCAAATCGGGGAGGAAGTTGAGACAAGCAGACGGCCAGATGGCCAAGGTCAGGATATCTGGGGGTATCCAGCACTGATGGGGGGCTGGTGTGTGTGGGGGAAGCTGTGAGCCCTCTACTGGGGCAGGAAGGGAGGATCCTGGACATAGAGACCCCAGACCACTACCCTTGACCCCAAGACAAGGAGTGTTTTAGACTCATCTTAGGACTGTCATAGCACAGGGTCAGCGGAGGTCAGACCCCAGAGTGTTCCCCTGTTTATGCCGCTTACGGTGGAGAGTATTAGACCTGTGACACGCCTCTCACCAACAGCGAAGGTGATGGGTACCACTCAAACGATTCTGCCAGGATGGGCAGACCCAAAGCAAGCATGCCCTACAGACTGTCCCACCGGCCTTGAGAAGGGAAGCTGCCATGAGGGGGGCAGATGGCCGGGAGATGCGGGCAGCCTCTGGGAGCAGAGGTCCACCGCCCTCCATCCACAAGGGACTGAATTCACCACAGCCAGCTCCAGGTGAGACCCCAGCCCAGGCTGACACCTTGCTTGCAGCCTCGTGAGACCCTGAGCAGAGTACCTAGCCATGCCAGGCCTGGGCCCTGGACACACGATAACTGCGATACAAGCTGCTGAGTGTCTGGTGAATTTTTAGGTCGCAAAAGGAAGTGAACACAGTGCATATCTGTCACAGAGACACATACAGGTTATGGACTACAGCTCTGGAATGAGACAGAACAAAATGCAATAGAAATTTGGATTCTGCTACTGAACTGCGTCATGTCTCCTGGATAGTACAGAAAGAGAGAAAAATGCAACCAGAATGTTATTTGTGCTGGGCAGTGTCACCGCCAACTGCTTAAGGAGGCATTTATACCAGAGAGAACCCCCAAATCAAGTGTGGGTCTATCTCATGCCTTTTTTATTTTGGTTTTTTTTTTTCTTTTGGTCTCATTTCTCATGCACCTCTCGTCACGTGACCTTTTGGCTGCAGTGACCCCGATGTTTACATACAGGTAACATGACCTCAACACAACTACTTCACCCAGCACCTAAGCAAAGACTCTAGTCTGTTCTAAGATTTGAGGAATGCATGGCTCACTCAGATGTGGGTGCGGAAAGGCTGGTCTCCAGCCTGGAATCTTCCTGTGGGGTCTTTAGCAGGTGACTCTGACCAGGTGTGAGTCACCAGCCTTACCTGCTGACTCTGAAGTCAATCTGACACCTAAAATGTTCCCAGAAATGCTCCCTGAAATGCCAAAACAGAACCAAGTGGCCTTGCCCTCAGCTCAACTCAGCTCGGGAAACAGCCCAATCCATGTTCAAGTTCAGACCCAACACCCATGAGCTGTGAGGCTCAGCATGTCACTCTCTGCTGAGCCTCAGTCCCCTCACCTGGGAAATGGGGTCAGGGACATTTCCCCCTCAGTGGGCTGCTTCAGGGATGGGTGAGATCACGCACTTGAAATACTGAGCACAATGCCAGCTACTTCCTAGGTGCCTAGTAATGCTGGCAATCATTATCATTTCCTTATTCTGGATGCAAGTGAGTGGCACCCAACGTGTCCAGGAAAGACCCTTTCTGGGAGGCAGGACTACAGCAGAAAGCTAGTGCCAGAAGCTGCAGCGCCGGCTGGTACCAAGGGGCAGTGAGTGGAAAGACACCAGGGCCTGAGGCGTCCTTTCTCCTGGGGCAGCCAAGGGTCAGAAAGTGTCTTCGGACCGTGGTCCAGTCTTATAAACTGCATTTTCACTCCTCTAAGGGGACTGCAACATTTCTATAACAACTGAGAGTGAAACTTTATTAAAATGCCATCAGCTGTCCTAGAAATCTCCCTTGACAGCTCAGAACCCACCACTTAATTTTAAAAATAGTCATTGTCATTATTATTATTATTGGGTTGGCCAAGAAGTTCATTTGGGTTCTTACGGAAAAATCTGAACAAACTTCTTGGCTGATCCGATACTTTTACTATCAAGGAAAACAACTACATACTATAAAATAAAACAAAACCTGTAGAGTCAAAAAAAAAAAAGCAAAACCAACCAATTTAGTTCATTTTCCCATCTGCCTCTCTGACATCTCTCTCTGCTTTTCAGAGAAGAGGAGATATATGAATCTAATTGCATATAATTGAAATTATATGCAATATAATATATAATGTCATCCAGAAAGGTTGGTCACCATATGACATAGGCTGCATTTCTCACTCCACAATATGTCACGAGCATCTTTCCAAGTCAATAAACATAAATCCTCACCATGAAATCCTAGCAGCAGCTTAGAACTGGACTTTATAGATGTTCATAGTTTACTTTTAAAAATTCCTTCTTGACAGATATTGAGGGTGTACCTTTTTATTATTTTTGCTAATAGAATTACCCCTCAACAAACACTGCTTTCTCACACTCATACAATCAACCGCAAGGTGTCCATTCCTAGAAGTGTAATTACTTGGATCAGAGAGTGAACACACTTTGCACACTGAGACAGGTGCCATAAACCACCCTCCAGAAAGGTTGGTCACCACGTGCTGCCACCGACGGAGGTCACGCTGTGACTGCTTCTGCCCGTGACACGCTGGCCTGGGAGGCTGACCTGCAGATTCCAGGCAGGGAGACCCGGACCAGAGAACTGGGAGGGTCGAGGGTAGGGAGAGAGGGGATGCTTACCATCCTCTGATCTTCAGAGCTCGAATCCCAGGGAAACTCTAAAAGTCTGCAGCCTCCAGGGGGAAACAAGTGGGACAGTATCCCATCAGCCTTAATGAGGCGAGGCTAGAGGCTGGAGGCTGGAGAATACCCAGCCCAGCCCAAGGAGGCTGAGCATCCGGGGGTGCTCTTTCGGAAAACAGAGCTCTCGGCCACCACTGGTCTTACTGTGAACAACAAGCATTATGAGGTGGGGGGTTTCTCCCCACCTATACGACTACTTCCGAAGAAGCTTCTGCGCTGCAACCCCAACTGCAGGACTCTTTGGTGAGTCACTTTCCTGCTCCCCATTTCATCTTCTCACCTGCTAAATGTTTTTAGGACCGTTTTATTTTATTTCCATAGTCTTAGTGAGAGGTTACCAGAATCCTGCGTGGAGCATGGATGGTTCTTTTAAAATTATGAAAAGTGTGGTAGCCAACCTCCAAAGTGACCCCCCAGTAATTCAGCAGAGGTGACGGCACGTGACTCCCCAGGGCACAGGAGGCATCCTGGTTTCTGCCTTGCTCTCTCTCTCCCAGGATTTCTCACCCTGGGGGAGCCCGCCAGCCACGTCATAGGAGCCTGCCTCCACGTCACAGCTTTATGGAGGCGTCCACACACGAGGAACTGAGGCCAGGTGACAACAATGACCTAAGCCATCTTGGAGGTGGATCCTCTAGCCTCAGTCAGGCCTCCAGGTGGCAGCAGCCCTGGCTCATGAGAAACCCTGAGCCAAAACCAGGCACCAAAGCCATTCCCAGAGTCCAGAGGCACTGACACTGTGAGATCACACACATTTCTGCTTTTACCCTGGACTGAAATCTAGGGTTCCTTTTCAATGTGGCAAGAGGTAACTAACACACTTTCCCACTCTATCAGTTAGCTTCCCATCCACAATAGGGAGAGACAGTTTCATGGGCTTGGGGTGAAGCCAGAAGACTGTGCCCCAGCAACGGAGTGGCTCAGTAGGTGGATGCAGCCTCTGAGCCCTGGGGTACATTACTGCACTCCGGTCTTGATTTCCTCATCAACACAGTGAAGACAGAGATGGTGTTTACCTTATGGGGTTGTTGAGGGGGCTTAGAACAAAGAAGCAATGTCTGGTCAGTGGCCAGGTAGCACAAGAAAATCGGTTGTGTGGTTGTCATTTTTCATCATCTTTCCTCTTCTTCCTCTTCCTCTCAGCAACTCAGATAAATGTCTCTTTCAGGTGACCCAGCAGTGAGGTTTATTATTTTAAAAAAAAACAAAACACAACCTCAAAATCTTTTAGGGGGAACAGACAGAGGCCAAAAGGTGGGACCTTGGAGATCCAGCTTTGTACAAAACACCAGCGTTGACTGGGGAAAAAGAAGGAAGCATTTCAAATACACAGCACACATATGGACCCTGCCCAGGACCACATGAACATCTCTGATAAAGGAATCCACTCTTAGCCATTCATTTGTCACTACCACAGCATCTTGCCATATTCTTTCCATGTTCTTCTTATTTCCATACTATTTTTTTCTTTAAGTCAACTCATCTTTTTTAAAACTTTAATATTTTCAAAATACATTTCACTACCATAAAGAGAAAGCCAGTATCCGTTGCTATAAAGAGAAGATCATCATGAAACCACATAACAACAGTCAATACAAAACAACAGAAACAAAAGCCCATGTGCCCCTTGACGTCATCGTGGGCTCACCACTAATACACAGGCTGACTGCACTTCGGGATCTCACCACGAGGTTAAACATCCTGGAGACATTGGGCAGGAGTGAACTTGGAACTGTAAAGGCAGGGAACATCTCTGGTACCTGGTTGACAGGTGGCGAGGGGGAGGGGGAGGGCGGGTGCACAGAAATCCACAGAGATCCTAATACCAACCACGGTCACGTGCCCTGAAGCCCCCAATCCAACGCCACAAGGTGGGCCCCCCAAGGCACTCAGTACGCATCCCTTTCTTTACCATGGGGACAGTCAAATGATAAACTTCCTTCCCACTTTCCCAGCACCTTGGGGCCCACCGTCACATCAAGAAGTAAAGAGATTAGCCCATGGCCCCTGCCCTGGTCACTGTTTCTCCCGGGTTTGCTCTCCCAAGGGACCTGGCCCTTCTCAGAGGAAGGTTCTTGTCTTTCACATCATGTGCCAGGGCTGAGGCTCTGGCCCCAGGTGTTTCCTAACAGAAATTCAGTGAGTGCCTGGGAACATTTATTCCCCTCTCAAACCCAGTTACTTCTCCAATGAGATCAGTTTTAAGTTACAAACACACACACACACACATGCACTCCCAGTGATGGATGATGGTGACCAAGAAGGCTGAAAAGGATGCAAACGCAGTTTCAAACTCTAATCTGTTCAACAAAATGCTTCTACTTACTGAGGCATGCGGACTGTTGTTGGCACTGGAGAAGCAAGCTGAATGTTCAGATGTGTCGTCCTGGCGAAAACAAAGACAGGAGTAGGTGGGAAAACGGGTTGAGGAAACAAATTCTGATTTGGAGTATCCCAGTTTAGCACAATCCCACAGCAAGCTCGCGCGCCCTCCCATTCCCCCTCTCCAGTAGGGGGTCTAGACCCTCACTGTCCAAAACGGCAGCCGCTAGCCACCACGTATGTATGGCTAGTCTCAACTGAAATGTGCTGCAAGTATTAATTACATAGCAGATTTTGAAGACACAAGAAAAAAAAAAGAAATGTAAAATATCCTATTAATATTAATATCTCAATAATATTTTTATATCGATTACATGTTAGAATGATAATACTTAATAATATATAAAAATAAAGCATTTTAGCATGCTTAAATATATAAATATATTATGCATATTTAAAATAAAATATATTGTTACAATTAATTTCATCTGTTTCTTTTTACTTTTTAATGTGTCTACAGGAAACATTTGAATTGCGTACATGGCCCTCATGACATCTCTATCAGGCAGCACCGGTCTAGATTTTTTTGAATGTGGACACTCCATCCTAGCCTGAGGACACAGGTGGCAGTTTCATGGCTTCCCTGGTGGCTCAGTTGGTAAAGAATCCGCCTGCAATGCAGGAGACCCAGGCCCAACCCCCGGGTCGGAAGAGGACACAGGTGGTCCCATGAAAACCATGCCCACCATTACTTCCACTATAACTTGCCACTGTTTCACACTTGCGACAGCTCAAGCCTATGGAGCAGCTGGGATGCTGTGTGCCTAGAGATCTTCACGCATTTTCTTATTTAACCCTCACAAGGACAGAGGAAGGAGGTTTTGCTCTCAGCCCCATTTTACAGGCAGAGAAACACAAGAGAGGCTGAGAACTCATCCAAGGCAACTCAGTAGGGATGCTGTGGAGCCAGGGCCTAAACCAAAAAGTTAAATGGATGGGTGTTAAGCGCTGTGGCTCCACTCTCCCTGTGGGGCTTTTACCCACTTCTCCATGTGCAGCACACAGGAGCCTGTCGTAGCCACTCACTAACCAAGTCTGGGGAGCTTGCCCCCCGAAAGTGCCTGCAGTGCCTATAGCTCCAAATTTCCATTAACGTCATTGGGTTTCACCTCAAGTCACCCCTTAAACCTCCTGGACAGAGACAGGGGCAACTATATGTGTGTGTGTTCATGCACAAAAGAGATGAAGATGTAGACAGAAACACAGAGACCAGAAGAGAGAGGGAAGGAGCTGGACCAGGCAGTTACTCAGACCCACCACACAGTCCTGAGAGGGCGGTGTCCGTAAACAGATCTGAACTCACAATGAGGAGGCAGACCCCGCTCGTCACTTCCCTTTCTGCAGTTTTCCCACAGCCAGTGGTCACGGGAAAAGCTGACGACCAGAAAGTCAAACCCGTGTTTGTGCCTCTCCTCCCTCGACAAGGAGCAGTCCTCACGCCGCCCCCCACCCACCACCCCCAGGTTACTAAAATGAAGTAATGAATTAGGGAAAGAAGGAAGGAAGGGAGGGGTGGGCTTAAGCATGAATCAGAGCCCCCAGAGAGGGACTGCACAAAGCAGCCCCTGAGTGGAGAGGAGGAAGATGTGGCCAAAGGGGTGATGCTTCTAAGAAGACACACTGATTCTCCTTTGACGGGTGTCCTGTGGCCTGAGAAAGGCTGGGCTTTCTTACTTCCTTCTTGGCCTCATCTTCTAAATGAGCCAACTAAAAGCCCTGCTTGAGTGATGAGTTCAGCCCAACGGCAGATCTCAACCAGGACCACATCCAAGCCGTTACAGACCCCCAGGGGCCCCTGCCTCCTGGGCACTCCTTTCTTTGAAAGGGATCCTGAGGCCACAGCTGCCCCAGGAGAACCTGGCCTCCGCGCACTTCCCGCTGGTCTAGGGACACACAGCCACCCAAGAGCACCCATCTCGGGCTCTCCCAGGAACAGGAACCAAGACACAGACAGCCCCCAGGCTCAGGGATCTGAAACACTCCCATTCAAAGCCGGGCTCGGGTCCATGAGCTGAGCTGCTCAGTCGTGTCCAACTCTGCGACCCCATGGACTGTAGCCCACCAGGCTTCTCTGTCCATGGGATTCTCCAGGCAAGAATACTGGAGTGGGTTGCCATTTCCTTCTCCAGGGGATCTTCCTGACCCAGGGATCGAACCTGGATTTTCTGCATTGGCAGGAGTGTTCTTTACCACTAGCACCACCTTGAGTCCATAGCAACCACCAGCTCTGGAAAGCTGAACTCAGGGTTAAGCCTAAATTAAGAGCCTTAATTTTAATAGCATCACGGATTCAACGGACATGAATTTGGGCAAACTCTGGGGGACAGTGAGGGACAGGGAGGCCTGGCGTGCTGCAGTCCATGGGGTTACAAAGAGTCGGACACAACTTCATGACAGAACAACAACAAAAGAGCCTCCCAGAGGAAGCTGATTGGAAAGGAAGAGAGGCCCCTGGTGAGCCGTTCCTCCCACTGAGGCAAGAACCCCTGGGCCTGGGAGGAGACAACTTACTTGTACTCAAGCATGACCTTACTTGGGAACCTGGTCACCCAAGAAATTTCTATCTGCCTGGCCCTGTGAGCCTCTTCCTTCCCTCTGCCCCCTCCTCACTTCCCCCACCTCCCACAAGCAGGGGCCTCCTCTCCCCCAAGACCTGAGCCTGGGATCCCAGAGGCCCGGGCTCTGCTCAGCTGACCCTCCCTCACTATGCCCTACCTCCTTCCCAGGTCCATTATCGGGAGCAGAGACGCCTTCACCCGAGGAGGTGCAGGGGGCACCAACTCAGTCTGTCACCCTCCACAGGCCCCTTCTGTCCTCCCACCTCTTGGCGGCGTCTCACACCCGCAGGGGTTCACACACCTGCTGCACTGGCAGCCCCCACACCGCTCAGCACGGTCCCTGTTTATCCTGCACAAAGCAGCTGACTCTTCGCCCAAGCCCCTGGGTTTCCTTTACCTTGAAAACAGCGAGAAGCATGTGAATAGGTTCAGAACTAGATTACGGAGACAGAGATGAGAAAAGAGATGTTGTCTCTCAAAGAAGGGTGAGGAAGCAGCCGTCTGATGCTGTCCTTGTTTCCAGAAAGCCCCTCTTGTTCCCACCCCACCCCCCACCTATAAACATCTACAGCTTCTGACTCAAGCTGGTCCATCCTGATGAGATCTTTCAGCAGGAGAGAGACCTAACTGCCTCCCCTTCATGGGTCAAGGACCAGGCCCCCAAGCTGGCTGTCTCCCTAGATGCCAGCTGTCTCCTTCCCTGGGCCTCATGGCCTCCCTGGAAGTCCAGTATTCTGCCCCTGGAATTATTGTCTTTTTTGTGACTGGGTTTACAGCTTTCAGAAGCTGGGGTACAAATTGCCAGCAGTGGGCACTGAGCCAGTTCAAACAATGACCGAGGTGGAGAGCCTGCAGAACCACCAACCATCACCTTCTCAGGGATTTGGCATGAACTGGTGTGAGCTTCCGGAGAGCCATGATTGGTGGCATTAGAATGCGATGTTCCCTGCACAAAAATGAACTGTAAAGGGTTTATCCTTCAGGTTGGGCTTCCCAGGTGGCGCTAGTGGTAAAGAATCTGCCTGCCAATGCAGGAGACACAAGAGATGCAGGTTTGATCCCTGGGTTGGGAAGATCCCCTGGAGAAGGAAATGGCAACCTGCTCCAGTATTCTTGCCTGGAGAATCCCATGGACAGAGGAGCCTGGTGGGCTACAGTCACAGGGTCACAAAGAGTCAGACATGGCTGAGTACACACACCACCACCCCATCCTTCAGGTTAACAGAAGGCCAAGACCTTGGCTAGCTAAAGCCTCCTGAGTAATGGACAGAGGGTGAGGGGTCGGGGGTATGGTGGGGACCCAGCAGTGGACAGTAAGACCTGCAGGAAACTCAGCTATGAAAGAGAGGTGGGATCAGCTCTTCAAATGGCTGCTACCCAATTTCATTACACCCTAAATCACCCTGACCATGAGGGTTTGATACTCCTTGAAAAGTCTGGATGCAGAGAGAAACAGGGAGGGTTGAGAAGCCAGTGAGGCCAGATCATGGTCCCTACATGATCCCAAGCAACACACATTTTCACCACCCCATGAAGACTGCATTTTCCAAAAAAAAAAAATCAAACCAATGCCTTAATTTGTGGACCAATTAAAGGACATAATGTATTCAAGCCACTCATGTAGGTATTTGTCACCTCAAAGTGGTGAAGAGCTCTCTCATTACAAACCCCAAACCCATAAGATAAAAAATTTTGAACAGCTTTCTGCATGAAAAATAATACCATAATGTGGAAGATGACAAAGGTAACATAAAAGAAAAATTAAAACTCAAAGGAAAAAACAAGCAAAGGCGATGGACAGCCAGCTCACAAAGGGTGTGGTGATGCAAATGTCTGTTGTTGACATTAAGAAACCCTTAACGTCACACATAATAAAGCAAATGCAAATTAAGATGGTTTTTATTTGTTTTACCAAGATTGATAAAGATAAAAGCTGGACAAAGGATCATAGTTGTAGGAGTGCAGAGAAACAGGAATTCCTTTTATTTAAGTGTGTTTATTTCTCTTTGTCTGCATTGGGTCTCCACTGCTGAGCACGGGCTTTCTCCAGTTGTGGTGTGCAGGCTTCTCAGTGCAGTGGCTTCTCTTGCTGGAGAGCATGGGTTCTAGGGTGCGGGCTTCCATAGTTGCAGCTCACAGGCTTAGTTGCCCTGCAGCACGTGGGATCTTCCTGGACCAGGAATCGAACCTGTGTCCCCTACATTTGCAGGAGGATTCTCAACCGCTGGACCACCAGAGAAGTCCACTGGGCAACATTTTAAAAGTTGATAATATTTAAACCAGCAATTCCACTTCTTGGAATCTCTGCGATAGAATGTCTGCACATGTGGGAAATGCCTGATGCCAAGGATGATCACTGAAGCAATTTTTTTGTGACTACAAAATATCGAGAGTAACCAAAATTTCCATTATATAGGGACCAAGTAAATAAGTTATGGTGTATCCAGATACCCCCAGTAAAGATAATGGGGCAGCTCAATACAGAACTATAGGGGAAAACAGTCAAATGCAGGGTGGCATGTATAGCAAGCCACAATCCGTGCCCTGCTTTAAGAATATATGCATATGTATCACATGCATTGAAACCTCCAGGAGATGGATAAGAAACTGACTTTAAAAAAAAAAAGAAAAAGAAAAGCTGACTGTGGAGAGAGGAACTGTGCAGGATGGAATAGGAGAATTTTATTCTTCTGATGTTTGAATTACGTGTTCCAACACGTATTAACAATTAAAATTTTTATTTAATCTCAAAATTTTAAGTTTATTTTGAAAAGAAAATAATTTGAGGGAATTTCATGCAACACACTAGCAGAGTCCTTTGGGTAGAGATTCGTTTACAGACATTTTCTGAAAAATAATTCAGCGTGCAGGATGTGTCGAGTGATTTGGGGTCACTTTGGGGGACAACAGCCCTGCCAATGTGGTCTGAATACAGAAATGTTGGTACTGGGGGGAACACTTTAATTTTTTTTTTTTTTAAGCTAGGAAATTCAAGTATGTGGCACACCAGCTACACTCACCCATCCTGTTCCCAGGGCAGGCAGTATTAATCGAGTGCTGCATTTTCCTGCCAAACCCAGATGCAGCCTCAGAATCTATCCCAGCACATTCAGAAACGCTGCCCCATCCATGCATGCTGCCATGCCGGCTGAAATCAAACCCCACCCCTGAGAGGGCAGCCAGAAACCAGAAGCAGGGTCCCCACTCACATGGTTCCCCAGCAGATCCACCTGGGCCTGAGTGCAAGATTATGTCACCAGCCGAGTCTCAGGGCCCCAGCTCCTCCTCCACAGGTGGGAGTGGGGCAGCCGCTCCCCAAGGCCCATCTTCTGAAAATGTCACCTGGGTCCCACCTGCCCTCCCTGAATGAAACCACCAGAGCCCTTCTGAGTAAACACTGGTTAACCTTCAGCAAGGAACTCGAGCTCCCTCATTCCCCCCAACTTAGAAAATTCCATGTAAATGTCAGATTAAGCTCTTCAGGCCTCTGCTTTTAAAATGAGAGATAAAATTTAGCTCCCTATTCCCAGATGTTAAAATCTCTGCTTCTCCCTGGGGCAAAGAAATCAATGTGAGTAAGCTCCGTATGCTTTTTCCCTTGGAACACGACCACTTCCAGCAATTTATTTGACTGACTATGCCTTCTATTACCATGTAAATTGTTTCAGACTGAAGGAAAAAAAAAAAAGTATTAATCTCCTCTCAGTAAGTCATAAAATAAAGAAATCAATTTCAAGGTCAATTTAGCCCAAATAACACCTGCTGCCCTTTTTTTGTAACATGCAGACTCCTCTGAAAGGCTAGGCTGCTGTCTAAGGCATCAAATATGCAGCAATGGAAAACTGAGTTTCACACCAGGGAGACCCTGGCCCAGAGGCCCCATGGCTCTGAGAGTGAACTTGGGGAGGACAGGGTCAACAGGACTCAGATGAATAATCCTCTTCAGGTCAGGGCAGGACGATGAAAGAGGAGCTGCAAAGGGGGCCAGGTAGAGTTCCAGGAGGGTGTCTGGCTGACTTGCTGTGTGACTCTGGGAAAGTTACTTAACTTCTCTGAGCTTCAGAATCTATATCTGTAAAACTACTTTTTAAAAAACTGGAAAGAAAATGAGGGCTAGGTTATCTCACAGGACCCATGAACTCAGCCCATCATGGACTTTGTCCAAGGTTAGACACTCAGGGTTTTGTAGCCACCCTTCCCTAGTGGCTCAGACAGTAAAGAATCTGCCGGCAATGCAGGAGACCTGGGTTCAATCCCTAGGTCAGGAAGATCTCTTGGAGAAGGGAATGGCTACTCACTCAAGTATTCCTGCCTAGAGAATTCCACGGACAGAGGAGCCTGGTGGGTTACAGTCCAGGGTCAGACGCAAGAGTCAGACACAACTGAGCGACTAACACTTTCACTTTGCACCGGTGGCGCTATAATGGTAAAGAATTCGCCTGCTAATGCAGGAGATGCAAGAGACAGGGCTGATCCCTGCGTTGGGAAAGATCCCCTGGAGGAGGGCATGGCAACCCACTCCAGTATTCTTGCCTGGAGAATCCCACAGACAGAGGAGCCTGGCGAGCTACAGTCCATGGGGTTGCAAACAGTCAGACATGACTGAGCGCGTTACACACACCCCTCCATACCCCCTGCCCTTGGTGACCACTGGTCTACCTTCTACCTCTATGGATCTCCCTGATCTGGACTTTCATAAAAAGGAATCATACAATATGTGGCCTTTTGTGACTGGCAAACTGTTTCAAGGCTGACCCATGTTGTGGCATGTATCAGAACTTTGTTCCTTTTTATGGCTGAAAAATATTTCACTGTATGAACAGACCACACTTTGTTCGGCTGCTAATTTGTTGATGGACATTTGGGTTGTTTCCACCTTCTGGCTATTAAGAGTAATGCTGCTGTAAACATTTGTGTGCATGCTTTTACGTGGATATATGTTTCCTTTCTCTTGGGTATATGCCTAGGAATACCGTTACTGGGTCCTATGGTGACCCACATGGCAAAGCATAATGGTCACATGGTTTAATCGTTTTAACAAGAACATTGTTTTCCAGAGGGGCTGCACCGTTTTACATTCCCAGCAATGGTGTATGAGGGCTCCGCTTTCTCAGCAACACTTGTTATTACCGGTGGTTTTCAGGATAGCCATCCTAGTCGCTATCAAGTGGGATCTCGTTCGTGGTTTTGATTTGCATTTCCTCGATGACTAACAATGTTGGACATCTTTTCGTATGCTTGTTGGCCATTTGTGGATCTTTCTTGGAGAGCTATGTATTCAGACCCTTTGCCGATTTTTAAATTGGGTTATTTGTTTTTATGTAATTAAATGGCAAGGGTTCTTTTTATATTCTAGATACAAGTCCCCTATAAGAGAGATCATTGGCAAATACCAGGGACTATCCAGTCACTTCTGAACAAAGCCTTATACTAAAGCAGCTGGGCCACGTCTGTTACAGGTAAGTAACCACCGGGGCAACGTCACAGCACTTTCTCAGAGCTTTCTATCCCGGCTTCCTCTGAGAGGTAGGACCCGGACTTGCATTTTGGAGGCCACTATTCAACCTTTTCAAGAGACAAACAAAAAAATGCCAGGACTTGACCCCACATAACTCAAGACAGACTCTCTGGAGGTAAAGTGGGAGTTTTAGTAATTCTTTTTTAAAATTTTTATTGGAGTATAGCCACTTCACCGTGTTGTATTTTCTGCTGTACAGCAAAGTGAATCACCCATGCGCATACATATATTCCCTGTCTTTTGGAATTCTTAAATCTCCCCAGGAAATGACAATATGCTGCCAGGCTGTGAACTATGGGTCTAAACCCAGAGGGGAGGTTTGGTAGGGGCTGTCCTTTGAGGAGTCAAGGCCACCCCCACGGAGTGGCAGGACATGTGCAAGCAGCCATGCCAGATTCCCCGTCGTGAGGCCCTGTAGCTCTCACTGACCACAGCAGTGCCCGGACCTCTTACCGCTCTCTCCGGAGAGAGGCAAATGGGTTAAGACGTAGGATATTCATGAAGAAAAAATCAGCTAAGAGCAGAGGGCAGCCACAGATCCCAGACAATGTCTGCAACGTTTAAAAACCCCAACTAGAGCCAGAAGGTGGAAACAACCCAGACGTCCATCAAGGAATGAATGGATAAACAAATGTGGTCCAGCTATGCAATGGACTATTTACTCAGCCATGAAAAGCAACGGGGTTCTGATTCATGCGACAACATGGGTGAACCTCGGAAATACCATACAAAGTGAAACAAACCAGATACGAAGGCCACAGAGTGTACAATCCCACTGAATTGAAATGCCAAGGGTAGGCAAGTCTATAGAGACAGGCAGTGCACTAGGGA
Source organism: Bos taurus (assembly GCF_002263795.3). Lineage (NCBI taxonomy): Eukaryota > Metazoa > Chordata > Mammalia > Artiodactyla > Bovidae > Bos > Bos taurus. The sequence goes on along the minus strand of NC_037352.1, from coordinate 4,529,824 downwards.
TCCTGAAGAGCTGGGAGAAGAAGGAGTCAGGAAGTAACTGCCTGACGGATACAAGGTTCTGTTCTAGGAAACAATTATGTTTTGGAACCAGTTGGACATGGCAGTTGCACAATACTGTACTAAATGCCACTGAGTTGTTCACTTCAAAAATGATTCATTGTATGTTATGTAAATTTTACCTCTTTTTATCCTAATAAGAACAACAACAACAACAAATCCCAACAGATCCAGACGTCTCTCTTTTCCTGCCTTGACCATATTTCCTTTCAAATAAAAATAAATCTATAAAGCCACATTTCTACATACATCTGAACAATCAAGAAAAGCTTTCTCCTCTATTCATCTCAAAAGCTGTTAAAATTAATCGAGTCTGTATCAGGAATGTCTAACAGAGTTACTGACTCACTGACTCAAGAAGGAAGCCTGAGTAAGAACAGAACTCTGGTCCCCGAAACGCCTGGAGAATTTCAGTCTCTGGTGAGCAAGCAAGGCGTGGGTAACTGCAGCCCCCTCCTCGCCCATCTGTGGCACAGGGATGGCCTCTGACCCCCCAGGGTACCCCACGCTCAGGAGAGGACAGTCCACCTGCTCATGCTGCCATGTGAGGGATGCGTTTTGAGAACAGAAGAGTTTTAACAGTCCTGGGAAGGACACAAGTCTGGGATAGAAGCAATGATTCATCGCTGCACCCTTGCGAGGAAAACTCAAGGCATGAAAAGCATCTGCTGGCACATGGGCAACAATATCCAATGAGACGAGGGGTGACGGGACATTCAGAAGTCCCGGAAAAACGCTGAGAGATGCCGCGTGGAGAGAGAAGAGGGCATTAGGGATGCAAGAGGAAACCTGGACATATTTCTGGCTCGAGACGCTGAACACAGCACTCAAGTGTTCCCAAGGACGAGAGCAGCAGGGATGGCCGGGGGGCGGCGTTGCTGGTGAAGGAGACATGGGTTATTATTACAGGAGCTTTTGCAAAACGAAGTCAGGGAGAATGGCAAAACAAGTGAAGTGTTAAATAAATACTTCCTGAATGGAATCACAGGGGAGAACGCTAAAATCAGGATGTCTGACAAGGGCTTTTTATCCAATCTGCCCAGGCTTTCTTCAGGGTTCCTGGGAGAGACGTTGTCAGTAGCCCGCACAACATCATGGGCCATTTAATGCAGAAATGGGGCAGTTGGGGCACGGAGCACTGGGCAGGCTGATTAGAGGGAGGTGGACTGGACTCAACAGAATCTGAGGTGTCTGGGGCAGGCGGAGGTCTTGGGCCAATCCTGGAGGCAAGTCCCTGCAAAGGAAGAGGGCGCCAGCCAGAGAACCACTGTGATGCAGAGGTTAAGAGTGTGGGCTCTCGGTCAAGCATGCTACGCTGACTTCGAGTAGATGCATGACCTTGAACATCTCTCTCTATTTCCCTAAGCCTCAACTTTCCCAGCTGGCTGTTAAATGAGGTAATCATAGAAGCCCAATACAACCTAACACTACAGCTCACACTACTTAGGGAACTGCCTGTTCTTTGTACACAGCTCTGACTAGGAGGAAGAAGTATATTCTCAACTTATATTGTTTATTTTATTAAAGTTCCCATTAAAAAAAAAATCAATAAATCACAGCTGTTGTTATCCCCATTTCACAGAGAGGAAACTGAGACTCAGGATGGTTCAATAACATTCATGGATGTCCCTGAACTATGTACTAGCTTTTGTTGTGTGTGTGGTAGGCTGTTGCAAGAATTTTGCATGAATCATGCCATTTGAGCTCTAGAGCAACCTAGGAAACTCAAGAGCCAAAGTGGACCTTTCCCTTGCTGTGTGACCTTGGGCATGTTACCTAGCCTCTCTGTGCCTTGGTTTCTGCCTCTGATAAAAGGAGGATAACAATAGCACCTTCCCCAGAGGGCCACTGCAAGGCTAAATGAGTTACTATGCATAAAGTCTGAGAACAGAGCATGGCACATTCCTGTAAATGTGGCCATCAATATTATCACTGAAACTGGTTCATCTTACAAGACCCAAGCTATGGTTTTCCCAGTAGTCACATATGGATGTGAGAGTTGAACCATGGATGTGAGAGTTGAGCACCAAAGACTTGATGCTTTTGAACTGTGGTGTTGGAGAAGACTCTTGAGAGTCCCTTGGACTGCAAGGAGATCAAAGCAGTCCATGCTAAAAGAAATCAACTCTGAATATTCATTGGAAAGACTGATGCTGAAGCTGAAGTTCCAATACTTTGGCCACCTGATGTGAAGAGCCAACTCACTGGAAAAGACCTTGATGCTGGGAAAGACTGATGGCAGGAGGAGAAGGGGGAAGCAGAGGAGGAGATGGTTGGATGGCATCACCAACTCAATGGACATGAATTTGAGCACGTTCCGGGAGATAGTGAAGGACAGGGAAGCCTGGGGTGCTGCAGTGCATGGGGTCGCAACTGGACAACAACAAAAACAAGACTCAGAGAAGGTAAGCAAGTTGCCCAGGGGTTTGCTTGGCTGCATTCGCACTAAGCTGATGAGGGACAGTCTGTCTGACTACAGCTCTCACTCTTCTTTCCTTTGCAACACTCGGTAGGCACTTGGGGCTTAACTGGCAGCTGCCTCTCCTAGAAAGCTCCCAGCCCCATCAGGGACACTGAAGTTAAGACGATGTGCTTCAGGCCCTGACATGCCTGGGTTCAAACCCTAGCTCTGCTCTCTCTTCCATATGTGACCATGGAAGGTTATGTAACCTGTCTGTCTTGATTTTCCCATCTTTAAGGGAATGGGGACCCCAATAGCACATCAAAACCTTGATGCGTGGTAACGTTGATGCTTTCTGTGGCTCCAGTTAAAGTCCTGCAGAAGAGGAGACACTGATTTCAATCCCAAGCTGTGTCATCACTCCCTTTCACTCGGCTGCTCTGAATGCATCCAGAGTCCTTGCTAAGATGGCCCTTTCCCTTCCTCAGCCCCCCTCTACCTCATGGGCCACGTGAATCTGTCTGCGTGACCAGCCAATGAGAACAGCTTTGTGGGAGTGTGGTCTGGGGCTCAGGGGGCCGGGAGAAAGCCAAGTCCCTGGGATTAGAGCTCCCTTGGGACTGCCTCCGGCACAAGAGGGAACCATCAGCTCTTTTAACGGTGAAATAATTGCAAGTTTGAATGTGGATTTGATGCCGAACAACTGCAATTAGAAGCCACCTTCTGTTCTCAACAACTGCTGCTTAAATGTAATCCCTGTCTCATGCACAAACCCCAAATGAGTGTTTCGATTTTTCTTTCAACTACACTTATTCGTCTACATCAGAGCATCCTCGCTCCCTTTCCTAAAGCTCACATGGCTCCCACCTCTGGGTGCCTCTCCCTTTTCTGGGTCAAGTCCATGTGCCCTACTCGGGTCAATAAGGCCTTGCCCACGGTCTGTCCCCCAGCTCCCTTGTTCATCCTCTTCCTCCTCTCGTGACCCTCTCATTCTCTGAGCTCCAGCTCCAACTGCTATCACCCCTGCTTGGAAAGTGCTCTCGTTTGATTCTGCTCTTGAACTCCTAATGCACCATTTTGGCCAAAATCTAAACATCACCTCCTCCAGGAAGCCTTCTGTGATGTGCCATACCAGGTAAGATATATCCTTTGATTACCCTTGCAGCATCGTGTACAGCATGGCACCTCCTAAAGCTCACGATTACTAATTCACATTCATTACTTACATGATTCTGTGGGTAACTGTCTCCCCCAAGAACTGTGCCCCATCTGTGACGCCCAGATGCTGCTCTTTCTACCCCCAGTGCGGTCCCTGCCGGCACATAGGAGGTATCACTGTGTGTGTGTGTTCAGTGTATTTCATCATGCCAGTGGTTTATTCTCCCTACTGAGTGCCACCTGCTCGGGGTAGGGGCTGGGTCTTAGCTGTATTTCCATTCCTTGTGGAATGGAAAACCTGGCCTGGTCCCTGGCACATGAAAAGTGCTCAATCTGAATTGGCAGTATTTTTAAGCAGACTCATGCTTTAGCTACTATTTTTTTTTTTTTTTTTTTTTTGGTCAGGACAAAAAATGCAAATATGAGTCCAGGGCAGTCCTTCCCCCTCTTCCTCTGAAAGTGAAGTCACTCAGTCATGTCCAACTCTTTGCAACCCCATGGACTGTAGCCTGCCAGGCTCCTCCATCCATGGGATTTTCCAGGCAAGAATACTGGAGAGGGTTGCCACTTCCTTCTCCAGGGGATCTTCCCGACCTAGGGATCAAACCCTGGTCTCCCATAGCCCAAGCAGACTCCTCACCGTCTGAGCCACCAGGGAAGCCCAAAGAGATAGCACTAAATGCCTGGTACTTGGTTATAGGCCAGAATACTGGAGTGGGTGGCCTTTCCCTTCTCCAGGGGATCTTCCCAACCCAGGGATCAAACCCAAGTCTCCCGCACTGCAGGCAGATTCTTCACCAGCTGAGCCACCAGGGAAGCCCCCTCTTCCTCTAGATCCAGTCAAGTACAGTCTCCAGGGGTCCTCAGCTCGGGTGCCTGCACTCCCCCAGGAAGACAGACAACCCTGGCTATCTCATTAGGAACACTTCACAGCCCTGCCCAGATGAAGTCCCTTGAATCTTCAAGCCTGCAGACTTCCTCCTGGGAGAAGTCGAGATAAAGGAAAGGCCCCTGGTTTGGCCTGTGTGGGTAGAGCCCTGGCCTGTCCTCACCACCCCTCCACCCCAACCCGGTGAGACTGAGAAGGGCAGGGATGAGCCCGCCTCCAAGAGGAGGCTCCAGGCTCACCGTGGAGGAATGGGATCATTAAGGCAGGTTATGACATAAATGTAACGCCATCTGCTGAACAGATTCCTGCCTCTGGGTTGCCCTTGGCCTGAATCCCACCAGTTTGCCTTTCATTAAACCTGGATGTAGAAGTCCCCAGTCCCCAGGCAGACGATGGGGTCTGGAGGCACTGCCCGCAAGCACAGTCAGGGCAGCCCCAGACACCACAAAAGGTGAGGTTTCCACCTGCTCCCCAAAGAGGGTGTTGCAGGGAGCTCCAAGCCCACAGGAGGCTGACGTGTGCAGGCTCAGTGCCTCCCAGGGAGAGTGACGAGCTCCGATTCAGGACCAGCTGGAGGAGGCAGCCCCGCCGAGCAACCCTGGCCTTAGTCTAATGCCCGCCTTGCTGGCAGCTGGCACGGGCGCCATCCAAGTCACATGGGTGATGTGAAAAGCCTGCCCCCCCCACAGAGGGGGAGGGGGTGGATGGGAGAGAGCCACTCCCCTCCAGCCCTTGAGAAGATCCACAGACTCTGTGGGCACTTATCCCACAAGGAAGCGGTGCTGGGCGAGGCTGAGACCCACGCAGCTGGGGATGGTTTCCCACAAGCTGCCTCACCGGTGAGTCCCACAGCTGCTCCCAGATCAGGGTGGATCCAACCAGCCAGTGTCATGCCCAGAAGAGCAGAACTGCACTCCCTGCCCCTCCAGGTGCAAGCTTTGCCCACCCCATCAGTGGCTGGGGTGCCCCCCCGCCCCAGCACCATCACTGCATGAGACCTGGGGAGCCCGCTACAGAGGAGAGAGGGGGGTGCTTGCCCTCTCGGGGCTTAGAGTCTATTGTGGGAGAAATTAAGTGGGGGATTACAGAAGTAATTGGGTAGTTAGGGGCATGAGAAGAGCCATATAAAGAGGAAGTCCTGGGAGCTACGAGATCGCCCCTGGGTGATGTCCAGATGTCCATCGGCAGATAGATTGATAAGGAGGTTGGGGTACACATACACAATGGAATATTACTCAGCCATAAAAAGGAATGCATTTGAGTCAATGCATTTGAGGTGGACAAACCTGGAGCCTATTATACAGAAGGAAGCAAGTCCCTCTCTAATATACATATATTAATGCATATTATATGTATACTGTATATTAATACTGTATATTAATGCATATATATGGAATCTAGAAAGACAGTAATGATGATCCTACATGCAGAACAGCAAAGGAGACACAGATGTAAAGAACAGAGTTTTAGACTCAGTGGGAGAAAGTGAGGACAGAATAATTTGAGAAAACACTATTGAAACACGTATATTACCATATGTAAAATCGATGACCAGTGCAAGTTCGACGCATGAACCAGGGCACCCAAAGTCAGTGCTCTGGGATAACCCACCAGGATAGAGTGGGGAGGGATATAGAAGAAGGATTCAGGATCAGGGTGGGGAAACATGTGTACCTGTGGCTGATTCATGTTGATGTATGGCAAAAACCATCACAATATTGTAAAGTAATTATTCTCCAATTAAAATTAATTAATTTTTTTAGAACAGATATGAAGAATGATGGGAGTTGGCAGAAGAAGTGGAGTTGGAAGCAACCCTGCCAGAGGGAGCAGCCTCAGTGAAGACCCTGGGGTGGTCCTTTCTAAACCAAACTGGTGTCGCTGGAGTGTGGCAATGGAAAGAGCTGTAGAATCAGGCAGGACCGGCAAGCCGGGGTCCTAAAGGGTATGCTAAGAACTTCAACCGTCCTCGGAGAGCAGCAGGTGTTTGAGCAAGGTCAGGTCTGCTGGCAAAGACTGCTTTTGATCTAAAGGGGTGCTGGAGTGGACAGGAAGGAAGCAGGAGGAGGCTTCAGGGGGATCCAGGAATCCAAGATGCTGGGGAAGTGGACAGAACAGGGGGATGGAGGGGAATGTGTTCGGGGATTTCCTAGGGTGTGGGAGTTGGGGAGGAGAGGCAAGGATGACTCCAGGGTCTCGGTATGAGCACCCAGGCAGCCGTCCACGCCGCCCCCTGAGCTGAGAGACCCTTGTGGATGCGTTGGTTGGGGAGAAGAGGCCAGGTTCCATTTTGACCTCATTGGAGAATTAGGGACATACAGCCTCCAAGCATGAGGATCTCTGGGGTGGAGGGGGTGTCTACAGCCTGGCCCCATGGAGTTTTTATCTTCATTTAACCTCCATTTCTTACATGGTTCATTACTGGTACTTCACAGAGGGGTTCCCTAGGATTCGTTTAATATCTGCTGAGAACCTTGAAGGCCTCAGAACTAACAGCTGTCAGAACTAAATTAATAAAACAACAAGGCAGCTTTTCTTTTTCTCTTTTCTTTTTTCATAGCGTGAGTCACTCTGCAGGAATGTTTGCAGAAAGCACCTGATCTCCCACTGGCTTTTCATGTTTTGAAATTGACAATTCTTTCATTCCAGTCAATAAACTTCTAAATGTCAGGCCACGGATGGGGTTTTCCTGGTGGGGTTTGGGGTCCAAGGCTCTTCTTGAGAAGCAGGAAGGATGAGGGAGCTGAAACAGATCTGTCTCCCATCCTCCCTCTCTTTCCACACTTAGATTTATACTTACAGTTACATAAACACACACACACACACACACACACCCTTCAATAAGTAAAATTCGGTTACTCAAAAGAACAGAGGCCAGTGTGCCTTCTGACAAATGAGGGCAAGTACATAGAAACCCAGGATATCCATCAGAAATTCCAAAACTAAAAAAAAAAAAAAAAAGAAATTCCAAAACTGAAAACCTCTTTGCAAATGGAAACTTTCTTCTTGAATCTTAGATTCTTCTGCTGGTAAACCCCCCTGACTTACTGTGAGACACTTTATATATGAACCAAAAGAAATCTCCAATAGCCTGCTGGCCTGTTTATGACCTAAAGAATAGGCATTCATCAGCCTAATGATATTTGTTTATCCATCTTAGTGTGGATATTGGCTGATTTGCAGAAACTCCTGTGTTTGCTTATGGAGTGCTGCCCCAGGCGCCAGGGAGGGGTGATGTCGAGTGCAGCACAGGCACCTAACAGCCTTTCTAAAATTTCAACAACGATGAATTCCAGACCATGACTGGCCCTGGGGTTGGCAAACCTGTAGTAATAGAAGTCATTAAAACTACTTATGGGACACATTTCATGTTGCAAGGGACTGGACATCGGATGATCCACTGGGAGTGAGGATGCAGAGAGACCATATGAATGCTAATTATATAGAAAAACATGAGGCACCAGTGTTCCCACTAAATACTAGCGGATGAAGCCCCGCACTGTCTTGACATCATGATGCTGGGGTGAGCCCACCCCTAGGACAGGTCTATGCCTCCCTAACACCCGCAATATGAAGGAAACCGCTGATTCAGTTACAAAGGGGTTGCTGTTGTTTAGTCAGTAAGTTGTGTCCAACTCTTTGCGATACCATGGACTGTAGCCCACCAGGCTCTTCTGTTCCTGTGATTTTGCAGACAAGATTATTGGAATGGGTTGCCATGCCATCCTCCACGGGATCTTCCCAACTCAAGGATCCAACCCACATCTCACACGTCTCCTGATTTCCCACATCTCCTGCACTGGCAGGCAGACTCTTTACCATTGCTCCACCTGGGAAGCCCAGCATCCAGTGGACGACAGGCCTGACACATCCCTTCCCTGTGTAGCTCTCCAGTACTCAGACGCTGCAGCACCTCACTCACCAGGACACCTGCCTCTAAGCCTCACTGCCTTTACCGACAGGGCAACTCCTAACACATCAGCCCAGAAGGTGCGCCTTTGAGAAATGGGTTCTGATGGAAACTCCCCATAACAGAGAAGCAAGAAGGACCAAAGAGATAAATGAGTCAGCTCGTGTGCAGCGTCTCCAAAACCAACCTAAAACTGATGTTGACCCTTCTCCTAGTTCCCCTTAACTCAAACTGTCATCAGGATGTGTGGGAGAAAGGGGCCAGAGTGTGCATCTTTTTGGATTGATCTGGGAAATTATCAGTACCCAGTTAACCAGCTTGAAGTATTGACAAGCGGAAATTTCTTTCTTTTATTTTTTTTTTAAGTTCTTTTCTTGGGTGGGTAGGTAGATGCTATTTGGTTTGATTTTTAAAACGATTTTCTTGTTGGATATAGGCTTTGGACTGAACAGAAAGACAAGCAGGGAGGGAGCAAAGGAAAAGAGGGAGAAGGAACATGAAGTCCATCTTGACAGGACTCCATCAATAGAAGAAACAGCTGCAAAGCCCCCAACCCCAGAAGCCCCAGCCCAAATGAGCAGATGGCCTCACCTCAAAGTGCAAACACTGGGGATCCATTTGCTGCAAACTTCATATAATGCCAGCTCTTGATGCTACGATAAAAATGAGGGGAAATCAGGCACCTTGGCACCGGATTTCTCTGGGTGGTAATTCCAGCTTAAGAGGTTATTACATCCTATTCCCTGGTGGCTCAGATGGTGAAGAATCTGCCTGCAATGCAGGAGACCTGGGTTCAATCCCTGGGTCAGGAAGATCCCCTGGAGAAGGAAATGGCAACCCACTCCAGTATTCTCGCCTGGAGAATCCCATGGATGGAGGAGCCTGATGGGCTACAGCCCATGGGGTCACAAAGAGTCAGACATAAAAAAGTGACTAACACACACACACATTCCAAGTAGAGATGAAGCCCTGTTTTGACAGAGAGGTGGTCAGCCCAGCTAGATCAGTCAAGGTTAATGGATTATCTACTGGTTAAGTCTATACCACATGGCACTTCTGGCCACTCCACATGCCTCTGGAAGGTGTACCTCTGAGACAGGTGTCTCCAAGCCTAGCTGGCTTGGGATGCATGTTCCACACAGATCAGATAGGAGTAGGTGTCAGGGAATGTGGTGCCTGAAATGGCCATTTTCCAGAGAGACCTCGACAGCTTTGGACAAGGAAGCTGACTTTTCCAAACTCCTGTATATCATCCACGAAATGAGAAAAATCGTACCATCCTGACATGGAATGGTTAGGGTGATCATCTGAGATAGCCCACATGATGGACAAGTTACCAGCAAACGGTGACTTTACTGATGATGCTGATGAAAATGCTGATAGTGATAACAACGGTAATGGGGATGACAACGGAAATGACTGTGATAACGGTGACAACAATGACAATGATGATGAAAGTGATGATGTAATGCTAATGGCGGTGGTGATGACGACGATGGCCTACTTTTCCTTTACTTCACCCATTCCTCAATATCCGATTTCTTAGAATTAAAATTAAGACACAGCCTACTCACCCTGCTTATTTAACTTATATGCAGAGTACATCATGAGAAACACTGGGCTGGAAGAAATACAAGCTGGAATCAAGATTGTCGGGAGAAATATCAATATCAATATGCAGATGACACCACCCTTATGGCAGAAAGTGAAGAGGAACTAAAAGCCTCTTGATGAAGGTGAAAGTGAAGAGTGAAAAAGTTGGCTCAAAGCTCAACATTCAGAAAACGAAGATCATGGCATCTGGTCCCATCACTTCATGGGAAATAGATGGGGAAACAGTGGAAACAGTGTCAGACTTTATTTTTCTGGGCTCCAAAATCACTGCAGATGGTGACTGCAGCCATGAAATTAAAAGACATTTACTCCTTGGAAGGAAAGTTATGACCAACCTAAATAGCATATTCAAAAGCAGAGACATTGCTTTGCCAACAAAGGTTCGTCTAGTCAAGGCTATGGTTTTTCCTGTGGTCATGTGTGGATGTGAGAGTTGGACTGTGAAGAAGGCTGAGCGCTGAAGAATTGATGCTTTTGAACTGTGGTGTTGGAGAAGACTCTTGAGAGTCCCTTGGACTGCAAGGAGATCCAACCAGTCCATTCTGAAAGAGATCAGCCCTGGGATTTCTGTGGAAGGAATGATGCTAAAGCTGAAACTCCAGTACTTTGGCTACCTCATGCGAAGAGTTGACTCATTGGAAAAGACTTTGATGCTGGGAGGGATTGGGGGCAAGAGGAGAAGGGGACGACAGAGGATGAGATGGCTGGATGGCATCACCGACTCGATGGACATGAGTCTGAGTGAACTCCAGGAGTTGGTGGTAGACAGGGAGGCCTGGTGTGCTGCAATTCATGGGGTCGCAAGGAGTCAGACACGACTGAGTGACTAATCTGATCTGATCTGATCTACTCAGGGAGAGCCATTTAGGATGAAAGATGTTCTTAGGGTAAAGGAGGGCTTCCCAGGTGGCACTAGCAGTAAAGAACCTGGCTGCCAATGCAGGAGACCTAATAGACGCAGGTTCAATCCCTGGGTCGGGAAGATTCCCCTGGAGGAGGGCATGGCAACCCACTGCAGTATTCTCGCCTGGAGAATTCCATGGACAGAGGAGCCTGGAAGGCTCCAGTCCATAAGGTCGGACACAATTGAAGTGACTTATCAAGCACATGCACCAAGGGTAAAGGAAGCTTCACAATTGTTATGAAGGAACGTCCCATTTATAAAGCAAATATGCTTTCACGATAATACAGTGCGACCCCAATGTGAAATCCCTCAGCAGAAGCAGTTGCACCACAATGTAAATGACCCTTATTATCACAAAATTATTAAAGTACCTATTTGTAATCTGGTGAGTCAGGGGGATGGGGCCAAAGTCAAAGTCCACATAGCATGGAATTTATCAAGCTTCAAGAGTAGAAAAAGCAGGCTCTCCGCACAGCAGTTGGGCTGCCAGTCTCTACAGCTCACATCTAGCTTTGTGAAGCTTCCCCTGCTGGAGCCAGCACATTAAAATGGAGGGAAAAAAAAAAAAAAAACAAGACTTTCAAGAGTTTTTGATTTCCCTAAAAACATCTCCGATGTCCTGATTTTCCACAGCTCAGAGGGGTCAGGGACTGTAACGTGGAGGAGTTAGGAAAGTGCAGACACTCCACTCAAAAACAGTTTCCTTCAGTTAAAAATAAAAGCAGCGATTGAGGTGTGGCAGGACAGCCTGTGAGGGGATGGAACACCTTCCAGGGCTGCAAGGGGAGTCCTGTGAGGCAGCCTGCGGTCGGATCTTACAACCAGGCCAGGGCTACTAGCAGCATTACTTGTTGGGTCGAACGGCACAAACTCACTTCTTCTCCTTCTGAGCCTTAGTTTCCTCGCCCAGGAAAAGCGATGAAACAGATGACCACAGCGTCCTCACGGGTCCCTTACCGGTGTGAAATTCTACCATTCTAAGATGATAGCTGTGCCTGCTGTCAGCTTGCTCAGGCTTCCACCCGAACAACAGATGAAAACCTGAAGATCTCGTCAGAAAGGAGAGAAAACTACGGAGCTGAAGGATAAACACGAAATGGTACAGGACAGACCCATTTCATAGAGAGGAGCCTTGGGAGTCTGGCAGGAGGTAAGGGGAGGATAAACACAGGGATCAAGGTTTGGAGGCAGGCAGGCAAGGACGGCTCTGCTACAGGAAGCTAAAAACCTATTCCTGGGCAACGCCCCGGGACTGCAGCTCTCAAAACAAGCTGCGTCCAAATCATCTGGAGCTTATACCGAAATGCAGTTTCCCAGGCTCCACCCACAGTAATTCTAATTCAGTGTATTTGGGGTGAAGGGAAGGAATCTGCATTTTAAAAGCACCCCAATGTGATCATGATGCAGGTTGCGGGGCAGCTCAGGCCAAGCAGCGATGAGAAAACTGAAGAGGAACCACTGTAATGGGGGCTTCACCACCCCACCCGAGGGGACAAGGACCGGCGTGTCCAACAGCTGCTGGGGGGTGGTTCTGACAGGCTTTTCTTCCAGTGCTTGCTCCAAACGCCCCCAGAGTCAGCCCTGATGCCTTTCCTCGCCTCCCACCCCACCTGATTCATCAGTAAATCCTCCAGCTTTGCCCTTAGAACAACACAGCCAAGAACCAGAGTTTCTCCGTCTCCACTCCACCACCCTGATCTGGACCACCATCATTACAGCCACCTCCTCAATATCCTCCCTACACCCGCCCTTGCCCCACATGGCCAGGGCATCCTTCATAAAAAGAAGTCAGGTCACCCTGCTGTACTGCTTAAAGCCCCACCTCCCCCGTCCCTCAGAGGAAGAGTCTGCTGTGGCCTTCTGCCCCCAGCTCCCCCCACCATGACCCAGCAGGCCTCATGCCCTGGTGACCTTCCCTCCTGCTCACTCCATATCCTACACATTCTCCTGCGCTTGCTGGTCCCTCTGCTCAACCTCTCCTGCCGTGGATATCCACAGGGCACGCTCCCTCACCTCTTTACGTCTTGGCTCAGATGTCATCTCAGTGGGCTTTGCTTGGCACCTTCTGTAGAAGAGCCAATCCTACCCCAGGTACCCCTCTCCTAGTCAGTGGTTCTCTATGATGCTGTTTTACAGACCATCCTCTCCCTCCCCACAGAAGAATGACTCCCAGCCATGGGTGGCTGGCCCCCTGGGGTCATGTGGCAAGGCCTGGAGAGATTCTGGTTGTCACAACAGTGGGACGGGATGCTTCTGGCCTCTAGTAGGTAGAGACCAAGGATGATGCTAAGCACCCTACAAAGCACAGGACCATCTCCCATTACAAGACATCACCTGGCCCCAAATGATGATAATGCCAAGACTGAGAAAACCTACCAAGAACATGAGATTCATGGGATCAGAGAGTTTTGTCTGTTTCATCCACTGCTGTGTCCCCACTGCTCACAAGAGCACTGTGAACATAGTGCCCACTCAGTAAATTTTGTCCAAAGATGTGAAAAAACAGATGACTGGGTCCTTCCCACAAAGCCTGGAGAACTTCTAAGCCACATTCATGTCTCCATCCTCTGATACAGGATGGGCTTGGTGAAAGATTCCTGGGGCTTCGTGGAACCACTTGGATTGTTGTTAATTGTTTAGTCGCTCAGTCATGTCCAACTCTTTGCGACCCCATGGACTGCAGCACACACAGGTTTCCCTTCCCTCCACTATCTCCTAGAGTTCGCTCAAGGTCATTGAGTCAGTGATGCTATCCAACCATCGCATCTTCTGCCACCCTCTTCTCTTTTTGCCTTCAGTCTTTCCCAGCATCACGGTCTTTTCCAAAGAGTCAGTTCCTCGCATCATGTGGCCAAAGTATTAAAGCTTCAGCTTCAGCATCAGTCCTTCCAATGAATATTCAGGGTTGATTTCCTGTAGGATTGATTGGTTTGATCTCCTTGCAGTCCAAGAGACTCTCAAGAGTCTTCTCCAGCACCACAATTTGAAAGCATCAATTTTTCAGTGCTCAGGCTTCTTTGGTCCAACTCTCACATCCATACATGACTACTGGAAAAACCATAGCTTTTACTAGACGGACCTGTGTCAGCAAAGTGATGTCTCTGTTTTTTAAAATGCTGTCTAGGTTTGTCATAGCTTTCCTTCCAAGCAGCAAGTGTCTTTTAATTTCATGGCTGCAGTCATCATCCACAGTGATTCTGGAGCCCAAGGAAAGAGTCTCTGTCCTCAGATGCAGAATGGACTTGGTGAAAGATTCCAGGGCTCCATGGAACCACCTGGATTGAGCCCTTCTGTTCCCAGGAAACCACAAGGGAGGGCACACATCTGAGATGTGCAGCAAAGGCTTGCTCTGCATCATAAGAGCACGCACCATGTGCCTTGTGATACTCCTGTTGGAAATAAGAAAGGGTCCACACCTCACTTATGAACGTTGAAGATGAGTTGCCTCATCACTGGTCCACAAAGGAGAAAACACTCTCAGCTGATCTCTGACTCTTAGAGTTCTGGATTCATGGTCTTATTTTCTTAAAGGCCTCCAAGATATTTAGACGTATGATACATGGAATGCTTTTAAGGTCCAGCATTAGTCTGCCCACGGGGGGCTAACCTGGCCTGACCAGTGGTTAGGCACTCAGAATGGTCAACTGGCTGACATTGACTGAAGGCCTGCAAGGAAGCAGGGACTATTCTAAGGACGTGACATGTGCTAACCCACACTGAAACCTCATGACAGCGACTTTATCCTCATTTTATTTTTTAAACTTAATTTCTTCTTAACTGGAGGATAATTGCTTTAAAACATTGTGTTGGTTACTGCCATACATCAGAGTGAACCACCCATAGGTATACACATGCCCCCTCCCTCCTGAACCTTCCTCCCACCCTCCCACCCCACCCCAGCCCTCTAGGTTGTCACAGAGCACCAGGAGCTCAAACCTGGTGCCCTCTATCCCCATTTTAGAGATGACAAAGTGGAGGTTCAAGGCACACAGCAAGGAAGGATTCAAGTCAGAATCAGAAACCAAACTTGAGGGACTCTCCCATGGTCTAGTAGCTAAGACTCTGCACTCCCAGGGTGCAAGGGGCCGGGTTGGATCCCTGGTTAGGGAACTAGGTCCCACATGCCACAACTAAAGCTCACACACCCCATGCAGCAAAGACCTAGAGCAGCCAAATAAATGAATATTTTCTTTAAAAAAAGAAAAATAAACCAGACCTGGCTCAAACCAATCAGGTGCTACATGTAACCGGTCTGTATATGATACTTTGGATTAGAAGGAAAAAGCAGATAGAGGAGCAGCCTTGGGAGGCTCTGATGCCTGGTCACGTGTTGGGTGGGTCAGGAGGACACACCCAGGAGCCTCATGGGGTGTCGCATTTCCATACCCTACAAAGTACTCCTCTGAATGTCACCGCACAGTGGTGCTAGGAAAAGGCCAATAAAGTTTAAGCGAAGTGAAGTGAAAGTCACTCAGTCACGTACAACTCTTCTATACAGTCCATGGAATTCTCCAGGCCAGAATACTGGAGGGGATAGCCTTTCCCTTCTCCAGGAGATCTTCCCAACCCAGGGATTGAACCCAGGTCTCCCACATTGCAGGCGGATCCTTTACCAGCTGAGTCACAAACACCAGTCCTAATGTGGAAATTCTCCCTTAATTGCCAAGCTGCATCACTCTGGGTTTTTAATCTTTATGATATCTGAAATATGACTGACATTATGTCCTATTCTTTTATTAGGATCCTCTTATGTAGGAGACAGGACAGGAAGAACCTCAAACAGAAAGAACTGCATCAAGAAAGGAAGAGGGGGAAAAAAAAATCCTTGTTTCTCATCCCCACCCAAAGTGAAATTGTTAGTTGCTCAGTCATGTCCCACTCTTTATGACTCCATGGACTGTAGCCCACTTGGCTCCTCTGACCATGGGGCTCTCGAGGCAAGAATCCTGCAGTGGGTTGCCATGTCTTCCAGGGGATCTTCCCGACCCAGGGATCGATCCCCGTCTCCTGCATTTCAGGTGGATTCTTTACTGTCTGAGCCACCAGGGAAGCTCCATCCACAATGCCCCAAATAAAGACCGTATAGAGAGACCACAAGGATGGGAAAAAGAAGAGTCACCAAATGCCTGACACACTCCTGCTGAGAGGCTGAGAGAAATGGCTTTGGAGTCATACATGTTCCTGATCCCACCATTTCCCTGACTTTGGGCATTTTATTTCATCCCTCTAAGCCTCAGTTTCTTTATCCGTGAAATGGGGACAATAAAGTACCTACTTCACAGAGCTGTTCTGAGTTTCCAGTGAGATGATGAACTCAAGTTCCTAGCACAAAGACCAAAATATAGAGTGCTCAGAAGGAACATTAACTTTATCATTACTCCTTACCAAAAGTTTCTGAA
Source organism: Bos taurus (assembly GCF_002263795.3). Classification (NCBI taxonomy): domain Eukaryota; kingdom Metazoa; phylum Chordata; class Mammalia; order Artiodactyla; family Bovidae; genus Bos; species Bos taurus. The sequence continues at coordinate 4,513,492 of NC_037352.1, read as the reverse complement.
AAGAATATCATTCCTTCCATTTTACAGAGAAGTAATCAGATAATCAGCTGATGTTGGGACCTGCCCTCGGTGAAACATAGGCAGAACCAGGTTTCAAATGTGTCTGTTTTCAAAGCCCATGCACTTACCTCCAAGGACACCCGCCTCACGCACACTGGGGCAGTCAACCCCTAAGAGACAGTCTACCTTCCCTGACTAATGCCTCGAGTCAGGAGAGAAGTTTCAAGCCTTCACGAGAACATATGAAGAAGAGGTGCCGTGACTTCCCAACCCAGTCGTTTGGCACGATGAGTGAAAAAAATTCAAACATTTTAAGTATTGACATCAAAACATGAGTTCTTCTATACTCAACATCCTGTAATAAACCATAATGGAAAAGAATATGAAAAAGAATGCATTATATATATATATATATCTCCTGGAGGAGGAAATGGCAGTCTATTCCAGTAGTTTTGCCTGGAGAATCCTATGGACAGAGGAGCCTGTCATGCTACAGTCCATGGGTTCGCAAAGAGTCAGACGTGACTGAGTGACTGAGTGACTGAGCACACACACACACATATATACACATTTGCATGTAAAATTGAGTCACTTTGGTGGTACAGCAACAATTAACCCAACACTGTAATTCAACTATACTTCAACAAAAAATAAATTTAAAAAGACATGAGTTCTTCAGGCCGTCACTGAACAAAGTTGAGGACACAGGGAGAGTCTGATCAGAGAGAAAGCACAGGAGAGGAGAAACCCACACAGACACTGGGCAGAGAAAGAAATGCAGGAAATCCTGGAATTTATCCAAACGCTGCCAGCCCACTACCGATGACAAAAACTGATAAAGTGACAACTCTGTCACTGAGTACCTAACTCTTAAATCCCGAAGTGCCAGGTGGTCACTCCCACGACCTTCACTCTGCTACCCATCCCATCCCCACCAACACTGACAATGAGTTTACCGACAAAACACAGCGATGATAAGTGGTGGAGGGGCGATGATGGTGGCTTCAGTGGTGACTTCACTTAGATGTACACGTAGCCCTTCCAAGCAGAAGGTTCTTTTTCTGTTAATCTGCATGTCCCACTGCTACGGTTTGAGTTGGTGTCTCCTCCATCTATAGATACAGAAAGTAGCCCCATTCCTTATAGAAAGCCTAGTATTGAAGACCTGACTCCCCACCACCTCACTGTGGGACTCTGGATGCCTCATGTTCCCGTCTATAAAGCGGAGACTATACTGTGACCTGGGCTTCCCTGGTGGTCCAGCAAGTAAAGAATCTGCTTGCAGTGCAGGAGACGAGGGTTCAATCCCTGGGTCGGGAAGATCCCCTGGAGGAGGGCATGGCAACCCACTCCAGTATTCTTGCCTGAAAAATCCCACGGACAGAGGAGCCTGGAGGGCTACAGTCCATAGTGTCGCAAAGAATCAGACAAGACTGAAGCGATTTAGCACACGTGCATAGTGCTACCTACTTCATGGGGTGGTCATAAAGATTAGATGAGTTGGTACTTGTAATGCACTTGGAAGAATGCTTGATGCCTCATAAAGATTCAGTATATGTTAGCTATCAACATGAGCATTTACTCTGACGTTAACTCACAACTGTTCCAAAGTGATGCAGTCCTGGGCCCACGCGTGCCCATCTGTCCCCCAGGCCATGGGGTCTGCGATGCAGCGAGATGACCCACCCTTCCTCTCCCAAGTGCAGGCTCCATCTGGTTTCCCGCAGGTGCTTGCAAGGCCTTTCTGTTTCATCCAAGCCAATCCATCTGGGGGCCTTTTTTTGGCATTTCCAGTCTCACTAATCACGAGGCTTACCGTCTAAGGCAAAAAACCCAATGTCTTTTGCTGGTTAAAGTGAAAGCGGGACCAGAAATGTGTTAAGAGTGTTTGGATGCCCAGCGGTGAAGCCACTTCCTTCTGATGAATTGCGACACGCGGAAATCAATCCAGGTCACTTAGGAGAACAACCTGGTATTTGGGGTCCAGGTGAATCGCTGCTAATTTATTATGCTGCTAATTGATTAAATACACAGGAAGGGAGAGCATCGATATGGAGTGTCTGTGGTAGATTGTCTCATGGCTCATTTTGTGAGTGTCTCCCTGTCTACTGTGCAACAACAACGGAAAAAAAGAAAAACCCAACAGTTTCAAAGTACTCTAAAGCTATTCAAAAGGTTTCTCCTGATATTGAGTTTGATTTTTGTTTTATTCTTGTTCTTCTGAAATCTCTGGGAAACTGGACATATCAGGAAACCAACCAGAGGCAAAATGTAATAACCAGAAGGAGAGAGTCAACCCGTATTGAACGCCATCTCCAAAATTTTTATTTTTAACCGCTCCATGCCATCACACACTTTACATTTGGCACCACCTTTAGCAAGTAGATAGCTTTGTGTTTGACCATGCATCTGTAGTCTATCTTCCTGGCGTGTGGAAGGCAACTGGAGAGATGACAAAAGCCAGTCTAAACAGGCTCGCACGTCAACCTCAGTATGAAAACTGAGAGTGATCAAGAAGAGCAAGACCAGGCTTGGCTAGATCAAGAGTTCCACCCCCAGGAGCCTCGCTGATGTTTCCTTTCCACATGGCACCAGCCTAAAGAGACTAGCTGTTGGAAAATATCTTAGAACAGCTTAGAGATGAGATTTCATAGGTTGCCATGAAGGAAAAGGAAGTGGGACCTCTAAATTCTGATGCAGAACAATTCATTCATACACATACACACACACACATGTACCACTTCTGCTTCTGAACCCCAGAATGCCATGGAGGCAGCTTAGCCAAGAACAGGAAGAGGCAGTTCTTGTTTGCTCTATTTATTCGACCAGCCCATGTCATCTTTCTCACCCAGTATCTCTGTAAGGTTGCACCACAGTAAGGAAGCCCAGATGGTCTCCTTTTCCCAATATCACCAGTGCCTCCTGCTCCGGTGACAGGCAGAGCAATTGTTGGGTCTGGGTGACTGGAACCCTTTCAAGTGCTGTCCTTCGACCTGCAGGAGCCACAGAGCCAATCCACATAGGAAACTGGTTGTGGCTGCCAAGGTAGAGGTCTGATTCAGGGGCCTCTCACCAGCAGGACACCAGTCTCCAACTCTTTGTTTAAGAGGTGAGGTGACCACAATGATTGTGCATCAGCTAGAGAAGCAAGAATACTGGGGGGTAGCCCCAAAGTTTACCTTTGTAAAAAATGTATGGTTTTCACCTTATAACAAGTCTTCTTGGGGTTGTAAAAGATCATCTATTCTTTAGGTGACAGGCAGTCGGGACTGTACTTTTGCTCCCAGCAAACCCACAGGTGGCCTTGCATGACACAGAAAGGAGGGGATAAAGCCAACAGTAGAAGGATTCATTTCCTTAGCAAAGAGGGAGAAGTTAAAAGAGAAAGCCCACAATACTGAACAGAAATATTTGCACACAGCCAGGAACAAATACAGGGTGGAGGGGAACAGGTGAGGGTGGCTAAAGGCACTCTAGACAGGGAGTCAGTGACAGACAGCACACACACATACACGTGCACACGCATGCACACACACAAACACACATCAAGTTACATTTATAAATGATGGTAAGGGACAGAAAGCAGATCAGTGGTTGCCAGAGGCTGGGGATGGGGATGGGAAGCGGGAGGTGAGTGCTAATAGGTATGAAGATGTTGCAGAGTGGGGGAGGGGGTGGAAATGTTCTAAAACTTACTGTGAAAATGGCTGCACAACTCAGTACACATCCTAGAAAGCACTGAATTGTACTCTTTAAATAGGTGAATTGTACAGAGTTTGGATTACAGCTCCAGAAAGATGCTATTCCAAAAACAAAAATCTATAGACTACAGAGGTGGGCACACCAGGAGCAAGCGTGCGTGGCCAGCAGGGCCCTGGATCCATTGTCGCACCCAGGATGCAAAGGTGGGTTCCCCAGCCCTCGAAAGTTTGAGGGCCTTGTTATCCACCCCCGAGAAAAGAGGATAGTGTTGCCAGCATGTCTGATTCTCTGATCCTTAAGAACAATTTCGCCTGAAGTTTTCTCTCCTCCCCCGTTTCTCTCCACTTCTTCTCCTCCCGACCCTGAAAAATTGCTCTGTACCTTTCGCGGGTTTCACAGACGCTCCTGGCACCAGAATCGACCATCACAGCCTTGATCTAATGCGTAAGCAAAGGTGACAAGACCAAGAGGTTCTTTCATTGAGTCCTGACCCTGGCAGTTCCAATATCTGGGGGAAAAGGCAGCCTTCACAGGCTCTTAAGTAAAATTGCTGGAGGCTCCGGTCTGACTTGACATATCACTGCAGATCCCCAATTACCACACTTTGCCACGGATGGTGTCCTTGGAAATAAAGTTGGATGGAACAGAAATAAATCTGTTCCATCAAATCTTTCTTTTTCCTGAATGATGAGAGGTCATTCTGACCTTGCCGCGAGCTCAGGAAGAACTCTGCCTTAGAGCTGGAGACGAAATTAGTGACGGGGATTTCAAAGCTTCTAACTCTGGAAATAAAAGACAGTCAATGAAAGATCATCTTTCCTGCACCCTCATAGCCACAGCACCATATTGGATGAGTGAATATATTAGCCAGTGAATAAACAAGTGACCAGGGGAATGAGGTCCTGGAAATAATAGTACAGGGTGGACTCAGTAGATGTGATACACTGAGGGGAAATATTCTCATCAATTCCAGGATCATAACTCGAACACACAAAATCCTAAGACCAAGATCCTCAAGTAATTTCTACTGAAATATATATGAAGGTAGAACAGATGACACTTCCATCCCAGAAGGGAGAGGACTGTCCATCAGAGAGGACCTGGGATCCTCCTAGAGAGGAGGCCCGGGAGCTTGTCGAGGGCGTATTATTGGTAATAGCCAGCACACAAAGGTCTAATGTGAAGATGGAATGGGAAACACATTCAAAAGCTTCCACTTTCATCCTTTCCCTGGTGTCCTCCAGAGAACTGACATTTGCATAATGGCTTCCTTTTGTACTTTTTCTTCCCAGCTAATTGAGTTAGAACACCTCTGTTAAATAGAACCACTTCCAGAAATCTCTATCAGGCATGAAAAGAGGGAAATGTCTGTTTCTCACCATGTGGTCTTCAAAATACGGAAGTGAGAATCTGAGTCTTCACCACGGGCCACAGAGGAGGATGCTTATGATCTTTCAGAAACATTCATCCAAGCCCCTCCAACCCCATTCCCACCTCCACCCCCAGATATTAAGGATCAGGCAGCAAACTGCCTCCATCCATTTTCCTGCCCTTCCAGCCTTAAGAATGGTCACTGTTTTGTACTGGAAAGGGGACAGAACTGGTAGAAGGAATGTGGAAATTTACAGACCCCAAAATTATAATAAAACCTTGATGAAATTCCCAGTCTTTGCAGGAGGTTATGTCTCAGCATTACCCATTCTCATGTCATAGGGCTTTGTGAGTAGCCAACGAAATCCATTCTCTGCCAGAATGGCTCTGCTTTGCCTGCATGTGGCAGCAAGACCTGGGCAACCACATTGCCATTATAGACAGACCGTCAAGGAGGACTGGTTGGCGGTATGAAGTGCTCCCAAAGAGGACAAATACGGTTAAGGCTGGAGGGTGTCTGATGGGTCTGGCAGCATGGAACCCATGGGAATCTTGCCCAGAAATGTTCAGTGACAGTCCCAAGAGTAAACTTGCAGAAATAAAAGAAGACATTGAGTATAGGGCTTCCCTGGTGGCTCAGAAGAATCTGAAGAATTCCTCTGGTCTCAAGAATCTTCCTGCAATGTGGGAGATCCAGGTTCGATCCCTGGATCAGGAAGATCCCCTGGAGAAGGGAATAGCAACCCACTCCAGTATTCTTGCCTGAGAAATCCCATGGGCAAAGGAGCCTGATGAGCTGCAGTCCATGGGGTCACAAACAGTCAGACACAACTGAATGACTAACACTTGAGTATGGACTACTTTTGAGATGTTTGAGGGGAAGAAAGGTCTTAGAGAGAATCAAGACAGAGGGTTAAAAATCAACATTCAGTCAATATTTATTGCATACTTACCAGGTACAGGCACTATGTTAGACTTTGTGGGAGGGAACTTAGGAGTCAAAAGTACACAAGAATCCAGGACCCTATAGTCCATAGAGGAATAAAACAAATGAATAGGTGATTGTAAATAGTGTAATAAGTACTATGGGAGCACACAGGAGAAACCCACCCCAAGTTGGGAGGTCATATAATGATTTGGACGAAGTGACATACTTCCTCCACATACTTCCTGGAGGAAGTAACATACATCTCTTGGAAAAGAGACCTATGAATTGAGAATTTAAGGATAAGTAAGAGTTAGCATTCAGATGCTTATATCTTTCCTTTTCTCCTTTGCTTTTTGCTTCTCTTCTTTTCACAGCTATTTGTAAGGCCTCCCCAGATAGCCATTTTGCTTTTTGCATTTCTTTTCCATGGGTTCCAAAGAATAGCAAAAAGAGATAAGAAAGCCTTCCGCAGTGATCAATGCAAAGAAATAGAGGAAAACAACAGAATGGGAAAGACTAGAGATCTCTTCAAGAAAATTAGAGATACCAAGGGAATATTTCATGTAAAGATGGGCTCGATAAAGGACAGAAATGGTATGGACCTAACAGAAGCAGAAGATATTAAGAAGAGGTGGCAAGAACACACAGAAGAACTGTACAAAAAAGATCTTCACGACCCAGATAATCACGATGGTGTGATCACTGACCTAGAGCCAGACAACCTGGAATGTGAAGTCAAGTGGGCCTTAGAAAGCATCACTACAAACAAAGCTAGTGGAGGTGATGAAATTCCAGTTGAGCTATTTCAAATCCTGAAAGATGATGCTGTGAAAGTGCTGCACTCAATATGCCAGCAAATTTGGAAAACTCAGCAGTGGCCACAGGACTGGAAAAGGTCAGTTTTCATTCCAATCCCAAAGAAAGGCAATGCCAAAGAATGCTCAAACTACCGCACAATTGCACTCATCTCACATGCTAGTAAAGTCATGCTCAAAATTCTCCAAGCCAGGCTTCAGCAGTATGTGAACCGTCAACTTCCAGATGTTCAAGCTGGTTTTAGAAAAGGCAGAGGAACCACAGATCAAATTGCCAACATCCGCTGGATCATGGAAAAAGCAAGAGAGTTCCAGAAAAACATCTATTTCTGCTTTATTGACTATGCCAAAGCCTTTGACTCTGTGGATCACAATAAACTGTGGAAAATTCTTCAAGAGATGGGAATACCAGACCACCTGACCTGCCTCTTGAGAAACCTATATGCAGATCAGGAAGCAACAGTTAGAACTGGACATGGAACAACAGACTGGTTCCAAATAGGAAAAGGAGTACGTCAAGTCTGTATATTGTCACCTTGCTTATTTAACTTCTATGCAGAGTACATCATGAGAAACACTGCGCTGGAAGAAGCACAAGCTGGAATCAAGATTGCTGGGAGAAATATCAATAACCTCAGATATGCAGATGACACCACCCTTATAGCAGAAAGTAAAGAGGAACTAAAAAGCCTCTTGATGAAAATGAAAGAGAGTGAAAAAGTTGGCCTAAAGCTCAACAGTCAGAAAACTAAGATCATGGCATCTGGTCCCATCACTTCATGGGAAATAGATGGGGAAACAGTGGCAGACTTTATTTTTGGGGGCTCCTAAATCACTGCAGATGGTGACAGCAGCCATGACATTAAAAGATGCTTACTCCTTGGAAGGAAAGTTATGACCAACCTAGATAGCATATTCAAAAGCAGAGACATTACTTTGCCAATAAAGGTCCGTCTAGTCAAGGCTATGGTTTTTCCAGTGGTCATGTATGGATGTGAGAGTTGGACTGTGAAGAAAGCTGAGTGCCGAAGAATTGATGCTTTTGAACTGTGGTGGTGGAGAAGATTCTTGAGAGTCCCTTGGACTGCAAGGAGATCCAGCCAGTCCATTCTAAAGGAAATCAGTCCTGGGTGTTCTTTGGAAGGAATGATGCTAAAGCTGAAACTCCAGTACTTTGGCCACCTCGTGTGAAGAGTTGACTCATTGGAAAAGACCCTGATGCTGGGAGGGATTGGGGGCAGGAAGAAAAGGGGACGACAGAGGATGAGATGGCTGGATGGCATCACCGACTTGATGCACATTTGTTTGAGTGAACTCCGGGAGTTGGTGGTGGACAGAGAGGCCTGGGTTGCAAAGAGTCAGACATGACTGAGTGACTGAACTGAACTGAACTGAAGAGTTAGCAGGCAAATTGTGCATCTGGAGGGGATACGAGAAGAGAGATTGTTAGACAGATGCAACAGTATATGCAAATACCCAGAAGAAAGAGAATGAATGTATTCATTTAAATAATAAATATTTATCATCTATTTACATAAGGACTGTTTTAAATGCTTGGAATAGAGCAGAGAACAAGACAGATAAGATTTCCAAATTCATTAGTCTTTCATTCTAGACAGGGAGAGGTAAGCAATAAACAAGCATGATCATCCAGACACAAATAGATCGGTTAAGAAAGGCACAAGGTGGGGGGAAGCGCTGAACAGAATGAGAGGACTTCAGGATGGTTGGAGTGCAACAAGCAAGGGAATTTAGGGTAAGATGTGAGCTGGGAGAGGCAGGCAGGGCTAGTTTATGCAGAGGCTTATCAGGGAACTGGACTTCATGCTAACAGCAATGTGCTCACGGCAACATGAGAGAGTGAATCCCCACTGAAGAGTTGCACAGTTGTGCAAGAGAGCATAGTGAGTAGCAAGAATGAAATTTGAGATCAAGGGGGAATTTTCCTTCTTAGGATGAGAAAGGCCACAGTTTATTTATATTCCAAGAGGGGAAAAAAAGTAGAAAACGGATAGAACAACTTTCAGAAGAAGCGAAGGGGGTAGAAGGGTTCCCCTTTTTGGGGGGCCTCACCTTGCAGCCTGGGGGATCTTAATTCCTTGACTAGGGATCGAACCCATGCCCCCTGCATTGGGAGAGTGGAGTCTTAACCACCCAACTGTCAGGGAAGTCTCTGGAAGAGTCCCTTTAGAACAGAGGGTCTGATCAGGTTCAAAGAAGGAGGTGTAGACCACTCTCCCCAGTTTCAAATGACTATGCCCCAACCATGCTGGGACAGCTCAGTGTAGGTTTCATTTACCTGCAGAAATTCTGTGGCTTTGTTTTTCTTGTTCTAAGACTGCATAAATAAGTCTGTTTACTGATTTACAATCCCTCCAGCTGCCATATTCCAGATTTGGGGACCAGAGCCACACTAGATCACAAATGGAATGGCTTCTAAATCAAAGTTTACTATGGCTCTTAAGATGTACCTAGGCTCCCCTGATGGCTTAGCTAGTAAAGAATCCGCCTGTAATGTGGGAGACCTGGGTTCAATCCCTGGGTTGGGAAGACCCCCTGGAGAAGGGAAAGGCTATCCACTCCAGTATTCTGGCCAGGAGAATACCATGGACTGTATAGTCCAAAGAGTCGGACATAACTGAGTGACTTTCACTTAAGATGTACCTAATGGAGTTTATAAATCAAAAAATATACAGACTGTGCCTAAACGTCCCAGAACCAGAATAGGGACCAGAATGTTGTAAGCCTAACCAGTATGTCTTGGGCCTAGGTGTGCAAGCATCCTAGGCAGGTCCTGGGGCAGGGGGAGTGGGGGATGGATTGCGCATTAACAAATTCTCCATGTGTCTCTTTCACACACGGATAGGTGAGAACTCCTCTAGAAGTCTAACACCTTTTCATTCTCATTGCACACATGCTCAGTTGCTCAGTCGTGTCCGACCCTCTGTGATCCCATGGACTGTCGCCCGCCAGGCTCCTCTGTCCATGGGATTCTCCAGGCAAGAATACTGAAGTGAGTTGCCATTTCCTCCTCCAGGAGATCTTCCCAACCCAGGAATCGAACCTGCGTCTCCTGCATTGCAGGCAGACTCTTCACCACTGAGCCACCAGGCATCCCTTCACTCTCGTTACTACACTTCAAATGGAGTATAAATTATGTGGCTTGACGTGAACTGGGGGCTTTTACCAGAGAGCAACAAAGGCTGACCCTTTCCACTCCAGGGAGGCCAACAGTCTTAGGGTCCCACCCCACACACTGCTGGGTGAGCCTAAGATGATGCAGGAACAAAGCCATGGGGCTTACCTAAGACCAAGGCCTTTCTAGATGGCCATGCTCAGAATCTCTGGGACAAAGGAAGGGAGGGGGCTGATTCCACTTGGATTGGATACATTGTACCAGTCCCTTTGTAAAGACCTGAAGAGTTTCTCTGGACATAGGGTAGTTTACAAAGGCTATAGATCTTCAAATTGCATTTCTTAGAGCAAGAGTGTGTGATACCTCAGGGCCTTTTCACATGCCTCCTCATCTTTCTCCCCTACTTCACAGGCTGCCTCTTTCTCGTGCTTTGGTTATCAACTACAGGTGGACTTATTGGAGCATCCCACCCTGTCCTCCACCAAATTCACCCTCCCACTATTCCATATCACAGCACCCCACTTATTTATTTCTTTAAGGTACACAATGCACAACTCTTCATTGTTTTATTTGGTCACCTGTTTGTTATCTATCAATAAGCTCCATGAGGCTACACAAGGCCCATCCATCTTCCTTACCACTGTATGTCTTGTCTGTGAATTATAAAATGACAGCTACATAATAGAAACTCAAAAATCTTTTTGAAAATTTCAAAACTTCTGATAAATTTGGGAAATTCATGATTTAAGAAAGTTTAACAAGTTTCTTTCCTGTAAGAATCCTCAGGGACTTAAAATACTAACACAAGGGACATCCCTGGTGGTCTAGTGGCTAAGACTCTGTGCTCCCAGCACAGGGGACCTGGGTTCAATCCCTGGTCAGGGAACTAGATCCCATGTGCCTCCAGTAAGACCTAGCACAGCCAAAAAAAAAAAAAAAACTAATATGAATTGTGTATCAACAGAAATATAGTATGCAGTGTGTTTCAAACTCATTTGGCCACAGAACATTTTTTTTTCATGGCATTTTTCCTTTGCTCGGAACATCTTGTGTGACTAATGTCCCATGTCCCAAGGAACAGTCTTTGGGAAACATGGCTTTTTAGGACTGTCAGCGTGTGCACACTTGAGCACTGAGGCTTGGAACGTAAACCCAGGAGGGGCAGGGCTGGCACCCTCTCCCAGCACCACCAGCCACCCCAGTAAATGTCTTCCTTCAAACACACAGGCAGCCAACCTGGAGAGCTGTCACCTCCTACTTACCACCAAGCAGAAAACATTTTTTTAAGCTTTAGGGGAAAAAAAAACAGAAAAAAAAAAAGATAAATACTTTCCCATTCTCTGAACTAATGTCAAATGACCTGGAAACGTTGCCTCTGGGAGCTGAAGCCATAGAACAAAGTAGCATTTCATCTTCCTCGTCTGACAGCTCAATTTCAGCAGCTCCCGGGGAAGGTGGGCGAGCCTCCACCGCAGCCAGTCTCAAATGTCACCGTTTACACCATGATCCCTTTGATAACTCTCTCTATAGACGGCAGGCTTGCGATTATTCCTCAGGCAAAGCAAACTCTGCATTAATACAACGAGGACCCTCTGCAGACTCTACCTACACACCCACAAGAGGGAAATGTGTTCTTTAACTAACATGTGTTCATTTTTCCCCGTATAAACTCTTAACACTCCGGCTTAGGAATAAATCATAACAGCAGGATAGAGGAAGGGGTTCTTTCCAAGAAAAACACTTGATGAAAAACTTCCCAACCTCAACCCTCACTTCAGAAGAGCTACAACTAGGTCCCTGCCTCTATAAGACTGAAAAGGTACAATGTTATAAAATCATTTTATTACAAAAACTTGAGATCTCTCCATGTATTTTATATAGGGCCCTCTTTCTCCAGTGCAAGTCTCAAGCCATGGGCATCGGCTTGCCTCGGCCACAACCAGTGTCTTAGAAACAGAAGGGGAATGAAGTTGGTTCAAGGGTAAGATTTCCATCTGCCCAGGGATCATATTGTGCGTTTAGGGGGGCTTTCTTCAACCCCATCTTCCATGTATTTCCACTGATCTGGGCTGATTTCATGCTTCTATGGGGTCACAAAGAGTCGGACACGACTGAGTGCCTACCACCACCACCACCGAGAGCTGGCTCAGTGTGGGAGTGAATACCTAGCGTATCCGTGAAGAGCTACCCTAGAGCCAGGGGTCCTACTGGCTTTTATTGGGGCCTTTCTCTTTTGTGTGTTGGGCACATTGGTAATGAATACATACAGCAGGATCAGTAGCATGAGATCAGCCCAGATCAGAAGAAATACATATAAGACAGGGTTGAGGAAAGCCCCCCGCCCCAATGCACACTCTTACTGAACTACAAAACATGGTCTGCTCCAACCTATATTCTGAGGGATGACGTATCTTTACAGAGACATTTGAGGAGGGCATGGAAACCCACTCCAGTATTCTTGCCTGGAGAATCCCATGAACAGAGAAGCCTGATGGGCTACGGTCCATAGGGTCGCACAGAGTCGGACATGACTGAAGCGACTGAACAACGCACAGAGAGACACTGAGGGGACCCTTCTGTACCCACTATTGTTTAGAGCAATAAAAGTATCAGATTCAAAGTATTTCTGGAGATTTATTTTTTCCTCATTTCCCATCATCCATCCATCCAGCATCCCGCATCTAAGCCCAGCATGATTCCACATACTCTTCTACCCAAGACTCATCTTCAAGCCATATCCCACTCCACAGGCTCCTGAAATTGTAAGCACAGACACACCATTTTACCAACAGAATCAGAAGGGAGTTGACTGGCCAGCAGGTGAAATCCCCTCTGCTGGACAGCATGTCACCAGTCAAGGCCAACCCCAGAGAGACCTATGTAACTATGCAACAAGCTCCAGAATTATAGTAACTTTCAAGGCCCCTTCCACTAATTCTATTCTGTCCATCGAATTGAAACCACCACAGCCACAGTGGGGAGATGGGGTGGGGGCGGGGGTGGCGGTGCAGCTGGGGAAGGGTGTGGAGAACTCCCCCACCACAGACCCAGGCAAGAGGGGCTCCTATCCTATGCCTGAACTTCAGAAAGCCCACACGTCACAACAACACGAAATTGTATGTCAATTATCTCTCAATGAGAAAACAATAAACCTAAGAGTTTAAAGATGTACACACACGCCCCCCCCAGCCAAAAAAAAAGTAATTTTACAAAAGAAATGTGAGTACTTCTGTCTTCCAAGATTTGGTGGTCAGGCTGGCCCAGCACAACTTGGGACCATAAACATCCACTCTTAGGACTAACTCCGTTCAACGTCCAGGGAACCTCATCTCTGTATCATATCCTCAAAACAGCCCTTGTTGAATTTTCAGGATGGTGAAGGAAAGTGCTCATCAGAGAAAGTCTCTCACCTTTGAGATGGAGTTAAAGCTCCGCTTGCCCCACACCAGAAGGGAAGCCACCCCCAACTCTCAAGAGTTTGGAGGGGAAAGGGAGGCAAGCGTGGAAGAGAAGTGCCCAGTAAGGAAGGACCAGGGAGTGGGTATTTAGGAATATACTTTAACCTAGGATTGCTCACATAACTAATGGCTTAAATCAGCTCTCCTAGCTTTTAATATACAAGAGTTATGGTTTAGGGGCTTCCCAGGTGGCGCTAGTGGTAAAGAATCGGCCTATCAATGCAGGAGAGGTAAGAGACACAGGTTTCATCCCTGAGTCGGGAAGATCCCCCCAGAGGAGGAAAGGGCAACCCACTCCAGTATCCTTGCCTGGGAAATCCCATGGACAGAGGAGCCCGGCGGGCTACAGTCTATAGGGTCGCAAAGAGTCAGACACGACTAAAGCAACTGAGCACGCCCTCTCGGCTTACGAACAACAAAACAAAAGGCAGGGGTCGCAATTCAGTGTTCTTGAGTTCTCAAGGCTCAGTCCTACCCTACAGCCTTTTCCGTGTAACCTCGGTCTCTGGCACCAATGCTCCTTTCAAGTGCTCCTGCGCACAGCCCCTCTCTCCCTGTGGCACAGCCAGATCTGCAGTAACACTTGTTTTGAAAATGAATTTGTTCCAATGTGACTGATCCATTAGGGAACAATCTCAGCATAACACATATTTTGCATTTGCTTATGCATGATTTTGTCTGCAAGAGAAACACAAAGTGAATGCAGAAAGCTGTAACCAGCTGAACTGAAGCACTTATAAGGATGCAGAACACATGTATGTGCATACACACACACACACACACACTCAAACACATACCAGCCAGCTCAGTCCATTGCCTGTGTCAGGAGCCATACCCATCCACACCTGGGATCACTTCAGGCAACCGTGCCTCCACCAGCCTTGGCAACTCACAAACCACATTGCTTCTTCCAATGCCCACTTCCAACCCACAGGCCTTTTTCAAAGTAAAGTGTGATATTCATTGTAGTCTATGGGTACTCCTTATCCATTTAACACATATAAAACGGTGCTACTGTTTTTATTAGGTTTCCATCTTTTAAAATGTCTCACTGTTAACATTATTAAACTACATGCTCCGACACTGCTTTTTTCTTTTCCCCCAGACACAGTTTTACTGTGCGATTTTGTATATAGCACAGTGACTTTTAGGAGCACACATGTCATGGACAGCAGAACTGACTGTGTAATATTCCAGTTATCACATCACCATCTCCAAGCATCTTGCCAGCTAAGCCATCTCTACCAAAATGTTTCATAACCACTAAGTATAACTTTGTTTTAACAAGTAGAACCACCTACATGATATATTTCCTACACCTGTTAACTTTCCAAATTCTGATACAGTAAAATTTCCTTCTGATCAATATTACCTCTCTGACCCTAGTTACGGAGGTGACCACAAGCAAACCCAGTTCCCAGCAGAAAGGGCAGAGTTCACTCCAGAATGGTCAAACAGTCAAGCTCAGAGAACGTGACAATGAGACAGAGATGGGGCTCCTGGCTCTCCCAAACACTGACTACATTTCAATTCCTTCTCAACAGCTTCTCCATTTGCTTACAGCCACATCAGGGACAGCCCACCCAAGATGTGAAGACAGAGGAGGAAGCAAATGCGTTCAAATTAATCCTCAAATGCTGGGTTCCTCCAGGAGCCTCTTCCTCTTCAGAAGATGATCTACATAGCACTGCTTGGCAACCCGCATATAGATATTTCAGAATCCGTGTTAAATGAAGTCACCCTTCATTTAGTATCAGTAAGTGACAATCTTCACAAACAGCAAAGAGAAGATGTACAACGTGGAGGGTGTTTCATCTGGCAGAAACCCACTTGTGGGCCACCCCCCCATCTTCTTCCTGGCTGATTCTCACTTGATCCCTGAGATCTCATCTGAGATCAGGTGAGAATCAGGTGTTTTCATTTATACACACACACACACGATACCATCACCACATTCAAGACAGTGAAATACCCATCAGCTCATCCCACCCTGGGCAACCAGTGATCTGCTTTCTTCCCTACAGATTACTTTGCATTTTTCAAAATTCATATAAATGGGATCATATAGTAAGGAGTCTCTTTTATCTGGTATCTTTCACTCAGCACAAAGCTATTCAGACTCATCCACATCACTGCATGTATAAATAGTTCATTCCTTCATGCCTGTGCCACAAATGTTTCCACACCCGCCTTCTAATAGACATTTGGGCTGTTTCAAGGTTTCAGTGATTACAAATAAAATGGCCATGACCGTTCATGCAAATGTCTTTGGGTATATGCTTTCCTTTCTCAGAGTGGAATGGCTAGATCGCATGGTAAGTGTATGTTTAATTAAGAAACTGCCATTTTGATATTTGGCAAAACTAATACAATTATGTAAAGTTTAAAAATAAAATAAAATTAAAAAAAAAAAAAAAGAAACTGCCAAGCTGTCTTCCCAAGTGGTTACACCATTTTCCACCCCGACCAGCAGCATATGAGAATTCCAGTCTCTCCCCATACTTGTCAGAACTTGGTGTGGTCAGTGTTTTTAATTTTAGTCATTCTACTAGATGTGTAGTGATATCACATGGTGGCTTTAATTTGTATTTCCCTAAAAACCAATAAAGAGAAGGCAATGGCACCCAACTCTAGTACTCTTGCCTGGCAAATCCCATGGACGGAGGAGCCTGGTAGGCTGCAGTCCATGGGGTTGCAAAGAGTAAGACACGACTGAGTGACTTCACTTTCACTTTTCACTTTCACACATTGGAGAAGGAAATGGCAACCCACTCCAGTGTTCTTGCCTGGAGAATCCCAGGGATGGGGGAGCCTGGTGGGCTGCCGTCTATGGAGTCGCACAGAGTTGGACACGATTGAAGCGACTTAGCAGCAGCAATAACCGATAATGCTGAAAACCTTTTCATGTGATAATTTACCACGTATATCTAATTTGAAGTCTCTGTTGAAATATTTTATTGTTGTTTTATTACATGTTTTCTTTTCTTGAGTTGTGAGAGTTCTTCATAGATTCTGGATACAAGTTCTTTATCAGATATGCAATTTGCAAACATTTTCTCTGAGTTTATGGCTTGTCATTCTCTTAATGGTACTTTTCAAGAAAGCAGAGTTTTCAATCATAAATTAAATTTATTATTTTTATGAGTCAGACTTTTTTTGGTGTCACATGTATGAAATCTTTGCCTAATCAATGTCTAAGTCATATAGATTTTTCTCCTATAGTGTCTTCTAGAAGTTTATAGATTTAAGTTTTACACTGGGATGTAAAACACATTTTCAGTTAATTTTTGTATGTATCACAAGCTATAGTTTGGAGTTGTTTGGTTGGCATATGGATGTCCAATTGTTCCAGCTCCTTTTGTTGAAAAGACTATTCTTTTTTTTATGATTCCACTGATCTAATTATCTATCTTGATGCCAGTATTCCACTGTTGATTACTATACTTTTATAATAAACCCTAAAATCAGCTAATGGTAGCCTGCCAAGTCTGTTCTTTTTTTTTTTTCAGAGTTGTTTTAGCTATTCTGTCTTTCATTTTACATACAAATTTCAGAGTTAGCATGCCAATTTCTACCCCAGAATTCACAAAAATCCTCAAAACCTATTGAGACTGTGATTTGGATTCCATTCAATCTGCAGATCAACTTGGGAGAAATGACACCTTAACAATATTTAGGTTTTTTGCTTTATAAACATCTGTCCATTTATTCAGGAAAAGGCAATGGCACCCTACTCCAGTACTCTTGCCTGGAAAATCCCATGGACAGAGGAGCCTGGTAGGCTGCAGTCCATGGGGTCGCTAAGAGTCGGACATGACTGAGCGACTTCACTTTCACTTTTCACTTTCATGCACTGGAGAAGGAAATGGCAACCCACTCCAGTGTTCTTGCCTGGAGAATCCCAGGGACGGGGCAGCCTGGTGGGCTGATGTCTATGGGGTCACACAGAGTCGGACACGACTGAAGTGACTTAGCAGTAGCAGCAGTCCATTTATTTAGATCTTCATTGATTTCTCTCATCATTTTTTATAGTTTTCAGTGTACAGATCCTGTATAAACTTAGTCAGATTTGTCAATAAGTATTCTATATTGTTTGATGCTATCATAGATGGTATTTTTTTAAATTGAGTTTCCAATTTTTCATTGCCAACATATAGAAATACAATTGCTTTTCATATAATGATCTTGTTTTTCTGCAATCTTGCTAAAACTAATGTATTTGTTCTGCTAGATTTTTTTGGTAAATCTCACTGAATTTTCTTCATAGATCAACATGTCATCTACAAATAAACACAGATTTATTTCTTCATTTCCAATCTTAATGTCTTTTATTTATTTCTATTATCTTACTACAGTGACTTATTCCACAATAGAATTGAAAGCAGAAATCCTTGACTCATTCCTAATCTTAGGAAGAAAGCGTTCAGTCTTTTCACTATTAAGTTAGCTGGGAATTTCTCATTAATGTCTTTTATCAGGTTGAAGAAATTCTCTTTCATTACTAATTTGTCAAGGATTTTTTAAAATCAGGAAAGTTCATGTTAGATTCTTGCAAATAATTTCTTCTGTGTCTATTGAAATGATCATATGTTTTAATGTTTTCTTTTTTGTTTTTTTAATTAATTGATTTTATTTATTTATTTATTTTAATTGGAGGCTAATTACAATATTGTAGTGGTTTTTGCCATACATTGACATGAATCAGCCATGGGTGTACATGTGTCCCCCATCCTGAACATCCCCCCACCTCCCTCCCCATCCCATCCCTCAGGATCGTCCCAGTGCACCAGCCCTGAGCACCCTGTCTCATGCATCGAACCTGGACTGGCCATCTATTTCACATACGGTAATATACATGTTTCAATGTTATTCTCTCAAATCATCCCACCCTCACCTTCTCCCACAGAGTCCAAAAGTCTGTTCTTTATCTCTGTGTCTTTTTTTGCTGCCTCGCATATGGGGTCATCAATTACCATCTTTCTAAATTCCATATATATGAGTTAATATATTATATTGGTGTTTTCCATTTTGTTTCTTAACATGGTGAATTATATTGATTGATTTCTGCATGTTAAAACCAACCTAGCATAACCCAGCATACTCTAGCCACTTTTGGCTGTGATACATTATCCTCTTAATATATTGCTGGATTAGGTTTGCTAAAATTGTGTTTAAAATATTTTCATGTATATACATGAGGGACATTGGTCTGTAGTTTCCTTTTCTTGTATTTTATGTCAGGTTTTGGTATCCGGGTAATGCTGGCCTCATAAAATAAATTAGTAAATATTCTCTCTTTGATTTTTCTGAAAGCATTTGTGTAGAATTGGTACTATTTCTTCCTATAATATTTGTTAGAATTTAATAGTAAAGCTAATTGTACCTGGAGTTTTCTCTGTGGGAAGATTCTTAACTACAAATTCAATTTTAAAAAATAGATAAACAATTAATCTGGTTATCTAGTTCTTCAGTGATCTTTGGCAGTTTGTGTTTTTCAAAGAATTTGTCCATTTCATCTGTGTTGTTGAACTTACGTGCATAAAATTGTTCATAATATTTTCTGATTATTTTTAATAGCTAAAGAAATCATAGTATTGTCACCTCTCCTAATGCTGTTAATTGGGATTTTTTTGTCTTTCCCACTCTGGCTAGATATTTCTTAACTCACTGACCTTGTTAAAGAACCAGCTTTAGATTTAATTGAGTTTCTCTATAATTTTTCTGTTTTTCACTTCATTGATTTTACCTTGTGTGTATTAGTTGCTCAGTCGTGTCCAATTCTTTGCAATGCCATGGACTGTAGTCCACCAGGCTCTTAATGGAATTCTCCAGGGATGAATTCTCCAGGCAAGAATACCAGAGTGGGCTGTCATTCCCTTCTCCAGGGGATCTTCCCAACCCAGTGAATGAACCCAGGTCTCCCGCACTGCAGGCGGATTCTTTGCCATCTGAGCCACCAGGGAAGATGATTTTACTTTGATGCTTATTATTTTCTTTCATCTGCTTACTTTGGGTTTAATTTGCTCTTCTCTTTCTAGTTTCTTAAGGTCGAATTTGAGACCTTTCTTCTTGCCGAATATAGGCATTTAGCGCTGCAAAATGCCTATATTAGAGTTATTTTAGAGTCTAAAATCTTAGAGATTTTCCAGAGATCCTTTCATTGTTGATTTCTAGTTTAATTCCATTGTGACCAAAGAACATACTTTGTGTAACTTGAATCCTTTTAAATCTACTGAGATGGGCTTTATGGCTCTGAATATAATCTATTTTATTAAATGTAATGTGTGTTCTTGAAAAGGATGTATATTCTGTTGTTGCTAGGTAAAAGTCAATTTAATCAAGTTGGTTGGTTATGTTGTTCAGGTCTTTTATATCCTTACTGATTTTCTCTCTACTCTTTGTATTAATTGTTGTGAGAAGTGTATTGACATATCCTACTATAATTACAGATTTGACTATCTCTTGATATTCTATCAGCTTTAGTCTATGTCCCCTTATACTTATATCAGTTTTGCATCATGCATTTTAATCTCTGTTATTTGGTACACAAAAATTTAATATTGTTATGTCCTGATGAAATGACCCCATCATTATTTTTAAAAAAGCCTTCTTCATACCTGATAATAATGAACACTTTGAAATCTATTTTGTCTGAGATGGTTGGATGGCATCAGCCACTCAATGGACATGAGTCTGAGCAAGCTCCAGGAGATGGTGAAGGACAGGGAAGCCTGGCGTGCTGCAGTCCATGGTGTCGCAAAGAGTTGGATATGACTGAGTGATTGAACAACAACAATATAATCCCTTTGGCTTTTGGGGGGCTTTATTGTTAGCATTCTGTATCTTTTTCTATCCTTTTCCTTTAATTCTATTTGTATCTTAATATTCAAAGTAAGTTTCTTATAAATGCATGTAGTTCAGTCTTAAACTAATAATCTAATAATCTCTGCCTTTTAAGTGGGGGTGGTTTTAATCATTTCCATTTATTGTGATTATTTTGTTATGTGTTATGTGTTTACGTGTTATTTCTTGTCTATCAGCTTGTCAGTTGTTTTCTGCTTATTACATCTGTTCTCTGTTCCTGTCCCTTTTTTTTTATGGCTTTTTTTCTTACCTTCTTTTTCTGCCAAAAATACTTTGGATTGATTACTTTAAATGATTCCTTTTTATCTTCTTTGTTGGCCTATCCACTATAACTCTTTTATTTATTTTTTTCTTTAGGTAGTTGATTCCAGGTTTACAATATAGTCCTTTGATTTACCACAGTCTGCCATCAAGCGGCATTGTATCACTACTATCAGAGTCTTACACTGGTGTACTTCCATTTCTCTCCGCCTAGCCCTTGGGTTATTGTTGTCATACATTATACTATTACATACATTACAATCACCACATCATGTTGTTATGTTTATTTAAATAATCATTATTTTAAGGTAACTCCTGTATTATCCATGTAATTACTATTTCTAATGTTTTTGCCTTCCTTTTTGTAGAGTCCCTATTTCCATCTGTGGTATCATTTTTCTTCTGCCTGAAGGACTCCCTATAATATCTTTTATAGGGTGGGTGTGCTAGTGATGAATCCTTTCAGCTTTCATATGAAAAAAAAATGTATTTATTTTGTTTCATTTGAAGAAGATTTTTTGCTAGGCATAAACTTTTATGTTGATAATTGTTTTTTACAGGGAGGCCTGGCGTGCTGCGATTCATGGGGTCGCAAAGAGTCGGACATGACTGAGTGACTGATCTGATCTGATCAGTATGTTAAACATTCTGTCATACTATCCTTTTTTAACCTGCACTGTTTCTGATGAGAAATCTGCTGTCAACTTATCTTCAGTCCTTCACAAGTGACCTGCCTTCTGGATGCTTTTAAATCTTTCTCCTTGTCTGTCTATCTCTTTCTCTGGATCTCAGTGCTTGATCATGCTGTGCCTTAGTGCAATTTTCTTAATTTCTCTTATGCATGGTATTCATTGAGCTTATTTGAGGGGGTCTCTGAATTTATGATTTTCTCAAACTTGGGCCACTTCTCCAAATATGTCTTTCCTATCTCTCCATCCCTCTCATTCCTTTAGAGATTCCAATTACAGATATATTAAATTGCTTGAAGTTGTCCCAGAGATCACAGGTTCTATGCTCACTTTTTCCCCCCATGATTATTCTTTTTTCTGTTTCATTTTGGATAATTTCTATTACTACTTTATTATGGTCAGTGATCTTGTGTCTGTGGGTGTGGGTGCAATGTCAAATCTGTTATTGATGACATTCAGCGCATTATGTCTTGGAGATTATAGGTTTCTATCTCTGGAGTTTTTATTTTGGTCTCTTATATGTCTTCCATGTTTCTCGTTAAACTTTTTAAACTTGTCCTTATCTGCTACTTCTAACATCTGTATAAGTTCTGTACTGGTTTCAGTTGATTGATTTCCCCCCTCATTTTACATTGTATTTTTAAGATTCTTATATATAATTCAGTTGGGCTGAACATCTTTGTATTCTTGAGCTTTGTTCTGCAATACAGTTAAGTTACTTGGAAATTGTTTGATCCCTTTAAGTCTTATTTTTAAGGTTTGTTAGATGAGACCAAAGCCATGTTTAATTTAGGGCTGACTAGTCCCACTGCTAAGACAGGAAACTTCTGAGTACTTCACTCAATGTCTCATGAATTCAGAGGTTTTCTACTCTGACTGGTAGAAACAGGCATTATTCTCAGCCATGGGTGACCACCAAGTGCCATATCCCCTAATCCTTATGAACGACCCTGAAAGTAATTTTCAGCTGCTGGATTATGTTTCCTGGAATGGGTCACCGAGTCTTCTGGGACCCTGCCTTATCATCGATTAACATGGATGGTCAAGTATCAAATCAAAGAACCTACAAAGAAATAAAGCATAACTGTGGCCTGCTGCTGCTGCTGCTGCTGCTAAGTCACTTCAGTCGTGTCCGACTCTGTGCGACCCCATAGACGTAACTGTGGCCTACTTACTCAAAAACTCATGAAGCTAGTATTTTAAACTGACAGTTTTGGCTCTCTTTGATAGAAAACCAACATTTATAAAATACCGGCAGAAGTGTTAGGTGGTCTTTTTGTCCACTCAAAATCTGTTCTTTCATTGTTTTCCTTGACTGAGATGTAAGGTGGTTATATTCAGTAAAATCAATATACAAGTTATTAAGTTGAGATGACTACAAGCATTTCACAGATGGTATGGAAGGGGAGGTGGAATTAAGCTATATAGAGTCAATTACTCTTGACAGACATTCCACATTCTATACCTAAGAGTTATCATTATGTCCGTAAATTTGGAATAAAGCCAACCCCTGAGAGACTATTTTCTTTAGGTAATCTGAATAAAGTCAGTATACACTGAAGGCAATAGAACAGTGGTGTTTTTCAAAAGGTTCCTGATCTGAACAATAATACTTGCCACAGAGTAAACAAGAGAGAGGTCATCAAGTCTATCTCTTCAATTATGATTTCAACTAAAAAAGAACTCTTTATTCAAATAGCTTTTCAAACAAAATACATAATTAGAGCAAGATATAAAAATACATAAATACCTAAGTAAAATGAGATGTGTCATTCTCAGAGTCACTGCTTCTCATCTGAAGTATATGTGTCACCTAGGGATCACCTAGGGATCTTGTTAAAAATACAGATTCAGAGTCAGTAGGAGCAGGATCGGTTTGCAGTTCTGCATTCTAACAAGTTCTGCATTCTATCCAGGCCATACGGATGCTGCTGGTCCACAGAGCATTTTAGCAGCGAGACTAAAATTTTCAGAATCCATGACATTAGCCCCAGAGATTCTTATACATCTAAAATCAAGCCCAGATCTCTGGATTTCTAACAAATGCTTCAGATGGTTCTGATACAGATGGTCTCATGAGCCACAATTAGAGAAATGCAACCCTCGTACAATTACCAGATTTCCCAGGTTTTACTGAAGCATTCCTTTCAACTTCAACCAGATGTCTCCAGAGAGAAATGTGCAATACTCCTCAAATCTACTTTTGGAACACTAAGAGTAAACCAGTGTGCTACACACCAAACCAAGGGGCAAATACATAAAGGCGTGGTCAAAGAGGTAGGGGAAATTTTGGCTACTTATTCCCACTCTTGATGTCAAAATACACATCATCTCCAAAAATTTTTGTAATATTAATAAAAGTGGTTTAACTTACTT
Organism: Bos taurus; assembly: GCF_002263795.3. Taxonomy (NCBI): domain Eukaryota; kingdom Metazoa; phylum Chordata; class Mammalia; order Artiodactyla; family Bovidae; genus Bos; species Bos taurus. The sequence continues at coordinate 4,489,892 of NC_037352.1, read as the reverse complement.
ATGTTATTTTTTTTTTCCCAAACTTTTTTGAACATGGAATTTTCCACCTCCCTTCTCCTATACATTTGGCTTAATAGCCTGCAGGCTAAAGTCAATAGTTTGGAGAACTCTGTGCTCCAGGGCATAAACAAACTGATATTTTACAGTGTCAAATGGTGTCTAAGAGCACCTTCAGATTTTTTTTTTTTTTTTTTTAAGGCTTCTGCTTCCTCTGTTTTCCTGTTCGGCACTCTTGTTTTTGACATCTTCATCCTTACCTGCGTCTTTACTTTAGAAAAACAACTGCCCTCCAGTCAAGAAGACTGGGAGAAAGCAGAACAAAGAACAAATCTGTGAAGTAATGTAACACTCTGTTCTTGGTTAAGTGCTCAAATGTACTTCTTATAGTCAAAAATAATTCTACCCTTTTAAAGTCAAAATCCTCCTTTAAATACACATAAAAATGCTTATTTGCCTCTTGCAATGCTAACTTCATAAATTCCCTTGTGATCAAAATGAACTAAGTCTTTTAAAAATTTCCACATCACTTTTGCAATTATAAATACAAGTTGCAAGATCATAATGCTTAAAAAGTATATCTAAGCAGAATTCAAGTTTTGGTTTTAGGTTCTTTTTCATTGCCCAACATAAGAACATAATCTGGAGTGGAAAAATGAAAAAATTTCTTGTAATCTCCTCATACTTGTGAATCAATGGTTTCTATCTCTTTCTCAGAACTAGATTTTAAAACAAATAATCAGGGATATAAAGTTATTCCTCTACATTCTCCTTGGAGATGAAGCACTTTGCAGCATCCCCAGGGCCTTCCCCTAGACCTATTTTCTCCCATCATTTCCTGCTATTCCTGAACCACAGTGGTGTCTTAGAATTATGAGCCCCTAGGCAGGAAGAAGCAAGGACGAAAAGAGCTATTTTGTGTAACCCCTGGTGCATTTAACAGATCAACATGCATCTCCCAATCTCTTCTTCAAGAGCCCTCAGAAAGTCACTTATGTGTGAAAGATGTGGTATCAACACTTCATAGAGTTTGTTCCACTGAATTCTCTTCCAACAGTTAGTCTTGATGTAGGTGTTTTCATCATCAGTTCAGTTCAGTTCAGTTGCTCAGTCGTGTCCGACACTTTGCAACCCCATGGACTACAGCACGCCAGGCCTCCCTGTCCATCACCAACTCCCGGAGCTTACTCAAACTCATGTCCATTGAGTCAGTGATACCATCCAACCATCTCATCCTCTGTCATCCCCTTCTCCTCCTGCCTTCAATCTTTCCCAGCATCAGGGTCTTTTCCAATGAGTTAGTTCTTCACATCAGATGGCCAAAGTATTGGAGTTTCAGCTTCAGCATCAGTCCTTACAATGAATATTCAGGACTGATTTCCTTTAGGATTGACTGGTTTGATCTCCTTGCTGTCCAAGGGACTCTTAAGAGTCTTCTCCAACACCACTGATCAAAAGCATCACTTCTTCGGCGCTCAGTTTTCTTTACAGTCCAACTCTCACATCCATATATGACTACTGGAAAAGCCATAGCTTTGACCAGACAGGCCTTTGTTGTCAAAGTAATGTCTCTCCTTTTTAATATGTTGTCTAGGTTGGTCATAACTTTTCTTCTAAGGAGCAAGCATCTTTTAATTTCATGGCTGTAGCCACCAACTACAGTGATTTTGGAGCCCCCAAAAATAAAGTCTTTCACTGTTTCCACTGTTTCCCCATCTATTTGCCATTAAGTTATGGGACCGGATGCCATGATCTTAGTTTTCTGAATGTTGAGCTTTAAGGCAGCTTTTTCACTCTCCTCTTTCACTTTCATCAAGAGGCTCTTTAGTTCTTCTTAGTTTTCTGTCATAAGGGTGGTGTCATCTGCATATCTGAGGTTATTGATATTTCTCCTGGCAATGTTGATTCTAGCTTGTACTTCATCATACCCATTTACATATGAGAAAACCAAGGCACAAAGAGGTTAGTTAACTTGTTCAATAAATTGTTCAAAGTCAAGTAGACAAGCTAGAATTTGAATCCATAGCTATCTAACAAGTTCAGGCTCTCAGCCTCTATGCTTCATGCCTTCACCCCCTTTTCCAAAGGTACAGACTATCTGATTATCAGTGTCTCCATAAATGACCATGCCCCAGTCAACCACAGCTTTGTGTCTCCAGAGCCCAGGCTGGTGTGCCACCAAAAATATGGAGAGGGAGAGGTTCTTGGTATCTCTGTGACTTTTACCTTGACCTGATTATCTGAGGATTACAGCTTTCAGTGAGTGTAGAAAAACTGTAAGAATCTTAGGCAGAATGACTCCTCAGTGACATCCACATACTAGTCTCCAGAACCTATGAATACGTTATTCTATATAGCAAAATACTTTACTTTGTTATTCTTTATAGCAAAAGACATTACTTTCCAACTAAGGTCCATCTAGTCAAGGTTATCGTTTTTCCAGTAGTCATGTATGGATGTGAGAGTTGGACTATAAAGAAAGCTGAGCGCTGAAGAATTGATGCTTTTGAACTGTGGTGTTGGAGAAGACTCTTGAGAGTCCCTTGGACTGCAAGGACATCCAACCAGTCCATCCTAAAGGAAATCAGTCCTGAATATTCATTGTAAGGACTGATGCTGAAGCTGAAACTCCAGTACTTTGGCTACCTGATGTGAAGAGCTGACTCATTGGAAAAGACCCTGATGCTGGGAAAGACTGAAGGTGGGAGGAGAAGGGGACGACAAAGGATGAGACAGTTGGATGGCATCACCAACTCAATGGACATGAGTTTAAGTAAGCTCTCGGAGTTGGTGATGGACAGGGAGGCCTGGCATGCTGCAGCCCATGAAGTCACAAAGAGTCAGACATGACTGAGAGACTGAACTGATATAGCAAAATCATGTTTGCATATGTGATTAAAAGCATGGACCTTGAGATAAGGAGATTAGCCTAGATTATCCAGATCAGCTCAACCTAATCACATGAGTCCATAAAAGCAAAGAACATCTTTCCCAGCTGAGTTAGGAAAGAGTTAGAAAGATGGGACATGAGAAGGACTCAATCTAGCATTGCTGGCTTGAAGATGGAGGGAGGAGGACACAGGTAGGTCAAGGAAAACAATGGCTTCTAGAGGCTGGGAACAACCTCAGTTTATAGCGAGAAAATAGGGCCCTCAATCCTGTAACCACAAAGAACTGAACTCTGCCAACAACTCGAATGAGCAAGGAAACAGATTCCTCCCTAGAGTAAGGAAGGAAGTCCTGCCAACACTGATTTCAACATAGTAAGACCCATGCCAGGCTTCTGACCTACAGAACCATAAGATCATAAAAGTGTTCTCTCTTTTAAGATAATAAGTTTGTTGTAATTTTTAAATGTATTTTTATTTTTAATTGGAGGATAATTGCTTTACAATGCTGTGTTGGCTTCATTTCCTCGAGCGGCAATAGACAATTAACACAGATTTTGGTACCTAGAAGTGAAGTGCTACCGTGTGTGCATGTGTGTAAGTCACTCAGTCATGTCTGACTCTTTTCAAACCCCCTGGACTATAGCCCACAAGTCTCCTCTCTCCATGGAATTTTTCGGGCAAGAATGCTGGAGGGGGTTGCCATTTCCTACTCCAGAGCATCTTCCTGACCCAAAGATAGAACCCGCATCTCCTGAGTCTCCTGCATGAGTAGGCAGATTCTTATCACTGAGCCACCTGGTAAGCCTGAAATGCACTCTGACAAATACCTTAAAATGCAGAAGGCGCTTTGGAGTTGAGCAATGGGTAGAGACTAGAAGAATTTTAAGGACAGAAGTAGTCTTGGTCACCTTGAAGAGTCTTAGCATTGATGAAAATATAAATGTCAAAGACTCTGCTGGTGAGACTCAGAAGGAAGTGAGAAGCATTATAGAAAAACCCAAATTGCCTTAGAGAACACCTAACTCAAGATGAACAGACTGTTGATAGAAATATGGGCATTAAGGATGCTGCCAGTGGGTCCACAGAAGGAAGGGAGAAACATGTTATAGAAAACTGGGGAGTAAGATGTTATACAGTGACAGAAAGTTTAGCAGTGTTTTCTGCACTTCAGTGGAGAGCAGAACTCATAAACAACCCTGGATATTTAAATATTTCCAAGCAAAAGGTTGAAGGTGCAACCTGGTTTTTTCTTGATGCTTATTGTAAAATATGAGAGGAGAGAAACAAATTGAGGGGAAAACTGATAAAGGAAAAAAAAAAGACTGAATGCTCTGAGAATTTCTAGGCCTCCCCAGATGGCAAAAGATGCTAAAATTAAAAGAGTCACACTCAGGAAAGGGTGCTCTAGAGAAAATGCTAAGGGTGTGACTGTACTACATCTGATTAACTGAGCAGGAAGCTTAAAATTTCAGGTTTGAAAACTTAGTCAAAAAAGGCTCTTTGACTAGTAAGGACCTACTGTTTAGCACAGGGAACTCTACTCACTACTCTGCAATGGCCTATATGGGAGAAGAATCTCAAAAAAGAGTAGATATATGTTTATGTATATAAACATATGCATATGTCTACACATGGACATCACCAGATGGTCAACACCAAAATCAGATTGATTATATTCTTTGCAGCCAAAGATGGAGAAGCTCTACCCAGTCAGCAAAAAACAAGACTGGGAACTGACTGTGGCTCAGATCATTAACTCCTTATTGCAAAATTCAGACTTAAGTTGAAGAAAGGTTCCGTTCAGTCGCTCAGTCGTGTCTGACTCTTTGCGACCCCATGAATCGCATCATGCCAGGCCTCCCTGTCCATCACCAACTCCCAGAGTTCACTCAGACTCATGTCCATCGAGTCAGTGATGCCATCCAGCCATCTCATCCTCTGTCATCCCCTTCTCCTCCTGCCCCCAATCCCTCCCAGCACCAGAGACTTTTCCAATGAGTCAGCTCTTCGCATGAGGTGGCCAAAGTACTGGAGTTTCAGCTTTAGCATCATTCCTTCCAAAGAAATCCCAGGGCTGATCTCCTTCACAATGGGCTGGTTGGATCTCCTTGCTGTCCAAGGGACTCTCAAGAGTCTTCTTCAACACCACAGTTCAAAAGCATCAATTCTTCGGCGCTCAGCCTTTTTCACAGTCCAACTCTCACATCCATACATGACCACTGGAAAAACCATAGCCTTGACTAGACAGACCTTTGTTGGCAAAGTAATGTCTCTGCTTTTGAATATGCTATCTAGGTTGGTCATAACTTTTCTTCCAAGGAGTAAGCGTTTTTTAATTTCATGGCTGCAGTCACCATCTGCAGTGATTTTGGAGCCCCAAATAATAAAGTCTGACACTGTTTCCACTGTTTCCCCATCTATTTCCCATGAAGTGATGGGACCAGACGCCATGATCTTCATTTTCTGAATGTTGAGTTTTAAGCCAAGTTTTTCACTCTCCTCTTTCACCTTCATCAAGAGGCTTTTTAGTTCCTCTTCACTTTCTGCCACTCTACACATGGACATCACCAGATGGTCAACACTGAAATCAGATTGATTATATTCTTTGCAGCCAAAGATGGAGAAGCTCTATACAGTCAACAAAAACAAGACCAGGAGCTGACTGTGGCTCAGATCAGGAACTCCTTATTGCCAAATGCAGACTTAAATTAAAGAAAGTAGGGAAAACCACTAGACCATTCAGATCATTCAGGTATGACCTAAATCAAATCCGTTATGATTATACAGTGGAAGTGAGAAATAGATTTAAGGGACTAGATCTGATAGAGTGCCTGATGAACTATGGATGGAGGTTCATGACACTGTACAGGAGACAGGGGTCAAGACTATCCCCAAGAAAAAGAAATGCAAAAAAAGCAAAATGGCTGTCTAAGGAGGCCTTACAAATAGCTGTGAGAAGAAGAGAAGGGAAAAGCAAAGGAAAAATGAAAGATAAACCCATTTGAATGAAGAGCTCCAAAGACTACAAAGGAGAGATAAGAAAGCCTTCCTCAGTGATCAGTGCAAAGAAATTGAGGACATCAACAGAATGGGAAAGACCAGAGATCTCTTCAAGAAAATTAGAGATATCAAGGGAACATTTTATACAAAGAAGGGCTTAATAAAGGACAGAAATGGTATGGACCGAATAGAAGCAGAATGTTAGGTAGGTAGAATAGGGAAAAGGAGTCCAAAATGGCAGTGGCTAAAAGACAAGGAAGGTCAAAGGAAGGTCCGAGGACCAGAGTGAAGACCTCAGGCAGAACAAACAGCACTCCTGGCTAAGCCCAATTTGCATAGGGCAGGCCCAGGTGGAGGAAAAAACATATAAAAGGAGGAGTCAAAGCGCTTTCTCACAGACTCTCTCTCCTGCATGGGTGTGCTCTTTTCTTTCTCTCTCTCTCTCACTCTCTCTCTCTCCTGCTATCTTCTAAATAAAATAGAGCTGTAACACTGATTTGCCTAAGAGCTGTAGCACGGTTTGTCCAAGACCCGAGAGCTGTGACACGCTGTGACACGCCGAGGGCTTTAATGTCCATCACTCCAAATCTTTGTTGTGACAAGACAAAGAACCAAGGAACATACACTTGCATGACAAGAAGATATTAAGAAGAGGTGGCAAGAATACACAGAAGAACTGTACAAAAAAGACCTTTATGATCCAGATAATCATGATGGTGTGATGACTCACCTAGAGCCAGACATCCGGGAATGAGAAGTCAAGTAGGCCTTAGGAAGCATCACTACAAACAAAGCTAGTGGAGGTGATGAAATTCCAGTTGAGCTATTCCAAATCCTAAAAGATGATGCTGTAAAAGTGCTGCACTCAATACGTCAGCAAATTTGGAAAACTCAGCAGTGGCCACAGGACTGGAAAAGGTCAGTTTTCATTCCAATCCCCAAAAGGGCAATGCCAAAGAATGCTCAAACTACTGCACAATTACACTCATCTCACACACTAGTAATGTTCAAAATTCTCCAAGCCGGGCTTCAACAGTACATGAGCTGTGAACTTCCACATGTTCAAGCTAGTTTTAGAAAAGGCAGAGGAACCAGAGATCAAATTGCCAACATCTGTTGGATCATCGAAAAAGCAAGAGAGTTCCGGAAAAACATCTATTTCTGCTTTATTGACTATGCCAAAGCCTTTGACTGTGTGGATCACAATAAATTGTGGAAAATTCTGAAAGAGATGGGAATACCAGACCACCTGACCTGCCCCCTGAGAAATCTGTAGGCAGGTCAGGAAGCAACAGTTATAACTGGACCTGGAACAACAGACTGGTTCCAAATAGGAAAAGGAGAATGTCAAGGCTGTATATTGTCACCCTGCTTATTTAACTTATATGCAAAGTACATCATGAGAAACACTGGGCTGGATGAAGCACAAGCTGGAATCAAGATTGCCAGGAGAAATATCAATAACCTCAGACATGCAGACAACACCATACTTATGGCAGAAAGTGAAGAACTACAGAGAACCTCCTGATGAAAGTGAAAGAGGAGAGTGAAAAAGTTGCCTTGAAGCTCAACATTCAGAAAATTAAGGCCATGGCATCCGGTCCCATCACTTCATGGCAAATAGATGGGGAAACAGGGGAAACTGTAAACAGTGACAGACTTTATTTTGGGGGGCTCCAAAATCACTGCAGATGGTGATTATAGCCATGAAATTAAAAGACGCTCACTCCTCGGAAGGAAAGTTATGACCAACCTACGCAGCATATTAAAAAGCAGAGACATTTGCCAACAAAGGTCCATCTAGTCAAGTCTATGATTTTTCCAGTAGTCATGTATGGATGTGAGAGTTGGACTATAAAGAAAGCTGAGCGCTGAAGAACTGATGCTTTTGATCTGTGGTGTTGGAGAAGACTCTTGAGAGTCCCTTGGACTGCAAGGAGATCCAACCAGTCCATTCTAAAGGAAATCAGTCCTGAATATTCATTGTAAGGACTGATGTTGAAGATGAAACTCCAACACTTTGGCCACCTGATGCAAAGAACTGACTCATTTGAAAAGACTCTGATGCTGTGAAAGATTGAAGGCAGGAGGAGAAGGGGATAACAGAGGATGAGATGGTTGGATGGCATCAATGACTCAATGGACATGAGTTTGAGTAAACTCTGGGAGTTGGTGATAGACAGGGAGGCCTGGTGTGCTGCAGTCCATGGGGTTGCAAAGTGTCGGACACGACTGAGCAACTGAACTGAACTGATGTTTATGTATAACTGATTCACTCTGCTGTACACTCGAAACTAACACAATATTGTAAACTAACTACATGCCAGTAAAACTTTTTTTTAAAAAAGGTTCTTTGAAGAGATACAGAGTGTGATTCCTAGGCCCCTTCAGCTATCTCAGTAGAAGCCAAAATTAAAGATTATCTCAGAAATATCTATGAACAAGCCTCTTGTCTAAAGCAGTGAATCCTGGTGCAAACAGGAGAGATCTACAAAGTTCTTAAGAAACTTGTATCAGCAGAAACACTGTCATCTTGGACTGAGAGGAGAGTACAAAATGGAAGAAGACTATCAGTTCCCAAAATTCTATAGTCAAGAAACACACTGATAAAACAATTCAATTGCAAAATACTTGCTACCTGTCAGGGAAGAGGAAGGAGGGCCCCAAGGGCAGAGCCTTGAGCCTGGAAGACAGAGATATGTATCTGAAGGTTGGAGCTGCAAATAGGAGGATTATTCCTGGAGCTCAAAACCTTATGGAACTCGCTCAGCTAGTTTTATAAGTTGCCACGGACTAGTGATTCCTTTTGACTTTCCATTTTTCCCCTTTTTGAACCAGAACGCCTATAGGTATTACCCTAAGCCTGCCCCACAATTGTGGTTTTAGGGATAGGTAACTTCCCTTTTTATATTAATATTTATTTATTATGGCTATGCCAGGTCTCAGTTGTGGCATGCAAACTCTTAGTTGCAGCATGTGAGATCTACTTCCCTGACCAGGGATTGAACCTGGGCCCCCTGCATTGAGAGCACACAGTCCCAGCCCGTAGACCACAAGTGTTGGGGGCCAGAGTGAGGTACTCCGCCCATGGCAAAGGTCATGAGGAAGGAGGCTCGACATACGCAAAGGCGGGATCGAGCCTCAGGAGTCCCCCTGGAACTCCTCGAGCATCTACCCCCATAACCAGAGCCTGCCTACTTTACTACTTTGTGCTCTTACCTACACCTCTGACTTTACGGGGGGCTGTCCCCCACCACCTCTTTCGGAGAAGGAGTTAACCTAGAGCTCCAGTCAATAAAAACTCTTGGGTGTGACAAGAGTGTTTTAACCTACAAACTCCTCTGAAGGTTCTCTAGCCTGCCTGACAGGCTCGTCCAGCCACATGTGATTGCTCACAGCCTCCTAACCGTGAGAGGCACAAGATGCTTTAAACCCTCTAAAAACAGGTTCTTTAGAGAAGTTAGAAAACTATTAGTATAAGTATAATGGGCTGATTAGAAATTGTGTTGGTGAAGGGTTTTTCATTTGTTGAGCCAATGTTTGTTGCTAAGTCTCCACATCCCCTGCCCTTACACACATTAATGAATATATAGAATTAACCTTTGATATTAATCACGTTAGACCTTAGGCTAAGTAAATTCTTTCCTTAACTAAAACCCACTACACCCTCACCCTGTAGGAATGTAACTTTATTTGGGTGGCGTCTGTTTTGAGAATAATCAGCCCTGGAGAAATAAGTGTCCTGATTGACTGACCGCTGTCACAAGGAGAGGGTCGTAAATTGTCAGCAGGCCCCCCTGGCCAGAAGATGATGTAACACCCCTAAGACCTCTGTATACATTTGTGTGAAGCACCTGACTTTAATAAAAGTCAGGACTGCTGTCCCCACGTGACTTTTGTATAACATCTTAGTGTATAAAAACAGACTCTGGAAAATAAAGAATTGGGATCAGTTTCTCGAAATACTGGTCTCCCCATGTCGCTCTCTCTCTCACTCTGGTTGAGTCTCCATCTGGAGCGCGGAACCCACCATGCTTACTAATTATGCCTGGGCTTCTAAGATCCGACCGGGGAGACCTCAGTGTCTCCTCTCCTTCGGGAGAACGGAAGGACGCCTGCGGCCTACGTAAGTGGTGCAAACTTCTTGTCTTGTAGTTTTATTGGTCTCCCGCGTAAACCAAGCTACTCAGCCTCTTTTTTCCACTGAATTTTCCTACTGAGCTATCCTTATTCTTATCTTTAATTAATATCTAATTGAAGCTATTGTATCCTGATCTTCGCCTATGCCGTCTCTCCTTCGAATACCCTGGATCAGCTGGGGCTGGTCCCCGGCACACAAGGAAGTCCTGCAATAGGTAACTTCTTCCTGCACTTCTTTCTGCACTTTCTTCACAGGCTCACAGATGGAAAGGAACTGTCCTCCAGGGTGGATCATAGTCATAGTTTCCCCATACTGAATTTGGATAATTTAGATGAGCTGATGAGATTTTGGACTCTGGGTTTATAAGTTGTCCAATATAGTAGCCACTAGCCACATAGGTGATTGACCATTTAAAATTGATTACTATTGTCTAGCATGACTGAGTAACTGGAGGTTTAATTTTATTTAATTTAAATCAATTGTATACGTCTAAGTAGCTGCACATGGCTATTGATTACCATATTGGTCAACACAGTTCCATAATTTACTTCTTTTCTGTCTCCCCCCAGTAGAATATAAACTGTATGAGAATAGCTATTTTTGTTTTTTTTTGCTTACTATGATTTCCCAAGCACATAGAACTGGCTCATAGTAAGGCCTCAATGAATATTCTGAGTGAATGAATGTTTATTCCACTATCCTGAACATTTGTCATTTTCAGTGGCCACAGAGCGTCTGCAGCCTCCTCCTTGTGTTTAAAAAATCCCTTCCTGGAAGGAGCAGGTGAGAGGAATTGAGAGAATAGCATGAATATATACAACGAAAGTGAAAGGCACTCAGTCGTGTTGACTCTCTGCGACCCCGTGGACTATACAGTTCATGGCATTCTCTAGGCCAGAATACAAGAGTGGGTAGCCTATCCCTTTTCCAGCAGATCTTCCTGGCCCAGGAATCGAACCAGGGTCTCCTGCCTTGCAGGCGGATTCTTTACCAACTGAGCTATGAGGGAAGCCCAATCGTGTGTAAATTAGATAGTTACTGGGAAGCTGCTGCGGGCTCCCCAGGTGGCACTAATGGTAAAGAACCCATCTGCCAGTGCAGGAGACATAAGAGATGCAGGTTGCATCCCTGGGTCGGGAAGATTCCCCTGGAGAGGGGCATGACAATACACTCCAATACTCTTGCCTGGAGAACCCCATGGACATAGGAGCATGGTAGGACATGTGACCCAGTAGGTCGCAAAGAGTTGGACGTGACTGAAGCAACCTAGCAAGCAAGCACAGGAAGCCACTGTACAGCTCAGGGAGCTCAGCTTGGTGCTCTGTGATGACACGGAGGGGTAGGGGTGGGGTGGGGGTGAAGGTGTGAGGGAGGTACAAGAGGGAAAGGGTATATGTATAGCCGATTCACATTTTTACATGGCAGAAACTAACACAGTTAAAGCAATTTAAAAAATAAAAATAAATTTGATTTTTAAAAATACCCTCTTATTGTGACTAGTTTAATGGTACGATTTTAGGTAATGACTCTGCTACAGGGCCTCTAACTATGTGGGCTCCTTGTCACCATCTCAGGAATTCCTGTTCTCCAAAATCACCCTGCATCCCTTTCCATCTCTTGCATCTAAGGGCTTTAATGAGAACCCCTACCCAGCTCACCTTGGGAGAAGGTTCTCAGCTCCACTTCCAAGCCACACCACAAACCAAATCACACACACCAACCGCCCAGGCCACATCATACTCGGTGAGCTAATCACTCTGATGGGTTCAGAATTTCCCCAGTAACCTTGAAACACATTCCGCACGGTCATTTTACAAGGCCGATTAATCTAATTGATTTCCAGAATTAGGATCTTCGAGAACCCAGTTATTTTAAAATCAATCTTCATCAGGAGTTGATAATACCTCATCCATGCTGAGATGGCCACTGGGGCTCAGGAGGGATTTCAGCCAAGCCTCTGTTTGAAGTTGTCATGGAGGCTGCTCAGACTTTAAATGTTCTGTTCATCTCCAGTGCATGCACACACGCACACAAGCGTGCACACGCCACCAACAGAAAAATGTGTTTTCAAGCAAGGAGCCTCCCTCTGTCCACCTGCAGCAGCCCATCGTCTCCTCCGCAGCAAGATTATCCACACTGAAGGGTAACTCTCACCATTCCCATCACGAGTATTTATTATGGCACATTTCCTCTTGGAATTGGCTCAGCAGCTATCATAAACCCTATTAAAACATAACGCTTGTTTCTCAAAACATCAGTGTTCAATCTCTGTGATTCAGCTTAACATTTCAAACCTGAGGCTTGCGAGAGGGGCTCAGTGACTGTCTTCATGCACCAGTGCAAATCCACCAGCCCCTGGCCCCAGATAAGAAGGTTCACCTCGCTTCTAAACGTGTCTGCCTTCCTCTTTTGCCTCCTCCTCCTACTTGAGATGAAAAATATGGCTTCGCCTGCTCTGTTCACCTTTGCTGAACTTTTAGGAGCAAAACAAGAAAATTTCTGAAGCATGTGCATGTATGTGTGCTCAGTCGCTTCAGTCATGTCCAGTTCTTCACAACCCCATGGACTGTAACCTGCCAGGCTCCTCTGTCCATGGACTTCTCCAAGCAAGAATACTGGAGTGGGTTGCCATTTCCTTCTCCAGGGGATCTTCCTGACCCACGGTTTGAACCCGTGCCTCTTGTGTTTTCTGTATTATCAGGTGGATTCTTTACCATAAGCACCACCTGGGAAGCCCAGAAGCTACTACACTTGAAGCTTTTTCCAGTGTGTTCTCTTATAAACTCATTGCAACACAAACTTTAAAAATAAAAGCGGGGGGTGGATATAATTAATTCATATGCTTTAGCTCCTCAGCCATCACTATGAAGACCTGGGAAGCATTTAAAAATACTGCTTCCATGTCTCCCGGATCATCCATATCGAGGTCACCAGGTGAAAAAGGAAAGGGAAGAACCCACTCAGGGGCTGGGAATGCACTGCACAGACTTCACAACCCTGCCCACAGCTATCTCTGCCTGCTCCACCATCCATCACCCCAATTCACCCTGACCCAGGAAGGCCTGGATGAATTAGGATCCCTGGGCAGAGACATTGACAAAGCATCAACCTCAGGCCTGTATCTGAGCCAGCAAACTCAGAGCATGGTAGTGGAAAATGCAGATGACTGTTAGAATCTTAAAGGGAGAATTTTTATGTTGGCCACAATTCACCTGTTCATTCTTCTAACACACTCAGTGCCTACGCTGAGCAGTGCCCTTCAGATCCACGCCCAAAAGCCCTGCTCCTCAAGCCTCAGGATGCATCTGACTTGCCTGGGGATCTTGTTGAAATGCAGCTTCTGATCAGTAAGCCTGGGACAGGGTTTGCAGTTCTGCATTTCTAACAAGCTCCCAAGTGAGCTGCTGAGTAGAAAGGCCTCAAGGAACTTACAATTGAGAATAGTGGTTCTTAACAAAGGGTAATTTGTCCCCCAAGAATGTTTGGAATATTCAGAGACATCTCTGGTTGTCAGGACTGGACTAAGAGAGTGCTATATGCATACTAAGTTCAGTCATGTCTGACTCTTTGCAACCCTATGGACTGCAGCCCCCCAGGCTCCTCTGTCCCTGGGATTTTCCAGGCAAGAATACTGGAGTGGATTGCCATGCCCTTCTCCGTGGATCTTCCCAATCAAGGGATCAAACCCACATCTCTTATGTCTCCTGCATTAACAGGTGGCTTCTTTACCACTAGTACCACCCGGAAAGCCCAAGAGAGTGTTCAGTTCAGTTCAGTTGCTCAGTCGTGTCAGACTCTGCGACCCAACAGACTGCAGTACACCAGGCTTCCTTGTCCTTCACCAACTCCCAGAGCTTGCTCAGACTCATGTCCATTGAGTCCGTGATGTCTTCCAACCATGTCATCCTCTGTCGTCCCCTTCTCCTCCTGCCCTCAATCTTTCCCAGCATCTAGGTCTTTTCCAATGAGTCAGTTCTCCTCATCAGGTGGCCAAAGTATTGGAGCTTCAGCCTCAGCATCAGTCCTTCCAATGAATATTCAGGACTGATTTCCTTCAGGACTAACTGGTTGGATCCCCTTGCAGTCCAAGGGACTCTCAAGAGTCTTCTACAACACCACAGTTCAAAGACATCAATTCTTCAATACTCAGCTTTTTTTATGGTCCAACTCTCACATCTATACATGACGATTGGAAAAACCATAGTTCTGACTATACAGACCTTTGTTGGCAAAGTAATGTCTCTGCTTTTGAATATGCTGTCTAGGTTTTTCATAGCTTTTTCTTCCAAGGAGCAAGTGTCTTTTAATTTTACAGCTGCAGTCACCATATGCAGTGATTTTGTAGCCCAAGAAAATGAAGTCTCTCACTGTTTCCATTGTTTCCCTATATATTTGCCATGAAGTGATGGGACCAGATGCCCTGATCTTAATTTTTTGAATGCTGAGTTTTAAGTCAGCTTTTTGACTCTCCTTTTTCACTTTCAACAAGAGGCTCTATAGTTTCTCTTCAATTTCTGCCATAAGGGTGGTGTCATCTGTATATCTGAGGTTATTGATATTTTCCCTGGCAATCTTGATTCCAGCTTGTGCTTCATCTAGCCCATCATTTGGCATGATGTACTCTGCATACAAGTTAAATAAGCCAGGTGACAATATACAACCTTGTTTATTCTTTCCCAGTTTGGAAGCAGTCCATTGTTCCATGTCTGGTTCTAACTGCTGCTTCTTGACTTACATACAGATTTCACAGGAGACAGATAAGGTTGTCTGGTATTCCCATCTCTTTAAGAATTTTCCACATTGTGTTGTGATCCACACAGTCAAAGGCTTCGGCATAGTCAGTCAATGAAGTAGAAGTAGATGTTTTTCTGGAATTCTCTTGTTTTTTTCTATAATCCAAAGGATGTTGGCAATTTGATCTCTGGTTTACCTGCCTTTTCTAAATCCAGATTGAACATCTGAAAGTTCTCAGGTCACCCACAGTTGAAGCCTCGCTTGGGGAATTTTCAGTATTACTTTGCTTGCGTGTGAGATGCATGCAATTGTGTGATAGTTTGAACATTCTTTGGCATTGCCCTTCTTTGGGATTGGAATGAAAACTGACCTTTTCCAGTCCTGTGGCCACTGCTGAGTTTTCCAAATTTGCTGGCGTATTGAGTGCAGCACTTTCACAGCATCATCTTTCAGGATTTGAAGTAGCTCAGCTGGAATACCATCACCTCCACTAGCTTTGCTCATAGTGAGGCTTCTTAAGACCCACTTGACTTCGCACTCCAGGATGTCTAGCTCTAAGTGAGTAATCACATCATTGTAGTTCTCTGGGTCATGAAGATCTTTTTGTATAGTTCTTCTGTGTATTCTTGCCACCTCTTCTTAATATCTTCTGCTGTTAGATCCATACCATTTTTTTCCTTTATTGCGCCCATCTTTGTATGAAATGTTCCCTTGGTATCTCTAATTTTCTTGAAGAGATCTCTAGTCTTTCCCATTCTGTTGATTTCCTCAATTTCTTTGCACTGATCACTGAGGAAGGCTTTCTTATCTCTCCTTGCGATTCCTTGGAACTCTGCATTCAGATGTATATCTTTCCTTTTCTCCTTTACCTTTTGCTTCTCTTCTTTTCTCAGCTATTTGTAAGGCCTCCTCAGACCTTGTCTTTGCCTTTTTGCATTTCTTTTTTTGTGGGGATGTTTTTGATCACTGTCTCCTGTACAATGTCATGAACCTCTGTCCATAGTTCTTCAGACACTCTGTCTATCAGATCTAATCCCTTGAATCTATTGGTCACTTCCACTATATAATCATAAGGGATTTGATTTAGGTCATACCTGAATGGTCTAGTGGTTTTCCTACTTTCTTCAATTTAAGCCTGAATTTTGCAATAAAGAGTTCATGATCTGAGCCACAGTCAGTTCCTGGTCTTGTTTCTGCTGACTGTATAGAGCTTTTCCACCTTTGGCTGCAAAGAATATAATTAATCTGATTTTGGTATTGACCATCTGGTGATGTCCATGTGTAGAGTCATCTCCTGATTGTTGGAAGAGGGTGTTTGCTATGACCAATACGTTCTCTCGGCAAAACTCTGTTAGCCTTTGCCCTGCTTCATTTTGTACTCCAAGGCCTAACTTACCTGTTATTCCAGGTATCTCTTGACTTCCTATTTTTGCATTCCAGTCCCCTATGATGAAAAGGACATCTTTTTTTTGGTGTTAGTTCTAGAAGGCCCTCACGGAACTGTTCAACCTCAGCTCTTAAAGCATTACTGGTTGGGGCATAGACTTGGATTACTGTGATATTGAATGGTTTACCTTGGAAATGAACAGAGATCATTCTGTCATTTTTAAGATTGCACCCAAGTATTGCATTTTGGACTCTTTTGTTGACTATGATGGCTACTCCATTTCTTCTAAGGGATTCTTGCCCACAGTAGTAGATATAATGGTCATCTGAATTAAATTTGCCCATTCTGGTCTATTTTAGTTCACTGATTCCTAAAGTATCGATGTTCACTCTTGCCATCTCCTGTTTGACCACTTCCAACTTACCTTGATTCATGGACCTAACATTCCAGGTTCCTATGCAATATTATTCTTTACAGCATCGGACTTTACTTCCATCATCAGACATATCCACAACTGCACGCTGTTTTCACTTTGGCCTCTTCGTTCTTTCTGGAGCTGTTTCTCCACTCTTCTCCAGTAGCATATTGGGCACCTACCGACCTGGGGAATTCATCTTTCACTGTCCTTCTACTCCACTATCTATACTCTTACTCAAGAGAGTTCCACCTGTATGTATTAAAAGCAGGTAGAGGCCAGAGATGCTTCTCAACATCCCACAAGGCACAGGACAGCCCCCACCACAAAGAATTGTTAGTCTCACATGTTAACAGCTCCAAGGTTGAGAAACCCTAATCCAGAAGAGCTGGCTGTGTCCCTGTGACCTAGCTTCACCACTGGAAATGAGGCCTCATAGAAGCTACATATTTGATGAGCTCCTATATTGAACCAGGCAAGCATTAAGTACCTTAAATACATTGATTCATTTAATCCTCACAACAACCCCTTAAGGTACATGGTGTGATTAGTCCTACTGCACAGATGAGAAAATTGAGATGTTAAGAATATGGTCAAGGTCATCAGTTTGGATGTAGCAAAGCCAAGACAGTCCTTAAACAAAGGCCTTCATCACTGTCCCGTGCCAAAAGGAACACAAGAAGTGAACTGAACAGTGAGTTAAAGAAATAAACTAATCCTATCTTCCCCATTCCAATTCTCTTCCTTCACTGTAAAGATCTATCACGACATGGACAGATGGTAACCAAGGTTAGCATCAGAACCCCAGTCTTTCCTTTCTCTGCCTCTTTGCTGGAGCCACAGTGCACCCTCAGGCAGGCAAAATATTATCATCTCCATTTTAGAGATGGGGCAAGCAAGACTTGAAAGGTTAGACACTTTGCCTAAGTTACACAGCCTAAGAGAGTCTTCAGTCCATTTGACTTGCCCTGAGCAGGGAAATTCTACAGGAGTTCAAGAGAGGGAAATGAGGCCTGTGGCCCAAGAAGAGACCCAAGGAGAGAGTCAGGGAGACACTGGTCACTCTGCTTCATGCAACTAGACTGAATCAATTTTCAAGGTAATAGTTGGAAAATTAGAGAATTAAGGATTTTTCCAGTAGTCATGAATGGATGTGACAGTTGAACATAACGTAGGCTTAGTGCCAAAAAATTGATGCTTTTGAACTGTGGTGCTGGAGAAGACTCTTGAGAGTCCCTTGGACTGCAAGGAGACCAAACCAGCAAAACCAGTCAATCCTAAAAGAATCAATACTGAATATTCATTGGAAGGACAGATGCTGAAGCTGAAGCTCCAATACTTTGGCCACCTGATGAGAAGAGCCGGCTCACTGGAAAAGACCCAGATGCTGGGGAAGATTGAGGGCAGGAGGAGAAGAGGGTGACAGAGGATGAGATGGTTGGATGGCATCATTGACTTAATGGACATGAGTTTGAGCAAACTCCGGGAGATAGTGAAGGACAGGGAAGTATGACGTGCTGCAGTCCATGGGGTCACAAAGAGTCAGACACAACTACGCAAATGAACAACAGCAACAGATCAGGCAGGGTGGAACGAAAAAACAAAGAACTGTGGGGAGGGATACTCAGGACCACACATTTGCATTGCCTTACAATTCTGTCCCCTTTAGGCAATAAGCACCACACACACAGCAATGTGGTCTGTTCTATTCTCAGATACAGCACAGAGCCTCACCCAGGATAAGTGTGCAATTCATGGACTGAAGGAATTACTTGGGTCTTTTTCCTGAAAATACAGGTTTCACACCACAGACCTACTGAGTCAGACTCTCTAGGTGGAGCCCAGGAGTGTACATTTCCTACACTCCTCCACGGAAAATGGACAGACACTACAGCTTCAAAACTCTGGCAAAGAGGAAAGTCTCTTTGGTCCCCATCAAGGAAGCTCATGGGAATGTCTGTAGCTGGAGAACCTTAGGACCCAGAAGGACAGCGCTGGGCACATACACTGAACTTAGATACTTTGAAATCATGTATTATTTAATCAGAAATAGGTCCTCCAGGATGACTAAATCCACGCTGTAAATAGGTGTTTGGAAAGCTCAGCACCCATTAGTGGTGGGTAATGACTATGAGGGCACTATTAGGCGCTCTGAGGGGCTGTTTAAACATCCTGACAGGCAATTTGGAGTCATAAAATCTCTCATAAAGGTAGAAGTCGCTGTGCATGCTCTTAGGGGAGCATCTATTTTTTACAGTTAAACTGATACCTAATATTTTCTTTGGATAAACCCACTTTGTTACCTGGGAAATCAAAGACAAAACCCAAAGGCTCATGACAACGGGGTGTCATGTACAGGGCCTCTAAGAGCGCCCTCAAACACGAAGTGTGAGGATTCCAGGAGAGATGGGCAGCAACTTTCAGGAATCAAGTCTCCTGAGGTCTCTCTCATGTGTCTGCTGCTCAAACTTAGAGCCAAGACCACCCTAACCCCTGCCCTGACTGCCAATGGGAGGAAGGGAAGAAGGGAGGGTGGCGAGACAACACTGGGGGCTGCAACAAACAAGCTCTTCCACGTATAATGGCTCAAACACAATAGAAAAGCACTTCTTGCTCACATAAAGTGCAAAACAACCACTCTAGGCCAGAGAGAAGCTCTCCTCCAACAGCGACGCAGGAATCTGGGCTCTTTCCACCTTGTTTCCATCTTTTCATTGCAATTTCCAAATGTGGCTGCTGCTGCTGCTGCTAAGTCGCTTCAGTCGTGTCCTACTCTGTGTGACCCATAGATGGCAGCCCACCAGGCTCCCCGTCCCTGGGATTCTCCAGGCAAGAACACTGGAGTGGGTTGCCATTTCCTTCTCCAATGCATGAAAGTGAAAAGTGAAACTGAAGTCGCTCAGTCGTGTCCGACTCTTAGCGACCCCATGGACTGCAGCCTACCAGGCTCCTCCGTCCATGGGATTTTCTAGGCAAAAGTACTGGAGTGGGGTGCCATTGCCTTCTCCATGTGGCTGCTAGGATGCCCATTCTCATCTACATCCAGCCAGTAAAAGAGGAAAGAGCAAGGAGGATGCTGTGTGGGAGAGGGTTGTGGACTCCATTTCCCAGCCTCCCTTGCAGTCAGGCGTGGTCATGTGACTAAGTCCTAGCCAATGAAATATGAACAGAAATGTTAGGGTCCAGTTTGGACCCATGAAGGGGAAATGGATTTGAAATAATGACCTGTTTTCTTTCACATTCACATACCTATTCAACCCAACCAGATTATTATGAAAGTGAAAGTGTTAGTTGCTCAGCGGTGTCCAACTCTTTGTGACCCCATGGACTGTAGCCCACCAGGCTGCTCTGTCCATGGAATCCTCCAGGCAAGAATACTGGAGTGGGTTGCCATTTCTTTCTCCAGGAGATCTTCCTGACCCAGGGATCAAAGCTGGGTGTCCTGCATTACAGGCAGATTCTTTACCATCTGAGCCACCAGGGTAGCTCAGATTATCATGCAGGAGTGAAAAATAAAGATGATAACAATCAGGATGACAATAATAGTATCAAGTGGACATTTTCCAGCTCCTCACCCAGGGTCCATTCACCCTGATTTGGGGATCAATCCTCCCCATTTCTATGACAATGCTGTCCTCATGGGGTTGTCTCCCCTTGAGCCCAGCATGGAGTCATGTGACCCAGGCTGCCTTGCCTAGGCCATGGCAGAGAATGGCTCAAAAGTGGGCATGTGATCTGAAGTAGGACGGTCAGAAGCAGTGAGTCCCAACGTGAGGCCTCTGTCTTGCTCTTAAGGAGGTAGCATTGGTCAGTCTGATACCGGAGATCTGGAATGCCCAGGACCCACCACAGTGAACTTAGCGCTCAGACGAGGAAAGACCCACTGAATGCAGCCAAGCCTCAAGTGTCAGTCTGCCACCAGACTCTCCAGTTACCGGGCTACCTAATTCCCTATGGTATAATCAAAGCTATGGTTTTTCCAGTAGTCATGCACGGATGTGAGAGTTCAACCATAAAGAAGGCTGAGCACCGAAGAATTGATGCTTTTCAAATTGTGGTGCTGGAGAAATCTCTTGAGAGTCCCTTGGACAGCAAGGAGATCAAACCAGACAATCCTAAAGGAAATCAACTCTGAATATTCATTGGAAGGACTGATGCTGAAGCTGAAGCTCCAGTACTTTAGCCAGTTGATGCAAAGAGCCCACTCATTGGAAAGACCCTGATGCTAGGAAAGATGAAAAGCAAAAGGAGAAGGGGGCAACAGAGGATGAGATAGTTAGAAAGCATCACTAACTCAATGGGCATGAATTTGAGCAAACTCTGGGAGATAGAGCATGGAAGGGGAGCCTGGTGTGCTGCAGTCTATGGGGTCACAAAGAATTGGACACAAGTAAGCGGCTCAACAACAACAACAATTCCCTTTAAAAACTGATGAGAGTCGAGTTTTTGTCGCAGTTACTGAAAGAGCCCCCACTAACATTGCTAGTAATTCACTAACTCCTTTAATCCACCCCCAAAATCCCATGAAGGAATGTTGCTGTGGCTACCCCACTGCCATGATGAGGAGACTGAGGCATGAAGAGGCTAGCAAGCGTGTCCAAGGTCACACAGCCCATCCAATCTGGATTCCCATCTGTACATTCTTATTTTAAAGCCCTCAGTGTTGATGCATCATGACATGCATGTTGCCACAAATCCTGCTGCACACCAGGCACTTGGCCATGGGCTTTCTAAGCTGTAGGTCTGGCGAGTTCCCCAGCGGTCTAGTGGTTAGGACTCCACACTCTCACCGCCAAGGGCCCGGATTCAATCCCTGGTTGGGGAGCTAAGATCCCACGTTCTGCCAATAAGAATAACAATAATAATAAAGCAAAATGTAAGTTTATACTGGGGGAGGAAGAGCAGGTACAGCAGGGGTGAGCTGTTCAGACTCTGCAGTTGAACAGACCAGGGTGTGGATCACAGCTCTGCTCCCTTGGCTGTACAGCCTTAGGAAAATTACCTGGCCTCTCTGAGCCTCATAAAAGGGAGAGGAAACAGTTCCTGTTGCACAGGGTTGCTGCCAGGACACAGACGATCCTGGAAACTAAGGGAAACTCGAGCTTTCTTCTAAAGGCTTGATTATAAAATTAGCATGCAAATATCAGGACAGAGAGTAGCAGAGACATCCTGGAGACAGAGCAGCTCCCAAAGCATGTGGCTTAGTTGGATCCAGGCTGGGGGTCTCAGCCTCCCTGAAGGCTGAGGGGCCTGGGCAGCCAAGGAGACTGAGAAAAGGGTAACAGAGGGACTGGCAGATCCACTCTCGCACTGCCCAGGGATCAGTGTCCTCCACTGTGACAGCTCATCCCCGGCCAGGACTAGGGTCACTCACACCACGGATCAGACTGTCGCAGTCACAGGGTCCCCAAGCATCAGCCTTGACACCTATTACCTTCTGTCTGTGGTCTCGCTTCTCAAGCAGCCTTCACATGGCACTTAGTTTACAAGAGGCATGCGTTCCAGGGAAGAGGCAAGCCTTGGACATTTTATGTCTTGGTTTAATGAACTGAAGCCTGCCAGGCTCCTCTGTCCATGGGAATCTCCAAGCAAGAATACTGGAGTAGGTTGCCATTTCTTTCTCCAGGGGATCTTCCTGACCCAGGTATCAAACCCAGGTCTCCTGCATTGCAGCCAGATTCCTTACCAACTGAGCTACAAGGGAAGATAATTAAAAAGCTAGCACTTGGTATATGGATCAACTGGGCTTCCCTGATGGCTCAGACAGTAAAGAATCTGCCTGCAATGTGGGAGACCTAGATTCAATCCCTGGGTTGGGAAGATCCCCTCGAGGAGGGCATGGCAACCCACTCCAGTATCCTTGCCTGGAGAATCCCCATGGACAGAGGAGCCTGGCTGGCTACTGTCCATGGGGCCACAAAGAGTCGGACATGACTGAGGGATTAAGCACAGCACACATGGAGCAACCAGGGAGCTTCAGAGTGAATCACTGTGTTAAAAGTGTGGTCTCTAAAGCCGGCCAGTCTAGGTGTGAACCTGAGCTCCACCCTTCCTGTGTGACCTTGTGTAAGCCACTCACCCTCTCTGTGCCTACTTCTTCCACTGGAACATCAGAGTAATAGTACCCTCTTCCTAGGGCTGTCGTGGGAAACAAAGGAGAGAGCTCCTGTAAAACTCTTAGAACTGCTTCATAAATGGCGGGGCTGAGTATTAATCCCCATGTCTGCTCAACTGAGGGACAGTCACCAGACCAAGTCCCCGACCCTGCAGGGAGGAAGGCCAGGCCCTGGGCCCCCTGACAAGCCCTTCTTCCCTGGGAACATTCCTCTCCCTGTCCATTCGTCCAGTGGACATGTTTACTGAGCACCTATTTGTTAGGCACCAGCAAAGCAATACTGAGAAAGAACACATTCCTTGACCTGAAAAATGTTAAGCTTTGCTGGGGGAAGACAGACATTAATAACATAATCACACAAACTTAAAGTTACAGCAAAGATACTGTGTCTGAAAGAAACGCACCCCATGGGGTGGGAGGATGAAGGAGAGAGAAGAGGGGACTCGTCAGGAAGATCTCCCCAAGGAAGCAACAAATGCACTGAAAGTAGAAGGAGGAATAGGAATTAACGAAGTGGAAGAGGAGAGGACCGTGGGCTTCCCAGGTGGCATTATTGGTAAAGAATCCACCTGCTAAGGCAGGAGATGTAAGAGACATGGGTCCAATCCCTGGGTCCAGAACATCCCCTGGAGGAGGGCATGGCAACCCACTCCAGTGCTCTTGTCTGGGAAATCGCAGTGGAGCCTGGCGGGCTACAGTCCAAGGGGTCACAAAAAGTCGGACATGACTGAGCATGCCTGCACGCACTCAGCGATGATCCTGCTAGGTGGCTGGAACCGTGTGTGCCAAGGTCCTGGGGAATGAGGAACGACAGACAGCAAGCCTGAGGGATCAAAAGGAGAGCAACTGCAAGCAAGCACATTTCCACAGTGGGAGAAGAGGCTTTGCTGACTTTAAACTATCCCTCTCTCCATTTACATCCCACTTCAGGGCTCCTGAATCCCCAGACGCACCCCAAGAAATCCCGGTGGGCCAGCTCTCCAACCAAATAGGAGATTCACACATTTTAAAGTGACTTCCCGGGTTGATCCTCCCCAGAGAATTGTAATGGAAGAGCTTATTGAGGGCAATGCTTGACCCAGAGGAATGATGACTGAATGGTGGGGAGGGGGGTCAGAAGTTTCTGAGTGTGCTTCTCCTCCAGTGACACCCGTGGACAGAGGTCTACACTCTGCTCAGGTGACCCTGGTCTGGACATGAAGCTCAGACACTCAGGAGCTAAAAAGCTCGGCTTTGCTTCAGCTCTTAACGACCGCCTAGCTCACATTTATTCTTAAAATAGGTTCTCCCAGAGTGTGTCTTTGCTGCATCCTGTGGGGCTGGCAGGAGGAATTTGGCACTTTCTCAACCACAAACCCTTTAAATTGCTAACAGCACGGTTTATGAGGTGTCAGTGGGTCGTCTAGCTTTAGACAGGCAGCACACTTAAAGACCATTTGTCTTGTTCTGGGCCAGCCGGAGGTAAGGGGGCTGCTGAGGGCTCTTAACCCTCTCGCTGGCCGGCTCTTCAGTAGGACCAGATTGATGTAATAGCCTCTAAGAGACCCTCCGCTTTGTCTTCCAGGGGGCTCTGCGGTTTGTTCCCTCCCCACTTCCAAATCCTCTACCCACCCTGGAGGCAGTGAGAAAGGAAAGTACTCTTTCTTGTGAGATAACCACACTCTAGGTATGTAAAGAGCTTTATGCACATTATGACACTGAGATAAGACCTATTACGGGACTCATTTACAGATGAGCAAACAGAGGCTCAAGGAGACATAATGACTTGCCCAAGGTCACACAACAAAAAAGTGAAAGAGTCAAAATTTGAACCCAGATTTTAACTTTCAGAAATGGAGACAAGGTCCTTAAAGATGAATGAAGCGGATAATTACCCCTAGGATTTGGCTGCCTCCAGCATGTATACAAATATTCTCTCAACAAACCCCACCCCCACTAAATCCTGGGCACTGAGAATACAGAGGCGAGAAGTCACAGCCCTCGTGTATCTTACCACCTGGCTTTTCCCTCCTCAGCCCTTCCACTGTCTGACAGCTCCAGTGGATCATCTTCTCCATCCACCCATCTCCGCAATTACTGGGCTCTTGCTATCAGGCAGGCTCTGGACAAATGCTGGGGTACAGAGAGGGATAAGATAATGACCTTCCTCAGGTGACAGACAGGTTAGTAAATAATAGCATTGTAGTAACAGTATGAAAAAAGATGAGTACCCAGAGATGGAAGTCCCTGACTCAGTCTTGGAGTCAGAAATGGTTTCCGAGGAGAGTCTAGGAGATGCTATTGCTTGCTCATCCAGCGGCAAGTTTCCCTTCCACGCCAGCACAGCCAATCATTCTTTCTGCAGTCCACCTGTCCCCTTGTGACTCTGCAAAATTCTAATTTGCCTGGACGGATCATGGTGGTCTCATGTACCATCCTAAGTGATAGATTCAGAATTTGGCATGTTAACCAGTGCAGTTCAATGAGATCCTGGGACAGGGTATGGGTGGAGGGAGGGAGATGTCTGCTGAGAACTTATAAGAAATGATTTTAGATCCTGAAACCAGATGTGCATGGCTGGGATGATCTTTTATTTTCTCAGCAAAAGTTTTTGAGTGTGCATGGATTGTTGGACTTGAGACAGTAATTGTACAGATCTGCAGACTTGAGGGGTTTCACTTGCGAATACAGGAGATATGGCAAATGGCAAGATGAAAAGAGCTTGGGGCCCTGGAGATTCCACTGGCCTCCGAGTCAGTTCAGTTCAGTTCAGTCGCTCAGTCGTATGCGACCCCATGAATCGCAGCACGCAAGGCCTCCCTGTCCATCACCAACACCCGGAGTTCACTCAAACTCATGTCCATCGAGTCGGTGATGCCATCCAGCCATCTCATCCTCTGTCGTCCCCTTCTCCTCCTGCCCCCAATCCCTCCCAGCACCAGAGTATTTTCCAATGAGTCAACTTTTCCCATGAGGTGGCCAAAGTACTGGAGTTTCAGCTTTAGCATCATTCCTTCCAAAGAACACCCAGGTCTGATCTCCTTCAGAATGGACTGGTTGGACTAATCTCGGTTGGGAATGCTTTTGGCTACAAGGATCAGAAAATTCGACTACAAAAAATTAAATAGGGGCTTTCTCACAAAAGAAGAGTCTCAGAAATAGGAGCAGGTCAGGGCATCCTCTTGGCCTCTAGTAAGCCACTTTGCTAAAGTGATGGATGACCCCAATCTCTCAGGGGTCTTCCACAGCAATGTGCATGGCTCACTCAAGGGACATAGAGGCTGCAGTTGGCTGTGGCTCTGCCCTTGTGTGACTTCATCCAGACTGAAGGAGTGGACTTTACATGGGCAAGGTCCATCTTACTAATCAAAGTGAAAGTGAAGTCGCTCAGTCGTGTCTGACTCTTTGCGACCCCATGGACTGTAGCCTATCAGGCTCCTCCGTCCATGGGATTTTCCAGGCAAGAGTGCTGGAGTGGATTGCCATTTCCTTCTCCAGGAGGTCTTCCCGACCCAGGGATTGAACCCAGGTCTCCCACATTGCAGGCAGACGCTTTACCATCTGAGCCACCAGGGAATACTAATCAAGGGAGTTCTAATAAAAAAAATCCAACTATACAACTGCATTTGAGGCATCTGCTCAGACCATCAAAGATCACATCTGCTCACATCCTATTAGCCAAAATTATACATCCATACTTGGCAGTGGAGAACAAAAGAATGCTCCTTTTACAGGGAGGCTTTGTAAGCCAGGTACCAAGAAGAGGGTACATAATGTCCTTATAAGAGAGGGACAAATAGATGTGATCAAGACCACAATCTACCACATGGCCTTTTTTCCTTAAAGTTGTAAGATGGCTGCTGGAGCTCTAGCCATCTTGTCCCAGTCCGGGCAGAAAGAAACAGGGAGAGAAAAGTGCCAAACTTTCCCCAGAACTCCAGAGCAGCTTCACTTTCAGCTCATGGCCAACATTAGATCACATGAACACTCATGTATGGAAGGTGGCTAAGACAATGGTGGTTGAGTTAGTCATTCAAAGGAGCTGGCCCTACTCCCCTGCCTCCAGATTACTTATTGATATTTATCTCTATATTGTTTAAGCCATTTCAAGTTGACATTTCTGCTACTTACAGCTGAAAAAAATTCTAATGGGTAAGAAATCCAAAACTTTATCTCAACCTACAAGATCCTGGTCAGTCAGCCCACTCCCTGCCTTTGCCATCACCTCCCCTTCACTTGCCACGCCAGCCACGCTGACCTCCTCTCCCTCCTCACGCACAGGCAGTTCCTTCCATCTGGAATGCTGCTCCCCACATCCTCTGAATGTCTTTATCCCATCCTGCCACCTCTGCTTCATCGCACAACACACATTCCGTAACTATATGGCTATTGGTTTATCCCTCTACTATCTGCTTCCAAAAGACTTCAAGTGCCATGGAAACAGGCCCCGTGTTGACCACTGTCATGATCGCATTTATGCATTACAGTACCTGGCACAAAGCAGGGGCTTCATACAGAATTCACTGATGAGTGAATGGGATGAGATGAGACTCAAGAGAAGTCTTAAAGAATGAGAAATTTAACAAGTCATCAGTAAGCAAGTCTCCCAGCCTGCCTTATCAATAGGTAATAATTCTGGGGTACTGCATAGCCTTTTTTGTCAGTGAAGCATGGATGAGCACACCCCTTCCTCCTGTATGTACCCCACAATGATGAGAGAGAGAGACGCTATAGATCTCCCCCTTTCGTACAAAGAGCAAAACCAGAAAAGGAAGATAAGTGCCCCCAGGCATGAAATGGGAACCCACTCTAGTATTCTTGCCTGGAAAATTCCACGGACAGAGAAATCTGGCAGGCGGGTTAGAGAGCCCCCAGGCATGAAAACCACTGTGCTAGCAACGTAACTCTGAATCTGCACACCAACTTGCCAATACTTCATACTAGCCATTTTTCCCACTTGTATTAGCTTTCTAGGAGCTTCCTAGGTGGCTAAAGTGGTAAAGAATCCATCCACCTGCCAATATAAGAGATGTAAGAAATCTGGTTTTCAATCCCTGGGGCAGGAAGATCCCCTGGAGAAGGAAATGGCAACCCACTCCGGTATTCTTGCCTGGAGAATCCCATGGACAGAGGAGCCTGGCGGGCTATAAGCCATGGGGTCGCAGAGTCAGACAGGACTGAGCACAGCCGCACACACACACCATTTTCCAGGGCTTCCATAACAGAGCACCTTACCCTGGGTGGCCTGAATGACAACAACTTGTTTTCTCACACTTCTGGAGGCTACAGGTCTGACATCAAGGTGTAAGAATGTTGATATTTGAAGCCTCCCTCCTTGGCTTGCAGACGGCTGTCACCTCCTTGGGTCCTCACGTGGTCATCCCCCGTGTGTGCCCATATCCTAAACTCCTCTTCTTACGGAGGCACCAGTCCTGTTGGACTAGGGCCCACGCATATGACCTCATTTTGGAAATGGCGACCCAGTCCAGTATTCTTGCCTGGAGAAGCCCACAGACAGAAGGGCCTAGCGGGCTGCAGCCCATAGGGTTGCAAAGAGTTGGACACCGCTAAAATGACTGAGCACCTCTTTAAAGGCCCTGACTTCAAATGCAGTCACATCCTGAGGCACGGGGAGAGGGAAGGGGTTAGGATCTGAATTTCAGGGCAACGAATGAGGAACGCTATTCAGCTCACAACCACCACTTCTTGAATCTGTGGTTTTCAGTGCAATTTCAGAAACTCAATTTTATGTGTTCCTTACACTAGGCCACTGCCTTAAACAGAGCAGGAATTCCTCATCCCCCTTCACAAGTGAGGAAATCAAGAGATAAAAGAACTCCCCTATGACGGTACTTCTGGAGAATCATGAAGTTAACCAGAACTCACTTAGTCCAAATCTCATCCTGGAGTTTTGGTATGGACATACCCTCGTGGATTTATGAGCTTCCTCTGAAAATCTTTTTACTTTAATAATTCTAAACTTAAATTTCAAGGGTAATCTTTTCAAATTGAACACATGCATTTCCTGTATCACCTGGCTGATTCCCTTAATTAGCTCATCCCACCGCATGCTTGAGCACTTGCAGTGGTGTTTGCAATCTCTTTGGTGCCACACAGTACAACCTGAACTTGAGCTGATAGGGAAGAAGAGAAGCAGTCATAACACTTCCATGATGAAGGTCAACAGTCAAGGTCAAACCCCATCATTTTGGAGACAGAAAGTGGTGGATGAACAGAATATTCACTTGGCAAACAGTAGTCCAGACAGATCTAACACACGCAGAAAAAATACTCCAGCCATTAGTACCCATTGCACTTTATGAGAAGTGATTCAGTTTCAGCCAAGGAACATCATCCATCACATTAAATTAATGTTGCTAATTTGGATTTTATTGGTTTTATAGGTTTGTTTGTATTCAACTTACAAATTTGTTTTAGCTTTACAGCTGTATAAAAGCAATAAGCATAAGGCATTTATAGGTAGTTTTATGTTTTGGGGCCCGCTTAAGTAATATTAATTTAAGATTAACATTAATATAAAATAATTTAAGTCAACAATGGGGCTCCATGAGAAAATCTTTTCCCATTAAGACCACCATATATATAATGTTTGTGTGCTAAGTTGCTTCAGTCGTGTCTGACTCTTTGCAACCCCATGGACTGTAGTCTGCCAGGTTCCTCTGTCGATGGGATTTCCCAGGCAAGAATACTGGAGTCCGTTGCCATTTCCTTCTCCAGGGGAATCTTCCTGATTCAGGGATCAAACCCACATCTCTTAAGTCTCCTGCATTGTCAGGCAGGTTCTTTACCACTAGGGCCACCTGGAAAGCGAGCTTGAGGAATACTGCAGTATATAACATTGTTCTACAGTCCTTGAGCCCCTGGATAAGAATCACTACATGAAATAAAAGGACATGAGCAAAGGGAGGATAGTCCTCAATCTACTGGATTGGCCCAACAGTTCATTGGAGTTTTTCCATTAACATCTTACAGAAAAATTAGAACAAACTTTTCAGCCAGCCCAATGTTTCTGATCTGGTTTGTTCCTTATCCCCTTAATGAATTTGCATTAAGTTCAACACATTGGAGATGCCAGACATTACCTCCTCAATTGCATGTCTTAGACAATGTGCCCTGTCCAACCCCTGGGAGAAGCAGAACCATCATTCATAGTCGATTGGACTAGGGTCAGACAACTGTTCAAATATGGACAAATCAGATTCTCCCTTCTGGGATTTTGGAATCAATGTATTGAAAGACTGAGCCAGTAAGCTGTTGGAAGCCAAGCCAGCAGGTCCTACAGACTCAGAGCAGAGGCCACAATTCAGGAGAAGCCATCAAGGGCTGGTGTGGATGGACGAGTGAGCAGAGAAGGCCAGTCTGTAACGAGATGAGAATGAAGTGGCTGGGCAGAGAGAAGCAGGCCTGGCAGCCTCTACGAGGGGGGCTGAGGCTGGCTGTGCAATCCTGCTGACTTCCCAGAGCCCAGCTACAGGCCCGGGAGATCAGCTAGAGATACAGCTGTCTTCTTTCAGCAAACCCCTCGGACTTGAGCCAGTCTGAGTGGGTTTTTGTCCCTGGTGACCAATGGAAGATAAGAAATGATGGAAGATAGGGGGACTTTGGGTTTCTCTGGTGACTCAGATGGTAAAGAATCTGCCTGCAATGCAGTAGACCTGGGTTTGATCTTTGGGTTGGGAAGATCCCCTGGAGAAGGGAATGGCTACCCACGCCAGTATTCTTGCCTAGAGAATCCCCATGGACAGAGGAGCCTGGTGGGCTACAGTCCATGGGGTCGCAAAGAGTTGGACATGACGGAGTGATTAAACACAGCACAGGGGGACTTTCCTGGTGGTCTGGTGGTTAAGACTCTGCACTTCTACAGCAGGGGGAGAAGGTTTGACTCCTAGTTGGGGAACTAAGATCTCACATGCCATGCAGCACAGCCAAAAAAAAAATTTTTTTTAAAGAAAAAAAGAAATGATGGAAGACAGGAAGTGACGTGAAACAGGAAGTGACTGGGAGACAGGAAATGGTAAAACACAGAAAATAATGGATGATTGGAAATAGTGGAAAATAGATTGATCTGATTTCACAGCTTATTCATTTCCCATGAAGTCTGACTTCCTTTGGAGGGATGGCATTGCTGTACTGGGATCAGATACAAAACTCAGAATGCCACCCACAGTTCATCAGTATTCTTTGCTGACCACCTCCAGATAGAGGTGGGAACAGGTGCTCAACGAGCACCAGCTACCTTGGTAAACAGTTAAGAGGGAAGCAGTATAGTGGTTGAGATCGTGGACTCAGATCTTGGCTGTCACTCACTGTTTCAGGGACACCATCTTGGGCCTCAGTTTCTTTCTGTATAAATTGGAAATAATAATAGAATACCTCACTGGGCTGCTGTGAGGATTAATTAAGACAATGCATGCAAAAATGCCCGGCACTGAGCCCAAGAAGCCCCTTGAGGGGTGATAGGGGTTATTTAACAAGGTCTTAGAAAGTAAACAGAAAGTTACTTATCATGAACCAGCAAGACCCACCAGTCTTGATACTTCGCAAAGCTTCTCTATAGCAGAACTTGCCACATTTCCCTCAAACTATTGGGTATTGATTTCCAACGCGAATAATCTTAGATGAACTTCATTTATAGCAGCAACTGCTTCAAACTGACCTGAATTGATCAGCTGTAAAGATTTTCCATTAGGCAGAAATTAAGAAAATACATCTTCCAATATCTCAATTAAAACAGCCTCCATTTTGCAAAGGTTGGAGCCGCTGATTTGATTTTCGTGAACAAGCAGATCGATAAGACAGAAGGCCCGGGAGAGGACAACATGCCTCTCTGCACACCTCCTGGAGGCTGGATTCCTTCTTTGCACAAGATACCCAACCCCCCTCCATGGCTGATGGTGAAGCAGGACCCCTCAAAGCACTGAATCCTGTGAGAATAGTGCCAATAACCACTCCACTTGGCCACGTGGGGCTGACGGTTGCCACAGTCCTCTTGAGAGACTGAACAAAGTTGTCTCTTCTTCACTGCCATCATCGTCATCACCACAGTGAGCTCCCCCAGGGCAGAGATCCGAGTCTGCCTCGTTCAGTGCTGTCCTGTCAGCGTCAACAGCAGTGTCCGGGTGTGGTGGACCAACAGCATAAAGGGCCTGGGTTCTTTGCCCCTCCCTGTATCCACACCTACGCCCTTTGCCACGTGATTTGTGTTCCTCTCCCTAATGAGGAAGATCCTGCCACCCCTTCCCCTTGGAACTGGGCTGTCCTCCTGACGTGCAGCAGAAGATAAGCAGAAATGATGACGCACCATTCTGAGCCTTGACTTCAGAAGGCTTTACATGCCTCCATGTTCCCTCTTAGTCTCTGTCATCACCAGGAGAAAGACACAACCCAGACGAGCCTGCTGGTCTTACAATCAGGATGAGGGTCACGGGGGGCCAAGTCAGGCTTCCCTGGTCATTCCAGCCGAGGCCACCCAAGATAAGCCAACAGTCAGCCAGCTGACCAACAGACACATAAGTGAGCCTGGGCAAGCTGGCAGGACCTTCCAGCTGACCCGCGGACCTGTGGGCTGAACTAAAGCTTGCTGTTTTAGGTCAACATGTTTTGGGGTAGTTTCTTTGTTTGGGAAAGAAATCACTGATATACTAGCACATCCATATGAATTGATAGAATTAATCTATTAAATGCTGTTAAAATATATATTAAATACTAGGCACCTGGTTAACTATTAATATATGTTACGGATCC
Organism: Bos taurus; assembly: GCF_002263795.3. Lineage (NCBI taxonomy): Eukaryota > Metazoa > Chordata > Mammalia > Artiodactyla > Bovidae > Bos > Bos taurus. The sequence continues at coordinate 4,457,468 of NC_037352.1, read as the reverse complement.
TGACCTGATATAAAATGTTAATATTTTGTTCATCATGAAATCTGTCTCATTAATTTTTATCTGTTTTAAATCTTGCATTAACATATTATTTATCTTGGGACTTCCCTGGTAGTTCAGTGGCTAAGACACTGAGCTCCCAACATGGGCGGGAGCAGGGTGCAGGTTCTATCCCTCGTCAGGGAATTCGATCCCACATGGTGCCACTGAAGACCCAACATGCTGCAGCTGAGACCTGGCACAGCCAAATAAATACAAATAATTTTTTAATTTTAAAAAATACAATTTATCTTGATTACTGATCTCTTCGGTGCCTCCTTAAACTGGGTACCATTCAGGCTACCATATTTTCAGCCCAGATTATCACCACTTATTTCTTATTAAAGATGAATCTATCAAGAAAGTAAGGTCCCAATGAAGCTGGAATAATTTGCGTGACAAAATAAATAATGTGGTATTGGATTATAACTCAAAGCATAAAATTAATATCCATATTGATGTAAATAAATGACTGAATAAGTAAATATGGAAGAATGAATAAGTATCCCATACAGAAGAATCCTAAACAATTATGTAGACACCCACTGCCCTCAAGAAAGGGGATCATCAACCCTGACTCCTTAAGTGTGAACTGACACAGAGACTTCCTTCAAGGGCTACAGCTGGGAAAAGCGGGAAGGACGAACTGCACTGTGGAGACAGCTGACCGACACACCTCAGCCAGGTGACTGAGGCCAACAGCAGCAGCGACAGTCGTGCTGAGAGCTGGCAACCCTTGGTAGCGTCTGATGAGAATGGCGTTTTATCTCCGCGGTCTTCCTCGCCCAAACCCACGGCTCAGTCTAATCATGAGAAACACATCAGACAAATCCCAACTGAGGGACAGTCTGCAAGACACCTGATTAGTCCCCCTCAGAACTCTCAAGGTCACTAAAGACAAGGACTGTCTCAAACTCATAGAGACAGAAAGCACGCTGGTAGATGCCGGGGCCGGGGGGAGGGGGTGGGGAGGGGGAACAGGGAGTCGGTGTCAAATGGGGACAGAGTCTCAGTTTAGGAAGGTGAAAAATTCGGGAGACAGACGACCGTGAGAGTTGCACCACAGGGAGAATGTACTTAGTGCCACTAAACTGGACACTTAACTATGGCTCAAATAGCACATTTTGTATTATGTGACTTTTACCACAATTGAAAAAAAATGTTTAAAAAAACAAAGACAGCCTGAGGACTGTCTGGTGACTGTCATGGTGCCCTGGAGAGGATCCTGGAACAGTAAACAGGCAGGAGTAGGCGATAAGGAAACCTTGGTGAAGTATTTAGTTCAGTTCAGTTGCTCAGTTGTGTCCGACTCTTTGCGACCCCGCAGACTGCAGCACGCCAGACTTCCCTGTCCATCACCAAGTCCCGTGTTAGCTGATGACAGCGCGTCAATACTGGCACATCAACTGTGACAAAGGTGCCATGGTGAGGTAAGGCGTTGACAATGGGCGAAGCGAGTAACAGGATATACGGGCGCACGCTGAGCTATCTTTGCAACATTTCTGTAGATATAAAACTATTCTATTTTTATTTAAAAAAATTTTAAAATAAACCAAGGCCAAGAGAGATTAAGTAAATTGCCCAAAGTCACAGAGCTAACACACGACAAATCTAGGATTCTAATCCAGGACTGTGTTGGAGTCAACATCTATACCCCACAGCTCACCTACGCCCACTGAGACACTCCCCATGTGACAAAAATAGGGAGGGAGGCAGGGGGAGGAGGAGGAAAGAAGGGATGGATGGAGGGAGGTGGGAAGGAGAAAAGAGAGAATAACAGAGGGAGGGAGTGTGATTGCCACGTATTCGCCAGCTTTTCACTTTTTGATGAAACTGGCCGTCCAAAATGCCTTTTGTCTCCTCCTAAATGCATATTCAGCAGCTTTCAGCTGCACCGGGGGTTCTCATCCAGCTGTGCTCACTCTCCTGCAAACTCCCATGAAATCAATAGCACACATCCATCATTTTATCTCCACCACTTAGCGGAAGCAAAAAAACCACTTTGCCAAAGTACCCTCCACCGGACAAGACGTATCACCCCACTGCCATCGCACCCATCCATCTCACATACAATTGTTTAAGTGGTTTGGGGTCCTTTGGAATCAGAGATTTATTCCTGCTTCCCTTACGTTTTATTGGGGAAGGTTTATCATCGATATGAAACTTTAATTCCTCCAAAGCCGTGGATTAATAGACTCATAAACTTTAATACCTGGTGCTTTACACACTTCATTCAGGCTGTACTCCACACAGCTGGGGAGTAACAATTCACTTCAATCTTCTGGTCTCCCCCCCACCAGCAAGATTCTTAGACCTTTAGGGACATAGTTAGATTCACCCTGATAAAGTATTGTGTTGTGTTTAGGAGGCTGAACACTAGAATCAAACCAACATGAGTTCAATTCACTTACTTGCTGTACAACTCCAGGCTAGCTGCTTTACCTCTCTCAGCCTCAGCTTATTCATCTATAAAATGAGAATAATATTTGAAGCTATCTCCCAAGGTTATTAATTGCTCATGGGGTATGTGTGTGTGTGTGTGTTTATGTGTGTGTGAAGAGGGATGGAGGAGGGCTAGAGGGAGGGAGGGAGAGAGAGAAAATAATGAAAACCTTACATATGACAAGAAAAATAAAGGCACCCCCTGAGGATCTCTGCAGAGAAAACAAAGAGACCAGAATGCTCACTCCTCTAAACTTTGCACACGTCCTCAAACCGGAGGTTCAAAACTAAGAGCATTTGTGTTCAGCCTCTGCCACTGTTTAAGATGCAGCTACTAATGCTTCTAGGGACAAGAATAGCTAGTCTGAGCTTCTAAAACCTTTGGGAGCCAGGGCTTAGTCTGAGCTCTGTGTAACTTTCTAATTCCTTTGAAGACAAATTAGAAAAACAAACTGCACTGCTTTTTCACAGCTGACTGTTTCATGACATGGCTCCTCCCTTTTACAGCAATGGCTTCAATAAAACAGCAAAAGAGAACAATAATAATAATAGTCACGTGGATCCATGATATGCAGTGACTCAGATAATACTAAGGATGACTAACCTTTACACCAGTGGCTCTCAACCAGACGACCTCTGGCCAAGTCTAGAGACATTTCCGGTTGTGGTTGTCATGGCTGGGCAGTGTTACTGGCATCTACTAGGTGGAGGTCAGGGAAGCTGCTAAACACCCGACATGCAGGATGGGCCCCCACTGCTGCTGTGCTTAGTCACTCAGTCGTGTCTGACTCTTTGCAACCTCATGGACTATAGCCTGCCAGGCTCCTCTGTCCATGGGATTCTCCAGGCAAGAATACTGGAGTGGGTTGCCATGCCTTCCTCCAGGGGATCTTGCCAACCCAGAGATCGAACCCAGGTCTCCTGCTTTGCAGGCAGATTCTTTACTGTCTCAGCCACCAAGAAAACCCAAGAATACTGGAGTGGGTAGCCTATCTCTTCCCTAGGGGATCTTTCTGACCCTGGAATCGAACAAGGGTCTCCTGCATTGAAGTGGATTCGTTACCAGCTGAGCTACCAGGGAAGTCCCAGGGTAGAGAACTATTTGGCCCAAGGTGTCAACAATGCTGAGGCTAAGACATTCCAGTTTACACAGATCATTTATGACCTGCCAGGCTGGGTTCTAGGAGCTTTGTGTGGAGTAGCTCATTGTTCACTCTACTCATCAGAGAAACAGAACCAATGCATTAGGCAGAGAGACAAAGACAGACAGACAAAGAAACTTATCACAGCAGTTGGTTCATACAACTAAGGAGGTTGGTAAATGCAAAATCTGTAGGTGGGCCAGTAGTTCAGGAGCCCCACGGAGAGCTTATAGGCCAGTTCAAAGGCCAGTCAGGACTAAAAATCAATGCTGCAGAGGAATTCTGAAAGCTGTCAACTGGAGATTCCCTCTTGCTTGGAGGAGGCTGGTCTCTTGTTCTGTTCAGGTCTTCAGCTGATGGACGAAGCCCACTCACAGACAGACGGAATCTGCTTTACTCAAGTCCACCTATTTTTCAATGTCGGTCTCATCCTAAGAGGAGCACGGAGAATGTTTGACCAAAAGACAAGTACCCAGGGACCCAGCCAAGCTGACTCATAAAATTAACCGTCATACCCATCTCTGAGGAGGGCAACTCTATAGGTTAACAACCTTGGAAGACTGAACTGACGGCCTCGATTCTTCACCTCCCTCTATGTTCTCACCTTCACTCTGCCTTCACCCTGGGCAGAATGTTCTTCCCTGTCCTGAGTCTGGACTTGACCGTGTCCCTTGCTTTGGCCACTGGTGCCAGGTCCAGAGGTGACCGTGGGCCTTCAGAGGTTCCACGCCTTTCTGCTTCCCTCTTGCATCCTGCCAACTCCATGAGGTCAACAGGCCCTGCCTGCTGCACTGATCCCAGCGGGATGAGAAACACAAGGAACAGAGCCACCCACGGACTCACACGCCTGCAGGAAGAAGGACTTGCCCCACACCCAGCCAGGATCATCCGGGGCCCAGGTAACCCACAGCGACGTGAGCTAATGTGATTGCCATGTAAAGCCACCGAGTTCTGGAACGGTCTGTCCTGTTACAATCGCAGAACAGCAGGCTCTGTTTTAGCAACCAGGGAACTGAGGTGCAGAAAGGTTAAGCAGCCAGCCCAAGTCACACAGCTGGCAGGCTCTGGGCCAGGCCCTGTGCTGCTGCCTTCCCTCATTTGACCATCATGGATCTTTACAACGGTCCTGATAAGCAGGTGTGTCAGGCCCCTCGCGAAGGGAAGGTGATGAAATACCAGAAGTTTTAGCGACACGTCCTGGGAAGGGTGCAACTGAGCTTTGAACTTCTGTACTTGTGCCCTGATGCCATGTGGTCACCCTCTAAAAGCAAAGGATTAAAAGATAGACAACCTTCTGATTCAGGGGACACTCAACCAGGTCATGACACAGGCTACTGGGCATGATCTCAGCCTCTTACTTACATATCCACTGCCAAGGCATCACTTTTACCTCCGACAGAATCTCTTGGATCCATCCACTCCTCTCTGTGTATGTGACCACCTGGCTCTGAACATCCACCAGCCTGGCCCAGGGCCCTGCCCCTGGTCTATGCCCTCCTGCAACCCCTCTCTTGCTCCTCAATCCATCGTCCACACGACAGCCACGGGGACTATTGAAAATGCATCCCAAAGGCGGCTCTCCCCTGGAGAGCGGGGTAAACCTCGGAGGGCCCACCACTGCTCTTTGGAACAGGGACAGAGTTTCACAAAGCCTGCACCCCGGGCCCCCAGCCGCCTCCTCTCATTCCACTCTCCCCTTCACTCTCTCTGTTTTCTCACTTAACAGATATTCCTTGGGTGCCAACAGCACAGTGTGAGGTGCTGGAGACACACGTGTGACGATGACTGAGGGCCCTGCTGTGCTGAAGCTCACAGTCTGCAGGGGAGACAATAGAGGGTGCCCGCCAGCCTTCTCAGCCCAGAACGCGCCTCAGTCCGTCCAGCTGCGGGACCTGTCCATCTGTGGCTTTTCCTGCTTGTACTCACCCCTCATCACCCAGGGCCACGTCTGATCCAAAGGCCCTCTGTTCCCACACTGCCCTTGCACGATACAGCACAGATCCCAGTGGGTCATCACACGCTCCGAGGCACGTGGCTGTCTACTGTCTAAATCTCACACTGGATGCTAAGGCTGTGAGAGTGGAAACGCAACTCGTCTCTGCTTCATGACGCATCCCTGGCATTTCAGACACAGTTACACTCAGTATGACTGAGTGGGTATAGCTGTGAGAGAAATCAGCTGAGTTTACAACAAGATCCCCAAGCTTATGTGCACCTCTGGCTTGAGCTGCTAAGTCGCCTCAGTCGTGTCCAACTCTGTGCGACCCCAGAGACGGCAGCCCACCAGGCTCCCCGTCCCTGGGATTCTCCAGGCAAGAACACTGGAGTGGGTTGCCATTTCCTTCTCCAGTGCGTGAAAGTGAAAAGTGAAAGTGAAGTTGCTCGGTCGTGTCCGACTCCTAGTGACCCCATGGACTGCAGCCTACCAAGCTCCTCCGTCCATGGGATTTTCCAGGCAAGAGTACTGGAGTGGGGTGCCATCACCTGAGAGGAACAAGCAAAGACAGAGTTCCCATGACCTTAGGGACCTGGCAGAACCCCCAGACTGTAAGTTGCCATAGGAACTGCTCCAAGTCTGCTTGCCCACAAAGAACACAATCCCACCAGATGTCAGAGGTCTGGTTGGCTCTCAACTTCTGCCAACCTGACTCTGCTCAACACGCTTTGAGGTGGCCTGTCATCCTCACCTCTTGAGAGCCATACTGTGCACTCCCCTGCCCTTGAGTGTGGGCAAGACCTGTGATTTTCTTTAAGTGAATAGAATATGGCAAAGGTAATTGTTGTTAGTTTCTAAGTTGTGTTCAACTCTTTGTGACCCCATAGACTGCAGCACACCAGGCTTCCATGCGTCCTTCACTATCTCCCAGAGTTTGCTCAAACTCATGTCCATTGAATCAGTGAAGCTGTCCAACCATCTCATCCTCTGTCATCCCCTTCTCCTCCCACCTTCAATTTTTCCCAGCATCAGTGTCTTTTCCAATGAGTCAGCTCTTCGCATCAGGTGGCCAAAGTATTGGAGCTTCAGCTTTAGCATCAGACCTTCCAGTGAATATTCAGGGTTGATTTCCTTTAGGATTGACTGGTTTGATCTGCTTGCTGTCTAAGGGATTCTCAAGAGTCTTTGCCAACACTACACTTTGAAAGTATCAGGGTGATTACACTACATGAAAACTGCAATGTCCACCTTCTGGAAACTCTCTCACCCTTTGCTGGCTTTGATGAAGCAAGTGGCCATGTTGGGGTGAGAAGACCCACAAAGCAAAGAATGGTGGGTGGCTTTTGAACAGAACTGGGGCTCCAGGACTCAGAGCAACAAGGGGTAGGATTCCTCCCAGTTGAGCCTCAGATGAGACCTCAGCCCTGGCCGACACCTTGATTGCTGCCTATATGGTTTAGAAGCAGAGGATCTAGCTAAGACCTGCCCAGAGTCCCGACTCACAGATGCAGTGAGATAATAAATATTTTATATGTGGGACTTCCCTGGTGGTCCAGAGACCAAGACTGCATTTCCAATGCAAGGGGCCTGGGGTTCGATCCATGGTCAGGGAACTGGATCCCACAAACCATACCTAAAGGTCCCACATGCCACAACAGAGATCAAAGATCCCTCAACTAAGATCCAGCACAGCCAAATAAATAATAAACATTTTTTTTAAGAAGAAGATAAATGTGTTGTATCAAGCTGCTAAGTTTGTATAATTCTATGGAGCAATGGAAAATGAACACACTGACTTGGGCTGACTCACCCACTTCTTTCCCATCCCGATGGGACATGAGCACACGGAAAAAGCTGTGCTAGCTCCCTAGGGGCTACCATGACAAGTCACCACAAACCAGATGGCCCCAAACAGCAGAAACCCTCTCTCTTACAGTTGTGAATAGCCAATGACTGGAATCAAGGTGTCAGCAAGGCCCTCCAAAGGCTCTAGGAAGACTCCTCACCTCTTCCTGTCTCCTGGTGGCTTCGAGTAACCCCTGGCATTCCCTGGTTTGCAGATGCAGCTCTCAAATCTGCCTCCATCCTTGCATGGCCTTCTTCCCTATGTCCATGTGCGTGTGTCCAGATTTCCTCCTCTTATAAGGACACCAGTCACTGGAGTAGTCATTTGAGTCATTTGCTGGCACAGAGGTCCTACAAGACCCCTCAGTCATGTCCGACCCTTTGCAACCCCATGGATAGTAGCCTGCCAGGCTCTTCTGCCTGTGGGATTCTCCAGGCAAGAATACTGGAGTGGGTTGCATTTCCTTCTCCAGGGGATCTTCTCAACCCAGGGATCAAACCCACGTCTCTTGCATCTCCTGCATTGGCAGACGGGTTCTTTACTACTAGCGCCACCTGGGAAGTCCACTGGAGTAGGGCAAACCCCAATCCAGCGTGACTTCATCTTAACTTGATTACATCTACGAAGACCCCATTTCCAAATAAGGTCACTTCCACAGGTACCAGGGGTTAGGACTTCAACACACCATTGTTGGGAGGGCGGGTGGATACGACTCAATGCACAGGAAATGCCGCCTTCATATCCAGAAAACAGAGCAGGTGGGTCTCTGCCACCTCCAGCCTCTTGGAAAATTGCCCATTCAGCCCGATGTCCACCAACATCTGGTTCATTCGTTCACCCCATGCTTACTGAACACCCACACATGCTCCCCACGGCAGAGAAACCGGAGGGAACAAAGGCGAGAAAACCTCTGTTCTCGTGGAGCTCACATGTTGCTGAGGGAAGAAAGACAGATGATCGACACCAACAAATAAGGAGATGATTTCCAGTCATGGCAAAGCATTCCAAAAATAAGAGCAGCAATTGTAGCAGGACAATAACCTCCACGCCAGGCATTGTTCTAAACACTTGACGTGAACATGTGCCCTTCGTCCTCACCACAAGCCCGTGAAGTAGCTTCTGTTCAATTCCATTTTTAAAGGTGGGGAAACCGAGGCACAGAAAGGTTGCACACAACTTATAGCAGAACCTGGATTCGAACCCAGGTTGTACTGAGCCCCAGGGACCCCCTATGAGGAAAACAAAATGCTGGGGGCAAGAATAGGACTCTAGATCTGGTGGTCTCTGGAAGGGGACTTTTGAGTCAAGGCTTGAGCGAACAGTAGGGCAGATGCCTGATAGTAGCAGATGAAAGAGGGACTATAAAGGGGGGTGTGAAGATGGCAAAAGAAGGGTTCACGCCCATTCTGAATGGGATGACGTCCTCCCAAACAGGACAGCTTCTGAAGCATCCATCGGCCACATCCGATAGAATCAAGATTGGTAGGGGCTCAGATGGTGAAGAATCTCCCTGCAATACAGGAGACCTGTGTTCAGTCCTTGGGTCAGGAAGATACCTGGAGAAGGGAATGGCAACCCACTCCAGAATTCTTGCCTGGAGAATCCCATGGACAGAGGAGCCCGGTGGGCTACAGTCCAAGGCGGGGGTCCCAAAGAGTCAGACACGACTGAGCAGCTAACACTTTCTTTACAGCACATTAAGGAAGGGTTTCTTAGAGAGCAGGTGCTGCCTCCCCCAGGGACACTGTGATCACTGGGTTCCCTTCTCACTGACTCATCTCCGTCCTAAAGCCTACCTTCCCAGGCTTGGCTCAGGCCAGCCCCACTGCCAGGGGTGATTAATAGGTTTAATTTATCTTTACATTCCGTGGAGCTGAGCTAGGCCGACGACGCCTCTGGAATGGTGTGTGAGTAATCAGTGGGCAAGCAGAAGCCTCTGCATCCTTATTTATATTCATGTTACTCTGGGGACATTTCTAATTTGTTTGTTTTTCTCTGATCTGGCTTCACCCACCCAGACTTGGATGACTGGGAAGAGACCAGAGAAGGGAAGGTCCAGGAGACCAGGAGACAAAGGAAGAGAGGCTGAGTCCATGAGGACAGAGGACAGAGGCAGGAAGCGACTGGACGAGGGCCTGTCAACCCTCCATCTCTGTGCCCACCAGCTGCTGGCACTGTATTCATCCACACATGGTCTCAGCCAGTCGTTGGTACAGGGGCCCAGCTGAACACCGGGAGGGGCTGACAAGAGGACTTTGGGGTCCTGCCTTCACAGGGCTCCCAGCAGGCAGAAGAGATGCACATGTTGAGGATGTCAAAGCCCAGCCGGCCCACCGATGGGTTCAAGGCAGCACAGGCTCAAAGTCAAGGGCAGGGCTCCTCATTCTCATTACTGGTAGGGGTTTCTGGATCCAGGACCCTCAGAGCCAGCCTGAAATCTGGGCAATGTCATCTCTCCTCCCAGGACCGGAATGCACCCAGCTCAGGGAATCGTGACCAGGCAGAGCCGGGAGAGAGGGTAAGAGAAGGTCTCCAGCACAGGGAGGGTGAGGCTGCGCCTGGGTTTGCTGGCTGATGCGTCCTGGCTGCGCGAGGCTTCGGCCCCTCCTAACACACCCCCACAGGGGATCCCCAACCAGCCCTGCAAAAGCCACAGGCTTCCAAAGTGTGCTGGGCGGGGTTTCCTTCGCTCTCACCCCTCCTGTGAGACAGATGTCTGTCATGCAGTCAGGGCTGACAAGGAGACAGAAACCTTCTCAGCAAAGTGAGAGGCAGGAGCCCACACAGACGAGGTGGCTCTCAGCGCAGAGCCTGGGTCTGTCTGTGCTCAGACTGGTCCCCAGAGCTAGGCCTCGATGAGGGCAAGCAAGGCAGCAGAAGAGGTACTGTGGGGTGGGGGTGGGGGCTGGGAGTCGGGAGGGGGTGTCTCGCCCACACACACATATCACACCTAGAATCTCAGACTGCAAAAGTTGCTCAGGGACCAGCCAGGTGGATTAAACCCAACCCAGACCCTCCCCGACTCTGTGGAAACATGTAGCTGGGATCCGAAATAAAAGACGGCACATTACCAGGATCCTGTGAGCAGCGATTGAAGTCAAACCAGACAGCAGCCAGCTGGGCAGGGCAACCAGAGGCTCTAGACAATGGTTTCTGCCATCTGGGGTTCAAGGTTATCCGAAGGACTGTTGAGTTAAATGTGAAGACGAGAAATTCCAGGTTTTACCCAGGGGGTGGTTGCGGAAGGTGTGGGATAGGAGGTTTACACAGCCTTGCAAACATCAATTCCTCATTTCTTCCTTTTTGGCCATAGCTTTATTGAGATATGATTCACCAACCACCCAGTTCACCCATTTAAGCGTACAAGTCAGCAGTTTTTAATCTATTCCTGGGTCATACGACCACCACCACAATTAGAACAGTGTCACACTATTATCTTCAGGAGGTAGAGGGCCTGTGCCATTCCCACCAAGCAAGCTGGGCAGCACACAATAGCAGAAAACCTCCTGGGGTGATGACAATGTTCTAACTGTGGTGGTTAGATTGACTGTGGTGGTCACACAACTTTTTGATTGCACCCGAGAGGATCTCCCTACCCTTAGCTATCACCTTCCAAATGCACCAATATTCCCAGCCTCTGCTGCTGAGTCGCTTCAGTCGTGTCCGACTCTGTGTGACCCCAAAGACAGCAGCCCACCAGGCTCCCCCGTCCCTGGGATTCTCTAGGCAAGAACACTGGAGTGGGTTGCCATTTCCCTCTCCAATGCATGAAAGTGAAAAGTGAAAGTGAAGTTGCTCAGTCATGTCCGACTCAGCAACCCCATGGACTGCAGCCTACCAGGCTCCTCCATCCATGAGATTCTCCCGGCAAGAGTACTGGAGTGGGTCACCATTGCCTTCTTCTCCCAGCCTCTGGCAACCACTAATTTACTTGCAGCTTCTGTGGATTTGCTCAGGCTGGATGTTTTAAAGAAATGGCCTCCTTCCTTTGCTGGGGGTCAGCATGAGTTCTGCAGCCAGAAAGTCTGGCTTCAGCCCAGATCCGACCTTGCCACTCATGGCCTGGTCATGCTTCTGTCCTCCTAAGCTTCAGCCTTCTCACTGAAAGTGGAGCCAAGCGCTGGTCCTCACTCATCATGTGGCAGGGAGGAGTACAAAAGTTAACATCCACCATGGTGTCTGCACCCTGCGGGTGCTCAGCAAATGAGAGACACACATCTGCTCTCGTGTGTCTGCCCGGCTTGCTCGATGGAAATGGCACAGGCCCCCTTCACCACCTCATGGTGATAAAAGATAGAGTGCTAAGTTACACAAAAATACAAAGGTTCACACATGGAGGTCAATCCAAGCCTCAATGAATGGGGCCTATGGAGGACTGTGCCGACGTGGACGGTGAGTCTGGCCAAGTTTACGGTCACAGCAGTCAGGACCACTGGTCTCACTGTAGGAAACTGTCTCTACGTGGCCTGAAGACAGAAGCCAAGGGCAGCCTTGTTATCCAGGAGCTGGGGCCAGGCTGGGCAGGCTCCACTGAGCAGAGACGGAGGCCCAGCAGGCTCCTGGCAGGCCCCAGCTCGCTGGGCAGCTGTAGGTCCTGGGAGGTTGCCTGCTGCATGGTCCAGGCCCCCAGGGCCCAGGGTCGGTGGGTAGGGGGGCGGGAATAATCGGGTTACATGCTCAGGGGACGCTGCTGCTCTTGGCAGAGCCACAAATTGAGTTTGAAATGAGTAATCGGGAGCCAAGCTTCTTGTGCTGTGAGCGACAAGGCCTGGCTGGCAGGTTTCCTCCATGCCAAGCCCTCTGGGCAGGAGGAGGGGGCTGGGGAGACAGCCCCAAACCAGCTCCGGGGGTAACAGGTAAGCCATTTCCCCTCCCTGTCCTAGGGGGCAGGGCAGGGGCAGCTGACACCCAACCAAAAAGGAAGGAGGTCCTTTCTTTCTTTCTTTTTAAATTTTATGTTACATATATTTTGTTGTTGTTGTCTAGACACTAAGTCATGTCAGACTCTTTTGTGATCCTATAGACTGTAGCCTGTCCATGGGATTTCCCAGGCAAGAATACCAGAGTGGGTTTCCGTTTCCTCCTCCATGGCATCTTCCTGACCCAGGGATGGAACCCAGGTCTTCTTCATTGGCAGGTGGATTCTTTACTATCTGAGCCACCCAGGAAGCCCCAGGAGGTCATTTCTATGAAATGTCTCCTGCTGCTGCTGTTACGTCGCTTCAGTCGTGTCCGACTGTATGGGACCCCAGAGATGGCAGCCCGCCAGGCTCCCCTGTCCCTGGGACTCTCCAGGCAAGAACACTGGAGTGGGTTGCCATTTCCTTCTCCAATGCATGAAAGTGAAAGTGAAGTCGCTCAGTCGTGTCCGGCGCTTAGCGACCCCATGGACTGCAGCCTTCCAGGCTCCTCTGTCCGTGGGATTTTCAGGCAAGAGTACTGGAGTGGGGTGCCATTGCCTTCTCCGATGAAATGTCCAGGAGAGGCAAATCCAGAAACAGAAAGTAGATTAGTGGCTGCCGGGGGTCTGGGGGTGGGCAGGGTGGGAGGACTGGGGTTTGATAGCTAAAGGGTATGTTTCTCTTTTGGGGGGTGATGAGAATGCTCTAAAACTGATTGAGGCGGTGTTTGCACAACTGTGTACACTTGAAACCACAGACTTGCACACTTTGAGTGGGTGAAGTGTGTATAATATCTCAGCTCAGTGATACCTTCAGAGACCCATGCACTTCTCTTCCTCAGTCATGTCTGACTCTTTGGGACCCCAGAGACTAGCCCACCAGGCTCCTCTGTCCATGGGATTTCCCAGGCAAGAATACTGGAGTGGGTTGCCATTTCCTGCTTCAATGAAATGTATAAGATGTGAATTAAATCTCAACGTTGTTACAAAATGAGACAGTTTTTTGGGGGGTTGGGGAGGGGTGGGGGATGAAGAATGACTTCCCAAAGGCAGGCTGCTTTGTCCATAAAACCAAAGGTCTTCTCAGATCCTCCCATAAGAACAAAAATGAGAGCTAAGATGCAGGCGGTATATCTCACAGAGGAGAAAACTAAAGCACAGAGAGGTTAATTCTCTTGCCCAAAGTCACACAGAAACAAATAGCAGTCAAGCCCATCCCCTGCCCACCCAGAAAGAGGCCTGCACCTTAACCACTGGGCTGCCTTGCCTCTGGATGGCATCACTGACTCAATGGACGTGCGTTTGAGCAAACTCCAGGAGTTGGTAATGGGCAGGGAAGCCAGGTGTGCTGCAGTCCACAGGGTTGCAAAGAATCGGACACGACTGAGCGACTGTACTGAACTGTCTTGCCTCTGAGCGATAAGCACCTTAGGCACTTGCCTGGGGCACCGGGGAAAGAGGAGACAACACCGTGGAGGAGAGGCATGTATTTGACACCTCTGAATAGAAGAATCAAAGCGCCCGTCAGGGGCAAGAACAGAACTTGGCTGCATCAGTATACACTGCAGTGGGGAGTCGGTCTTTTCCGGGACTGGGTCTGTGAAGGTCTTGATCCAGCTCAGCATCTGTGCCCTGGTGTCCCTGCTCTGGCCGTCTCTCAGGGTCCCCCGGGGACAGGGGGGCAGGGGGCACCTGGAGCCAACAGAAGTCGATCTGATAAAGATCCAATTCGCGGGGCAGGCTCCGGCGCGGCAGAGTCCGCACACATCTGCAGAAAAGACTCTAACTCAATAGAGAAATCTGTTAATGCGGCTGCCGCCAGCCTGCATCCCCTCAGCTCCCAGTCTAACCACCGTGGTGATAACAGAGGCTGGAGACCACAGGGTCCTGATTACATCTCCTCCCCTCTCGCTGCCCTAAAGAGACAGGCTTTGTCGGGCTTCTGCTGCCACCTACAGCAGCTGCCACAAAAGGCAGGTCTCCAGCCAGACCTGGAGAAGCAGAGCACGGTGGTTCAGGGGAGAAGCAGGGCGCCAGGGGCCGAAGCCTGAGATCTGATACCTAAGTCCTCCCCATGGTCTCGGGCCGGTCTGGGGAAGAACACTCAGCAGCCTCTCACATCCTCCTCTGGAGAGGCCCCACCCACCGGGACACACCACCCAGAAGGAGGACCAGCCTCTCTTCTCTCCCTGAGGTTGTTCTGATCTTTCTGAACGGATCAACCATCCTCTGCACCACCTCATTCACCCCCTCCTCCAAGAAGTCCCTCTGGACTCCTTCCCGTGGTTTAACTAAGCCCACAGCTCCCTTCTGCCTGCCCCACTGATCAGTCTGCACTATAGCTCCTTACCTGCCTGTACCCCCCACAACAATGAAAACAGTCAGACTGACCTTCACTAAGCACTGACCATGTTACTACTTCCCATGTTTAGAGATTTGCACACACCTTCTCAGTTAATACTTCAGCAACTCAGGAAGGAGATGCCACCGTTGCCCTCATTTCGCAGGTCAGAAAACTGATGCTCTGAGAGCTTAAGTAACTTAGCCAAAGCCAGCTTGAGGTCTGACTACAGCCCCATCGGCTTCCAGAGAAAACCCTCTTAACGCAGGAGTCTCCCTGCCTACCCGCCACCTCCCACCCTCCACTAACCCTTTCATTTGATGGGCAGGGTGACCATATAGTTCATCTGCTATTAATTGATTTAGAAACTTGGGAGCCTGTTTGGCTGGGAAATGAATAATCATGTTTTCTTTTATGGGGCTCATGTAATGCTGAAAGCAGTTGCTGTAAAAAAAATATATTAAAAATTATGATGTCTGGTCACTGCAAGACACCTCTGGGGCATAACTTCTCTTAGTCACACATTCCTTGTCCTTACAGTCTGCTTCACTGGGATTTGGGGAGGATGAGAGGTAAAATGGAGCCAAAATTGCAATCCTAAAGGCAATGCAGAATTATGGATGGAAGCTGTCTTTAGGGAGACCAGCAAGCTGGTGAATCAACTGTGTGGTGAAGAAGTTACCATCCCAGGAGTTGATGGAATTGACACCGACAGGACTGCTTTGCCCTAATGGGACCAGACCTGGAGCCTCCGAAGGTGGCTCCACATTCGAAGGAGCACTGGCTGAGGAGGGTGTTCCCTGAGAGGTGCCCAGGGTAGGAGAGAACTCTGAGTCAGGAGGTATCATACATTAAGAGTCAAAAAACACGGGGGAAACCTAAGAGCTGCCTACAAACATTTGAAGGGTTGACCCTTGTACAGGGTAGACTAATCTGTTCTCCCCGAGGGCAGACCCGGGAGAATTTGAGGGTAGGAAGAGGGAAAAGGGAGACAGCGGGAGACTGGTGCCTGGCACGTGATAGGCACACAATAAATATTTGCTGATGGAGGGAAAAGAAATGATGGGGGGTCCATTTTGGAGTCAGAGAATTCTGGGTTCCAATCTTTATCCTACCCTAACTGTGGGGTCTCGGTCAAGGGATCTAGCTTCTCTAAGCCTCCTTTTGTCCTTCTAAAAAGTGGGAGTGAAAGAATCAGTGCAGAGTTAACTTTCAAACCTGGACTGAGCAATCAGCAGGTATTACCAAGTAGAAGGAAGGGGGAAATCTGGGATCTGGGTAGGAAGAGTCCAACAGACGGGGAAGGGGGGCCATGCTGTCTGTGCCAGGACAGGCTGACCAGCCACAGGACAGACACTTGAGCACCTCTTCCTGCACAGCACTGGGCACAGGCACAGCAGGATGACATACATGAGGTAATGTCTGGTTCTACCCTCCAAGGGCACATGATCTAGAACAGAAGATGCAGCGTGAGCTGGTTGAAATGTCAGAAGACAGAACAGAGCCAGACGGGGCTGCCAGCATCAGAACCAAGATGCTGCTTGTGAGAAGTCAGACTCCTGGGACCCGGGAAGACCCAGCGAATCAGAGGCCGCTGCAGGACAAGGTTCTGGAGACTGCATTTCATCCAGCTGACCTGGAGCCATTTAGCCACTCCACCCCTGAGAACCACTGACTTAGTGCTTTCTGAAAAAGGGCACAGGAGCTGGGGGTGAGGTCAGCAGACCAGCAGCAGCCAGAGAATTCATAGAGGAAAAATCGTGGGTCCCATCCTAAGAACCCAGGGATGAGAACAGGTGGAGAGGAAGTGCTGAGCAACATGGAGGGTGGGAGCAGGAGACTCAGCCCCACATTGGGATATTGCGCATCATAGGTAGGGACCATCAGGCAGAAAGAAGGTTTCTTCTGGGAAATAAGCCACCATCAAGCTGGATGTATGACTGTCCATCTCTCAACATGCCCACCTCTCTCCATCCCCACCACCAGTAGCCTGGTCCAAGGTACCATCGTTTCATCTCCAGCCTGAACAAAAGCCACAGCCTCCTCCATGGAACCACAGCCTCCGCCGAGGTACCAAGACTTCCCTCCACCCTACATCATCCTCACAGTAGCCAGCATGACCTTCTAAAAACACACACTAAACTGAGCACTAAACTAGCACTCATACACCACGGGGCTTCCCAGGTGGCTCCAGTGGTGGAGAACCCACCAGCCAATGCAAGAGACTCGAGAGAAGTAGGTTTGATCCCTGGTTCGGGAAGACCCCCCTGGAGGAGATGACAATCCATCCAGTATTGTTGCCTGGAAAATTCCATGGACAGAAGAGCCTGGCAGGCTACCGTCCACGGGGTCGCAGAGAGTCTGACATGACGTAATACACACAGAGTGCATACACCACTTAATTAAATGTCCCCAACCCACACTCTCAGAATAAAATGCAGTCCCTTTAATAAGACCTCCAGTGCCCTCCAGGGCCTGGCCTCTGCCTGCTTCCCCCCAACCCTTACTCACCCCAGCTACTCTGAGGTCCTTTCTATCGCTCAAAAGGGCCAGCTGGCCCCCATCTTCCAGCCTTTGCACCAGCTTTTCCTTCTTCCACAAATATTTTTCCTCCTCTCTCTCTTTGACGGGTTCCTCCTGATCTTTCAGGTGTCATTTCAAACGTCACCTCCTCAGAGACGCTCTCCTCAAAGCCAACCCACCTAGAGCGTCCTCCCCCTAAATTCCTATTTCATCACCCTGTTCCTGTGGGGCAATGATCAGAATCTGTAAATTCTCCTGCCCAAATCTGTTTCTTCATTGCCTGTCTCCCCAGCTGTATTGCAAGTTCCAGAAGGGGAGGAGAAATCTGTCTCGGTCACCATTGGATTTCCAGCACCCGGAACACACAATGCGTGGATGAGGCTTAACAAGCATTTTCTGAATCCATAAAAGATGCATCAGCCATAGGAGGCCTTGAATGCCAAGCTAAGGAGTACAGCGATGTGCCAACAGCTTCACAGAAGGAGTAATACCCAGCGTGATGAAAAGAAGAGCTTGTGTTATCTGAGAAAACCCTCCAGAGGATTTCTAAGATAATAATAGCAAAGTAAATTTCAGGAGTGAATCTAAATTCACCAACCCTGATGAAAGCTGAAAATTACTATCCCAGCTGGTGGAAATGTCAATTCAAACTTCATTTATAAAACCATTTCAGGCTCTGATTGCTAAATTATTATTTCATATGAGAATAAGCATTGTCTGAACAAAAAGTGATGGCAAAAAGAAAAAAAAAATTCAATTTAGTCAACATCCCCCTCTCCTCCCCAAAATAATATATTTTAACATTAAAAGTTACTCCAGATAATTGCAGATATAAATATCACTTAGTGCAGATGTTGTGTATAAAATGTAATTATTACTCATGGAAAATCAATGGTGGCAAATGATAAAATCCATGATCTGGGTCTTTCTACTGGGCAGAAACATATTAGTGCTTTGGCTGTGGTTTATGCACTTTTTAATTGAAAGTGATCTCTAACTAGAAAAGAATCGCAACACAGGCATGGAGCAGCCGGTTGCAAATAAAGATGCAATGACCATCAAACTCTCCAGCAATGGACGGAGTTCAAAGAAGGAGTCATTTCCCCACAAGGCAGCCCCTGCTTCCTCTCACTTGTTTGCTGAGTGCTTGCTCTGGGCCCACCCCATGGTCAACAGCCATAAACCAGACAGATGAGGTTCCTCCTGATGGACATGTGCGAACAATGAGATGAGACACTGACAGACTGAGACAGGAGATGAAGGTACTAAACAGGGGGCTGGAATGCAGTGTGACCACAGAGGCCGCTCTCGGCTGGTGGGAAGGCCGCTCAGAGACGGGGACACGTAAGACCAGACCAAGTGTGAGGAGGAGCCAGACGTGGGAAGACAGGGCTGGGGGCGGGGGGTGGTGGCGGGTGGGGGGGAGCAGGGAGAGAACAAGAAAAGGCAACAGCGAGAATGCCTGGGAGACGATCGGTACGTTTGCAGCATAAAGAACAAGGGCTAGAGAGGGTGCCATCCGGGGTCATATCTGCTACTGGAGCTTTCAATCACCTTGATTCCCCCAGCTTCATCTCTGAGCTCCCTCAGCTGGTCCACCTCAGATGCTCAGCAAGCAAAAGCTGTTGGGCACCTGCAATGAACTGAACACTTGTGTCTCCTCCAGAATTCATACGTTGGAACCCTAACCCCAAAGGCAACGGTATCAGGAGGTGGGGCCTTTGGGAAGTGATTAGGTCATGAGGGTGGAGTCCTCATGAATGGGATTACTGCCCTTATAGATGAGACCCCAGAGAGTTCCTTCATCCCTTTCATCCCATGAGGACCCAGCAAGAAGACAGCTGTCTCTGAACCAGGAAGCAGACCCCCATCAGAAACCAAGGCTGGCAAGCATTATGACCTCGGACTTTCAGCCTCCAGAACTGTGGGAAATAAATGTCTGTTTCTCACAAGCCACTCAGTCTATGGTGTTTTTGTTAGAGCAGCCAAACAAACTAAGACAGGACCTGAACCCAAATTTCACCTTGATCCCTCTGCACCCTTTTCTACTATTCAGTATCCCCATGACACCCGTGCACACAGCCCACCAACTGCCGGGTGGATGTGGCCCTCCTGTCATTGGCCCAGAGGCCCCAGGAACACACTGTCTCCAAGAGACCCTAGAGGAGTGGGGGGAAGAGGGAGCATGGCAAAACCCCCTAGTCCACTCCTCCCCTCACCCTACTGATGCAGCACCTGCCATCAGCTGCCCAGCTCCCCCATGGCCCCCAAAGCAGGGACTCAGAGTCAGATCTGGGTCCACAGATGCCCCTGGAGTAATTCATTATTGCCAGATTCCGAGCATGCAGGGGAAAGCAGTGATACAAGTCCTTCCTTCTCTCGTGCAGTCCCTGACACGAGGGGGGTCAGGGTCTGACAACCCTCCTTTGACACAAAAGTCAAGTGTCTGCTCCAGGTCGTGCAGTCTGCAGATTCTATGGCAAGTGTGCTTAGTCACTCAGTCAGGTCCTTGTAGCCCCCTGGAACGGAGCCCTCCAAGCTCCTCTCTTCGTGGGAGTTTCCAGACAAGAATACTGGAGTGGGTTGCCATTTCCTCCCCCTGGGGATCTTCCCAACCCAGGATAAAACCCACGACTACTGCATTGCGGGTGGATTCCTTTCTGCTGAGTCATCAGGGAAGCCCCTCTAATGCGAGACTGGAATCCAAATGTCTGGATTTGAGGAACAAGGTCCACCAAAGAGATGGCATCAACTGTTTGGGAAGAGAGCACAGTAAGAGTTCAGACTCATCTTCCTTAAGACACCAAGGCACACAAGCAAGGACGAGGCTTGTTCACTCAGTCGTGTCTGACTCTTTGCGACCTCATGGACCACAGCACACCAGGCTTCCCTGTCCTTCACCATCTCCCGGAGCTGGCTCAAACACGTCCATTGAGTCGGTGATGCCATCCAACCATCTCATCCTCTGTCATCCCCTTCTCCTCCCACCTTCAATCTTTCCCAGCACCAGGGTCTTTTCCAATGAGTCAGTTCTTCACATCAGGTAGCCAAGTACTGGAGCTTCCATTTCAGCATCAGTCCTTCCAATGAATATTCAGGACTGATTTCTTTTAGGATTGACTGATTTGATCTCCTTGCAACCTAAGGGACTCTCAAGACTCTTCTCCAATACCACAGTTCAACACCACAGTTCAAAAGCATCAAGTCTTTGCCACTCAGCCTTCTTTACAGTCCAACTCTCACATCGGATGAAAGAGAACAAAATATATGTCATTGCACGGGGACCCCCGTTCCTATTCCATCGTGAAGTAAATCACCATATTCCAAAGTCTTCACAAAGCCCCACAAGAAGGTTGTTTATCTCTGCCTTTCCAAAATCCTTTTCTTTTCCCTTTCTTTCCTCTTCTGCTGTCCCTTTCAGAACAGCCACAAAGGAGACAGGGTGATTAATTTCTTATTTTGGCTACTGTTGCAGAAATACCTTCAAACCCTGATGCAAAAAGGAAAGATTTAATCAGTCTCTAGTGTGGCAGCCTCCTGTCTTTGAGATCATCTCTGATGGGAGGCAAAGAAGAAGTTTTCAAGCATTAAACTTTAATGAGAAGAGCAGGCAAACATATTGCTGTGTCAACACCCAGCTTGGCCTCATTGGGGAGAAACCTGCGCTAGTCCATCAATCTCCCCAGATTGGTATTGTCATCACTCTCAGCTCTTATTACATTTGCCAAATCTGGGTGTGCATGGAAAATACTCTGTTAAATCAATCAGCGCCAGGGAACGCCAATGGGAGTGGGAACTTTGCAAAGTTTTGCCAGGCTGATGGAGACAAGGGATTTTTTTTTTTATGCTTCAAAATGGAAGTTAATTCTTTTGAGTTCTAAGTCACATCTTAGCTTTCAGATGGTTTTTATTGCAGCAGGAGAAAAAGCAAGGAGAGAGCAGAAGGTTTCTCTTGAGGAAGAAGATCAGGATGAGCGAAAGCTATATAGGTCTTGGGGATCTGAGTTTCTAGGATTATCTAGGCTAGTATTAACAGTCAGCAGTCTTTTCTGTAAAGGGCTAGGCAGTCCCTATTATATCTTTCAACTCTGCTCTTATACCATGAAAGCAGCCACAGTTAGTTAGTTCTGTCGCTCAGTCGTGTCCAACTCTTTGCGACCCCATGAATCGCAGCACGCCAGGCCTCCCTGTCCATCACCAACTCCCGGAGTC
This sequence comes from Bos taurus, assembly GCF_002263795.3. Taxonomy (NCBI): domain Eukaryota; kingdom Metazoa; phylum Chordata; class Mammalia; order Artiodactyla; family Bovidae; genus Bos; species Bos taurus. The sequence goes on along the minus strand of NC_037352.1, from coordinate 4,436,090 downwards.
CACCCAAACCCATGTTCATTGTGTCGGTGATCCCATCCAATCGTCTCATCCTCTGTTGTCCCCTTCTCCTCCTGCCTTCAATCTTTCCCAGCATCAGGGTCTTTTCAAATGAGTCAACTCCTTGCATCAGGTGGTTAAAGTATTGGAGTTTCAGCTTCAACATCAGTCCTTCCAATGAACACCCAGGACTGATCTCCTTTAAGATGGACTAGTTGGATCTCCTTGAAGTCCAAAGGACTCTCAAGAGTCTTCTCCAACACCACAGTTCAAAAGCATCAATTCTTCAGTGCTCAGCTTTCTTCACAGTCCAACTCTTACATCCATAAATGACCACAGGAAAAACCATAGCCTTGACTAGACGGACTTTTGTTGGCAAAGTAATGTCTCTGCTTTTCAATATGCTATCTAGGTTGGTCATAACTTTCCTTCCAAGGAGTAAGCGTTTTTTAATTTCATGGCTGCAATCACCATCTGCAGTGATTTTGGAGCTCAAAAAAATAAAGTCTGACGCTGTTTCCATGTTTCCCCACCTATTTCCCATGAAGTGATGGGACCAGATGCCATGATCTTCATTTTCTGAATGTTGAGCTTTAAGCCAACTTTTTCACTCTCCTCTTTCACCTTCATCAAGAGGCTTTTTTAGTTCCTCTTCACTTTCTGCCATAAGGGTGGTGTCATCTGCATATCTGAGGTTATTGATATTTCTCCTGGCAATCTTGATTCCAGCTTGTGCTTCTTCCAGCCCAGCGTTTCTCATGATGTACTCTGCATAGAAGTTAAATAAGCAGGGTGACAATATACAGCCTTGACGTACTCCTTTTCCTATTTAGAATCAGTCTGTTGTTCCATGTCCAGTTCTAACTGTTGCTTCCTGACCTGCATATAGGTTTCTCAAGAGGTAGGTCAGGTGGTCTGGTATTCCCATCTCTTTCAGAATTTTCCACAGTTTATTGTGATCCACACAGTCAAAGGCTTTGGCATAGTCATAAAGCAGAAATAGATGTTTTTCTGGAACTCTCTTGCTTTATTGATGATCCAGCGAATGTTGACAATTTGATCTCTGGTTCCTCTGCCTTTTCTAAAACCAGCTTAAATATCTGGAAGTTCACAGTTCACATATTGCTGAAGCCTGGCTTGGAGAATTTTGAGCATTATTTTACTAGCGTGTGAGATGAGTGCCATTGTGCAGTAGTTTGAGCATTCTTTGGCATTGCCTTTCTTTGGGATTGGAATGAAAATTGGCCTTTTCCAGTCCTGTGGCCACTGCTGAGTTTTCCAAATTTGCTGGCATATTGAGTGCAGCACTTTCACAGCATCGTCTTTCAGGATTTGAAATAGCTCAACTGGAATTCCATCACCTCCACTAGCTTTGTTTGTAGTCATGTTTTCTAAGGCCCACTTGACTTCACATTCCAGGATGTCTGGCTCTAGGTCAGTGATTACACCATTGTGATTATCTGGGTCGTGAAGATCTTTTTTGTACAGTTCTTCTGTGTATTCTTGCCATCTCTTCTTAATATCTTCTGCTTCTGTTAGGTCCATACCATTTGTGTCCTTTATCGAACCCATCTTTGCATGAAATGTTCCCTTGGTATCTCTAATTTTCTTGAAGAGATCTCTAGTCTTTCCCATTCTGTTGTTTTCCTCTATTTCTTTGCATTGATTGCTGAGGAAGGCTTTCTTATCTCTTCTTGCTATTCTTTGGAACTCTGCATTCAGATGCTTATATCTTTCCTTTTCTCCTTTGCTTTTCGCTTCTCTTCTTTTCACAGCTATTTGTAAGGCCTCCCCAGACAGCCATTTTGCTTTTTTGCATTTCTTTTCCATGGGGATGGTCTTGATCCCTGTCTCCTGTATAATGTCATGAACCTCCATCCATAGTTCATCAGGCACTCTATCTATCAGATCTAGTCCCTTGCAGCCATAGACAAAATATAAACAAATGGGCATAACTGTATTCTGATAAAACCTTATTTACCTGATGCGAAGAGCCAACTCACTAGAAAAGACCCTGATGCTGGGAAAGATTAGGGTAAGAGAAGAAGGGGGCAAGAGAGGATGAGATGGTGGGATGGTAACACCAACTCAATGGACATGAGTTTGAGCAAACTTGGGAGATAGTGAAGGACAGGGAAGCCTGGCTGTGTGTTGCCGTCCATGGTGTTGCAAAGTCAGACACGACTTAGAGATTGAACAACAACAATGATGATAACAGGTGGTTGACCAGATTTGGCCCATAGGCCATAGTTTGCCAATCCTAATCTGGGCTCTAAGGTTGAAAGAAGTGAATAGGATCCCATAGCAAATATGGACAAAACTAAGATCCACTTTTTCCTTCCATAAAGATCACTGCTTGAAGGGCAGAAGGAAAGAGTCTAGTCCTACCTCACTTCAATGGTTGATGGTTTAGTGGAGAAGGTAAATGTCATTTCATCCAGTGGCTCACCCATTATACCTCCAGCCAGAGGACCTTCGTACATGCTGTACTCCTTCTACTTAAAGTGTTCTTTGTTTCCCTTTTACTCAATTAAATCACCTTCATCTTCAGATCTCAGCTAAGATTACACCCTTCAGAGAAGATCTGCCTGGTGTTTCCCACTGCTGCCAAGCACTGAGCTTTCTGCACTCTGAAAGAGTGAAAGTGTTAATTGCTCTATCGTGTCCAACTCTTTGCAACGCCATGGACTGTAGCCCATCAGGCTCCTCTGTCCATGGAATTCTCCAGGCAATAATACTGGAGTGGCTTGCCATTCCCTTCTCCAGGGGGTCTTCCCAACCCAGGGATCAAGCCCCAATTTCCCACATTGCAGGCAGATTCTTTGCCATCTAAGCCACCAGGGAAGCCTACGGTTCTGTTACAACTGTGTTTTAACAGAACAATGGCTCTTCCCTCATTTGGACTGCAAATCAGCACTGAGCATGTAGCAAGGGGCCCAGCAGGTGGGAAGAACTGAATGAATGGGCAGTAAATAAAGGCTTTCCTGAGACCTAGGAAATGATTGTCTGTGATCTTCGAGTTCCCCTCACCCAACAAGTCTTCACCGAAACCCTCAGTCTCTGCAGAGAGAGAAGGGGATCCACTTGACTGTGCAGCAGCCCCCCATGGAGGGCTCTGTGACACAGACCCCACACCCCACACCCTGAGTGTCTGAGTTCAGCAGGTCTGGGATGGAGCCCGGGAATCTGCCATTTCAACCAGCTCACAGGTGATGCTGCTGCTTCTGGTCTAGGATCAAACTTTAGAGTCTCAACTCAAGTCACACATGAGAATCACCAGGAAAGCCTTAAAAAAAAAAAAAAAAAAAGACATCCGGTCCCTCCCCAGACCAGTTATATCAGAATCTCTGATGTTTTTTATCTTGTGTTCTCCTTTTGTTTTATAAAGCTCTGGGGAAGACTCTAATTTATAGCCAAGGCTTTCGACCAACTGAACTACAGGATGTTTATAGTATAAGAACTGTCCTGAGGGGCTGGGCTCCTGCCCTCCTCTGCAGTGGCAGTCTGAGAATGACCCAGGGAGTGCCCCACCAACCCACCCACCAACACACACCCCCGCCCAGGGCTACCTGCTGGGACAGCTCCCAAGACACACCTGAGAGGTATCTGTTGTTGTTATTGTTGTCACTAAGTCATGTCCAACTCTTTGCAATCCCATGGACTGCAGCACGCCAGACCTCCCTGCCTTTCACTATCTCCCAGAGTCTGCTCAAACTCATGTCCATTGAGTCAGTGATGCCATCCAATCATCTCATCCTCTAGCACTCCCTTCTCCTTCTGCTTTCAATCTTTCCCAGGTTCAAGGTTTTTTCCCAATGAGTTGGCTCTTTGTATCAGATGACCAAAGGATTGGAGCTTCAGCTTCAGCATCAGTCCTTCCAGTGAATATTCAGGGTTGATCTCCTTCAGGATTCACTGGTTTGATCTCCTTGCAGTTCAAGGGACTCTCAAGAGTCTTCTCCAGCAGCACAATTCAAAAGCATCAATTCTTTGGCACTCAGCCTTCTTTATGGTCCAACTCTCACATCTGTACATGACTACTGGACAAATCTTAGCTTTGATTATACGGACCTTTGTCAGCAAAGTGATGTCTCTCTGTTTTAACATGCTATCTACGTTTCTCATAGCTTTTCTTCCAAGGAGCAAGCATCTTTTAATTTCGTGGCGTAGTCACTGTCCACAGTGATTTTGGAGCCCAAGAAAATAAAATCTGTCACTGTTTTCACTTTTTACCCATCTATTTGCCATCAAATGATGGGACCGAATGCCATGATCTTAAGTTTTTGGAATGTTGAGTTTTAAGAAGCATGTGAACACCAAGTAAAGCTCAGTGAGGATTCATTGGGCATAGCAGTTGTTAATCTGTTTCCATTGCTGTAAAAACTTCACTGTATAAATATACTACAGTGTTTTCATCCACTCGCTGTCAATGACTTAGGGCTTCTGTGAGCAATGCTACTGTAAACATTCTTGTACACATCATCTGGTGAACGTATATGTGCATTTCTTGTGGGCAAAAGAAGCAGGTACAAAAGAAAGCACACTGTGTGACTCCATTTATATGAGGCTGAAACATGTAAAATTAATTATGGAAGTCAGTGCTGGGGAGGGTACATGCTGGGAGGAGAGTGGCCCTGGGTAATGTCCTGGGTATATTCTCTCTGTGATAACTCATCAACAAGCCATACTGGAGATTGTTTGCCTTTCTGTAGGTATATTATACTTCCATTAAATTAGAGGAGAAAAAAAAGGTTTGTTAAAAGCAAAACACTTGCTGTGCAAAGGCAGGTGCACTGCCAGCCCAATGGCCTGCAGGGGGCGCAGCGGCCTCATGAACTCTGTTCTCCCGGCTCCCGCCCGGAATCGCCGGCCAGGCCGCCTTGAAGTTTCGTCTGAAGAGCAGCAGATGCTCTGAGCTCACAGGCCGGAGGCCCCAGAGGAGCCGGGGCAAAGCCTGGCCATGCTCACCTCCCCCAGCCCTCAGCTCACCACCCACGGCAGGCTGGAAATTCTGTTCTCAGAAGTTCTTAGCCTCCCAAAGCAATACTACCCGAAAGAGAGCCCAGAACAGCAATGCTGGGTTCCCAGGCCTTTCTCCTCTCTCCTCCATGAGGCCATGAACACACACAGACACTCCTGAGCACAGGGCACTGTGCTCAGGAGTGAGGGCGACCTGGGTTCAAGTGCAGACACTGCCATTGCCAGCTGGGTGACCTTGAACAAACCACTTTACCTCCAATTCCAGTTCTGTTTAAAGAGGAGGTAAAACCTTCTGTAAACCCTCATGGGGTTGCCATGTCTAAGTGAGAATGTAACTGGTGGTTTTATTCCTGGGGCTTCCCGTGTGTCGTTAGTGGTAAAGAACCTGCTGCCAATGCAAGAGACATAAGAGATGCGGGTTCAGTCCCTGGGTTGGGAAGATCCCCTAAAGGAGGGCATGGCAACCCACTCCAATATTCTTGCCTGAGAATCCCATGGACAGAGGAGCCTGGTGGGCTGCAGTCCATGGGGTCTCACAGTCAGACATGACTGAGGCGACTTAGCATGCACACATACACAGACATCTCTGCCAATCATAACTAGACACCAGCAGAGAGAGTGACCACAGAAGGGCAGCTGGAATTCATCTCCTTGGGCCATCCAGCCCCGCCTCCTGGGGAAACTGAGGACAAGTGTCCTGCCAGGCCAGTGGCTGCAGCTCACGACCTTCTGCTCTGAGAGACCATAGCCGAGGTCACACTTATCTTGGTCAGCACCAAGATGGACGGCAGTTGGAAACAGTAGCCCAGGCCTGAGGCTGACCTCCTTCCAGATGCTCTGGGCTTTGAGATGTCCTAGGATTCAGCACTTATGGTGCCAAGAAGGTTGGCGGCTATCTGGAATGCCTGGGTCTGTTGGAGGGAAGACACCGGCTTGGGAGCCCTCTGAGTTCCACATCCCAACTCTGGTACCTAATTAACTGCATGGCCCTGAAATAGCTACTCGACCCCACGGGGAGCCATCCACTTCCCGGTGAAGTCTGTCATCTTATAGGATTTACACGAGTGCCCGGTGCAGTGAGTATCAAGCATCTGCCACACACTAGAGCTCAGGGGGTGTTGCCCCCACTCCTCGGTGGCTCTGCATTCATGAAACAGTAACAATACCAATGGTAATAATACCAGCTCCACAGGGGAAGACTCCGTGCCATGACATCCGTATGGGTAGGCACCAGTCCCCACTAAGAGTCTTAAGACAAGGAGATAAGGTCATCGTCTTACCCAAGGTCACATGGCCAGTGGGGGCTAAAAGTTGGATTTGAACCCAAACCTGTCTAATCTCAACACTGTGCTTTTTACCTACCTTGCTGAATTAGAACTTAAGCCACCATCTCGTCCCCACCGTGGGGAGCAAGGCTTGGACACTGAGGATGTTCACGCCGAGTTACTTGTCCTCTGTCCTCTTTCCAAGAAAGCTAACAGCTCTCACCTCACCACATGGTCCCTGAGTCTTTACCTTCAGTGCAGAGTCGAGCACAGTCAAGGGAGAGAGGACAGGAGGTCAGGAAAGAAAGCTGTATGAGGCTGCCAGTGGCCTGCGACTGCCACCCTGCAGAGATGCCACAGCCTTCTCCCTGCTCTGCCCACAGAGCAGCAGGGTCAGCCAGAGCAGGAGATCAGGCTTGGCTCTGCCACTCACCAGCAGAGTGAGGCCAGGCGAGTTAGACGATCCCGCTGTACTGTGGCGTCCTCATTTATGGAAACACAAATAGTGAAGGAAACGCAAACTATCAGAAAAAGTCCTTGCGAGGACAAAAGGAAATAATGTGTGTGACGCACTTGGTGGAGTACTGGCATTATAAGTTGGCCATTATCTCATCAGCAGCAGCGCCAGCAGAGCCATCCTCACCTTCTTTTTCATCATTATCCTCCTCTGTTATCGTATCACCAACATCACCCATTATCATCATCACCACCACCAACACCATCCATTAACATCACCATCGTCACCATCGTCATCCGCACCACCTTCCATGATCGTCATGGACACTATCAGCATTCCAAGGGGAAAACGCAAGCAGAGCTCACTGAGGGCAGAGTGAGGTGTGGCAAAGCCCAGAAATGGAGTCTTGGATTTTATTCTTAAATTTCTGGAAGCCATTAAAAGAGAAATTTAAGTTAAAAGGAGAAAGTATCTGAGTCACACCAATGTCTGCTTCATACTCAGAAATAAGAAAGGCATGAGTCTTGGCCAATGTCTTCTCTATCTCCTGGGAGTGACCCAGGTAAAACCACAAGTGGACTCACACTCTCAGAGAGAGAGAGAGAGAGAACACCGACAGGCTGGTCAAGTTGACCGGGGAGGAAAGAGACACTCCAGGTACTTCTCTGAGCAGAGCACTGCTTCCTCCAAATCAAGACCTGACCGCCAACTGGCAGCTGGGCATCCCATGCACCTGCTGCCATCTGCCCAAACCTCCTGTCCTCCAGCTTCCCTGTCTGCCCCTGCCAGGGAGTCCATACTTAAAACCACTCACTCCCAACAGGCATGCACTTGAATACCGATGTCTGCCAAGAACATAGTTTCTCAATGGTCCCCTTGGCTCCTCTCACCTTGATCAGAAGATAAGACATCCACCCTGGAGGTCAGATGGAGAACAAGAAGCATCATGGAGCCCCCTTGCCTCTCCCTCTGAATGGACTCTCCATCTCAGGCAGCTTCAGGAAGTCAGACAACCCTGGATGGATCTCAGAAGCTGACAGCCCTGCAGTCAGGTCTCTGCCAGAGACTTCTGAGTCGGGAGGCACTCTGAGTTGCAGAGCACTTTTTATAGGGTTTTAAGTGTTATTATTTTAAAGAATGACTGGTATAAAGCAGTTCCTAAAGGAAATGCTTCAGGGGAGAGAAAAGCATTGTCGAAATTAGAATAAATTATTGGGAAGAAGGGAAACTAGCTTGTACTGAATTCCTACCAGGAGCGGCATACTTTACACACGCTGCCTCTCTCAATTCTCACAAAAATCCTACAACAGAAGAACTCTACTTTGATCGTCTCCACTGCAGATGGAGAAAATGAGGTCCAAGAGGATAATAATATCCTTCAGGGCACAGTGTTAAGTGGCAGAGAAGAAAACCAAGCAAAGATTCTATCTCGGTCCCCAACCCACGTCCGTTCTTATATTCCCAACACAGGCTGTGCATTCACTTCTCAAGTTCTTGTCAGTGTTTAAGGAAACTCGTCAAAGTTGTTCAAGGGTAATGGAGCCTCATGGTTAAAAACCTGGGCTTCAGAGTCAGGCAGCCAGGGCAAGTTACCGAGCCTCTGGAAGCCTCTAGTTCCTCATTTAGGAAATGGAGACAACCTCCAAAATGGCCCCAATGATCCCCACCTCTGGGTATCCACATCCTCATATAATCCCCTCCACTTGAGTGTGGGCTGAACTCACTCATTTGCTTGCTTTAATTCTAATGAAATTATTTTAATTTCATTCCTAATGAAAGGAATAAAGCAGAGGCAATGAGATGTCATGTCCAAGATTATGTTACAAAAATCTGCCCTTCTGTCTTGAGTGCCCTCTCTCACTAGCGGAAGCTAGTACCCTATGAGCTTCCCTTTGGAGGTGGGGGGCCCATGTGTCAAGCAACTAATGTCTCCAGCCAACAGTCAGTGAAGACCTGAGGCTCTACCAGCCTCCTGTGTGAGTTTAGAAATGACTCCTGCCCAGCAAAGCTTCAGTATGGCTGCACTCCTGGTTGACAACTTGATCAAAGTCTGCAAGAGATCTTCAAACAGAGGCCTCTGCGAAGTCACTGCACAACTTGTGACCCACAGAATCCATGAGATGATAAATGTTTGTTGTTTTAAGCTGCAAAGTTTTGGGGTAATTTGTTACACGGTGCTAGATAACTAATACATTCATCCATATTTGTATTCACTCGACATGCCTGTGCTTTATCAGCAGATCCAAAGGCGAATTGCAGCTCTGATCCTGTCTGTAGCATTATAAAGACAAATTGGCACATCCAGAAGTAGTGAGGTACACTGTATTTCACACTTCAACACATGGAGTCTGACAGCCAAGACAGTCATACAGACAGGAAGCCGTGGGTCTACAGGATGAGATCTGAAGGGTGTGGAAACCAAAGACAATTGGATCTGAAAGAGCCTTAGAAATTAAAGCAACTCCAGTGCGTTATCAGAGAAGGCAATGGCAACCCACTCCAGTACTCTTGCCTGGAAAATCCCATGGATGGAGGAGCCTGGTAGGCTGCAGTCCATGGGGTCGAGAAGAGTCGGACACGACTGAGCAACTTCACTTTCACTTTTCACTTTCATGCATTGGAGAAGGAAATGGCAACCCACTCCAGTGCTCTTGCCTGGAGAATCCCAGGGAGGAGGGAGCCTGGTGGGCTGCTGTCTATGGAGTTATGCAGAGTTGGACAGAATTGAAGCGACTTAGCAGCAGCAGCCAGTGCGTTATAAGTGGGGGTGGAGGGCGGGGTTAGGGGACATGCCTTATAGGATTAGTTAAGCAAGGCTTCCCCTAGGGGCCTCTGGAGCCAGGCTTGGGAGGAGTGATGAACAGTGCTCACAGACCAATGAGACCATCGAGTGCATCCTGATGGACTGACGATGCCTGCCAGGAGCATGGCGGCATGAACGTCAGGCTTGCCACCCCTGCTACTGGTGCTTCCAGAATGACTCCAGAGAAAATGTGACTATACCCCACCCTAGGAGCCCCCAAGTCATGAAAGATGACGAGAATATCTGCATCAATCCCCTCTAGCCCAACATCATGCTTTGTAAAATACTTTATGTACTCCCCTACACAGGGCCACAGACATTAAAGCTCTTGCTGGGGGAAGAGCTTTGTGACACCGATGTGTGACCCACTTCTTTGGCTGTGACAGATGATGGGCTGTAACTGCCCAGTGGTCACTTCTCAGAGAAAATTCAAAAGCAAGGGGTTGGAAAGGGGGCTTCTAACCCACAAGCTGTTCAGAGTCTCAGAGGAACAATGGTTCTCATCTTTCATTTGCCATCAGGACCCTGAGACGGTTCCCTGTCCCAGAGCCCACTCAGCCCAAAGACGGCTCCTTCTCACTTCCAGGAACAGTCGTTTGCTGTTTGCCAGAGGTGGCTCAGCAGGTAAAGAATCTGTCTGCAATGCAGAAGACACAGGAGACACAGCTTCTTCGATCCCTGGGTCTGGAAGATCCCCTGGAGAAGGAAAGGGCAACCTACTCCAGTATTCCTGCCTTCCACAGACGGAGGGGCCTGGTGGGCTATAGCCATGGGGTTGCAAAGAACTGGACATGACTAAACAACTCAGCAGCAGCAGAGGTCTCTGGAAGGCGACTTCAGGCCAGGCTGGCCTGCTCTGTGCACAGCTGTGGCAGGCCCGGATGGCCTGCTCTGTGCACAGCTGTGGAGGCCCGGATGGCCTGCTCTGTGCACCGCTGTGGAGGCCCGGATGGCCTGCAGGCTTAGAAGCGGGAGTAGCACCAGCGCCCCACATACTCTGCCTTCTGCCCTTGGCCGGCGTCCTGAATCGATCAAGACATTGTTTTTTAATGAACCCGGGCATGGTGTCAGAGTCCACGTACACACAGCACTTCCAGCCCTGCCTACAGTCGGCCGGTATTAACGTGAAAATCAGATTTGAATCCAGGTCTGCTTTGTCTTCCTTCCTGGCTCACCCGCTGAGTTTTGCAACGAGCCGCCCTGGCTCTCTTTCCTCCACAGGCTTCACCTGTGAAAAGTCGCACCTCACCACCCAAGCCTGGTTGGGCTCCAAGAGGCAGGAGAATCGGCCAAACACACATCTGTCCCTCTTCTCCTCGGCCCAGGAAGTAAACTCTTTGTTTCTAAGTGTGGCGTGAAGCGTATAAGACTCCTTCAACCTGCAGGAGCACCAGGCATGGGACAGCCATCCGGGTTCGCAGCTTGAGAAGTAATAAGGTCCAAGTTGCCCAGCCTCGGACACTTCAAGGTCCACCTGGGCCACGAGTCTTACAGGGGCTATAGGTCTCCAAAAGAGATCAAAAAAGACATCATGATGGCGAAAAGTGCTGTCCCGTGGGCTTGTCGTGTGACTCACCATAGTGAAAGCTGTAAGTGTAGGCTCCTACCTGGGACAGGCACCCCGTGGTCACGACCCAAGAGGACAGCTGTTATGGGTTGAACTGTGCCCCCTCCAAAATTCACATGTCAAAGACCTGACCTCCTGAACCTAAGACCGTGACTGCACTCGGAGAGACAGTCTTCAGAGAGGTAATCAAGGTAAAAATGAGGTCACATGGGGAGCCTAACCAACATGACTCGTGTCCCAATAAGATGCTGCTGCTGCTGCTAAGTCACTTCAGTCGTGTCCAACTCTGTGCGACCCCATAGACGGCAGCCCACCAGGCTCCCCCGTCCCTGGGATTCTCCAGGCAAGAATACTGGAGTGGGTTGCCATTTCCTTCTCCAATGCATGAGAGTGAAAAGTGAAAGTAAAGTCGCTCAGTTGTGTCCAACTCTTTGCAACCCGATGGACTGCAGCCCACCAGGCTCCTCCATCCATGGGATTTTCCAGGCAAGAGTACTGGAGTGGGGTGCCATTGCCTTCTCCGCCCAATAAGATGAGATTACGACAAACACTCACAGTGGGACGACCGTGGGAGGACATGGAGAAGACAGGGGCCCCAGAAGAAACGACCCCACGGCACCTTGATCTCGGACTTCCAGCCTGGTTTCTGTTGCTTCAGGCACCCAGTCTGTGATGAACTCGTTATTCGTTACAGCAACTCGAACACAGTAATCCAAAGACTGACCAGAAATTTCAGCCTAAGGAAGTACACGGTATCTTCCTTTTCTAAGACACAGCAACTGGCCATGATCAAGAAGAAAGACACACAGCTGGGGGATAATCGAATCCTTGAGAGTTGAGAACCTGTTTCCATGGCAGTCGTCGTATGGAACAGTGGAGAGATTCAAGCCAGCGTGTATGGTTATCAGCTGTAATCTCACTGCAGAGCTGGGGAAGGATGCTTAGTTTAAGACCCCCATCCAGCTTTAAAGGGCACTAGTGTAATGACGGAGCCAAGGGGAGTCAACAGGGTAAGTACTACCAGTGCAAGAGGAACCACAAACCACATCCTCCACTCCCAACAGTGACAGTCTTTGAGTGTTTTTAAACTTAATATACTGGTGTGGGGGTGCTTCCCAGGTGGTACTAGTGGTAAAGAACCCACCTGCCAACACAGGAGATGTAAGAGACACAGGTTTGATCCCTGAGTCCAGAAGATCCCCTGGAGAAGAGCATGGCAACCCATTCCAGTATTCTTGCCTGGAGAATCCCATGGGCAGAAGAGCCTGCTGCTGCTGCTGCTGTGTCGCTTCAGTCGTGTCCGACTCTGTGCGACCCCATAGACGTCAGCCCACCAGGTTCTCCCGTCCCTGGGATTCTCCAGGCAAGAACACTGGAGTGGGTTGCCATTTCCTTCTCCAATGCATGATAGTGAAAATTTAAAGTGATGTTGCTCAGTCGTGTCCGACTCTTAGCGACCCCATGGAACGCAGCCTACCAGACTCCTCCATCCATGGGATTTTCCAGGCAAGAGTACTGGAGTGGGGTGCCATTGCCTTCTCCGCAGAAGAGCCTGGAGGGCTACAGTTCAGGGTCACAAAGAGTTGGACACAACTGTGGCGACTTAGCACGCACTTAGCCTTGTGTGGGGAACCAGGCTCTGATACTCAATGATAAGGTTATGTGTGCAGCTACAACCATCATGAAAGGTACTTTTGCAATATCTGAGGGAATTTAAAATGTTCTCATTGGGACTTCCCTGGTGAACCAGTGGCTAAGACTCCACACTCCCAATGCAAGGGAGTTCCAGGTTCCATCCCTGGTTGGGAAACGAGATCCCACATACCACAACTAAAAGTTCTCATTCCACAAATTAAAAAAAAAAATACTGAATGCCACAACTAAGACCTGACACAGCCAAGTAAAGAATTTTTTTTTTTAATAAATAAAATGCTCTGACCTTTAATTGAGCCATTCCACCATCGGGGATATAGTCTGTACATGGATTTCTCTACAAATTTCAACTAGATGTATACACAGTGATGTTCACTGGAATATTGTTTCTGAGGACAAATCCATGGAAACAGCCTACCTGTCGAGATCAAACAAATCATGACACAGACACAAGATGCCATCTCACAGAGCCATCGAGAAGAAAGGGATAGAGCTGACTGTGCTGATAGAGAAAGGGCTCCAAATACAAGAAAAGAAAATCACGTCTGAAAGAGTGTGTTCTGTGTGAGTACTCTGGTATCCGTGTTAAAGGCTGCTGTACACATTCACAGACACACTCACACACACATTCACACTCACACACATTTTACCACCCCATGGACTATAGACTGCCAGGCTCCTCTGTCCATGGAATTCTCCAGGGAAGAATACTGGTGTGGAAAGCTATTCCCTTCTCCAGGGGCTCTTCCCAACCCAGGCAGGATTTGGACCCAGGGATCAAACCCGAGTCTCCTGCATTGCAGGTTGAGCCACCCAGAGTGGTAGACACACACACACACGCGCGCGCGCGCGCGGCTTTCTGGAAGGAATTCTGGAGATGCTGGAAAGCAGGAGCTGTTGGGAAGTAAGACAGGCTGGAACAGGGTGGCCAGGGGGTGAGGCAGTTCGTTCCTTTCTGTCTCCCATGAATTGCCTAACCAAGTACATTTATAAAGTCAGCAGGAGTTACCTAGGTGATGGGATCACAGGACATTTTTTTGTATTCTCCTCTGCACCTGTGTTTTGGGGAGACAACGCTGCGGGTGTGGTTTTTTTAACCTATACGTGATGCACAGAGGAGTGAGGAATTTCCAGACATGTAACAGGTAGGTATGTGCTTTTTATCTCAACCTTCATGGAACCTCAGAGGGAGATTAGGAGGAAATACCCCATGGGCCCCAGCCTGTGGACAAACGCTTCAATACACATCATTAGCAATTCTGTAGAGCACAGCAGGGATTTCTTTTGTGTTTCTCCCTTGAAAGGAAACCAGATCACAAATTGCTCCAAGAATCCGAGACAGCTCCTGTCTCTGGGGAGGGCCCAGCCACCTGAGCATCTGAGCAGCCCCAGAATTCACAGACCCAGGCAGGGGAACCACCTCTGTACTGGAGAGCGCAGGGCTTGTGGACAGGGGTGAAGCTCCTGGGGGCTGAGCTGGAGGATGGGGAGAGGGAAACAGAAGAAGGGAAGGGCCCAGGGTGCTGACGGCCAGTCTCTGCCTCTGCACCTGGGCGAAAAGCCTGGTGGGGAAGAAGAGTCAACTGTAGGCTCATAGATGTTTCAGCAAAGCCAACTTTCTCTGTCCACCGTGAATACAGGTAGCAGGGGTGGAGTGGTTCTAAGAAAATACTGCCCCACCTGCAGCTCGGCCTCTGGGCGTGGCTTTGGGGGAAGGTGGGTCTTTGGAATCAGAGTCCAGAGCTCAATCTAGCTGTGCAGCCTTAGACAAGTCACTTAACTTCTCTGTGCTTACATTTCTTCTTCTCGGCAAAGAAGCAACAAAGAAGCCAACAAGCCAGTCTACTGACAGCACCAAGATATGACAAGTGCCATAAAGGAAATCAAACAGATGCTGTGACCTCAAGGAGGTCTTTCTAAAAGGATGGCATTTAAACTGTGACTCCATTTATATGAAGTGAAATAAGCCATGTCTTGCCCATTGTATGAGCCAGGGCTTCGGGAGGGAACAAATGGTACACTCGAGTTAGGATCAGTTGACAGGAAGTTAATAAAGGGGCTGTTTATAAAGGTCGAGGTGGCAGGTAGGGCAGCCACAAGAGATGCAGTGCCCTGGGGCTGATAACAGTGGGATTTCAGGCTCTGCCCCACTGGCCCCCCTCCCACACCATCTCTGAGCCTGAACACAGAAGGAGAGAGTTGCCTGTTGTTTGTTTAGGAATGCAGCAGTCCATGGCAGGGAGCAGGGTCTGTAAATGCCCTGCCCTCTCCTCCCTCCTCCCATAACCTGCTGTGGTTCCCTATTGCCCAAACCCAATCAGAAAACAGTGGGCAAGAGAGCCTGGTGTTGTGGTCTATGCAGGGAAGGATCCCAGGACATGGAGAGGGTAGAGAAGAGCAGTGGGTGGATCTGGCGAGAGAAGCAGATGCTCTCCATCCATCCATCCATCCTTGTGGCACATCTGAGTTGGGTTGGCACCTCCGAGTTCACTGGCACTCCTAATCCTGCACACATAAGGCCAATGAGAATTACCTTGTGTATGTCTTATGCGTGCCTGTTTAACTTTAAATGCTCAGTGATTTGCTACAGACACACTTCTTCATGCAAGGGGCTCTTGCTGTCTAGAGCTTTAGACGTTCCAGGTAATCGATGATGCTGCAGCTCTGACTCCAAATTAAATAACTGCACATTTATTACCCATTACTGGAAGGCACGCCGGGAACGCTACAGCCAGCAGCCCGCAGCCCCGCAAATGCTCACAGCCTTCCCTCTCTCTGTTGGTTCACTCGGATGAGACAGTGTAGAGACCATCTCACTTTTCAGAAATCAAACTCCCTCTTGCCAGTCTAACCTAAATGGGGATGAAGAACACCAAGGCTCTGAAATGACTCCACGGAGCCGAGCCTCCAAGGAGGAGGTAACATCTGGCTGTGGAATCGGGCAAGTCTGGCAGGCTCCAAGGCAGGCAGGAATGCAGAATTTCAGTTCTATGGGCTGTGGATTCCTTCCTTCCTTTCTACTGAGCCGCTGAAGCAGAAAGAAGGGGTCGCCTACAAGTGGGGAAGCCAGACTGGCTTCTCCCGGATGTGCAGTGAGGAGAACGGGATCTACATTTGGGTTGGGTAAGCTGATGGCCCTTCCATCACGTCCCTTCTGCCTGAGTGGACAGACGGAAAACTTCATCCTAATGGGTGGGGAAGAACAATAGAGCCAGAAATTCCCTTCAGGGACAAGACTCATTGTTTTGCAACTTTGCCTCCCTAGTAAGCCCTTTCTGCAATCAGAAAGCTGGTGAAGCATCCACCAGAGGAGCCAGAAGGAATCCATCCGGAGGAATAAGCCCATCGTCAGAGGGGAGAGTTAGGTACCAAGTGTACTCCAGCTCCTCCAAGTGGGGCCTGCAATTAAGGAGAGCAAGAAGGCAGTGCCTGGGAACAAAAACAATCTAGAGAAAATCAGAACTAACTCCTTGAGCTGTCCCATCCCTACTCAGCATCCTGTAGATTAACAGAAACAGTCAGTGCAATTACTTCAATCACTTATGCAAAGTAAGACCGACTCCCAAATTGGAAGTGACAGTCTGGGCCACCTGGTTAGTGAGGGCGGGCTGTCCCCAGGCGGGGAGCTGTGCTTTTCCTTTTCGTTCTTTGGGTCTTTGCTTGGTCGTGAGATGATCATAATTAAAATCACTACTCCTTCACCAGCACCACCATCATCATCAAATACACCAAAGTTAAAGCACCCAGAGGAACTTTCCAGTTCCCCTGAAATGGGCTCCAGGGACCACAGAGAAGCAGGCATCAAGTACCCACATGCTAAGAGATACTTCTCAAAAAAGTTGTATGGTCACAGCATATTATAAGCATAGTAAAGGTGCTGATAAGCCCCGCAGTAAAGATATCAAATTAGCTTTGTTCCCCAAAGCTTTGACCACCACCGTTTTTAGAAAATTGCTTTGGGCACTTAACATCATGAACACCCTACAGAACAAATGTGGGGAACGTGGCTTGATGTTGGTAGTCTCCAACCTTGGTTGTACATCAGAAGTTTTCAAAGATACTAATACCTGAGTCCCATCTCAGAGTAGATGAGCTACCAATGCAGATGGCGGCCAACATGTCAACCTGACCCTGCTGTTCTGCTTGAGACCATACCTAGCACTTCACCACCATCCCCCAAACAGAACCAACATCGCAAAACACTAAGAGGAAACGGACATGGTGCTGAACTGTTCACGAGGTGACGGAAGGGGAAATGTTGCACACAAGGATGCAAAACTTCCCAACAATTCCCTTTAAAAAAAAAATCTTTGATTTTTCCCCAAAGTTTTTTTCCAAATGGCAGCTGCTTTGTTCTCTTTTCCCTTCTCCCATTGTTCTCCCCGCTGGATGGTCTCTAAAAGCCTCTATTATTCTACCAATTCCCTTTGAATCTAAGCTTATACGATTCACTCAAGAATAATAGTAGCACTCTGTTCTTACTCAAATCGTCCCCCAGGGGTCTTGCCCCCCAGTCCAAAATAGCTTATCAAAGTGTATTTTCCAAATCCACATCCACTAAAACATCCTTTACAAAGAGTTCAACATGAACTCTTATGGCTAGGTGGAGCCGAAGACATTTTTATAAGACTAACTGGGGGGACTGGACTGAGAAAGATGGACCAGGAAGGTTGCATGGAAGAGGTGAGATTCCAGTCACCTTGAGGCAAGGATTCATGCAGAGGAAAACAGGAAGGACCCGGAGGGTAAGGACAGGGCCTGCACAAACCTCATCATCTGAGAAAGGAGCTGGGGAGCAGGGAGGAGGAAGAGAGGAGGGAGGTAGCGAAAGGTTTGTGTCGTGATAGATTGAAGAGCTTCAATGGAACAAATGATAATACCAAGCAAGTACCTTGCCCTCACCGTGTGCCAGACACCGTTCTAAACACTCCATTTGTCTTTCTTTGCTTAAACCCCACAACAACCCAGTGGAGTGGGCACTGTTTTCCCAGTGAGTCAGCAGCTGGGCTGAGATTTGAGTGAAGGTGCTTGTCTTCAGGGGCCATTTGCTTAACCACTGCATTAAAGAGTAATGAGCTAGAGCACCGATAAAAACCAAGCCAATTAAGCAGCCAGAGTGACAGGGTTCTGGAGTAACCCAGACTCTTGCTGTCACAGACAGGCACTCGGACCAAGAGCCTCAGCATCACCTGGGAGCTTATAAGAAATGCAGCATCTCAGGCCTCCCTCCAGATGTACTGAGTCGGATTCTGCATCTTAACCAGAGCCCCCAGGGGTTTCCCCGACACGTGCAGTGTGGGTGATGCTGGTCTGGAAGTAGGGGGTCACTGTCTAACTGGAGAAGAGGCACTGCAGACAGAAACAGAGCAGGTAAGAGCCCCCACAAGCTGCTGGGTATAAATACACTTCCACAGCCACACACAGCTGGCAGCTGGCATCTCTGACAGTGAGCAAGACAAGCGTGGCTAAGAGCTAGAACCAGACCCAGGTACTAATGGCTGCACAGCCCTCTCAGATGTGTGACCTCGGGCAAGTTATGAAATGCTGAAGACTCACTTTCACTGTTTAAATTGGAGGTGAAGGACAGTTCCTAGTGGGCTTGCCTAGAAGATTAGGTGAGAAACTCTATACCTGGTGCTCAGCACAGTGCCTCAGACATATTAACCCCTCTGCAAGCATTATCTGGTACTATGACCATATCAACGTGATAACTTACGGGTATTACGCTAGTTCTGAAGTCTCAATTATAGTGGCAATGCCTGGGCACACGAAAGAGGGTGCAGAGAAATGCAAAGTGCAGGTGAGCTCCTGGTCCTCATTGTGCCTGGAAGGAGTTCAAAGATGCCATTTCACTCTTGACTTTGACTGTTAGAGAAACAAGGGTTACAGCCTCCTTTTCAAAGACGCGAAAGGCGACCAACATGTAGAATTAATAACAAGATGCCTACCTTCCAAATCAGCAGGTAAGATAAAAACAAATCGAACAGAATCTGCAGTGCCAAGAGACAGAAAATAAATGAAATGGCAAGAAAAGTTCTTTTTAAGGAATAACTTTTTAAATGACAGGTGGTCAAACTTACATAATGGCAAATAGACTGGAGATGAACTCCTCAATTAAAAGGCTAAGATTCTCAGACGGGGAGCATAAACAAGATCTATCCACAGACTATTTCCAAGAGACATCTGCATTTCCAAGAGGAAATTTAAAAAGAGTTACAATGAAAAGATGTGCCCAGGCCTTTGGAAACCAAAGACAGATGGAAAGCAACACTGATTTTAGAAAAAAAAACCCAAGGCAGAAAGCATTACCCAAGCTCAAGATAGTCATTGTATATTAATAAAAACTTCAGTCTATAATCAGCACTAGTCAGTAAATCCCCCTTGTAAGTCAAAGAACATGGACTCAAAATATATAAAACATAAACCATGGACATTACCAAGAGAAACCAATGAAATATGGTAGTGTGGGAGACTTGAACCAACCCATCTCAGATCAACAAAAAAAGGATCCAAGGCCTTTATTATAAAATTTATAAGGTTTGTCAGATACAGACCACAACTTTATAAGTGTCCAAAAGAGTATCTCAGGAAAATTTAGCCAGACTTGCCCATTTATCAATTCGTTCACCCACCCACCCACCCAAACATCTACCCATTCACCCACCAACCCAAACTTCCACCCACCCATACATACACCCATCCACCCACCCCCCACCCACCCAAATACTCACTTACCCACTCATTTACCCATCTATTCATTCACCTACCCACCCATTCATTCACCCATCCATCTGTCCACTGATCCATTCACACTCCCACCCGCCCACCCATCCAAGGTGCACTGAGAGTCTACTCCATACCAGGTACTACACAAAGTGCTGCAGCTCCAATGGAATAAAAGGTATGGTTCCTGCTATTAGGAATTTTACAGACCTTCTCCAAGCACAAAGAAAGGTGAGTAGACAAAGTTATTAAAAACAGAGGTGTGAAGACAAACAATGGGGTGTGACCGAGTGTAACAGGAATAATAAGGTGTCAGCAAAGGTCTCAGGTTTTCATTCAACAAGACATGTGAAGACAAGTGAGAAAGACATGGTTCTTGACCAAGCTTATATTTTAGTAAGACAGTTGAGTAAATAAACACGAGCAAAAGAAAAGAATACTATTCCGGATAATGCAGAGTGCCAGGAAGGAGGTAAAACAGAGCAATAGGAAAGAACGTGAGAGAGCCAGGAAAGACGCTGGCTCTTTGGCCAGTCCTCAGAGGCTCCTTAAAGGAGATGGCATTGGATGTGAGAGCCTCCAAGGTCAGAAAGGTGCCTGGGAGCCAGCCCCCGTCAGGGTGCCTGGATATTATTCTTAGAACCACGGGATGCCTCTGGATCTGCCTAGGTACTTTGAGCGGGTAATTCCATATGGTTCTTCGGGGCCCAGAAGACACCTCGGGTTCCCTGGGGAACCAGACACCTTTCGAAGCCAGAGCTACCTATGCTGGCAGGCTTGCAGCATCCACAGAGGCTCAGATGGTAAATCCTGCTCTAATTACACTGGTAATTATGAACCGACACTTGCTGAGCTGGAAAGAGCATTCCTCCTGTTAGGAGATGATCGCTGGGAAGCCAGCCCCAGCCGCTCAAACAGGGAGGATGCCGTGAATTTACAAACGGCTGATTAAAGGAGGTGAGATGGGGGCACCGGAACCACCCTGAGAAGTGAGTGAGGAGCCTGGATGCTGGGAAGGAGACTCACTGCTGGCTCTCAAGGCAGCATCAGAAGGCATGAACACCATGGTTGGTCAAACCTGCATTTAGTCCCTGTCCTGCCTCCAGAGAGCTGGGTGGCCTGGGATGGTAATTTCCCTCTCTGGGTGTGAGGCTCCCCACCTGCAAGTGCGTTCACTGATACCCTTTCTTGCGGGAGTCCACCTGGCACACAGAGGGTCTGAAAACGCCAGACCCTTCCCTCTGGGCTCTCCCGCACTCTTGGTCGGAAGCTCTGGAGGGAGGAGGAAGGAAAGGAGGATAAAAGGAAGGGAACTGCCAACCACAGGGGTTATTATGCTCCCTGGTGATGCTGCAAGGGAGTTAAAGAACCCGTGATAATAAGATTCTCGCCCTGCGTTCCCCGTGACGGAGAACAACAGAGACACGGGAACAGAGCATCCATCAGAACTCACAGAGAGGAGGCAGGCGAAGGCAGGTGATCAAAGGAATAAATCCACTGCAATCTGAAAAACAGCCTGCCTGCTTTCATCCATCTGGGAGGTGATGGAAGGACTCACACTCCAGCCAAGAACACGCTTTTTTCTACCCAGACCACCCCGAGTGCGGCCATGGGTGTGGCAGGTTTCCAGAACAGACCCCTCGGGGCTCATCAATCTTCTTGGTCTGGCCATGTCTCCCAGCTCCTCGGCCCCCACTCTGAGCTAAGCTTTGAGAAATATGCCACTGCCAAGGAGATTTATCCATTTTAAAAGGTCAGAGAATTACTGCCATTGAAACTTGTGCACGGAGCAGGTGTAAATATGCCCCAGCTCCCCCTCATTCTTTATCACGCTCAGGAGAGGAAACCTGGTGGAAGTTACCCCCCAGGCAGAGCATTTAACTGCTTGGTGCCTGGGGTGCCCGGGACTCCCCAGGGCAGGACCTACCTGCCCTTGTCACCCCTTATCACCCTCTTCCCCTGTCACCTGAGAAGCCTCCCGTCTCCAGCTTCCTGGGCTGCCTGCAATGCTGGGGACTGAGAGCCTCCCTGTGCAGTTTTGTGCAGCATCCCGCTGGCGGGAGAAGGATGAACAGCTACACACACAGAATACGGACCACACCCCAGTTACTGCCGAAGCACTGAGAAGGCAGGGCACAAAGTCAGCTCAAAACAACCACCTTGACCGTAGATACCAGATCATCTGTCCTGCAATAGGCCTCCTTGTGGTTTTACCAGGAAAAGAGAAGAATGGAATGTCTTCCTCCCTGCCCCGCCCCCACATAGGAATTCTCATTTTCTCACAACCAACTTAGAAGTTCTCAGCATCTCAAGATGTTTCAAGGACTATGTGGGTCCGGGAAAGCCCAAACAGTAGTGAGGTTTTAAAAAAAATCACCATGTGCGTGTATGCGTGCTCAGTCGCTTCAGTCGTGTCCGACTCTTTGCAACCCCATGGACTGTAGCCCATTAGGCTCCTCTGCCCATGGGATTCTCCAGGCAAGGATACTGGAGCGGATTTCCACGTCCTCCTCCAGGGGATCTTCCCAACCTAGGGAATGAATCCATGTCTCCCACAGCTCCTGCATTGAAAGCAGTTTCTTTACCACTGAGCCACTGGGAAAGCCCCCAAATCTCCACACCCATGTGGAAAATGCCTAAAGGAGTCTGGAGAAACCTGCAGACACAGCTGGGAGAAGCCAGGCTGCAGAGATGCACAGACTTGCATTCAAATTCTATCTCTGTCGCTTACAAGCTGTGTGACTGTAGGCAAATTACTTCACCTCTCTGGGCTTCCAAACCCCACCTCCAGTAGGAAAAGAAGGATGAAGAGATTTAGTCTGTGCAGGTGCTGTCTAGAGACTGAGACTATTTCAAGTAGTAGCACACAGCTCACAGCTGATACCCAGAGAGTTGTTATTATTTTGTCAAGTTGACTCTGTCAGCCCTGAGATACAGAAAGAGATTGAGTACCCGGGTCAAGCAACCTATCAACCAATCAAGTGACTGCTTGATCAAGTGGCCCAGCAACTGCAGAGTCTCCAAAGTGTAGAGGTCAAGATGCCACATGGACCGAGGGAGACTGGCTATGAATGACACAACAGTCCCTCAAGGTGACAGGAGCCTGCGTGCCCTCCACGCTTATTCCACCCCAGTTTTCCCCGGGGCAGTGCCCAGAACAGGACATGTTACACAAGGCTGGCACCCCCAAATGCAGGACGGATGGTGGTTGGAGACAAGGGCCCAAGAGCCAGCCTGCCAGGCTTCAAATCCTAGCAAACACCGGAGACCTTGCCGAGACTCTTTTTCCTCTTGTAATGGATGGGAAAGTTCTCCAAGAAGTTAAACAAAGTTGAATACAGTTCTTTGAAAAGTTAAACACAGAATTAGCACATGACCATGCAAATCCACTCCTAGGTACATGCCCAAAAGAAATGAAAACAGGTGTCCAAACAAATACTTGTACACACATGTTCAGAGAAGCAATATTGACCACAGCCAAAAGGTAGAAAAAAAACCCAGATATCCACCAAGAGACAAATGTATAAACAAATGTGGTCCGTCCGTGCAACGGAACATTATCCATCCATAAAGGGGGTGAAGGGCTGACATGGCCACCATGTGGACAAGTCTCATAAACAAGATGCTCAGTGGAAGAAATCAGTCAAAGAGGTCATACATGGTTGGTTCCATTTATATGAAATGTCCAGAACAGGCCAATCCAGAGAGAGAGAAAGCAGATTGGTGGTTACTTAGGGCTTGGGAGGAGGGGGAAAGGGAAATGGGTGCGAATGGGGTCATCTTTTGGGATGATGAGGCGGAAGGTGAACAACAATATACCCGATGCCACAAAATTATCTGCTTTATAATGGATATTATTATGTTATATGGATCTCATATCAATGAATTGCTATGCTAAGTCACTTCAGTCATGTCCGACTCTGTGTGACCCCCATAGACAGCAGCCCACCAGGCTCCGCCATCCCTGGGATTCTCCAGGCAAGAACACTGGAGTGGGTTGCCATTTCCTTCTCCAATGCATGAAAGTGAAAAGTGAAAATGAAGTCGCTCAGTTGTGTCCGACTCAGCGACCCCATGGATTGCAGCCTACCAGGCTCCTCTGTCCATGGATTTTCCAGGCAAGAGTACTGGAGTGGGGTGCCATTGCCTTCTCCAATCAATGAATTACTTCCCCCAAAAAAAACCCACAGTTCCTCAGACTCTTCTGTCAGTAGCTTGCAGCAGACAGCAGGAGCCTGGGGAGCATTGCTTCAAATGATAGTGATGCTGGGAGGTGGGGAGGGGGCGGCGGAGCACAGAGCTCTCTCTAATCACCACTCAAACGACAGAGACCACTGGTTCAGTCTCTCCATGAAGCCTCTTCCACCACTTACCGCATCTCCAGTCCACTCGAGAGCCAGCCACACCCTCTCTCCAATCCCATCAAAAAGGAAATTTACATGAGTAATAAAAAGTTGCCGCCTTGACACTGATCTCAGAGAAAGGAAAAAAAATCCTTTACATCTGTATTAATTTTCCTTCCCGGGTTTTAACTGAAGAGACGAAACAGCATCACGAGGGAAATAAAACCTGCCTTTGTCTGTCTGAGGGCCATGTGGCTTCATTAGAAATTACATTAGTTCCTCATTAAGCAACAATAATAATGTAGAGTTGGAATCAATAAAAAAAAAGGCTTTGCCCCAAGGTATAGATCCGTTTTGTTCAATTATATTCTTATAAGGCCAAGCTCTGGTGGCTTGAACGCTAAAAAAAATGTGGCAGGGGTAATGCTGGAAGACAGAGGAAAGGGCAAGATTCCTGACAATTACTCTCATTGTTCCTAAAGAGAAGCCACCTAACCACCCACCTAGAGCGCATACATCAAGGGCGCAAGTAAGCGTCATCTCACCAGCCTTCCCTGATCAATCAGTAGTAACTGTTCTCTGGAAGGGTTGAATTGTGCTGTAGATGATTAGAGATGTCTGCCTTGAGCATGGGATTGGACATCTGCGCCTGGTAACAAGGTTAAAAAAAATGATAGGCTCTGAGCGCTGGCAGTGCCCACCCGCCTCCTTAGCCACGCCCACTGCATGGCTGGGCTGGGTTTGCACAGTAATAGAAAACAAGAGACGTGTTTAGCTCTTTCCTTTCCACCAGACTTAACAGCAATCCTAAGTCAGGACAAAATGAGTACTTACCTGACCCTCGACCAGGCTGTACGGCAGGGACGGTAGATCCTGCATAGAAAAAGACAAAGACAAGAAACGTTGAGTTTTGCATTGAAAACAACTGCTTTTCCTTTGTTTTTCTTTTTAAAGATTTTTTGATATGGAACATCTTTAAAGTCTTTACTGAATTTGTTACCGTATTGCTTCTGTTTTATGGTTTGGTGTTTTGGCCCCGAGGCATGTAGGATTTTTAGCTCCCTGACCAGGGATTGAGCCCTCACCCCTCACACTGGAAGGCGAAGTCTTAACCACTGGACCACCAGGGAGGTCCCTCCCTTGTTTTTCTCTTAGACAAAATAACTACATTCCTTGGAAAGAAATATTTGATCAATTCATTCCCAAGATACTGATGTGGTGCCAGCACATGCCAGATGCCACTGCTGGCTCCATGTCTTTCACAATAAACAGGATGGCAGGCCCCTGCCACCAGGTGGGAGAGAGGAAGAAGGACATAGCAAATAAGGAAGGTAATAAATTACCAAAAGTGAAGATAATGTCAGGTAGTGAAAAGTCCAACAATGGTTAAAAAAACAATGGGATGGAGAATGACGGGCGCTATTTTATGCTGAGGGTGAGAGAGGGCTGAGAAGCAGGCGGCGAGGAGCTGGACACATCTGGAGCAGGTATGTTCAGTGCAGGAACATCAGGTGCAAAGGCCCCGGGGCAGGCAGGAGTGGACAGGGGCAGGAAGGCTGGAGTCTCTGGGGACGGTCAGACATCAGAGAGGCAGGCAGGGGCCAGATCACGTCTGGCCTTGAAGGTCAACACATGGAATTTGGTCTTTTTTCTAAGCAGTTCAGTTGACTGTAAGCACACTTTCACAGAACAAAAAGCCACACCCTACTTGGGAGCCCCAAAGAGTCCCCATGCTTCTGACTGACTCACGCACATGCTCCACTTGTTCTCAGAATGCCAGGCCAGCTCCCAGCACAGAAGGGGTCCCAGCTGAGATGAAAGGGAAAAGTCGAGTTGCAAGGACACTTTGTGAAATGCAAACCCCAGGGCCAGCCTGCCCCCGAGCCCAGGACATCACTGTCCATGCCAAGTAAACCTTCCCTCCCTTCCTCTCTCCCTCTGCCCTTGGCTCGTGTTTCCATCTTATTTCCTATTGGTCCAGATGGTTTCCCAATGAAAAGGAGAGAAGACACTACGTCCTCCCCTTTTCCCCACGTTAAATCCAGATCAAGCCCCTTCATCACACGCCTGTGACCTCCACCAGCACCTCAGATTCACGGAAGAGAAGCAAGAGAAGCCCTTTCCTGGACCCTGCTGGACAAAAGAAAATGCCCTGGCACTGGCTAGTCCCAGTCCCCAGGCTTCAGGCCCAACAAGCTGTGGGGAGCTTAACCAAGCCAGTACCTTAAAGACAAAGAGAGGGGACGTTCAGTCCAAGGTCTCGGGTACAGCAGAGCTCTTCTCACAGCCACTGAGAAGATAACATTCCACTGTGACCTCCCACCCACCCCTGCTGAACTCCAGGCTCCCCTCCTACTTCACTGGGTGGTCGTGGGGATTAAATACCACACACCCAGTCCACAGAGGGCACTCATCAAAGATCCCAGTCTCAAGAGATGCTATCAGCCCGGACCAACGTTTTTTGCCATAAGCATCTTTGCCGCAAGCGTTTTCACCACAAACGTTTTCACTGCAAAACTAATTGACCATGAAGCGATTTGCTGTAAAAGATAAAATAACAAAAAACTAAAGAGGGACATTAAAAAGGACATAACGAAACAAGAAAAAATGAGTAACAAAATTTAAGAATTTATTGTGAAATACAAAATATTTGCACACATGTATAAAATGCATGTAGATCTATGCGATGGAACATTATTCATCCATAAAAAGGACACGTGACGGCCTTTGCACTGACATGTATGGATCTAGAGCTTATCACACTGAGTGAAGTAAGTCAGGCAGAGAAAGACAAATATCAGACGGTATCCTTACATGTGGCGTCTAAAAGCACTGGTACAACTGAACGTATTTACAAAACAGAAATAGCGTCACAGATATAGAAAACAAACTTACAGTTACCAAGGGGGCAAGGGGCAGGGAGAGGGGTAAACTGGGAGACTGGATTGAAATATGCACACAATACTATATACGCTATGTATAAAACAGATAACAGGAAGCACAGGGGACTCCATTCAGTGCTCTGTAATGACCTGTGTGGGGAAAGAATCTGAAAAAAAAAGTGGATATACGTATCAGTTCAGTTCAGTTCAGTTGCTCAGTCGTGTCCGACTCTCTGCGACCCCATGAATCGCAGCACGCCAGGCCTCCCTGTCCATCACCAACTCCCGGAGTTCACTCAGACTCACGTCCATCGAGTCGGTGACGCCATCCAGCCATCTCATCCTCTGTCGTCCCCTTCTCCTCCTGCCCCCAATCCCTCCCAGCATCAGAGTCTTTTATAACTAAATCACTTTGCTATACAGCAGAACCTAACACAACATCGTAAATCAACTATACACTAAAAAATTAATTTAAAAAATAAAATTCATGCAGATTCACAGCGATACTGGACAAATAACCGAGAGTGATCAGGTTCAGACCCCAGGATTTGCTGCTGTTGTTGTTCATTTGCTAAGTTTGCTCAAACTCATGTCCATTGAGTCAGTGATGCCATCCAACTGTCTCATCCTCTGTTGTCCCCTTCTCCTCCTGCCCTCAATCTTTCCCAGCATTAGGGTCTTTTTCAGTGAGTCAGCTCTTTGCATCAGGTGGCCAAAGTATTGGAGCTTCAGCTTTGGCATCAGTACCCCAATGAATATTCAGGTTGGTCAAAATGAATATCCTACAGCAGTTGTTTTTCTGAGTGTTGGTCATCTCGGTTTGCCATGATGTGGTTTTAAAGACATCTGATGCATATTGGAGAGGGTATCCATTCCCTTCTCCAGGAGATCTTCCTGCCCCAGGGAGTGAACCCAGGTTTCTTGCATTGCAGGCAAATGCTTTACTACCTGAGCCACCAGGGGAGCCCAAAGGCCAGGATGCATGCTTGTAACTAAACCATGAGTCACTGCTGTTTCTTCTTGGCAGACTGACATGTGTCCACTGGCGCACATTCCAAGTTCTACTGGAAACATGGGATCAACTCTGGTCCTTCAAATCACAAAAGGATTTGCAAACTAGTGTTACCATTTTCTAGTATAATATGTGACTTGGCTTTGCATTATTTCACACTTACAGTAAGTTTTATCTATCAAGTATTTTCTATCAAGTCAATGTACATATTTGTCACCATTCACTGTTTTAAGACAACCGTCTACTCATCACTGTTTAGACCATCATGAGGGCTGAGATTGACGAAAGACAAAAATGGGCGGCCTGCGTCAATGGAGAAATGAAACCAACTGTTAACCAGTTATTTTATCCTTTATGGCAAAATTTCCCTACAGCCAACTAGTTATGGGCAAAAATGTTTGCAGCAAAGGTGTTTACAGCAATGAAGACTTAGGACAAAAATACCCAGAACTGCTATGAGTATTTATTATCACCGTTGGTCAAGTTCACACACCACAGATTAACAATGAACATGGGGGAGGACCAGTCAGCACAGATCGTCCACATGAAAAGAAATCTTTGGGGACATGACAGAGCTACAGCTACAGTCTGGAAGCAGGTAACTCACAGAATAAATGTTGAGCTGTTTTTCCTACCCCTCCCAAAGACTGTTAGACCAGGCAGGACTCTGGTGTTTTTCTCTCCCGTTTGCAAAGTACAAACAAGAGGGCTCGTCCTGCCTGCCTGTGTGGAAAGGCACAGACGGGGCAGGTCGCCTGCCTTCTCCCGCATCGGTGCCTGGTCCAGGGTGCAGGCTCAGGTGGGTCTCTGACCTCGGCTTACAAGGGAGGCGCTCGGCGAGAGGGCAGGGGTAAGGTGGAGCCCAGGGTCTATGTGTAATGGGGCGAACCAACACAGACCTCTCTCCTGGGGTCTCAGAACCAAGCCCCGTGCCTACTCTGTCCAACCTCCCTCCCTGTATCTTCAAGCCCTCCTTCTACACCTCCTCCTTCTCTGGGCCCTTCTCTTCCTTACCCCCTCACCTCCATTAGACACTGTAAAAGCTGGGTTCTCTTTCCTTTTTTCCGTCTTCCCACCAGAACTATGCACGATATTGGAGACACAACGAGAAGCACAAGTGGACACGGTCCCCGAGGGCACCCAGAGTCAGGGAGGAGGAGCAGACAGGAACTCGGGAATCACAAACACAAGAGAGGCCACAGCTCTGCAGAAGAGCTCATGGGGGCTCCCACCTTCTCACTTACTCCTCAGTGCCCACCACCCCCTCCCACCCAAACAGCTTCACCACACAGCCCAGGACCCTCATCCCCTCTCACCTTCCGTAAACCCTCTGTAGTGAGTCTTAAAGCTCCATCTGTCTCCTCTCTGACATCCTTTCCCAACACCCTTCATCCTTCGGGCTCCACTTCCTACCCTATCCAGGGAACTCCAGCGTCCTCTAGGACTCACCTCTGCAAGCACACAACGCCCCCTCCCTTGGAAGCACTTATGGTCCCACCCAGACCGCAGCCCCCACCTTCTCCAGGACCCAGTGTGCGTGTCTGGTCATGGCTGCCGTCCTGAGCTCCAGACCCAACAAACTGGCTGTCCTCTTGCTCTGTCCACACAGGCATCCCACTGACATTTCAACATCACACGGGCCAAGCTATGCGCGCCTCGTTTCACCAGCTGCGCCTCTTCCATCTCCCGGGTGGGAGAAGCACATCCCAGTTCTGCCAGCCCACGGAGCCCAAAGCCGGGGTGCCTCCTCTCACTCAGCCCCATGTTCAGTTCCTCTTGATCCACAGCAGCTGTGTCTCTTGCACTGCGCCCTCCTCCCTGGTCTGGTTACCGCATAATAACTGCATAATAATAGATGCTTCTGGAAAAGTCTCTTTGTGCTACTGAAAACCGCTTGGCTGAAAGCAAAGGACCAGCAGGACCATTTGGTCAAAATGAATATTCTACTGCAGTTGTTTTTTTCTGAGTGTTGGTCATCTCATTGTGCCGTGATGTGGTTTTAAAGACTTATTATGCCTCTTTAGCCACTAGGAGCTGTTTAGTCCCCCATAATCGGAGTTTCATTTTATTTTGTTTGTTTAAGAAATCAAGACCTAGTATTGCCAGGCTCGGCTGTAACTAATGGCAGACACTGGGCAATGAAAAGAAAGAGTCTCCTATAAAAATCTCATTTATAGCATTCATCTAGATAGCCTCACATAACAGTCCCTTGAAAAGCAATGTATGTGCTGCCCCTGTGAAAATCCATTTTGCAGCGTGTGTGATCCTGGAAAGGTAGGGTGTCCGTCGAATCTATACAAATCAAAATCAATGTGATTTTCCTACCATTCTTTTCTGAATTATAAATTAAGAAAGCCCCCTACTATTCACCAAGCTCACCCCTGAAAAAAAAAACAATACAAATTAGACATGTTATTCTTCTGGTCTTTTCCCTAAACTTGCTCAAATATATCTACCTATGCATACATATACAGATGCCCACAATGTACACTTTTTAATTTAAAAACATGGGTTGGTGCTATAGATGCTGAACTACATAGTTGCTTTTTATAAACTTAACAATAGAGTATGAAAATTTTTTCCAGACAACTCACGTAGGATGGAGTTTCTTGATTGCAGCACTGTTGAAAATTTGGACGGGAAAAGTCTTTGTGGTGCAGGGCTGGGCGGTCATGTGCATTGTAGCATAATGCTGTTAACCACTGTTAACAACAACGGTTATTAACAACACCCCTGGCCTCTACCCACTAGATGCCAGGACCACATCCTCTCCCCCAAAGGCGACAACCAAAAATGTCTCCAGACACAGCCAAGGGTCCCCCCCAAGGGGATCACCAGCTGAGAACCCCCGGCGTGGAGCCATCACTTCCTTTTTTAGCAACTGCGTGGCATTCTGTTCTACGAATGTACTATCGTTTATATACTTATTCTTCGGGGCTTTCTAGGTGGCACTAGTGGTAAAGAACCCGCCCGCCAATGCAGGGATGTAAGAGATGCGGGTTTGACCCCTGGGTTGGCAAGAAGGGCATGGCAACCCACTCCAGTACTCTTGCCTGGAGAATCCCACAGACAGAACAGCCCAGGGGGCTACAGTCCATGGGGTCACAAAGAGTCTGACACGACTGAAGTGACTTGGCACGCATACATGCCTATCCATCAACATTCAACATCTACTTTAAAGGAGTCAGAGGGACTTGATGGTTAAAAAAATATTACAGCATATAAAGAGTCATTGTACTTTATCCTTCTCATAAAATCTGCACAGCTGTGCATCTGGGTTTGTTTAAAACAGACAGGTACTCTGTGTGCATTAGGCAGCTCTATGAGTTTCTTTTATGTTTGTTTCTATGATGTAGGCGTTGACAGAATTCCACCCTATGTCAGAAAGAGACGGGTGATCTTCCAAGCCGTGATGGCGTGGGGAAGCGACGCTCTCATCCACGGTTGGTGGGAGGGCAGCCATCGGTACCAGCTTTCGGGTGGCTGAGCAATCAGGCAAAACAGATCAAGAGCCATCACTGTGTCTAAGTATCTATTTCTTGTTCAGCAAAATTAGGTGGACAGCCACGGTCAGCCCCTCCTCTTCTCTTTAGCCTGGATGAACTCAGTAAGGCTAGATGGCTCTCAAAGATAAATGCCTGGCTCTTCTCAGAAAGACAATTAATGAGCTCCGAGACTGCTTAAACGGAGATGAAATGTGAGATTAACAGACGCAGGGCCATCTATCCACCCTGCCACCAGGTTCTCTCCTTCTCCCCGCGCTGTTTCATTAGACACCACCAAGGAAACCCACTGAATGCACCGTGGCTATCCGGTCTATTTTTGAGATAATTATAAGGCGCAGGCTTGGATCCACTTAGAGGCAGAAATATGGGACAGAGAAGGATTAAGGTGAACTCTACCCCTTTCTGCTCCACTGAAGATACCCCCACAGGCTTTAAACGGAAGAAAAAACCACATGAAACTTTCGTCAGAGCCTGGTTGGCTGCTGCGGGAGCTGTAGGGCCCACAGTTCTGATTCTGAGCAGCACCCAGTGCAGTAATGAGGTACTGTCCCCTGCTGCAGGCTCGTCTCCCCACCTACCCCCCTACTCACCCATCTGGGGGCGGAAGGAAGTGGTGAAGGAAGGAGTGGGGAATGAAAGAGAGAAGGGAAGAGGGGGAGAGAGGGGCAGAGGGCAGTGCAGAGCAGGATCCTGGTATCTAATGATCACACCACTCTCTCTCGGGAAGCTCAGAGGTCACTCCTCCACGCAACTGGACCTATCCTCTGCTCTCACGACCCTGCAAACAGGAAGACCAGGATGAGGTGAAGTCACCTCTGAGCAAGCCTACCATCTCCTGTTTCCTGCCCAGCCTGCCATCTCCTAGAAGGCACAGCAAGAATGCAAACCTGCAGGAAAGAACCGGGCTTGCTTGCATCATCTCCATCCATTCCCCGCACCACAACCCAGCAGAGCATTTCTGCAGACACTTCTTCCATGTTGCCCATTTCATGAGCAGAATTTCCACCTTGACATCCGAGCGTGTCCTTGACTCCCCGCCCTGATGACGAAAACAATGACACTGGGACACGGAGCAACAATACTCATAACAGCTGCTACACTATACCCACATAAGGGGCTTCCCTTGTGGCTTAGCTGGTAAAGAATCTGCCTGCAATGCGGGAGACCTGGGTTTGATCCCTGGGTTGGGAAGATCCCCTGGAGAAGGAAAAGGCTACCCATTCCAGCATTCTGGCCTGGAGAATTCCATGAACTATACAGTCCATGGGGTCGCAAAGAGTCGGACACAACTGAGCGACTTTCACACGATACCCACTTTGCTCCTGCAGCAGGATTAGAACCTGGATTGAACTTGGTGCTTTTCCTTGATGCCTTTCCTTATATAAGACTTTCCATCAATCAGAGGCCTCTTCCTTGCCTCCAGGAAGATTAGGGTTACTTTAGCAGGAGCGAAAAGAAAAAGAAACAGTACTCAGTCTTTCTGATATCCAAAGGCAGCTGCCAAGCCAAGGCCTACAGAACAATCTTGCCCCTTTGAGGGAGGTCACATAACCCAAGATAAGGAGCCCCAGCAACACCTGGAAAGAGCCTTCCACGAACAGCTGCCCCAGGACCGTCGGTAGTCCAGAAGGACTCCTACTGCCCCGACGGAACCTCTCCATGTGCCCCTCACTTTCACAGGTGCCCCTCCTTCTTCAAAGGAGATTTATAGACCCTTTAAAAGATGGACAGGGGTGAGGAAGAGAAGTGGTAATGCTGCGGAGAGAACAGGGGCAACCCCCACCCACCCCCCTATCAAACATGAATTAAAATATTTAATCCTCACAAAAAGACCACATGGAAGGTGAATATTATTATTGTGTCTGATTCACAGAGCATGAAAACAGAGAAGTAAAAGGTCTCAGGGTCCCCGTGGTTGGTGAGCTGGGATTCAAACCTGCTTCATCTAATTCCAGGTCCTCTCTCATTCCCAGATTCTTTCACATACATGAAAGGTCATGCTTGCCCTTGTGCAGAAGGACACACACTTGCCCTCAGGCAACTTCCAAGTGACTCAGGAAAGCAAAAAAAAAAAAAAAAAAGTTATTTAAGCAGAAGTGGAATATCATAACAGGCAAGGAACAGAACACTCCAGATGAGGGAAGAAAGCCTGTCAACTAAGTCTCCTGAAAAGCAGATGCCAAGGGGGTGTCAGGTGTGCAAAAGACTTACTGGGGAGTAACATCTGAGTGGGAGCTCAATAGTGTCCTCCCCCGAAAAAATATGTTCAAGTCCAATCCCCCAGAACCTGCGCATGTGACTTATTTGGGAAACGGTCTTTGCAGATGTAATCAAGGTAAGATGAGGTCACACTGGACTAGGGGGCCCTACATCCAAAGACAGGCTTCCCTAGTGGCTCAAACGGTAAAGAATTCACCTGCAATGCAGGAGACCTGGGTTCGATCCCTGGGTTGGGAAGATCCCCTGGAGAAGAAAATGGAAACCCACTCCAATATTCTTGCCTGGAAAATCCCATGGACAGAGGAGCCCGGCGGGCTACGCTCCACGGGGCTGCAAAGAGTTGGACACGATGGAGTGACTAACACATAAATCCAAAGACAGTGTTCTTAAGAGAGAAAAGGAAGGTTTGAGACAGAACAGACTCTGAGAAGAGGGTGATGTGAAGACAGAGGCAGAGACTGGAGTGACGAAGCCACAAGCCAAGGAAGACCTGGAGCCACAGAAGCTGGAAGAGACAGGTGGGGTCCCTCTCAGAGCCTTCAAGGGAGTACAGCCCCCTGGACTTTGGACTTCCGGCCTCCAGAAGCACGAGAGGAAAAAATTCTGCTGCTTTAAGGCACCCAGTTCATCATCAGTTTTTACTGCAACCACAGGACACTGACACAGCTGTGAGAGGAGAAGGCAGGAGGCAGCATTGGACAAAGGAAGCTGTCAGGCCGGGCTGCAGACCCGACAGTTTCTGGCTGCTCACCGGGGACTCCAGACTCAAGTGCCCCTTAGAGGAGTCCTGTGTCGGGCAGAAACGGCCAGGCCCTAGGCCCACAGCCATGCAGTCAACGGCTGGGACCGGGCAGAGCAAGGCAGCTCAGGGGCTGAGGCGGCCCCAGGGTGTTGACGCTGGAGGCTGTCATCTGTCCACACTGCTCAGAGCTAGGTTCAGTCCCTTCTCAAAGGGAGGGTTCTGCGTCTGCCATAGCGTGGACACGGAAAGGACAGCATCCCAGTTCCACTCCACTTTTAAATCCCTCAGTGTGCGGCCCTACAAGTGAGAGAGCCCCAACTTGGAAGGAATCATCCTCTGTTCTGTCACCTGGCTGCCTCATTCCTTTGTTCATTCATTCACTCGTTCACTCATTCATTCATTCATTCCTTCACTTACACATTCATTCATTCACTCATTCATTCCTTCACTGCACCACTATTTCCTGGGGCCTGCTGTGTCCTGGCACTGTGCTTGGTGAACTGGCAATCCACAGGAGCCAGGGGCACTTCCTGAACTCTGGGGCTTGCATCCAAGTTGGAGACACAGAGCACCTAAAAGGTGCTATTAGGTGAGGTTGGAGGGACAAGTGGGTCTAAATTCCACCATGTTCCCTTGTTCTTAGGAGTAAAGACAACCAAAATTTAAAATTCCTTAAAATCCTTGAGTCCATTTTTATTAACATCAACCTGTAAGCTCCTCCTTCAAGAAAGAGCAAAGGATCATAGTTAAGAAAGTGATGACTCTGCCCATGATCACCCCACCAAGACTATGAGTCCCTGTGCACATCTCCCAACCTCTCTGAGACTCACCTGTGTGAGGTAGAACAATAAACATACCTGTTTCATTGGTCTCTAAGGAAATGAAATGAGATAATCCATGCAAATCCCTTAGGACAATACATGGTAAATAATGTTGTTTAGTCTCTAAGTCATGTCCGACTCTTTTGCAAACCCATGGACTGTAGCCCACCAGGCTTCTCTGTGCATAGGATTTTCCAGGCAAGAATACTTGTGTGGGCTACCATTTCCTTCTCCAGGGAATCTTCCCAACCCAGGGATCAAACCTGCATCTCCTGCACTGGCAGGTGGATTCTTTACCACTGAGCCACCAGGGAAGCCCTTGGTAAATAATAGGTGCACAGTAAATTATATATCCCCCTGCTCCTCTCCTCTCTTCCCCCCTCCTCTCCTCTCTTCCCCCCTCCTCTCCTCTCTTCCCCCCTCCTCTCCTCTCTTCCCCCCTCCTCTCCTCTCTTCCCCCCTCCTCTCCTCTCTTCCCCCCTCCTCTCCTCTCTTCCCCCCTCCTCTCCTCTCTTCCCCCCTCCTCTCCTCTCTTCCCCCTCCTCTCCTCTCTCCTCCCTTCCTCTCCTCTCTCCTCCCCTCCTCTCCTCTCTCCTCCTCTCTTCTCTTCTCTCCTCCTCTCCTCTCTTCCTCTCCTCTCTTCTCCCCTCCTCTCTTCTCTTCTCCTCTCCTCTCCTCTCTTCTCCCCTCCTCTCCTCTCTTCTCCTCTCCTCTCCTCTCTTCTCTCCTCCTCTCCTCTCTTCTCCTCTCCTCTCTTCTCTCTTCCTCTCCTCTCTTCTCTGCTCCTCTCCTCTCTTCTCCCCTCCTCTCCTCTCTTCTCCCCTCCTCTCTTCTCTTCTCCCCTCCTCTCCTCTCTTCTCCCCTCCTCTCCTCTCCTCTCCCCTCCTCTCCTCTCTTCTCCCCTCCTCTCCTCTCTTCTCTCCTCCTCTCCTCTCCTCCTCTCCTCTCTTCCCTCCTCCTCTCCTCTCTTCCCTCCTCCTCTCCTCTCCTCCTCTCTCTCCTCTCTCCTCCTGCCATCAGACACCAACTATCCCTGTGCAGCACTGCCCTGCTAGCCACACCAGCCATCTGCAAGCCCCTGAGGACTCTCGCCTTTCCCCTTGTTCCTATGGACTCTAATAAATCAACAGTGACACAGAAAGCAACCACACACAGTCGGCACATGCTGGGATGTTGTGCTAAACCCTTTATAATCCAACTTCAAGGAAGAGCATCTACTATTCAATTTTTAAAATGCAATATATATTTAATGCAATATTAATATTTAACTCACTTAATGCAATATTTAATTTGATCTCTAATGCAAATAAAAACAGTAAACAGATTTATTAATGATTTACACAAGCGTTTGCCTATTCTGTTTTTAAAGTGTTTTTCCGCCTAGAAGACAACTTTCTACCCCTGAGGAATTAAATATGGAAGGGCTTTCGAGCTAGTTCTTGTTCGTGGGTGGGAGTTGTCATCTCGTAAGTGAGCTTGGTCAGCAAGCAGCAGCCGAGGCTCTCACATACTCTCACAGTTAATGAGGTATCCTCTGTCCTGGGCGCTGGGCTGAGCTCTGGTTGAGAGACAGAAGGGGGCACATGCTCTCAGAGGACAAAACAGAGTAGGTCTACTTCTTCCACAACCTTTCAAATCTGTTCCCCAAAATAAATGTAACCCGCGAAAGGTGCCAAAGGTCATGACAGACAAAGTGAACTTCACTCGGTCTCATCCTACCTGAGCCAAACAACCCACCACAATGTTGAAATAACCCAAACGTCCAACGACAGGGGACAGGTTAAGTGAAGTATATCACAGTCATACAATTCAACATTATGTAACCTTTGGAAATCATGCTCCAATGTTATGTTTAATGACATGAAGAAATGGGCTTATGCATTACATCTTTTAAGCATCAGAGTACATAGAATCGGAGAAGGCAATGGCACCCCACTCCAGTACTCTTGCTTGGAAAATCCCATGGACAGAGGAGCCTTGTGGGCTGCAGTCCACGGGGTTGTGAAGAGTCAGACACAACTGAGCGACTTCACTTTCACTTTTCACTTTCATGCATTGGAGAAGGAAATGGCAACCCACTCCAGTGTTCTTGCCTGGAGAATCCAGGGACGGGGGAGCCTGATGGGCTGCCGTCTATGGGGTCACACAGAGTCAGACACGACTGAAGCAACTTAGCAGCAGCAGCAGCAGCACATAGAATAATCTGCTTGTTTTAAGCACATGGTTGCAGTTTTTTTAGTGACATGTGCCACAAAATTAACATTTGTTTTCTGTTCATTTTCAATTTCTTTTATATTTTGCTATAGTCTCCATTTTTCCCACAGTGCATATTTATTGCTTTGGTATTCACAACATTATAAACATAAACAAAACTTATTTCATCCAAATAATACCTAATGAAAACCCTAGAAGCTTTGGGCTAATGCTATGAATTGTTCTCCCTAATGTGAGTGGCAAAGTCAAGGGCTAATTACTTTCCAAGACCAGTAGCCTTCATTTTAAGGACTTATTTCTCAAGACCAGGGCTCTCTGGCCAAGCGCCCTAAACCCTCATCTCTAGAATGCATCTAAGAAAATTTCTGCAGTATTGAAGGTGTCACTGGGCTTCTTCCAGATGCCTGTATTAAACTGGGCAAGGACATAGCTCGATTAAAGAATAAATGATATCATTTGGGGGAAAGCTGGCAGTAAATATAAAAAATCCAGGACAATCTTTCCAGCCGGCAAAAGGGCACTCAAAGTAAGAAAGGACACGGGTGAACTCCAGATTGTTATCAGAACATTATGTTTGTTTCAGAGTAAAAATGAAGCCAATGGTGACTG
Source organism: Bos taurus (assembly GCF_002263795.3). Lineage (NCBI taxonomy): Eukaryota > Metazoa > Chordata > Mammalia > Artiodactyla > Bovidae > Bos > Bos taurus. Next base: position 4,398,296 of record NC_037352.1, on the reverse strand, counting down.
AAATCCTTTTGTTAAAATCTCAGAAACGCCGAAGAGAAGAAAGAAGGAGAGTGCAACAAATTAGGAGTTTGGGATTAATAGATACAAACTACTATAGATAAGCAACAGGATTTGCTGTCTGGCAAGAAGAATTATAGCCATTATCTTATAATAATCTGCAACAAAGTATAACCTACAAAAATACTTAATCACTGTGCTATACACCTGAAGCTAACATAATACTATAAATCAAATATACTTCGATTTTTTAAATCACAGAAATATTTAAGGTGGTGCCTCCTAGACCATTTCAGTTGAACAAAACCCCATCTGAGGCTCTTAAGGAGGTACTGGAAGACAACCTAGTTGTCTGGTTGTCTTGGTTTTCTGAGGATATTAAGTGTGCTATTCCACAGAGGCCCTCCAGGGGGCCCAAGGACAGAGGACTCATCTCAAAGAGATGGGAGTGCCATTGTTCAAATGACATAGACAATGAATTGACACATAAGAAATCCACAGAGTCTTAAAAGGACTTATACAAGCTTGGACTAAAAAGAACTGAGATAGTGCTAATAAAATGAGTCCTTCAAATCCCCAAGGGGTTCCCTGGTGGCTTAGATGGTAAAGAGTCTGCCTGCAGTGTGGGAGACCCAGGTTTGATCCCTGCATCAGGAAGATCCCCTGGAGAAGGAAATAGCAACCCACTCCAGTATTCATGCCTGGAAAATACCATGACGGAGGAGCCTGGCTGGCTACAGTCCAGGGGGTTGCAAAGAGTCGGACATAACTGAGTGACTTCACTTCCACCTTCACTTTTCAGACGGCCAAACTTCTATGGGTAGAAAGAAAGTTGAAAAATCTACTCAGCTGCAAGTATAGCCTATTTCTTATGTGGGAAAAAATAGGTGACTCCAAGGTCAGAATCAAGATCTCAGAGGATGGAGCCAAAAGCCACAAAAATCATTCCCAGAGACCTGTTTTGAAACTTAGCCAAGAAATGGTCCTTTTATGCCAAGCTGAATTTCAGAATTACTAGGGCAACTGACTGCTATGTTTTCCCTTTTTTGAATGAGAACTTTCATTACAGTTATCCTACAGTTGTCTCATCATTTATTATTGGGTATAGTGGGGGAGTAGATAATTTGTCTCTTCAGTTTACAGGTCTTCAGATCTAGAGGAATTATATCCAAGGAACCCAATTCAAGGATCTTCACCCATATCTAGACCTTATATAAATTTTACGAGATCCTTGGTGTTAAGCCAAGCTTGATGGCGTAATGGAAAATAGTGTTAAGGGGTCTTGGGAGAGTCAAGTGTATTTTGCAGGTGAGATAAATGCAAATAATTTACAGCCAGATAACATACTGTTTGGGCTTTGTAAACATGGCCCCAAGTCCTTTAACACCCTACTGAGATAAGGGATCTGCCTCCCCGAGTCTCTAGCCCACTGGCCAACCTTAAAGATTGTAGACTTTCCAAGCTCCATAATATGTGAGCCAATTCCTTTTAATAAACGTCTTTCGATATATTACTTATCCTACTGGTTCTGTGCAGTTCAAGTCCAAAAGCTTTCTGCTGTAGAATTCCCTCTTGCTCAGTGTAGGGTTTTGGTTCTATTCAGACCTTCAACTGATTGGATAAGGCCCACCTACATGACGGCTAGCAGTCTGATTTACTCAAAGTCCACCAATTTAAAGGTAAATATCATCTAAAAATACCCTATCTCAGGAAAGCTCAGAAGAATATTTGGCCACCTATCTGAGCACTGTGGCCCAAGTCAAGCTGACACACCAAATTAACCACCACACTGGTCCAAACCTCTAACCCAGAGGTCAGAGGTCTAATAAAATAGTTATTGTTATATGTTTCTAAGTTGAAGGTTGATTGTTATACAGCAAGGCAATATTAGAACACCCCTTGGAGACACCGCTTTAGGAAAAATCCCAGTGTTCTCCTGGCTTGCTTCAAATAATAATAAATCCTTCCTCTAAAATAAAAAATAGAACACCCCTTGATACAAACTCTTACAGAGGAAGGCATGAAGGACTTTGGCCAGGCAACTCCGTAGCTGAAACACTGGGAGTGTGCATTCACTCTGTGAGAACACTGCATTTCACTCTAAGTGAGCAAGGACAAGGAATAAAATTCAAACTTCCCATAAAACCCAAGCTCCTCACACAGCATGGTATCACCCCAGCCCACCTCTTCAGCCCATTGCCTATGATTCTCCCTTTCACTTACCCTCCTGGAAAACACCAAACACTTCCCATTTTCTTTGAACACGATGCTCTTCCCCGCCTTTTTCCTACTTGGGAACTAAACTAAAACAGTATGATCCCTGACCACTCTATCTAAGGAAACCCCCCAGTGAGAGACGGGATAACAAGTCCCTTCCTCCGTCTGTATGAGAACTTAACCTTCAGTTAACTTCCTTACACTGTCTCCCTGGTAACCTAATTAGCTGAGATGTCAATTCTATTACCAAGCAACATTACCCAGGGTATAAATGACCTCTCACTGGTATGCTGCATCTGGCCTGGGAAGAGCTATAAATGGACTGCAAGCACCTGATGGGACGCCGTGCCTTGGACGTCACTGCTTGGTAATAAGATGCTCCTTGCAGCATTCCTGAGAGCTCTGCCTGTGGCACCGTGACAAGAGATACTGGCTTCTGTGACACAGGCATCTTCTAAGCCGGGACAGAGTCACCCCTGCCCAAGGTGGACTCATCTCCTTGCACTGGAGTGATGCTGCGTGGACCACTGAGGAGGAGGAACACCTGGTGTTGCCCTAGCAACCAGCTGGGTTTCCCATCCTTTATCTTCCTAGAGCTTGTGATGCTAAGCGTGAAGCATGGAATTCTTATGAGTCTGAATGTTTAGCTGAATCTTGGAAGACCCTTGGTTCACCTCCCCTCTCCCTTGTATTGCCTTGTATCTCCTTGTATTATTCTCTCTTGTATTGCCCTATTTTTGCTTCACCACACCTTTCACACTTAATTTACTAATTACCCATTTGTTTATTGAGAGGGAACTTGAAGAGGTCAAGGGCCATGTCCATCTTGTTCACCACTGTAAACTCAGCACTTACACGACTGCTTGTCACATAGTAGGAGCTTGATAAATACTGTATGGGTGGATGGATGGATGGACAAAATTAAGGGAGGAAGTTGCTAGAAAGTTGTAAGAGGCAAAGTATACAGAATCCAAATTGCAGAAGGTCTTATTTGAAGTGCTCATGCACGAGCAGTGAACTACCCTAAGGACCTTGGAGAGATGCAGAAGAATTTCAGGTAAAATAGAGTAAAAGTATATGTGTATAAAATGGATGGCTAACGAGGACCTGCTGGGTAGCACAGGGAGCTCCACTTGGTACTCTGGCAATATGAAAACAGAGTGGACGTGTGTAAGCATATGGCTGAATCTGGTTGCTGTACAGCAGCCACAACACTGTAAAGCAACTATACGCCAATAAAAAATTAATTTAAAAAGAAAAGTAAAAGTCTATGGCTTACATTGCAGAAAGGTCATCCTGACAGCAGTGAGGATTGGGGGAGGAGAGAAATGAGAGACTCAGGAGTGTGTATGCATGCTCCCTTAGATGTGTCCGACCCTCTGTGACCCCATGGACTACAGCCCACAAGGCTCCTCTGCCCAGGGAATTCTCCCTCTGGAGAGGGTTGCCATTTCCTTCACCAGGAGATCTTCATGACCCAGGGATTGAACCCATGTCTTTTTGCGTCTCCTGTGTTGGCAGGCAGGTTCTTTCCTGCTAGCGCCATCTGGGAGGCCTGAGACGAGAGACAGAGAACAGTTAGAGGAGTATTGTGGCTAATAGTCCTGGTCAGAGGCAGTGGGATGAGGAGGATAAAACAGTCTCAAGAGTCATTTAGGAAGCAAACTCTGGAGTACTCGGTGACCAAATTAGACATGGGAGGCAGAGAAATGGAGGAATCCAGAGTGGCCACAGAATGGACACTTATGACACTGGGCCCATGTGGTCACATTAACGTACAGAGGGACTCGGAATGGGCAACGGGTCTGGGGGTGGGAGAGACGGTGAGTTTGACCTTCCAGCAGAGATGTCAGCCAGACAGTTGGAGCCGGGAGATAGGGAAGCTGGGCGTCAGCACAGATGGAGGTAGCTGGCCTCCATTAAACCCACCCAGAAAGCGTGGAAAGTGGTATTTTAAAAGGCCAGTGACAACTCTAGGGTAGTCTGCTGCAGAAAGAAAAGCTGAAGAAAGGAGTTAGGACTATAGCCCACCAGGCTCCTCTGTCCATGGAATTTTCCAGGCAAGAATACTGGAGTGGGTTGACATTCCCTTCTCCAGGGTACCTTCCCAAGCCAGGGATCAAACCCAGGTCTCTTCCATTGCAGGCAGATTCTTCACCATCTGAGCCACCAGGGAAGCCCAAGATGGATCCTACATGGAGTCAGAGCAGACTGAAAGAAGATGCATGTCTTTGATTCCTCCTGACACTGAGCCCCTACATCTATCATGGAATTGATTTCTTTCTTAAATAATAGTCATTTCTGTTTGCATCTAATCTCTCTAGATTAGAATTTTTTTTTACCATCTTTGAGTACCCTTAAATCCTGCACATAGTAGGTACTTAATAACCTCTCTGTATCTGAACTGTCCCAAGAAGGGGAGGGGAATCACTAATTAGTTTCAATCCAGACTAATTGCTTTTCTAAACTCTCATATAAATCTGACTTTTAATAGGTTCTGAGAATCGATGTTTCATTATTTTTTGCCGCAGTGGAGTTTATCCCTGTTGATGGGTCATTACAAATCATCGGTCTCTGAGAGGTCCCCTTCCTATCTCTCATTTCCTGATCTTTCAGCAGGGTATCTGTGTTCTTGAGAGTGAAGGGGTAAAAAATTAAATGGGTCTTGGAAATTAACAACTGGGACCAACCAGACCAGAGGAAGAGACGCTTTGGTTTTCTCAAGGAGCCTACTCCAGACAGAATCCTATCACTCAAAAGGAATAAATGGAAGGCTGTATCTGCGGTCTCTGTCAAACAGATATTTTCGGTATATATCTGTCATTCAGTGAGCGCCCACTACACACCAGATGCTGGCTGAGCAATTTACGTGTGACCTCATTTAACCATCACAACAGTGAGAGGCATGGACTATGGACCATAGACAATGATCAGTCCCATTTTCCAGATGGGAACACTAAAGCTCTGGGAAGCTGAGGAGCTCACGCAGGTCACGGAGCTATCACATGCCACACTCCTGCCTCACAGCCTGTCCACACTCCCACAAAGCATGCTGTGCCTCTCTGGTGCATATGGTTCAGCTCTGAATCACTGGGGCCCCAGAGGACCCCACCTGGAAGTTGCAAGGAGTCCCAGAGGACCCCCTACACGAATGTTACCCTGGAGTAAGTATTGTGGCAAGCTTCCTCCTAACTCTGACCTCAGACAACAATCGTTTCTCTTCTCCCTGGCACCAAGACTCCCCCGTAGAACTGTTTGTGTACAGCCAAGCAAAACACTGCACCCTGGAGAGCAAAGAAAGATCTGACGCCAAAGAGGCCTCTCCCACAGTCCCCCGATTTCAACCACAGCAGGGTCTGAGCATGAAAGAACCATCAAAAGGGGAGCTCCAAACTGGCTCAGATTCTCTCAGCTGTCTACATGCCGAGGCAGAAGGAATCAACAAGCAATAAACCTGCTTCAGCCATCTCACCGGAAAAAAATGAGGGTTAGTCTCATTCAGTCATTTACAACTCTTTGCAACACCATGGAGTGTAGCCCACCAGGCTCCTCTGTCCATGGAATTCTCCAGGCAAGAACACTGGAGTGGGTAACCGTTCCCTTCTCCAGGGGGCCTTCCTGACCCAGGGATTGAACCCAGGTCTCCTGCATTGCAGGCAGATTCTTTACCATCTGATCCACCAAGGTAGCTCCCCTTCGCAAATCTCAGGGTCTGTGGATGTAATCAGGGCCCAGGGCAGTAGGCTGGCCCCTTGTTATTCCACTTTCATTTCCTTTCTGGATGAGAGTGCCAGGAGGGAGACAGCAGAAGCTGTGGTGGCTGGGGATCCAGCAGGGCCAGGTTCAAACCCTGCCTCCTACCCAAGCCTCAGCTCTCTTATCTGTGCAACAGGGTTCATTATAGTGCTCCTGCCTCCTTAGATATACGGAGCTAATGCCTGGAGGGCACATATTTATCCCGGTGCCTCGTAAGCCATGCAACCTCAGCAAAGGGTTGTTGTTGTTTAGCTGCTCAGTCGTGTCCAACTCTTTTGCGGCCTCACAGACTGCAACTACCAGGCTCCTCTGTCCGTGAGATGGGGTTTCCCTGACATGAATACTAGAGTGGGTTGCCATTTCTTTCTCCAGGGGAAACTTCCCAACCCAGGGATCGAACCCACATCTCCTACACTGGCAGGTGGATTCTTTATCACCTGGGAAGCCCAGCAAAGGGTAGCTGTTATTATCTTCACACAGATTGCAAGTACAGAACTGTGCAAAGGTGTAGATAAATTAGGGAAAAAGATGTAAAAAGCCTCCAGGTGGCCCACATGCTTCCACATATTTCCAGCTCAATGTTAGACTATATAAGGAGCACAGAACAGACCTGCCCAAATCCTGACTCTCTCCACTCTGTCCCTGTGGATCCTGGGCAAGTTACTTAACCTCTCTGAGCCTCACAGAGTTTAGGGTCTAGTGTGAGAGAAAGGTAGACAAATAATGATGCAAGTAAACGTGTAAGGAGTGTGATTACTTTCTCACGTGTGCTACTGTGGGAAAGGGAAAGAAAGCAAAATGATTGTGAGTGTACAAGATAACCGAGCAACCTGGGCATGGACTGCCAGCCCGGGTGAGGGGCAGCAGTGCCAGAGACTTCTCTGAGGAAGCTGGGGTGAGTCAGAGACGGTCAGGTAAAGAGGCTCGAGGGAGCATTTCAGGCAGAGGAAAGCCACGTGCAAAGGCCTTGTGGTGGGAGGAAAAATGGCCTGGATGCAAGTTCCAAGCTGAAATTGGAGGGGCAGACAGCAGGCAGACCCTGCCAGCTTCAGGAATGAATATCTGAAAGGGCAGAGACTTTTAGCTCTTGATTTAGCCCAGGAGCCTAGAGCCATGCCAGGCACATCAATGGAGCTCAAAAAAATATTTGCCGAACCTAAATGCCCATCAACAGAGGAATGGATAGAGAAGGTGTGGTACATATATACAATGGAATATTACTGAGCCATAAAAAGGAAGGGAACTGGGTCATTTGCAGAGATGTGGGTGGACCTAGAGACTGTCACACAGAGTGAAATAAGTCAGAAGGAGAAAAACAAACAGTGTACATTAACACATATATGTGGAATCTAGAAAAATGGTACAGATGACCTTACTTGCAAAGCAGAAATAGAGACACAGACACGGGGAACAAACATAAGATGCCAATGGGAGAAGGGTGTGGTGGATGAACTGGGAGATTGGGACTGACATATATACACGACTGATGCGTGCTTGCAGGCATCCAGCTCTTTGAGACCCTACGGACTGCAGCCCATCAGGCTCCTCCATCCATGGGATTCCTCAGGCAAGAACACTGGAGTGGGTTGCCGTGCCCTCCTCCAGGGGATCTTCCCAACTCAGGGACCGAACCAGCATCTTCTGTGTCTCCCGCTTTGGCGGGTGGGTTCTTTACTACTAGTGCCACCTGGGAAGCCCATACAATTGATGCTATGTATAAAATAGGTAACGACTGGAACCTACTGTCTAGCTCAGTGCTCTGTGGTGACCTAAATGGGAAGGAAATCCAAAAAGGAAGGGAGGTATGTATACATACAGCTGATTCACTTCGCTGTGCAAGAGAAACTAACACAGCACTGTAAAGCAACTCCACTCCATTTAAAATTAATTTAAAATAAACAAAAAATTAAAATGAAACATCAAAAAAATGTATTTGCTGGACTTATAAAGTATGAGCTCATATAGTTTATTTTTAGCGAGTCAGCCACCTAGGGGTGGATGAACCTTGCTTCACTTTGACCCGTGGTGGGTGGGCAATGCCAGAGGGAGGTCAGGGGATCTAGACTTTCAACAGTCATGAGAAGCCACTGCCCAAGGACTTAATCCTGCCTCCTGCTGGGCCAGAGGCGCAGCAAACACAGGTATGCCATGGCAGGTCTTGGAAAGTGAGAAGCTTTCTTTGTGAAGTGATTTTCAAGGAAATTCTACACTTAACAGCCCACATAAGAGAGATGTTTCTTTCCCAGCTGTTCATTATATTTCAACGAATAGCCCCATTTTGTGGTAAAATGTCCCCAAACATCTAACTCGGGTTTTTTGCCTCTGGAACACAACACGGCATTTCCCTTCTTAGACTCAGTTAAGAGTGTGGGGTCGGGGAATGACTTAGAGTAGATGGCCCTGAGACCTTAAATTGGGTCCAGGAGTGGTGGACACAGTGTCTGTCTAATATAATATCCTGAAGAGCTGAAGAAATGGAGGTGTCGTTCTCAGAATCTCAGAAGACTAGGCCGTTCCTCCTGACACCCTGAACACCTCCTAACTTAGGAACCTGAGGTCAAAGGGCAGCTGCAGTCCACAGTTGAGGAACTGAACTCCGTCACACATCACTTCCCACTTACGGGGCTGCCACGTTGCCCCGTAAGACGTCACCACCAGCCTCACCTCACTGCACGAAGGCTGAGACCTGACCCAAAGGGAACAAGTCGACTGGATGGCAGGCAACCAAGCAGAGTCACTCCGTGCAGAATGAGTGGGAAGAGGCCACAGTCTGAGTGGATGGCCAATGAACTGAAAAGTCGCCACAGCAAAGGGTGGTGGCCGCCGCTTTGGCCCTGTGCGTCCACGTACTGGACACAAGAGACTGAACAGTGAGCAAAGCCAGATGGCCACTGGCTGCAGAGAAAAGGGGTCGGGGGGCAGGGGGATAGATACATTCTGAGAGAAACTGACGGCAGACTGCACAACCTGGAGAGAGAAGGGGGCACAGAGAGGGCAAGTCACAGACCTAAGGCCACACAGCTGTGCCCCAGCCAGGATTTTGAGCCCAAGCCTAACCCCGGTCTACTGAGTTCTTGCAAATGCACACACTGTTCTCTGCAGGAGGATGGCAGGATAAAACTGCTATTTTGTTCGGTTGCTAAGTCATGTCTGACTCTTTGCACCCCATGGACTGCAGCATGCCAGGCCTTCCTGTCCTTCACTGGAGTTTGATCAAAATTGTGTTCATCCGATCAGAGATCAGCCAAGAGGTATCTGCTGTTCTTACAGCATCATCTTCTTTGTCGCTAATGACGGTGTGTTTTCTTTGGGATTTCACCTTGACTGACTGCACAGATGTGCCAGGAAATGTCCCAAAGGCTCGCACCACTTATCCCAGTGATCCCCCCATTAGAAGTCTATGTGGGAGTCATTATTAACCTACATTACAGATGATACAGCCACTCCCTGGTAGAGCTAGGGTGTGTGCCCAGGGCTGTATGCTGCCCAAGACCACGCAGCTGCCTGGGATGTGACTTTCCCATCAGACTGAGCCAAGTAAGAGGCCAGCGAGGCTGCAGGAAGGGAGAGAAGGGACCCCAAGGACATTTCAGGAGATGAAGTGTCAGCTCACCCAGGGGACTATTTGGGGAGACGACCAGGGATGCTCAACAGGCTAATGAGGTGAAACCTTCCAAAATTCTTAGAGACAGGTGAGGACCAAAAAAAGGAAATAACATGTCTAGTTTTTGCTTCTGAGTCTTGAGAACTCCCAGATTTTTCTATAACTGCTAACACCCTCCATCCTTCTGTCCACATCCCTGTTTGGATTTTCTGAGTGTTTCTAGGCCACTGCACTCTCTGATGCTTTTCCAACAGAAGCCAGAAACCAGATCATCGTCCCTTTTACCTGACAAATGTCTCCACTTGAGTGTGAGGTACTCAACTTCTATTGTCCCTTGATGTGAGTCATCAGTTGGAATTGTTACGTTTGTGGCAAAATTTGTCTTCCTTCATTCACCATTAATGTCTTATAAGGGCAAAGTACAAGCCTGGACCAAGTGGGTCTTGCCCAGGGTAAAAATTCATGTTCAAAACCCTTTACATCCATCAGCAAAAATCAATGTGATTGTCAAAGGGTCTTTCACTTGTTTGGGCAATAAAGATTCTTTAAACTAAATGTTTTTACTCCTCACATTTTCATTCAAAAAAAAAACTGTAAGAAAGATTTTTTATTCTGCAGATGACAAAACTTCCCTTGTTTAAAAGCAATTTAGCATATAGTAATGTTCAAAGTGTTCCTCATTAAATAGTCCAGAAACATTTCATGGAAATGATCCAAACTAGCTGAGTTAAATGGATCAAGACATGTCACCCTGTAAACATGAGTGTTGAGTAATCGGTTGGTGAGTTCAAGATAGACCCACCAGGGTTACTGAGACGACACTGCAGAAATTGAAGGATGAGTGCAGGGTGGGTCATGAATATTTTTTTCCTCTTTTGACTGTCTCCATGTCAGGAAATTCAAAATTTCAGGAAACGGATATTCACTGATGAAGGCAGGATTCAAGACACTTGTAACTGAGTGCTTGTTCTGAAATCTTTCATCTTTTCAACGAATTCTGACTGCCTCCTAAGTAGCAGACACTATAATAATCCTATAATACCTGTGTGCTAAGTAACTTCAGTCGTGTCCGACTCTTTGTGACCCCATGGACTGCAGCCTGCCAGGCTCCTCTGTCCATGGGATTCTCCAGGCAAGAGTACTGGAGTGGGGTTGCCATGCCCTCCTCCAAGGGATCTTCCTGACCCAGAGGTCAAACACTTGTCTCTTATGCCTCTTGCACTGGCAGTCAAGCTCGTTATCATTAGTGCCACCTGGGAATGATGGTCCTAGGGATACCCTTAAAGGAGAGACGTGACTCCCACCCTTAGAGAGCTCACAGCTATTGGAGGCATGCATAGCAAAGACAAAATGGCAAATGTTATGAACATGCATTACACAGAGACACAGGAGCCGGGGAAGGAGAAGCCGGGGATGAAGTCCTTCCATCAAACACCGTGTCCTATCAATTCTCACATCTAAGTATTTCCCGAGTGAGTCCTCTTCTTGACACCTCCCCTGATGTCACTCTAGTCTAAGCCACCAAGTCATTCTACTTGGACTATCATAACAACTTCTTAAAGAGTTTTCAGGCTTCTCTGGTGGCTCACTTGGTAAAGAACCTGTCTGCTCATATGGGAGACACAAGAGATGTGGGTTCGATCCTTGGGTCAGGAAGATTCCCCTGCAGAAGGAAATGGCAATTCACTCCAGTATTCTTGCCAGGAAAACTTTATGAGTTGCCAAGAGTCAGAAATGACTGAGCGTGCGCGCACAAAGAGCTTTCTGGAATCCACTCTGGTTCCCCACATACACCCCCACAGTGCTACCAGTGTAACCCAGAAGGGCCTTCAAAGTGTACATCTGATCATCCACCACCACCAACCTCTGCCAATAAAAAGGAGAGGAGGGGGAAAGAGGAGAAAGAGGAGCCGGAGAGGGGAGGAGGTAGGGTGCTTTCCCAGAGGCAGCCCTGAATTGCGGGGAACTTTCTGGCATGTGATTCTAGGCAAGTGCCTTCGGCCTTCCTTTCCTCAGCTATAAACTAAGGATAAATATACCAGAGGTTGGGCTAAACAAAAATTGCCAATATTCAGCTCTTCCTGACTTACAATGACATTTTCACGTAGTTCCACCCGATGCCTCCATCACGGAGCTGCTGTGAGATGAAAGGAGATGAGCACGGCGCCTGGCACACAGGGATGCTCCTCGAACACTGGCTGTCGTTCACTTCCTGATTCCTCCCTCTGCTCGGTCCTACCTTCTTGCTTTGCAAAACCCACTCTGGCCATTTTGTGAAGCCAGGCTGCCAGCTCCATGGGCATCTGGGCTGGAGGGGTGCCCGGCGGCCTCCTTCTCCTCTTGTTACAGCCCATCAGTGGAGTGATCTTTATTTCTGGCCACTTCTGCAGAGCTGACATCTGCCTAGCACAGAGGAAAATTGTTTCTGCCACGTCCTCCAATAAGAATGATTTTCTTCATGCTCCGTTTGTCTACAACTGTCTTTCCGATCATTCTCACTGTTAGCACATGGTCTACATGCTTGAAATTCAGCCAGAGGAACTGGGTAAAATTTATGATCTACTGACTACTGAAGCTCCAAGCCATCAGATTTGAATATAAATGTCGGAATGAGGTCATCAGAACCAACAGGTAGCAAGACAGCCAATCTGCAGATTTGCATGGCGCAAATCCATACTTTAATCTGCTGCCAATTAAAAATATCGATCGGACAACTATGTTAATTAATAGAACACAGAAACTCTCCCAGCCTTTTATTTTGATATTATAATTTTTGATGGAGTTTCAAATGCCTCGATGTCACTATTAACGTCAGCATTTTCCCAATAATGCTCTGCTCAAACAGAACAATTCATTAGTGCTAAAACCAATTTACTGGAATGGTCTGAGAATCACCTCGGTTTTCTCTATTAATGTAGTACAAGATGAAATATTTCATGAGTCGCTGGTTGACATGCTTGACACTCCTCTCATACCGCTTAGCTCACTCAAGGTGGAAAGTCTCCATTCGGAAAATGAGATGCAAGGGACAAAAAAAAAAAAAAAAAAAGAAACAGGACTTTAAAAATGGTTTACTGCCCTTCAAAATTGAGACAGTCCCCATCGATATTTTTTAATGAACTTATCTCTTGCAAGGTAATCCTCAAGATACATGAAATCATTGAAGCAAAAGGCTTAAGATGGTGCTTGACTCAGAGTCATTGTTAAATAAATATTAGCTATTAATTGGAGGAGGCAGGAAGATTAGAGAGGTTGAGATCATAGACCACAAGTCACATGATTAAGTCAAAACCTATCTCTGCCATGTCTTAGGAGATTTAGAGAAAACTCTCCATGCATGAGGTTTTCTCCTAACTCTGAAATGGGCATTATTCTATCCTATTATTTTATTACTTTCCCGAGGCTGCCATAACAGGTTATCACAGACTCGGTGGCTTACAACAGTAGAAGTTTACTCTTGCAGTTCTTAATGGAGGCCAGCCGTTCCTCTGAAAGCTCTAGGGGAGAATCCTCCCCAGCCGCTTCCAGCTTCCGGGGTTCCTTGTGTCCTTGGCTTGGGGCCACATCACTCCAGTCTCTGCCTGTGTGTTTATCTCCTCAGAAGGACACTGGATTTAGGGTCCACTCTAAATCCAGGATGATTTCATCTCCAAATTATTAACTAATTACATCTATGAAGATTTTTATTTCCAAATAAGGTCATATCCCAAGGTTCCAGGTAGATTTGAATAAGGGAGGGAAGGGGGACACTATTCAACCCACTACAGAAGGAATGATATAATATGCTTTGTGGAATGGCAAGGAGGATTAAATTAGAAAATTGTATATAAGGTGCTTAGCCAGAAGTTCACATACAATGTGTATGTGTTAGTCGCTCAGTCATGTCCAACTCTTTATGATGCTATGGACTGTACCCCACCAAGTTCCTCTGTCCATGAGATTTCCCAGGCAAGAATACTGGAGTGGGTTGCCATTCCTACTCCAGGGCTCGAACCCAGGTCTCCCATATTACAGGTAGATTCTTTACTGTCTGAGCCACCAGGGAAGCAGGGTTCAGTAAAAAGAGCTAGACTTGGGACTCCCCTGGTGGTCCAGTGGCTAAGACTCCATGCTCCCGATGCAGGGAGCCCAGGTTCAATACCTGGTCAGGGAACGAGACCTCACACGCCACAGCTAAGACCTGACATAGCCAAATAAATTTTTTTAAGAAAAAGAAGAAGCTAGTCATAGAAACAACTACTCTAATGTACACTTCCCAAGACCACTTGGCTTTAAAGAGTTGCACATCTTCTAGGAAGCACAGCCATCCTCGCTTCCCTTGGTTATCTGGTTTTTCTCCCCCAACTTTCATGCCCAGTTTGGGTCATTATCATCATATCAGCAGTTTACCTTTGCCATCTCTCCTCTAAATGTCCTGCAATGCTTCCCAGAGACACCAGAGGGGGCTGCCCTACAGGCAGGTAAGTTTGAGTGCTCATGGGCCCTTCCTGTGGTAATGTCCATCCCTTCTTGGCTTCCCAGAGCCCGCAGGACAGAGCCTAAGCTCTCTTGGCCTCATGATCCGACCCTGCCTCCCCCACCAGCTCTGGCTCCACCTCCAATCTCCTTCCTGAATGTGTCCCCACTAAGTCAGGCTCTAGTTTGCACTCTCAGATAAGGCATCACCTCCTTCAGGAAGCCTTCCTGGTTTGAGCCTCCAGGTCTGAGCTGAGTGCCTTGTTGTGTATTCCCTGTCTGCCTCTATCAAAAACCTGTGTGTGTGTGTGTGTGTGTGTGTGTGTGTGTGTGTGTGTAGTGTAATTGCTTGATTACATGCCTAGCTCCTTGGCCACAGGAAGAGTTTCTTATGGTCAAGGATGGTGTCTTACCATTGTGTATTCCCAAGACCAAAACTAGAGCCAGGTTCAGTGTAGAAAACTCAGTGAACAAAAGAATCAACAAAAGAGTTCTCACAGCTCTACCTACAAGAACCTGATAAATATGAGATTGAAATTGTGGGTGTCATTTAATTAAGGACCCACCACCTGGTTTTCTTGTGGCTCAGGGCATTAGCCGGAAGAGTCCAAACAACATTATCAGAATGATGGCCCAAATCAAGGCACCAGGATCCTGGAAAAGACTTGAATTTTCACATTAATTTGTTCATGGAAAGCTATATCTATACTTGCATACACACACACACAAGAAGCAAAGAGGAGTTTGCTGCTTGGGAGGAGTATGACAAAGTTGAGTTGGGAAAATGTGGTCTTAACCAGGACTGATGCTGAAGCTGAAGCTCCAATACTTTAGTCACTGGATGTGAAGAGCCAACTCATTGGAAAAGATCCTGATGCTGGGAAAGATTGAGGGCAAGAGGTGAAGGGGGTGACAGAAGATGAGATGGTTGGGTAGCATCATTGACTCGATGGACATAAGTTTGAGCAAACTCTGAGCAAAGCAGACAGGGAAGGACAGGGAGCAATTGAATAATAAGAACAACAAACCAGCCTTGTGACCTCTGAAAAACCACTGAACCTCTCCAGGCTTCAGAAGCCTCAACTATTAAACAGGTGGGTCAGTCTGGAAGACTGACTCAGAAGCATCTCATTCTGTGCCTTTGAAATTCACATAACTGCCTTTGAATTCATCCTCACCACCCACACCAACAACTAAATTTTTTTAAAAAACATATGCTCAGCTTCCTGAAAAAGAGATCCATTTGTCATGTGGTCCCTGGCCAGGTAGAGCATGGCCTCCAGCCAATCCTGCTGCTAAACCATAACCTCCAGAACTTCACAGGGATAAAATATTGACTGTTTACCCAGAGCCATGGAGAGTTCCAATTTGGCCTCAGCCAAAAAGCCCCTGGAAAAAAATGAGCATTGCACATTCACTGAACTCCCCTGCAAGTCGAGAGAAAACCCCAGAGACCCTGGTTCTTTTAGATTAAGGCTAAAATAACTCAACTGAAATTTTTTTCAACTGAACACAAGTCATCTTTGTCTCTGAAGCCTTATCTGTGTTTTCCAATATTCTGACACTTGGTAAGAATTCTTTCTAAAGCATTGGGCTACATTGACAGGCAGGTGCCCTCTAAGGAATCCGAAGGGGAGTATCTGATGGGGAGGGGATTTTGTGCCTGAGATCAAAGCTCAGCCCAGAGAACCGAAGGTCCCAGGATTACAGGGTGGTGGGAGGACAAAACATGATGGTGGTGTGAACAGTTACTGCGTCTGCCAAGCGTTGCACAGTTTCCAAGTGGTCTTATTACACATTTTTTCCAGTGATATAGTCAAACTTATATCTAACATGACATTCACTCGAGGAGGATAAATCATTCTGAATTTTTTATCATCTCCCCATATTATGGAACCAATTTAAATACTATCAAATGGTGGTAATGGCCAAACTAATATCTTCAGCTCTGGCATTTATCCTGAGCTACATACATAATATGATTCCCAGCTGCCAGCTTGACATTGCTGCCTGCATACCTACTCAGATAGTGCAAAGCCTAAACCAAACTCTCCATTTCCATCTCAGCCCCCACCCCAAACGCATGCTCTTCCCGTCTTTCTCATTTCAGCAAACGGCACCACTCTCCACCCAGCCGCCCAAGCCGAAAACCTCAAGGACGTCTCATCTGTGTCTCCTCATCCCTGGTGTCCAGTTCATCAGCGAGTCTCACTGGTTCTGCCTCTAAGATACATATGTTGGGTATGTTCTCCTGATTCAAACCACTGTGGTCCGTGGTACACACAAATAATGGAACATTACTCAGCCATAAAAAAGAACAAAATAATGCCATTTGCAGCAACTTGGATGGACTCAGAGAGTGTCATGCTGAATGAAGTACGTTAGACAGAGAAAGACGACACCATATGATCCCACTTATACCTGGAACCTAATAAAAGGGTACAAATGAACTTCTTTATAAGGTTTATAGAGTTTATTGACTTATTTATAAAGTTCAAAGAAATGGAGCCACAGATGTAGAAAATAAACTTGTGCATACCAAGGGATGGCAGAGGGGGCAAACTGGGAGATTGGGATTGACATATACACACACTATATAAATACACAATATATAACCTAGATAGATAATAGATGGATAACCTAATAGATAACCACAATAGATAATAAAGACCTACTATATAGCATAGGGAATTCTACTCAATATTCTGTAATGGGGTCTATATGGGGAAAGAATCTTAAAAAAGAGTGGATATATGTAACTGTATAACTGATTCACTTTGCTGTATAGCAGACACTAACACAACATTATAAAAAGCTATACTCCAATAAAAAATTTTAAAAAAAGAACTGCTGCAGGAGGCTCCTAACTCAACTATTTCCCCCTTCCCTTCTCCATCATCCATTTTCCACCCTAGAACCAAAATAATGTTTTATAAATATGAACCATGTCATGTTACATGCCTTCCTGGCTTAAAGGTCTTCAGCAAGGGATTCCCCGTTACATGTAAAATCCAGTCCAGCCTCTGCACCGTGGCCTCTAAAGCAAGGTGGGTTTAGTGCCTGACTACCTGTCCAGGGTCCTGCTGGCTCCTCCTCCTCCTGACTCTGAGGGCCTAGCCACGCTGGTCCAGCCCTAGCTCACCCAGCTCGCTGCTGCCCAGCCTTCCGCAGGGCTGGCTCCTTCCCAACCTGCAAGTTGAGCCCAAAGTTATCTTCTCAAAAAGCCTCCCCTGGTCGCCGACCCACAGCAGAATCACGTGTCCTCATTGCTCGTGATCACATCATTCTGTTTCCTCCATGATATTCAATATCGTTGGAAGTTAGCATAATTATTTATTGGACTTCCCTGGCGGCTCAGCAGTAAAGAATCCACCTGTAATGCAGGAGACTCAGGTTCAATCCCTGTGTGGGGAAGATCCCCTGGAGGAGGAAATGGCAACCCACTCCATTGTTCTTGCCTGGAGAATCCCATGGACAGAAATCCCATGGACAGAGGATCCTGGCGGGCTATAGTCCACGGAGTAGCAAAGAGTCAGACACGACTGAAGCAACTGATCATGCACACACACATACTTATTTATTACTTCCTCCCCATCTTCCCACCCACACTCCTACTAAAACACTAGCTCTGAAACAACCCGTCCTGTTATTCGGATCACCTCCCATTGCTGAGGGAGGGACCCTCATCCTCAATGATACGGGACACCTGACCCTGGACAGGGGAGAGCCACACATGTGCTCACAGCTGGAGGAGGAAACCTGTGTAGTAACAGAGGGTGGGATGCCCCCTGGTTCCTGCGGAGAATGTGATGGGCCGGTTGGAATAATTTTACAGGCTGGCTGGGAACTGAAGACTCTCAGGTGGAGGATGGGTGATCTGGCTGGTGGGGTGGAGGGCATTCCCTGCTGGTCAGGGGCATATCTGATAAGAGCAGGGGAATCCAGGGGGGCCTGGGTGGCTCGGAGATGTCCAGGCAGCACATGAAACTTTAAGCTTTACCATACGCATGTCCACTGGTTTATGTCCATTGCCTGCAACACTGCCTTTATAAACACTGGACTGATGAAGGAACGAATCCCAGGCAATAGGCCCTCCCTCTCCCCCACTTCTGGCTTGACTATGTGGACACTTCACGACTCAGAAGGTGGCTGAGGTGGCTGGGTGGGGACTATGACTCTGCTTCCCTGGGTTGCCCTCCTGTGAGTGTGTCTTCCTTCAGTTTCATCACCTAACCAGCTCTGTTTCTTTAGGATTCCCTGTGGATCAGAAGTGTAAAATCCATAAAAGAAAAGATCAATGCAATCTTTTATTTAAACTACAAACGTACGAGTGTTATGGCTGAAGCATGAGTCGTCTATCCAAGAACCTGTTCAACGTTTCCATTTATTTTTCATCTGAACCATTTCATTCCCGGTACTTTTACAACATGGAGACTTGGTCAGACTTTCTGTCTGAATATTCACCCATTAGCACTAGAAGGGGAAAAAATGGACATGCGAATATAATGTTCAAAAGCCAATGAACAATGCCCTGTCTTCATTAGTGCTTCTAATGTATATTTCAGTGGTTCTTCTAATACTTATTTTTAATATGAAAGAAGGGCATGCTCGTTAGAGAAGACTTGAAAAGTACAGAGCATAAGAAAGAACAGAATAATTGCTTGCAGCCCCACCATCCAAATTCAGCCACTGGGGGATAGTTTCTTCTGATTTATTTCCTAGGCATAAGTATCTTTAACAGAGCTAGATTTTTACAACATTGTGTCTTATTTTTAATTGATATCAGAGTACCACTATTTTATATTAGACTCCTTAACATCAGCATTTTTAACGGCAGTAAGAGTGCACCCACTAGATGGACCTTACATCCTAGAAATTCACCTGAGGTTGTATGTTTGTGTTGTTTGCAATTTAGGTTGTTGGCAACGTGAAACCAGCTCTGAGCACATTTTTATTCGTAAAGCTTTTATACTTTGGATGATTTTCTTCTGAGAAATTCTCAGACTCTCTGGACTAATGTTACAGATATCTTTAAGGCATTTGATCTGTATTATCAAGTTGTTTCCCAAAAGAGATGTGGAAAATTACCCTTAAAAAAAAAAAAAAGAACAAAAGGGGTTTGCTTTTAAGCAGAGTGACATTGACTTTGGTTCTCTCTCTTCTGTTCCTAAGGATTTTTTGACATAATTCAAAAGACTCTTTCGATGCCTTACCTCCCATTTCTATCCTATGAAATTCTCACCCATGAATTTCCATTTATCACCACAGAATCCTGAGTCAATGCATTTTCCTGCTACAGTGTGTAAAAGTTCACAATCCAGCCCTGCGACGTAGGCAATAGCTCAGGCCGCAATCCCAGATGCCAGATTTAACCAATCAGAATGCCTGTCTCTTGCAGTCTTCTAAGCATGGCACTACAGCCCTTCCTGCCAGCAACAGGGGTGCGTACATATCCAGGGTAGAAAACCCAACATGGAAGAAAAGACTCTTGAGATTGACTTGGCCTGAAATGAAATTAAAAATTCAGTTCAAAGAGTTTAAGTGATCCGAAAGAACTATTTTCTTCTGGTATTTCAAATATAGCTCTGTCTTAGACGCAAAAAAAAAAAAAAAAAAAAAAAGATGAGTTCTGAGGATTCCTTTATCTTTTCAAAAGAAGCACTTCTTAATAATGGAGCCTGAAAGCAAAGAGCTTAGAGAAGAGAAGCCCAGGCTTTGTACAAGTCTGAATCACTCAGCTAGGCAAAGTGATGGGAATTTCTGACCCTGAGTCTTCTGCAGCCCTGGACCCATCCACCAAATCCAGTGCCTACACCTTGAAACCAGGGGTACTGACCTACCAAATGGCCTCTTTTTTCCTGTCATTGTTGAAGAAAAGCAACACAGGGCAGCCTAAGTCACAAGCCACTGTTTGAGTGATCCTGGGTGGGGATCAGAGCACAAGCCCCTTCCCAAAGGAGGGAGGAAAGTATTGGGTCCTCTCACGCTGCATTCCCCTGACTTGTCCTCTTTCCCACCCGCCCCCCAAACCCCACCTCCACCCCCTTCAACCCCTCCTCCCCCCGCCAAGACTGATCCTGCAAAGGAGATTTTTTAGTTTGTTCTCTGCTTAGATATGAACCTTTAAAATGTTCCCTGTGAGGGGCAGTCTAGAGCCATGTGCCCAAAGCCTTCAAAGAGCTTCAAATTTCTAAGGAAATAACCTAAGGTATGTATCCAGATTGAGGCACCAGGGTTGGCCATTGCAATTCTTGCAATTTTCATCAATTCCCAGTTGACAGAAACAGAAACAACCAGAAATGGAGAGCTGGCTGAGTAAATTGTGTACCTGTGTCCATACAGTGGAGCGCCATGTGATCTCCAACAATTAAGTGACTAAACACTTCGTGGTTACAAAAAAAGAAAAAAGAGGCCCTGGGTGTTGCCTGTGGGGGGCACCCAGAAAAGGAGCCTGAGGGGTCCAATTTCTGACCCCAGTGGTGGCGGGGGCTTTGTCAGCCTGCCTAAGTGAAAGCTGCTCAGTCGTGTCTGACTCTTTGTGACCGCATGGACTGCAGCCCGCCAGGTTCCTCTGTCCACAGGATGCTCCAGGCAAGAATACTGGGGTGGAGAGCCTTTCCCTCCTCCAGGGGATCTTCCCGACCCAGGGATCAAACACAGGTCTCCCACATTGCAGGCGGATTCTTTACCAGCTGAATCACCATGGAAGCATGTCAGCCTGACTACTCTGGCCAAAAAAAAAGTTGTACCTCTGAAGACCGCTAGAGTTGGTGGGGGTGAAAAAGGGCCAGCTTTCCACAGGCTCAGGCACAGGGAGCACTTCTTGAGCCCAGGTAACCCTGCCAGCCTCACACCGGCAGGGAGAAGTGACCTGCTCCCTGGTAGATAGGAGTTCCAGCCCCGCCCCTTCCCAGCTATGAGCCCCACTTGTCCCAGACGTCCCAATCTGGAATCTCCTTAATTGGAATCACTGTAAAGTTACTTTAACAGAATACTGCTACTTTGGAAAATGCTTTAAAGCCCAACGCACACTGTATCTGCCTTACTTAGTCACCCGGTAATTGCTGCAATAGGAAGATTTACTGATTGGGAACTGTCAAATGGTGTTTGCTTAGTGGTCAAGAATCTGCCTGCCAATGCTGGAGATGCAAGGTTTGGTCCCTGAGTCAGAAAGATCCCCTGGAGTAGGAAACAGCAACCCTCTACGGTATTCTTGTCTGGAAAAATCCCACGGACAGAAGAACCTGGAGGACCACAGTCCAAGGGTTCGCAAAGAATCAGACACGACTTTGCAACTGAGCACAGCTATCTAAGAGCCCTCAGTTCACTGTGAAGCCACCTGCCACATGAGACAAATTCATTTAATAAAGATTGAATATCACTGTTTTTAAAAGCAGGAAAAAAGAAATAATGTAATTGATCCAGCCTTAGAAAAAGACTGGCTATTTCAATATGGTAGCTTGAAGACACGTGTTTACCTTCTCTTACTTCCCAAATCTCATGAAAACAAGAATAAATGAGACGTCTATGGTGGTGCTGGGCCTCCCTGGTGGCTCAGATGGTAAAGAATCCACTTGCAATGCAGGAGACCTGGGTTTGATTCCTGGGTTGGGAAGATCCCCTGGAAGAGGGCATGGAAACCCACTACAGTATTCTTGCCTGGAGAATCCCCATGGACAGAGGAGCCTGGTGGGGTACAGTCCACGGGTTCACAAAGAGTCAGACACGACTGAGCGACTAAGCACGTGATGGTGCTAAGGACTGGAAAGAGGAGGGTGGCTTTGCTGGATCCTACCTGTGTCCCAACTGGTAGTGATGGAATTTACTGAATACTACTGGAATGGAATTTGATTAAAGAAACTGAGCCCTCTCCATAAGGGCAATCCAGTCTTCGCGTCCCTCATGGGAGTCCTGTTCATGCTGGCATTGGGGAAAGGTTGACCAGACTGCCTCCAGTTCCACTCTTGCACATCCTAAATCAAAGCCTGTCAGACACACATACACACACACCCCGATCAGCTCTCAAACCATGGGTGAGGTCTAATGGGGAAGCAGGCTCACACTCAACATAGGAGACCCACCTCAGTGTCTGTAAAGAGACATTCCCTTCTCTCGAGGCCAGTTGGATCATTTGTTCTACAGTAAGTATCCTTAACTGTTTTTAAGTTTCCTTAAATCAATCTACAGGCAAAGTTTGGGTGACAAGGCCAGTTACAGGAGGAACAGAAATGTTGTAAACCCTGACAATGTAAAATTAATTGGAAAAAGTATTAGGGCCCTAACCATTGTTCATTTTACTTAGTGGGTAATCAGGAGTTACAGTGCAATAGAGATTAAAAAAAAAAAAAAAAAAACACAGAGGCTGAGGATTGTTATTCAAAGATCTGAGTGTGTCTTAGTTATTCAGTCGTGTCCAACTCTTTGGGACCCCATGGACTGTAGCCTGCCAGGCTCCTCTGTCCATGGAATTCTCCAGGCAAGAATACTGGAGCGGGTTGCCATGCCCTCCTCCAAGGGATCTTCCTCACCCGGGAAGCGAATCCACATCTCTGCAGCTTCTGCATTGCAGGCGGATTCCTGACCATCTGAGCCATCAAGGGAAGCCCCATTTAAAGGCACAGAGGTAACCAATAGGATGTCTGATATTAATGACAGAAGGACCAAAAATGAGGCTAAGGAGACAAGAAGGGAAAGTGCAAGGTATTACAAATGAGCTGAAGTCCTCATTTGTCAATAGACAGATATTTGTCTGGTAGAGTCAATATTGATAGAGTCAATAGATATGGCATTTTAAATTGGGAAGGAGAAATAAGGGTATTGGTGCACGATTTAGAGGAACAGAGGTGGCCATCAGAACTTAATACAGAGTGCTCCAAACCGTTACCTCCAGTGTGTGGGGCGAGGGTGGGGGCACGTAGGAAAGTTTTTCTTCTAAAGCAATACACTCGTGCACTTCTTGACTTGCATAGCACAGACATGTTACATAAAGTGAAAAGTGAAAGTGTTAATCACTCAGTCACGTCAGACTCTTTGTGACCGCATGGACTGTAGCCCACCAGGCTCCTCTGTCCATGGGATTCTCCAGACAAGAATACTGGAGTGAGTTGCCATTCCCTTCTCCAGGGGATCTTCCCAAGCCAGGGACTGAGTCCAGGTCTCCTGCATTGCAGACAGATTCTTTACCGTCTGAGCCACCTCCAGTGTATGGGTCGATGTGGGGGCGCGGCTCATAGGAAAGTTTCGCTTCTAAAGCAACATACTGGTGCA